>NC_140486.1:78226099-78911099 GCF_964271855.1 Acomys minous | reverse complement strand
CCACAAAATTTGAAAATCTAAGGGAAATGGATGATTTTCTTGATCAATTTCACTTGCCAAAATTGAGTGAAGAACAGATAAACAAGCTAAATAGTCCCATTTCCCTACAGAAATTGAAGCAATCATTGATAGTCTCTCAACCAAAAAAGCCCAGGGCCAGATGGTTTCAGTGCAGAATTCTACCAGACCTTCAAGGGCGAGCTAATACCGTTACTCTTCAAACTACTCCAAAAGAGAGAAAGGGATGGAACATTACCAAATTCATTCTATGAGGCCATAGTCTCATTGATACCTAAACCTCACAAAGACTCAACAAAGAAAGAGAATTTCAGACAAATTTCTCTTATGAACGTCGATGCAAAAATACTAAATAAAATACTTGCGAAACGAATACAAGAGCACATCAAAGATATCATTCATCATGACCAAGTAGGCTTCATTCCAGGCATGCAGGGATGGTTTAATATATGGAAATCCATCAATGTAATCCACCATATAAACAAAGTGAAAATAAAAAACCACATGATCATCTCTTTAGATGCAGAGAAAGCATTTGATAAAATCCAACACCCATTCATGTTTAAAGTTTTACAGACATCGGGAATACAAGGCACTTTCCTCAACATAATAAAGGCTATATATAGGAAGGCAATAGCCAAAATCAAAGTAAATGGTGAGATAATCAAGGAAATTCCTCTAAAATCAGGAACAAGGCAAGGGTGTCCACTCTCTCCATATCTCTTCAAAATAGTACTTGAAGTTCTAGCCAGAGCAATAAGACAACAAAAGGAGATCAAGGGTATTCAAATGGGAAAAGAAAAAGTCAAATTATCCCTATTTGCAGATGATATGATAGTGTACATAAGTGACCCTCAAAATTCCACCAGAGAACTCCTACAGCTGATAAACACCTTCAGCAAATTGGCTGGATACAAAATTAACTCAAAAAAGTCTGTAGCCTTTCTATACACAAATGACAAGCTTGCAGAGGAAGAAATTAGGAAAACTACACCCTTCACATTAGCCACAAGAAATATAAAGTACTTAGGAGTTACTCTAACTAAGCAAGTGAAGGACTTTTTTGAAAAATATTTCAAAACTCTAAAGAAAGAGATTGAGATGACATTAGAAGATGGAATGATCTTCCTTGCTCATGGATCGGGAGAATTAACATAGTAAAAAGGGCCATCCTACCAAAAGCAATCTACAGATTCAATGCAATTCCTATCAAAATACCTACACAATTTTTTAAAGAAATTGAAAGTTCAATTCTGAACTTCATATGGAAAAGCAAAAAACCCAGAATAGCTAAAACATTCTTGTACAGTAAAAGGTGCTCCGGAGGAATCTCCATACCTGATCTCAAACTGTACTATAAAGCAATAGTAATTAAAACAGCATGGTACTGGCACAGCAACAGGCTGGTTGATCAGTGGAATCGAATCAAAGACCCAGATATGATTCCACACACATATGGTCACTTGGTTTTCAACAAAGAAGCCAAATCCATTCGATGGAAAAAGGATAGCATCTTCAACAAATGATGCTGGTCTAACTGGATGTCTATGTGTAAAAAAATGCAACTGGACCCATATTTGTTACCCTGTACAAAACTCAAATCCAATTGGATTAAAGACCTCAACATAAAACCAGAGACACTAAGTCACTTAGAAGAAAAAGTGGGGAAGAGATTGGAACATATTGGCACAGGAGACAACTTCCTGAACAGAACACCAACAGCCCAGATATTAATGTCAACAATTATTAAATGGGACCTCATGAGGCTGAGAAGCTTCTGTAAGGTAGGAGACACTGTCAAGAGAACAAAACAACAGCCTACAGACTGGGAAAAGATCTTCACCAACCCTACATCTGACAAAGGTCTAATATCCAAAATATATAAAGGACTCAAGAACTTAAACACCACCAAACCATTTATCCACAAATATCGGTAATTCCTTGTTTTTAATAGCTGAGTAGTATTCCATAGTGTAAATGTACCACAGTTTCTTTATCCTTTCTTCTATTGAGTGACACTTAGGCTGTTTCCATGTTCTGGCTATTATGAATAAGGCTGCTATGAACATGGTTGAGCAAAGTTTCTTGTAGTGTGCTGGAGCATTTTCTGGGTATATTCCAAGGAGTGGAATAGCTGGGTCGTGAGGAAGCCCTATTCTCATTTTTCTGAGATAGCATCAGATAGATTTCCAAAGTGGCTGTACTAGTTTGCATTCCCACCAGCAATGAAGGAGTGTTCCTCTCCCCACATCCTCGCCAGCATGTGGTGTCGCTTGAATTTTTGATCTTAGCCATTCTGATGGGTGTAAGATGGAATCTCAGAGTTGTTTTGATTTGCATTTCCCTTATGATTAAGGAGGTTGAGCATTTCTTTAAGTGTTTCTCAGCCATTTGATATTCCTTTGTTGAGAATTCTCTGTGTAGTTCCAAGCCCCATTTCTCAATTGGGTTATTTGGTTTGGTCCTGTTTAATTTCTTGAGTTCTTTATATATTTTGGATATTAGGCCTTTGTCAGATGTAGGGTTGGTAAAGATAACAATGAGTGAGTTAACCCAGAAGCAGAAAGACTCAAATGGTATGTACTCACTTATATCTGCATATTAGCCCAAGGGGCATGTCCCATGAAAGCCTTCACTTACCAGGAAACTGAGACAGAGGGGAGGGCATTCTATTGGGACTCTAGATGAGAGAAGCATGGGAGAATGGCAAAGTAAAAGGATCCAGAGGGTCCTAGAAACCTACAAGTAGAACATTATGATAGGCAGATTTGGGCTCAGGGGTCCCGCTCAAACTAAGGCACCAGCCAAGGACAATACAGGCGGTAAACCTTAAACCCCTACCCAGATCTAGCCAATGGACTGAACACTCTCCACAGTAGAGTGGAGAGTGGGATATTACTTTCTCACATATTCTGGTGCCTCACCTTTGACCATGTCCCCTGGAGGGGGAGACCTGGTGGCACTCAGAGGAAGGACAGCAGGTTAACAAGAAGAGACTTGATATCCTATGAGCATATACAGGGGGAGGTAATCCCCCTCAGGAACAGTCATAGGGGAGGGGAATAAGGGGAAAACGGGAGGGAGGAAAGAATGGGAGCATACAGGAATTGGGACAACCATTGAGATGTAACAAGAATAAATTAATAAAGGAGAAAAAATAAAATGGCATATGTTTTAACTTTGTCATTCATTTTAGTAAATTCTTCTTTCTATATATCAAATAATAACATGTATGTACTTCTCTGTATTGTTTTCAAATATTATTTTTCTGTTTCCATTATGAGTTTCTTTACCAGTTCATACTTTTAGAACAATCAAAAGACCATTGTAATGTCCATTTTTCTTTTGCAAATGTAAACACAGGAAAACATTTCGTCACAGTACCGATGATCTCAAATACTGTCAGAAAATATTAATTGAGGTTAAAATAACTGAAGTTACTACTCTCAAGAAACAAGGGTTTAGGTATTTTTAGTAGCACATTGTAATACTACCTTTCATTAAGTGTCATCAGTGATCACCCAAGGCTCTTAATTTGTTTTCCCATTTTTATGAACTTGTTACCCTCACCCAGATGCAGAGACAGATGGTTGGGGACTTCTTTATGATTATGTCCTGAGTTACTGCCGAGTTCAATTCCAAGAAATTTGGGTGATTCATAAATACCACCATGGTGCACTAACATCACTGTAGCTCTAACAGGGCTTTGGATCCTCAGTGCATAGTAGAGTAAGTTTAATAGCCTTATCAAAGTTCTTGGAAATTACAAATTACACTGCAGAGCCTGTATTTCAGCAGGTAACTGATAAAATGGTAACTAGAAAGCAATAAACAAAGGTCTGACCACAGGCAGGAGATAATAATAATCAGTGTCTCAAGAATTCGTCATAAATTCAGGTTTTATATTTTTACATTACTGAAAGTAGGAATTAAAAATAATAAATTCTGTTTGCAGATTATGCCACAATATACTATGTTTCACTTTAGATAAAATAGATTCCTTTGTAAAGTATATTTTATAGTTAGAAACAAAAATGACTAATATCATGGATGCTCACATGGTATTCCTTTGAGTAGAGGGTTATCCACAAAAATCAAAAACAAAAATCACTGGTTTTAAAATACAATATAATTTAAAGGAAGATATCAAAGGCTTAGTTGTGCTATCTATTGTGCTAGCCAAAGAAACAAAATGTTTAATAAGTCAAAAACTACAGTCCAAAGTGAAATTGGCCTAGTTATTTAGTCCAAATTTTACTTCAAAATACATTCAAATACTGTATTTTAAATTATTTAAATTAGATTTCATCAATAAATAAATTAAATAGTGAAGAAACTGTATATATATGGATGGCTACTCAGTCCAACATAAGTTCACTAAAGGCATATGTAATGGTTTCCAAACTAAACATCCATTTCTTCACCGATCAAAATGATGGTAATTTTATGAAAGACAAAATCAAAGGAGAACGAATTATCAACTTGGAATCTAAAGTGAGTATAGACATGCAATTAAAAAAATGAAGAAAATGCTACTAAAGTTTACAGAAGTCAATGATAGACACGCTTTATTGATGGGAGTCCCCAGTGGAATATTTTGATGAGTCCTGTCTGTACTTACTCTTTACCCCACATTATGGGCCGAAGCTCTTCTTCATAAATTTGCTTCTGTGCATGCATTTGGGCAAATGACAACAAAATTAAGGGGAAAGAAAAGCTATTTCTGATTCTGAGTAACAATGTGAGTGTTAGGTATTTGGATATGTTTACAAGAAGGTGAAAAGTTTAGAACTCTAGAGTACATCATGCTATGGCGGTACAATAACAGGTAATTCTGCAGCAGCTGGAGTATGGAGCTGCAGGTGCATTCACATATCTCAGTGAACCAGAAAATAAAGGCAAGAAAGGAATCTAGACCAGGCTATGGACCTCAAAATCTACAACCAGAACCCACTTCCTACAATCAACCCCCACCTTTCAGGTATTCCACATACTTCAAAATAATGCCTTCAAATGAGAGTCAAGTATGCAACCAAGAGAATCAAGTGTCAAACCCACACACCACACCAAATATTGTTTCCTTTTTGTTTTAAGTGGCTTCTGATTTAAAACACATGAACTATGCATACGGCCTTACATGTACTTTCATTCATCATACTTTAAATGTGTCCTAGCCAGATCTTATGGAACTGTGTACCATCCCTTCCAATTTTACAAATCATAAAATGTATTTGTCGTTCTTTTTCATTTTTAAATTTATTATAATTTATTCATATTGCATCCTGATTGCTATCCTCTTGTTTATATCTTCCCATTCCCACCCTCCCTCCCTTTTCTACCCTACTCACCTCCCCTAGACCTGTGAAAGGGGCCTTTTCCCCCACCATCTGACCACAGCCTATTATATCTTATCAGATAGCCTGCATCACCTTCCTCTATGTGCCCATAGGGTCTCCCTGTCAAGAGGCACCAGAATTCATGTCAGAGGCAGTCTCCACTCACCCTCTCCCCATTCCTTGAAAAATGAGCTGTCCATTGACTACATCTGAGTAGGTGTCTAGTTTTTATGCATGCATTGTCCTAGGTTGTTGGATCAATTTGTGTAGGGCCTTCTGGGTCCAGATACCCAGGCCTTGATGGTCTCCTTGTGGGGCTTCTGAACTCTCTGGGTTCTTCCATTCTTCCATACAAGTCTCAGTGCTCTGCCCAGTCCAGTCCCAACACATTCCATATCCCACTCTGGGTGGATGACATCAGTGTTGGGCTAATATCCACTTATAAATTATAAAAAATGAGTATCTTTCTGTGTCTGGGTTGCCTCGCTAAGCATGATCTTTTCTAGTTCTATCCATTTGCCTGCAAATTTCAAGATTTCCTTGCTTTTACTGCTGAATAGTATTCCATTGTGTACCTGCACCACAGTTTCTTTATCCATTCTTCAGCTGAGGGACATCTAGGTTGTTTTCAGAGTCTGGCAATTAAGAATAAAGCTGCTATGAAAATAATTGAGAAAATTTCCTTGTTGTGTGGTGGATTATCTTTCTGGTATATGCCCATCAGTGGTATAGCTGGGTCTTGCAGTAATATTTTTCTTCACTTCAAGAATGTAAGTGACCTGCAGATGGATTCTTCAATCTCCAAAATTCCACCTTTTCAGTCTTATGAAATACCCAGGTACCATGACATATACACAAAGTTTCTACTTTCCTGACAGGCTGCAGCTCTTCAGTTGTTCTAATCAACAGAACAATTCTACTCCAAAGATGCATCCTGCCTTCTTTTATTTTCAAGTAACCTTCACTAACACCAAGCTAGCATCATCTTTGCTTCACAGACACTCATGCACGTGCATTGCAATATTTAGCATTGTCCCATAAATTCTGATCTTTGTTATTAGTTTATTTTTATTTAGTTTTGTTAACTTTAATATATTTTTGATCAGTGTTCTTATTTATCAAGGTGCTGTGTTAAGTATGTGACATGAGAAATGTCCTTTTAGAGTTTTATTCCATACTTATTTTTTATTGAAAACTTCCTTTTTGTAGCTCATTCATAAATACTAAACTATGGTACATTTTATTATTAAAGGCTTTCTAATCTCCTTTCAATGGATTCTCCTATTTGGTGTTAGATATTGAATTTAGGTCTTCTGTAATACTAGATAAGTATTATATCAGTATTCTAATGTGTCTCCTTATAAAATCTTCACCTATTTAATAAACGTATCATTATGGCCTATATGGTTATATTAAGTAATTCCATTCTGAAGATGCCTTTCATTTCCATGATTTTATGTTTCTCACAAAACATTAGATACTAGATGTAAAGAAAGACTGAGAAGTGTTAAAATGATGTTTATGTTCAAAGAGCACAGTTCTGATTTGTCAGACTAGTAATGTCAGTGAGCAGATTGTTAGTCTTGTTAGATCCAATTGCAAAAAGAGTCAAACAGAACAAATAAAATTAAAAATTACTTATTCCATTCTTCCCTTCCTTTGAACATTTTATATTCCACACTTCTATGTGTTCAAAAGATTTTTTCACCAACTTTGACTTTCCTCGTCAGAACACTCTAGTCTTTCTAGGTTTTCTATTAATTAACCAAGCCTGACTACAGATTCTAGCAAACTTAACATGTTTCTGGCTAAAAATTAGCTGAAGTTTCTTCCATCCATTTACCGCTTATCCAGGCATAGGAGAATCTCCATTCCTGCTTTTTATCAGACTAAGACTCTGTCTCACATTCACTTTCCTTGGCTAGCTGCAACAGATGCTGCCCCCAGGTCAGATAGAGGTCCAGAATGCCTTAATAGGTCTTTATTTTTCTGCAACTCCACCAGTTTTTCAAAACAAGCAAAGTTTAGTTTTCTTGTCTTCATTTAATCACAAGAGGTCAGTGTCTAATAATCAGGTGTTCCTGATCTGCCTGTATTGTCAATTCTTTCTACTGCCCTGTTTGTGTGCACCAAGAAAAAGTCACTGAGAATGAATGGATGAGAAAGCACTGCATTTCTTCCTGTTAAAATCCTGAGTATGAGACATTATTTGACACCTCCAGTAAGCATTCAAAAACTTGGAAATGGTGTAGCTGGGTGATATGGTTGATCTCTTTCTAATGTTTTAAGGAAAGTTGAAGTTGATTTCTATGATTCCTTACCTTCCCACCTAAAGTGTGCTGTGGTCATTTTTTCCATATCCTCCACAGATTTTGTTCTCTTTTCTTTTAGTATTCTAAGCCATTCTGAATGAGGTGAGATGAACCTATAGTTTTAAACTGCATTTCTCTTAGGCTAAAGAGGATGAAGTCATGTAAAAATTTATTATTCAAATTGGTCTTCTCCTTTAAACATTCATTTTTGTCCCCTAGCATACTTCTTAATCAAGTTGTTTTCATAGTGATTAGTTCTTTATGTATGTGTATTGTCCAGACCCTAGCTCTCTGTCACATGTATACTGGCAAAGACTATTTTCTCAGTGTTTATGTTGCCTCTTCCTTTCAGTGACAGCTTCTGTTATGAGTCAGAATGAGAGAACACCTGTAAATAGTTAGTCCTACTTTCTTGGTAATGGTGTTTCTATTTAGAAGAGCCCTGTTTGAGGCTATATATGGAATAATTATCAGACTTAAGTCCATATTTAAGTAAAATATAAAACTTCCTTAATAAATTATTCCAAAAAGCAGATAATAACAGTGCAAAAAATGAGTTTATCTTCAGGGATTAAATTCTGAGTGTACGTAATGACTACCTAGCACATTTCAAAGTCAATTTTAGTAATTAAGATATAGTTATTGTCAACTTTGTTACACCTATATGACTTATTTTAATATCTGGTGACAGAATCACCTAATACAGGGTCATATCAGATAAGGCATAAACTAATACATGTCAAAAAGAAAAAGTTTAAAATACATGGAAGTCATGATTATGAAGTAAATCATCATTTAGAATCGCAACTCCTTGAAAATATTTTTGGAAAAGATAAATAACACTCATTATTCCTAAAATAGTGTTAACTATAATGTCTGCTCAACACTTGAACATTTTAATATTATCAGCCATCATAATAACAATTTTATGCTTATAATATGTTAAACTTTAGTCTCTGTGGGATATGATTGTCCAACAAATGCTATGCTAAATTAAATGAGTACATTGTTTTTCAGAATCAAAATTATTGTATCTCCAGCATCCAAGAAATTTAAACCTATGGGCCAATGAAATTATTTTTTAATAATATGATTATGTAATCAATAACATACACTGAATAGTTCAAATTAAATAAAAATTAATAAATACAATTATAGTTAGGAAAATTTCATATAAACAGCATGTTACTTTTTTCTGTGTAAAAGATAGAAACTTGTTTTTTGTACTGTGTTCCTGGCCTCTTTGTCTGTGGCTATTGCACATATTGCTTCTGCCAGCTTCGGAACCAAGAAATCACTTTTCAAATGATAGAATCTTGAAATATGAATATTTTAATGATCTCTAACAGGATTTTTAAATTGTGCTCGTGTGTGTGTGTTTGTGTGTGTGTGTGTGTGTGTGTGTGTGTGTGTGTGTGTGTGTGTGTGTGAATTACTTCTCTTCTCTACAGAGTAGGTAAAATATGCAGTGTTCTAGCTTGCTATTACTTGTTTTTATTATTTCTATTTTTTAGATTAAAACATAATTACATTCTTCCCTAATTGCTTTCCTGTCTCCAAACACTCTTGCATATCCCCTTTTGCTCTTTTTCAAGTGCATGGGCACTTTTTTTCATTATTTTCTTTTGCATGTATATATTTATTTAAATTCCTAAATATAATATACATTTCTACACGTAATGTTCCTAAGTAAATTCCTGAGAATTCTGTATACTGTTACTAATATGTATGATTTCAGGATTTACAATTTGAATTTAGATAACTCAGCAATATCTTCTGTCCATGGGAAAATTATTTCCCACACTCTCATTATTGGTTGCCTGTATGTAGTTCTTCATGTAGGTTTGAGACATTCATGCCTTTTTCACTCCACTATAGCATGTCTGTTTTTGTTGTACTTGTTCAACTCATGCTTATGTAGTTGTGTTGGTGAGAATTGATGGATGTGGCATGGCCTCTCATATTATTGGGAGATGCAATCTCACAGCAAAATTTCAAATATACTGTTTCATAGAATCTTCCAGCCATGTTTATAGACCCTTAGATATGGAAGTTGTACTGTAGGTGTATCCATAGGGACTAGAATCAATAATTACTAGTTAATTAGTTACGGTTTTTTTTTTTTTTGGTAAGGATATTTATATGTAACAAAGAACATTTTCCTTGATGAGGGGTGAGAAATGCACATGTGAGGAATAAAGAAAAAAATATTTAAAATACACTTAGAGTTCATGGGATTTTAGTAAAGTTATAAGTGTATGATATCCTCAAAGACCCATGATTTCACTATTCATGGGTGGTTGCCTAGGATTTTAGTACCAAATATAATTTCCTTTGCCCCTCTTTAGTCAAGTCAGAGAGGTGTTCAGTATTACCAAGGTATGTGTGCCACTACTACACCCATGGGATTATCATGACATAGTGTGTTTTTTATGGGCAGCAGGTGCTATATCTTGGTAGGATATTTTAACATTTTTGTTTCTTCAGTTACTCTAGGAGATATATACTCACAGCTGAGGATGTGGAACTAGGACCCAACTGTTCATATTATATTTGTCTCTTTGGGCCTAGGTTACCTCTCATGTCCTCTGTTTTCATTCCATCCATTTATTTTCAAAGTTTATGATTTCATTCTCTTTATAGCTGAATAAAATTAAGTAATGCATATGCATAATATTTTCATTATCTATTCATGTATTGAAGTACACTTAAGTAAGTATCATTGCCCAGGTATTCTGAGTAGCATAACAATGAATGTGGGATTCTTTGTGTTTGTTTATTGATGTTCACTGTGCTTATATGGACTTGTTCTTATTTTTTCCATTTTGAGTTACATTGTAAAATAATTTATATGTACTACTCTTTTTTTGCATAAGCACTTGAATGTATTAATTTATAAGGTGACCTTGATAGCAGATACCTTTAAGATCAGCAAGGGAATGACAGGTGAAGATGCTTTTCTGAGTTCATTGACCACCTTACCTACAAAGTAATTTCTAGGACAGCAAAAGCAACTCAGGAAAACCTTGTATTCAAAACAAAACATCCAAAAGATCTGATAATTTCTATCATATTACTACTTTCAATGTGTTGCAGATGTTTCATAGAATTGTATATTCATATTTATTTAATTTAAGAAAACTTCATTATATCCTTATGGAATTTATCTTTTACTCATGCATCACTTATCAATGATTTTTTAAATTCCCATAAGCATATATATTTGCGAGAATTTTGTTGGCCCTCTACTTTTTATTGCATTATGGTCACACCTGATAGGAGAGCTTATATTCATTCTTTTGAAATTGTAAATATTTACTTTCTATCCCAGAATGTCATCCTTAAATGATATTTTAATATATAATGTATACAGTGTTCTACCTGCATGTCTACCTACACACCAGAAGAGGACTCCAGATCTCATCATAGGTGTTTGTGACAACACCATGTAGTTTCTGGCAATTGAAATCAGGACCTTTACAAGAGCAGGCAGTGCTCTTAACTTCTGCAACATCTCTGTGATCTATGTTTTATCTTTTTGACCACTGGACTTAGTCAAATTATGTTTCCTGGTTTTCCTTTTCACCTCAGACTGCCTATTTTGTATTTTTTCTTGCTAAGATAGATACATTTTTATATATTTTACATAAAATTGACCACTAATAACTACAGGATAGAGACAATACTGAGCTGTCTTGAATTCTCATAGGCCAAACCATTAATTTAAAAAGTTCCAATTATCCTGGGACAGATTTCCTGGACAAGAACAGAAAAGCATCACATTCTTAGCCATGAATCACAGGATTGATTTCTAGGCCACTTATTAACATTCTTCTCAGAAAGAGAAGATTCAGGCCATCATAATCTGGCTCTCACACCGCTTTCTTCCATTATGCTCATTATGCTCCACTTAAATGATTTAACTGTTTTTCTAAGGCACAGTTCCAAAGGCCAGATTCAACAAAGAAGGCCTATCAAAGAATTATCTCACTCCCTGGGACCAACTTCTGTCTTAGTAAGTGTTCTCTTTCTGTTAAGAGGCATGATGATCAAGGCAATTTTTATAGGAGCAACCTTTTAACTGGGGCTTGCTTACAGCTCTAGATGTATGGTACATTATAATCATGGCAAGGAGCATGGAGGACATACATTGACATGGTGTGGGAGAATTAGCTGCATATTGTACATCTGGATCTGTAGGCATCAGAAGAGAGAGCGTCACCATGCCTGGTTTGTGTCTTTTGAATCCTCAACAGCCACTCACAGTGATCCACTATCTGAAACAAGGCCACATCTACTCTAACAATGCTACACCTCCTGATCCTTCTCATGTAGTTCTAATTACTGATGGCTAAGCATTCAACTGTATGAGTTATTGGAGTCGTTTTAGTAAAAATCACCATAGTAGGAATGTGCAGAGTACAAATCTCTACTGGCCTTGACCTTGCAGAATGATGTGGAAGTATATCTTCATAGAGGCATCTAATTTGTTGTTTTTAATTGTTTTGTTTCAATTTGTTAATGGTGCATACATGTGTGCCTGTATAGTTTACTGTGGTTGTGTGTGGATGTGTGTGGGTGTGTGTGTGTATGAGAGAGAGAGAGATCTCATTTTTCCATAAAGTTTTAAAAATGTTTTATTTTATTATTTTATTTTTACTTAAGTTCAAGCAGTGAAAAAATGTGTAATTTCTACATGGAAAAGTCATTAAAGACTTATCACACCAGCATCTTCATTTTTTTCCTAAAGTAAATTGCTTCTTCCCACAAAAAAATGGTTTTCTATAACTAGGGTTGTAAATAAGATCACTGGCAGATGTCTGTATGTTTTATTTGTGCCCCAAATATTATTATAGTACAATTACATGGAATTAAACAAATATATTTTACAAAAACCCAATATTATGCAGACTCATTTTCTCCTTTAGCTCTCCATTTATGAAAAAATAATCTCTCTATTGTTTGTCTTTTATTTATTCTTTTGATAAAAATTTCTCCCATTCTAGACCAAATTGTCAGAGCATAGTAATTAAATTATTATAATTTCTTTGTGCCCTGCCCATTTTTAAAGCCACTGTATAATTAACATAGTACATTACAGCATTTTTCTAGTAAATGGCATAAGTTAACAAAATTATCTTCTTGGGAAACCTGCAATTTAATTTCCCAACAAATATGACTTTAGGTGATTTGAATACAAATGAAAGAAAGTAAAACATGAAAGGCTAATAGAAACATGTAAATGTAGAACATAACAAATTAGTCAAATATGGTTAGCAATAACATGGTGCTTGAGAAAGTTGTTTTACATATTACTGAGCTGTGAGATCCTGGATATAGCATACTTCTACTCTTCTAACAGAGACCTCTTTTAATAAGGGGGAAATCGTTCTTTAACATAATATATGAAGTATGTAGAGATTTGTTCTTAATTGTGGCATAGCTAAACAAAGACAACATTCATACATACAAATTGAAAATGAAATGATACAGATAAAACAGCTGAGTAATGCAGAAGACCAGGGTCCAGTTTTGGTACCTCAGTAGATGCCTGATAGGCTAGGCATTTTGCTTGAGAGGGTAGATATAGGGGACAACTAGGGTATGCTAGCTATCAAACCAACCACAAGTGAGCTCTGGGTTCTATTGAAGGAAACAAGCTCAATGCATAAGGAAGAAAAGTGATGGCAGAGGAATACTGGCATCACTCTCAGACCTTTATATGTACATGCATAAGTAGACTTAAACACACAGATATGATTATACATACACATGTGCATACTTACTTCACACACATACGCAAGAAAAGAAAAATTAATTAAAAATGTTTAATATAAGGCAAATATTATCATTGAGAATATTTGTGTTTGATTCATACTTGCATTAATTAAAAGAATGTTTGAAATTTTGTAGGTTAACTAATATATCAGTTAACTGTCATGTAACTCTACATATCTATGACTATAATATTAATCTCTATATATAGTCTATCACAATTTCACTTTTTATTTATTTGAATATTATTATGAGAATGAACAAAATATCAATCATATTAAATAGCAAATTTTTAGAGGAAGTGGTGAGTTCATGTGGACTTTCAAGTCACTTTATTTTAATTAAGCAGATGTTTAATTTTTTATTTCTGTGATTGCAGAAAATAAATTCTCATAATTCAACTCTGTAACTACCTCAAGCATCTGTTTAATTTTTCTTCCCATTGCCACATGAGTTCTCAAAGTTGTCAAACTTTAAATTCAAACTCACATAACTTTTACTCATTTTCTCTGGGATCCAAATCAATGAAAATGTGGCCTGCCCACACACCATGAGCACAGCCGACACAAAGGTCAGCAGTGATCTCCAGTTCAAAAATAATCAATGTGCAACTCCCGTCATACATCCAATCTTCTGCCCAACGCCCTTCAATTGGCTTTTGTTCCCTTCTGTATGCCTTTTGTGGTTCAACTGATCTTCCAATTTTAAATGTCAGACTATTCCACTGATAAATACATCAGTCAATTTTGCACACAGTTGTACTCATTCACAGGCATTTTATTACACTGATAACTTGCAATAACAATTACTTACTAGTGACTCCCAAATACCTATATTTGGGTTAAATTTACTTTGATTTCAAGAATTCCATTACCAATGGTTGCTAGTCATGTTAATATGTCTCCATTCACTTCTTTCTTAAGTTTAGTTTGTTTGTTCCTGTGATCAAACATTGACTACATCCTATTTGGGAAAGAAAGGGTTTAGTTTATCTTATACTTAAAGTCTGTCATTAGGAGAAGCCAAGGCAAGAGCTCAGCAGGTTAGGGGCCTAGAAGCAAATATTTGATAGAGACAATGGATTAACGTGGCTTACTGGCTAGCTGATGGGTTTTTTAGCTTGCTCTCTTATATTGTGCAGAACAACCTGTCTAGGGTGGCATTTCCCACAGTAAACTATACCATCTCATGTGAATCAGCAGCCTAGAATATATATTCCCTCCATCTTCCCATGAACAGTCTGATGGAGCTAATTTCTAAATTCAAGTTTCTTCTTCCAAAATATGCTTATATTTGTATCAATTTGACAAAACTAACACAGGTGGCTTATTTCCAGATTTTTCATATTCTAAGTTGGTGGTAGACCTGAATTTAATGGAGGACATTAGTCAATCGTATACAACTTCTTATTCACTTTTACAAATTTAACTTTATTCTTTTTTTCTGTTTGTTTTGTTTTGTTTTTTAATGAAAAGATTACAACACTCAAATCTGTTTTGTATCGATATATATATATATATATATATATATATATATATATATGTGTGTGTGTGTGTGTGTATATATATATATATATATATATATATATATATATATATATATATATATATAAACTTATTCATATTACATCTCAATTGTTATCCCATCCCTTGTATCCTCCAATTCCTCCCTCTCTCTTGCTTTCCTTCTACTTTAAGTTGTAGAAAATAACTAATGGAGTGATCTTTTTCTTTGTTCACAAGAGCTTTTTAAATTTTTACTTTTAAAATTATTTTAAATTTTGATCCACTAAAACCAATCTTTTTTCATACTGCCTTCTAAACACCATCTTTCCAAATGTGTAATGATGCCACAGAATCTTCCATTTTATTTTGCCTTCTATATCTATTCTTAACATAACTCTGAGTAAAGTCAGTAATTTGCATTATCTATATGGCACTTTTTACCTGACATTACCCTAGCCAAGCTCTCATTCATTCTTTTTCCTTGATTAATGTCACATAGGCCCATTGTTCCTCACAACATCTTGGATGCAGAAGTCTTTTCATTTCATATCTTTTGCACTTGCACGTCCACTATTTAGAAGGTATTTTCATCTGGAAATTGTATGATGCCTTTGTTTATAATAGCTTAGTAGTATTACATTGGGTATATATACCATATTTTTTCTGTTCATTCTTCAGTTGAAGGACATCTAGCTTATTTTCATTTTCTAGCTATATGAACAAAATTGCTATGAACAAAATTGAACAAGTGTTCTTGTGATGTGGTGGAGCATCTTTTGGGGGATATGCTCAAGAGTTGTATAGCTGGGTCTTATTTCTGAGAACACTCCAGGTTGATTTCAAAAGTGTTGTACATGTTTATACTATCACCAGCAAAGGAGAAGTATTCCCCTTGCTCCACATTTTTTTGCCAGCATGTGCTGTCACTTGAGCTTTTTATTTTAGCTATTCTGATGGGTGTAAGATGAAATCTCTGAGTCATTTCATTTTCATTTCCTTGATAACTAAAGACATTGAACATTTCTTTAAGTGCTTCTTGGCCATTAGATATTCCTTTGTTGAGAATACTAAGTTCAGCACTGTGCCCCAATTATTTTTATTTGCTTCATTGGTTTGCTGCTATTTAGTTTCTTGAGTTCTTTAGATACTTTGGATATTAGCTTTCTGTTGGACTTAGGGTTGTTTAAGATATTTTCACCTTCTGTTGGATGCCATTTTTCAGGCAAATGGATGGAAATAGAGAAGGTCATCCTCAGTGAGGTAACCCACACCGAGAAAGACATGTATGATATATATTCACTTATAAGTGGACGTAAGTCATATTGTACAGGTGTTGGAGGTTAATCTGGTGCTATGTGTTTTCATGCTAATTACTGGCTGCCAAGATCTAGCTGCTGCTCTAATGAACATATTCTCATATACCCCAAGTATTTGTGTGTACACTTGCCTCATTGATTGTATGATTAAAAGGCCTATATATCGGTAAGGCAGAAGGAAGGGGAAGAGCAAAGGTTTGCAGGCTTTGAGGAAAGAAGGATCTTATGAGGAAGAGGCAGACAGGTATCAGAGGAGGGGGAAGAGGAACATCATGAGATAAAAAGGAGTCATGTTTGCCAGGAGGAAGAATTGTGAAGTCCAACATGAAAAAGATTGCCCAGATGAGCAACCTTAGCAATTATTTTGGATTGTGGATGGGAGGTAGATCAAATACAAATGATTGACAGCAGATCACATGAAATGGAGGCTGGGATATAATGGGAAGTAACTTAGAAGTTAATATCTGCCATGCCCCAGGTGATAAGACAATTCTAAAAAATACAATAACCCAATTGTGAAATCAGGTAATTAATACTGCTGTAATTACTATAAGCCTAATAATAAACATTTATTAGTCCATGTTTTTAAACTTACAGCAACACACAGAATAACAATGCTATAAACCACAGATCCATAGAAGACAAAAGGGACCCAAGAGAAGATCCTTGAATCTCACTCAATAAAGGGGAAAAATAGAAATCTGAACTAGGTGGATGAAGGGAGCTGCATGGGAGAGGAGATGGTGGGGGTAACATGGGTGGTGATGAGGCATTGAGGAGAGTTTGGGTCCCATTACTGTAGTTTAGCTGCCTTATCTGGCCTCAGTGTTAGAGGATGTACTTAGTTCTGCTGTGACTTGAGGTGCCACAGTGCGTGGTACTCCTTAGTACCTCCCTTCCCAGATAAGAAGTGTGGAAAATGCAAGTAGGGGAACATGAAGGAAGGGTTGGGTGGATAGAGAGAAGGGGGCTGGTGTAAGGCTGTAAGTAATTAAAATAAAAAAAAACAAATTAAAGATAATGAACTACAGAAATAAAAAAAAATAAATAAAAAGAGAAGGTAATTTCTCTACTTGGTCTACAATGGTTACCATCATGCCTTTTCCTTATTTCTGTCCAAACTGTATCTTCTTAAGGAAAATATCTTTGGCTACATTGGTTAAATAATAGTTCTTCCCCTATCATCTCTCTTTTCTTCCCTTTCTCTTATTTTTGTTATAAATAAGTCAGCTTATTTACTTATTTTCCTATTGTTTCTTGTCTTCCATACCACAAAATTTGCAACCTTCTTGATGTTTAATGAATTCATTCCCAAATCTATGTGGCTTTTTTGGTATATACTTAAATAATATTTAATGGCTTAATGAACCAACATACCTTAAGATTTTCCTGTAAATACATGACTAAATTTGTCATGAAACACTCAAGTATGTAAAAATTGCAAGTAAATCTTTGCTGTCATTATTCCCTATACCAAGACTACATCTCTAGCAGTGCTTAAATCTTGAAACCTATATACATGTACATGTATATATGCTTTTAATGAATGGAGTTCATGTCAAACCTCTTCCTATAGTTTTCAGATTTTCTATATCTAATAAGCTGGCTCAGCTTTGTCTGTAGCTCTGAAAAGAGATACTTTCGTTTTTTACTAGTGTCAAAAAATCACATATTTTTCAAAACCAGAAAATATTGAAGAATTTAGTAATTTTGTACAGAACATTTTATAGTCTCCTCTCTCTCTCTCTCTCTCTCTCTCTCTCTCTCTCTCTCTCTCTCTCTCTCTCTCTCTCTCTCTCTCTCACACACACACACACACACACACACACACACAAACACACATGTGTGTGTGATTAGTAATATATATATTATCATATTTGGCATTTCTAAGAGTCTCCTATATTGTGTTTTAAAAATATTCATCCCCTTTTACCTCAACGCTCCCAGGAATACACTGGTCTATAGTCGTCCCTTTTTTTTTTTTTTTGTCTATTTTTTCTCATAAAGACCAATTTGCAATGCTTAAGTTTCATGAGATATTTCACTTCCATTGAAGCATGGACACTTTTATCAGAAGCCACACATTTTATGGAAACTTATTCTTCCTCTTTGCATCTAAGAATTGCCAATAGCTCCAAGCCAAGGATACGTTTTGATACCCATTCCACTCTCCATGATGGAATTCAGACTAGTCTGCCTTGACTAATGTCTTATGACTGATCTGAGTTCGTATAGGCAGCTGACCTGCTCTGTCCAGAAGACACTGTTCCCTTAAAACAATGCATCACTTCAGCCTCTTACATGTTTTTCTCTTCCCACTTCTGCAATAATCATAGAGCCTCAGGAGCTAAGAGATGTTTCAGATTACATGTTTTATTTAGGGTTGAGCATTATGTAAATTTTTATTATCAGTACATTGCCCGGTTGTGGGTGTTAATTTTAATCAAAACAAATAACAGATTCACTGATGAGTGTTGAGAGATATATTCTTCTGTGGTTAAAAAGTGAAGTCATCTAGACCTAAAAACATCTTGATGACTTCACTTTTTTTTTAAATGGCCATAGTTTATTGAAAAAATCTTTCATACAAATAACTTTTAAAAACAAAATATATAAACACAGTCATCATAGATCAATATAAGACAATTAGAAGAAATTAGGTACACCCAGTTTAGAAAAATTATAAAGTTTATCTTTTTCTTTTTATTTATTTTTAAATTTTGAATTAATTAAACAGGTTTTATCTTTTACATATACATTATATATATATGTATATGTATGTATGTATGTATGTATGTATGTATGTATGTATATATAAACTACCTGTAGCAAGAAGAACCATGTCACAATCAGTAATTATATAAATGTTACATTCTTAGTGCTTCGGCTCTTTGTATTTGACAGCATAGAAGAAACATCTTTCCTATCTTGGTGCATCTAAAATTCTGAATGTAAATCAATATCTATCATATCTTGTTATTATCACCTTAAAACATCTATGTAGACTTAAAAACATCTTAACCTCTAAACAACTAAGCTTTATTGTGGAGGTGGCTTTAAATATGGCAAACAAGCCACTGGGTGTAATGTCCTCATTTCTTCCACAGATAGAATTTATTAAAATAGGACAAGCTTGGATGCAGGCAGAGTCAATGTGGCACATGGACCTAGGCCTCCAGTTCAGACCTCCTGCTCACATGTAGTAGATAGGCAGCGCAGCCTCCATGTGGGTCACACAATATGTGGAGTAGGTCATAATTCTGACATGGATTCAGGCCACCTAATGTTGTTCACTTCTATCCTGATGGGGTGGCCTTACCAAGCCACAGAGGAAGAGGTTACAGGTAGTACCAAGAGCACTGGATAAGCTGAAAAAAGCATAAAAGGAGGTGGATCCTATTGGTAACGATTAGGAGAGGGAGGGGAAGGCGATGAGGGGGGACGGGATTGGGAGGTGATGAGGGAGGGGGTTTCTACTGGCATGTAAGAATTCAAATTGCATAAGAAGCAGGTAACTAATATTGCTAATCCCACTACATGGGAATAACTATGTGACTGACTGAGATATGAAGGTTTATGCATTGACAAGGCTTCATGTTGGTCACAGATTCTCTGTGACTTATAATTAGAGGCCATTCATAGTATGGCATGATGGAAGGTTGCAGATTTCTTACTTCTGCTCATACAATGAGCAGAGAACTAGCCTTAATTGCTCTGTACATCCTGCACACCTCATACAGTCACAATGTTAGAACTGTATAATGTTTGTGAGAAATTATACTTTCAGAAGAAAATAATTGCATTCCGACTCTGGATCAGAACTGACAGGATTCATTCCTCTCAGCCAGCTGGATGCTGATATCCTGCACGCTCTGTGTTCCATCCCCACACACCGCAGTTGGCTATTGCCCATCATAACAGGACAGCTTACAGAACAGCATTATAGAAAGCTTCTGATTCCAATTGGTCCAGCAGTTCAGACTGTCAGATACAGGACTCTTATTAAGCCTGGAATTTCTCAACTTTTGAAAAAATGGACCAAAAATGCTACCCCTGACTTACTTAACCATGATCCCAAAGTTTTCATGGGGCCTTCAAAAGGAATGATTTACCCTAAATTAGTTTGAAGAAACCTTAAGAGAACGATGTCCAATTTCCTCTAAGGGAGGTGGAAGAAGGTGGTGGATAGATTTCTCTTTACTTTCTTGTATACAGATTCTTATTTTCATTGAGGGTTGGTATAAGTATTACTAGTCTGTTAGAGAGAGGAAACTAGGGACTCAGGGACATGTCTCTTTTGCTTTATCTTTCTTTTGTAGCTAAGGAGATAGGAGTTGCAAAAATTAAGGGGCATATAGAAATATAGAGGAAGGATAGCAAAAAGGGCAGATGGTTGAATCTACTTCTCATCTCAAGGCCCTAATTGTTACTCAAAACTAAGGTTATTTTTAATTCAATAATTTTGAACTCTTTATATTGACTTAAAGTTTGTGCATGTCAAAAACTAGTCTAATTTTATCACAAGAATATACATTCAAGCTCTAATAGACAGATATGAGAGGTAAAATAGTTAAATAAGATATTCAAAAACATAAGAGACCTACACAATATGGCACTTAAAGATGTTTCTATTATTCTAAAGATTCTTGGACAACAAGAAATGTTAACTCTTGGCAACCGGCAACCTGCCTCAAAGATGAGCATCAAAGAACCTCCTTAAGGAGTTGGCTGCAAATGTGCCAAACAAGGAATTGGGTAAAATGTCCTCATTTATGCACAGACAGAATTCTGCCTAAAAAGTGCAAGTTTAGGTGCAGGTAGATTTGACAGCCAAATCCTAACAAGACAAGGTAAGCAAGTCCTCAATAATTTTTGCCTCAGAAATATATCTATCAGATATATTGGCCCAGAAAGCTGAAAATTATGCTCCAACATTATACAGAGTGTTGAGTGACTGTCCAGTCGGAAAAACTGTGTCAGTCATTTTTTCATTTTGGAATCTGCTAACGTGCATTCCAGGTTCACTCAAGTATTTAAGTTTTATCCTTTCTCAAGTCTTTGATGAGTTTGAAGAACAGATAGCTTACTCTATCAATTAAGCTTAGTAGGTTAGGGGTTAAGATGGTTTTAGTTCAAGATAGACATTTTAAGTTAATAAGATGAAATAGGATAGATATTATTCTTCATTCCGAAAATTAGACCTAACAAGATTGGAAAGATTTTTACTTCAAATTCACCAACTCCAAATCCAAATCACTATGAATGTAACATTTATGTTATTCCTGATTGTATCATGGTTCTTCCTGCTGTATGTAGTTAATTTTACCCATGTGTTATAATATAAATGTATATGTTAAAAAGGAAACATAATAAAATATTTTAAAAACTAGAATAGAAAATCTTAGCAATTCTTGACTATTTTGATTAACATAAACATCTTCTATCATGTTAGAAAACAGCTCCTTGAACTCTAAAATTCCCTGGATGTTATTTTTGAGCTTTTTTCTCTTATGATGAGTTATGACTAGATAATTAAATAATATATGCGAATTATTATATTTTATATTCTCTAAAAGGTCCAGTTGTATATATTGCTAATATTTGTTACAAAGTGGCATACATTAACTATATAGATGTTTTACGTTCAAATGTCCAACCACATTTGATATGAAATTCCAAAGGAAATATATACACAAAATTTATTCCAGCTCCAGTTGCCAGTTTCTGTATTAAGCTAAGTGAAAAAATTTATTTCCTAATTGGAAATAGGTAGTGAATTTATGAAAGGGAAAATATAATTTACATATGTACATTGGCAACAGAAATTCAAATTAATTCATCAGCAAATTCTGAGCACCACAGGATCACCATAATTTCTGAGTGGCCAACAGGCCTGGCATGATTTCACTTGGATTCATCAAAGAACAATTTTAAAGTTTTATTTGGGATATATGTTTTAGGAAACAATTTAATGTATCAGTTTGCGTTGCAGTAAAAAAAATATTCAACATTATATAATTTTAAGAGATTTGCAACTTAAAAATAACTACATAAGTGACCTCCTAAATTCGACCAGATAATTCCTACAATTGATAAACACATTCAGCAAATTGGCTGGATACAAAATTAAGTCAAAAAAGTCAGTAGCATTCCTTTATACAACTGACAATCATGCAGAGGAAGAAATTAGGAAAACTACACCCTTCATAATAGCCATAAACAATATAAAATATCTAGCATTAAGTCTAAACACGCATTTGAAGGACATGTTTAAAAAAAAGCTTCAAATCTCTGAAGAAAGAGACTCAAGATGACATCAGAAGATGGAAGCATCTCCCTTGTCCATGGATCAGGAGAAATAACATATCAAAATGGCCATCAAACCAAAAGCAATTTACAGATTCAAATCAATCCCTATCAAAATACCTACACAATTTTTAAAGACATTGAGAGATCAATTCTCAACTTCACATGGAAAAACAAAAAACTCAGAATAACTAAAACAATCCTATATAATAAAAGATCCTCCTGAGGAATCTCCATACCCGATCTCCAGCTATACTAAAGAGCAACAGTAATTAAAACAGCATGGTACTGGCACAGCAATAGGCTGGTTGATCAATGGAATAAAATTGAATACCCAGAAATAAATCCAAAAACATATGGTCACTTGATTTTTTACAAAGAAGCCAAATGTATTCGATGCAAAAAGGAAAGCATCATCAACAAATGATGCTGGTCTAACTGGATGTCTACATGTAGAAAAATTCAATTAGACCCCTATTTGTCACCATGCACAAAACTCAAGTCCAAGTGGATTAAAGACCTCAGCATAAAAACCAGAGACACTAAGTTGGTTATAAGAAAAAGTGGGGGAAACCCTGGAACCCATTGGCACAGGAGACAGCTTCCTGAACAAAATACCAACAGCCCAGGCCTTAAGGTCAACAATTAATAAATCGGACCACTTGAGGCTGAGAAGCTTCTGTAAGGCAGAAGACACTGTCAACAGAACAAAGCGACAGCCTACAGACTGGGAAAATATTTTCACCAACCCCACATCTGACAGAGGTCTAATATTCAATATATTTAAAGTGC
Source organism: Acomys minous (assembly GCF_964271855.1). NCBI lineage: Eukaryota > Metazoa > Chordata > Mammalia > Rodentia > Muridae > Acomys > Acomys minous. The sequence continues at coordinate 78,887,739 of NC_140486.1, read as the reverse complement.
TCAAGAAATTTAAACACCACGAATCCAAATAACCAAGTTAGAAAATGGGGCTCAGAACTAAACAGATAATTCTTAACAGAGGAATATCGAATGGCTAAGAAACACTTAAAGAAATGATCAACGTCTTTAGTCATCAGAGAATTGCAAATCAAAACGACTCTGAGATTCCATCTTACATCATCAGAATGGCTATGATCAAAATTCAAGTGACACCACATGCTGTTGAGGATGTGGAGAAAGAGGAACCCTCCTTCATTGCTGTTGGGATGCAAACTTGTACAACCACTTTGGAAATCTATCTGGCGCTATTCTTAAAACTCAGTATATGGCTTCCTTAAGGCTCAGTGATTCCACTCCTTGGAACATACCCAGAATATACTCCACTACACAAGGCCATATGTTCAAACATGTTCATAGCAGCCTTATTCATCATAGTCAGTACCTGGAAACAGCCTAAATGTCCCTCAGTTGAAAAATGGATAAAGAAGTTGTGGTACCCTTACACTATGGAATACTACTCAGTTATTAAAAACAAAGAAATCCTGAAATTTGTGGACAACTGGATGGAACTAGAAATTTTCATACTTGAGTGAGTTAACCCAGAAGCAGAAAGACTCAGATGGTATATACTCACTTATAATTTGGCACTAGCCCAAAAGGCAAGTCCCATGAAAATCTTTACTTGTCAGGAGATTGGAATTGATGTGGGGACATCCTACTGAGACTCTAGGAAAAAGAAATATGGGAGATGGGGAAATAAAAGGATTCAGAGAGTACTAGAAACCTCCAAGAAGAACATTGTGATGGGTGAACCAGGGCCCACTGGGGTCTGCTCAAACTATTGCACTAATCAAGGACAATACAAGTAGTAACATTGAACCTCTACTCTGATCCTGCCAATAGACAGGACATTCTCCACAATTATGTGGAGAGTGAGGACAGACTCTGACATACACTCTGGAACCACATCCCCTTGGTAGGGAGGTCTAATGGCACTCAAACAAAGAAAGAATAAGTAAGCTACCATTATGAGACTTGATAGCCTATGATCATATGAGGGAAGGAGGTTCCCTTCGGTCATAGACCCAGGCAAGGAGAATAGAGTGAAAGTGGGAGCAAGGGAAGAATAGGAGGATACAAATGATGGGATAACAATTTAGTTGTAGTGTGAGTTAATTAATTAAATTAAGAAAATAAGTAACTATAAACAAAAAACTAATTGCAATTTTATAATGAATTTATTGTTCATATTTCTAAAATTCAAGGAATTCAACATTGGATTAACATAAGGTTTTATGTAAAAATACTGAGTTATTTTAATTATTATGAGAATAGATACAAATAACAGAATACAGCTATTATCTGTGTGCATTTACTAATTAATTTATTTTAAATGTTTTTAGTCAACATTGAATTTTTCCACAACTTGTTCTCTGTTTTCCCTCCGGGCCTTTCCACCTAGAATCTTTGAACTCTTCCCATACGTCCTCCACTCTCAAATTAACAAACACTTTTGCTTTGATTATATTTGCTACATATATCTATACATGTACATACATGTGCTTATACACCTGCTATATTATTTTTGTCTTCTGTGTGTATATGGTTTTAGTATGTGACCATTATGCATTGTATAAACAAAAAGGAGCTCAACATTTTTCTTTATATTCTTCTCTCCAGGGCTACTGTAGTGCTTACTCCTTGTTTTAAGTGAAGGAGAAGGAATTCTTTTCATATTGTTACTTGTGGCCTTCACAAACTGAATAACAGTTAAAAAGTAAGTCTTTTTCTCTTTGTTGTATATATGTTTTCAAAGGTAAATTGTTAAGAGTTATTTTTAGAAAACTGTGTTGGTTTCTCATTGTTTCTCTCTCATCCCAGATATCACACAAGTAATTGAGACTCATATTTTTTATAAAACTTTACAACACAACTACTTATGTAGTTTAAAACTGTTCTTAACCCTCTGTTTTGTCCTGACTCCATTTTGCCACGATGCCCATGTTACTTGTTTTTTGTTCTTTCTTTGCTGCTGCTGATTCTTTTACATTTCCCCTGCACCTCAGCCTGTGTCTGAATCCCCAGCATCCTTTTCTAACTCCATATCCCCTGGCTGACATGAAGTCTAGCCCTATTTTCTCCATTGCTCAGTGATTTGCTGTAAACTTCTTTGATAAATCAGAAGGACAATTGGGGGTAGAGTTTATACAACATTGAGACAGGAGACTCTCAGATCAAGGCTTGCAACCAGATATAGTGGATACAGAAATCAGCATTTGTATTATACAGGAACCTGAGGCCCACAGTAAATCTTGTTCACAGCCAGATTACTATATGTTCTCATTCCATAGGTTCAAAAATAGGGAAATTCTTTTATTTCATCTCATTTCTGTTTCTTTTCTTTTTTTTTTAAATAACACTGTCTCATAAAATCCCAATGCACATGTTTGGCATCTGCTGAGAAAACTAATAAAGATTGTGGGTAATATCTTTTTGGAGAGATTGTTCAGATCCATACTAATTTTTCTTCAGAATATATTCTTGTTTTCAAAATAATAGTAGGCTGAGAATTTTTGAAAACTTGAAATTGTAATTCATTAACTATAGGTAACTAACAACTCCTTCACTTCATTTTTCTCAGCTGAGATTTTAATTTAATTAATAGAAGAGACTGAGAAACACAATCAACTTCTTACTTAGACATTTCACATAAATATTGTTTTGCCATTTTGAAACTCTAATATATACAAGCACTATGTGAGTTTTTAAATTTACTTTTATCCTTAAAACTTAGCAAAAATATTTAATGATTCTGAAATCCAATGCATTTATGAATTCTGTATTAAAACTGTATTCAGCCATAAGGGTTTTAAGAGACTTGAATACAATACTTGATAAAATTAAACATACTTCTTACTATATGTATATATTACACAAACACTCAAAATAACAGGGTCAAACAAAAATTATACTTTTTACTGATGGATCTTACATACATTAAGAATAATAACTTGAATTGGAATGAAGGTTTACAATTATTCATTTGATGTAATTTAATTAAATATTAATCCCATTATACTTTAGTTTGAATTACTAGTATTTTAACACTGCCTGATGTATTAACTAATGAATACTTGAAGAATCATGAATGTTATCATAATTCCTGAGACATGAGACCAAAAGTGGAAGTCTGTCAAATCATCTTAATTTTTAAGTAAAAAGGTTTAAGCATATTCTTTTAATTGCTCAACAATCTCCATGAAATATAATGGATAATGGAAAAAATTCAGGGAGCATGGGATTGTGGAGTTTATGTGATAAGGTTATAATGAGGTTATAACAACAAGAAAATTCTTAGATGAATACAGAGCATCTTCATCATTTAATCAACTAAGTGTGCATGAAATGCTGCCTTCCAAAAAAGAATGGTAAATCATTAGCTACTTTTGCCTGAGAGAGGTCATACCACTAGGGATGATTTTTCCCACTTTGCACAGCCAGGAAAGAAATGAGGGATGAAAATAGAGGCTTTGTCAAGACCCTTAAATTGACCTATTTGGTCTAAGACTGAAAAGCCATTGGTGGTACATCTGCTTCAGTTCTGTAATAGCAAAGTTGTAAAACTAGTCAGTAGGTATAAAACTGGCATTCAAAAAATGTAATGGCCAAAGTCTCAAGACTTTTTCGGTTTATAATATTTACGTTTCTTTTAAATTATAATTTACATCCTTTTTCCCATTGCTTTTCTGCCTTCTAGCTCTTCTTTTTTATTTTTTATTTTTATTTTAAAATATATTTTATTAATTTATACATATTACATCTCAATTGTTATCCCATCCCTTGTATCCTCCCATTCTTCCCTCCCTCCCGCTTTCCTCCTACTCCCCTTCCCTATTACCGTAACTGAGGGGACCTCCTCCTCCCCCTGTACATGCTCATAGGGTATCAAGTCTCTTCTTGGTAGTCTACTATCCTTCCTCTGAGTGCCACCAGCCCTCCCCATCCAGGGGACATGGTAAAAAGTGGGGCACCAGAGTTCGTGTGATAGTCAGTCCCCACTCTCTACTCAAAGGTGGAGAATGTCCTGTCCATTGGCTAGATCTAGGAAGGGGTTCACAGTTCACTGCCAGTATTGTACTTGGGTTGTAGAATAGTTTGAGCAGGACCTCTGGGTCCAGATCTACCTGTCATAATGTTCTTTTTTGTACATTTCTAGGACTCTCTGTATCCTTATATTTCCCCATTCTCCTATGCTTCTCTCACTTAGAGCTCTTCTGATGAACTTCTCTCCCCTGCAAGCCCTGTCACTATATATCTCATTCCCTAATATATATATATTATATATATATTATATATATATATATATATATATATGATCTTGTAGTTGACCACTTACTATTAGATAAAAAATTGAGGGCTTTTCCCCAGAAGCAGCATCTCTTATGCTTTTTTTTTTTATCTCCCATGTTCTTAACATTCCTCAGTTGGTCATAGGTTCTTGTCTAGTAGGAGCCCCATGATATTTCTACTTTCCATGCTAGCAGGTCCAGAGATGTTGTGATTGCTCTGGTCTTGTTTGGGCAGTGGTGCTGATAAGACTTAACTGTGTTATCTTTATTACATTTCCGGGAGAAACAATTTCACAGCAAACTTATTTTCCTCCTTGCTATTAATATTGTTTCATGCTCTCCTTGAAATGCTTCCTGAGCCTTAGATGAAGGGATTGTGTTACAGATATATCAGTTGGGATTGGGCAGCACAGGATGTCTGTTCTCTGGATTTAGATTGGTTACATTTTTCCATAATGGGCTCTGTCTATTGTAAAGAGAAGTTTCTTTGCTAAGGGATGAGAACTATACTTATCTGTGGCTATAAGATAACTATTTACAGTATTTTCTTGAACTGTGATGCTTTCCCAACCAAGGTAGATGTTATTGGTTCTTCTCCAGTATCAATAACTCACTAGTCCAAAGTAGTTGGTGAGGCTTCTTGTAATACGCATGGTTTCCCTCCTGTGGAATAAGATTCAAGTTAATTAGAGAGCTGCTGGTTGCTGCAAAGAAATTTATGTCATTATTGTACCCTTCGGGTTGTAACTGTGTTTCATGGGTTTCACAGCTTGATACAGCTATTGGTTGCTTCCATTCATTTGAAGTTTGCATGCTACATTATACTACCATGAATATAAGTCCTCAAGGAGAATTTTAGGTCACACCAAGTTCATGTATGCTCTGTCCTAAGTTTGAAGTGCATGTTGCTAAAAGAAATGGTGAGTAACTTTCTGTCTCTGGGAGGTTGACAACATCAATAAATTATAATATTTGAGAATCGCTTGAAAAATCTTTCATAACTCACACTGGTGAGTCCCAAGCATGACTTGGGTTTTATTAGTCTATTGTTTTGGGAGGTGAGCATTGTCATCCCAGGTAAGAAATTTTCTTTAAAACAGCAAATGCATGTTTATATGCAGAAGTTTATGTACTGTATGTCACTTTTGGCAGGTGGGTAATCATATGATCTAGTATGACATTTTCAAATATTGTTATTTCCCTCTCTTAATTACTCTCACATACTTTTCTAATTGCCCCTTCAAATCACTTGTGTGCTGTTATTATTTTCTGTTCTTCCTCCATCCTCCCTATTGCACCATTTTAGTATCCTGGTTCCTGACATTAATCTAGGTTATACGTTCACATCTGAAGATTTGGTGCTAGAAATCTCAGATGAAAAAGAACATGTGGTGTTTGTCTTTCTAGGTCTTGGCTACCTCTTCACTATGATACCTTCTACTTTCATCAGTCTACCGGAAAATCCATTATTTCATTTTTAAATTCACAGCTGAACACTATATCATTGTGTATACATACCATACTTTATTAAGTCAATGTCATATAGGTTACTTTTATTTCATAGCAATGAACATGGCTGAACAATTATCTGTGGAGTAATACGTCTTGTCCTTTGAACACGACACAACAAAGTGGTATAACTGGATCAAGTGGAAGATTTATTTTTGGGTTTTGAATATGTTTCTGCAACTTTCAGAGTGCTGCCTCATTTTAAGTTCCCACCAACAGAGAATAGACCAGAGATTAAGAGAAGGTCCAAACAATTCCTGGTTATGCCATGAAAGAGAGCCAAGCCCTGATACTATTAATGACACTGTATTAGGCTTGCAGACTAAAGCTTAACATAGCTGGCCTGTGAGAGGCAACACCCAATGACCAATCAAAACAGATGCTGAGACTCCCAGCCAAACATTGGGCAGAAAGCATAGAATCTTTTGGAAGATTGGGAGGAAGGATAAAATATCCAAAGGGAATGGGAACTCTACAAGACCAAAGGAACCAACTAACCTGGCTCCAGTGAGGCCTGTGAAGGCTGAAGCACAGACCAATGACCATGCATGGACTGAAGCTAGGCTCCATATGCATATGTACTCGAGGGGCAGCTTCGTCTTCATGTGGGTCCCCTAATAAGTGGAGCGGTGGCTGTCTCTGACAAGGACACTCTTGCATACTTTTGATCACTTCTTTCTGCAGGAGCTGCCTCCTAGGCCACCATAGTAGAGAATGAGCTCAGTCCTGATACTGTGGCTTGCTATGCTGGGATGGGTAGGTGAGGGTGGGATCTCTGCTTTTTTGTTGGGGGGAGGGGTGTAATGTAAAAAGGGAAAAATGGTTGGATTGGAAGGAGAGGAAGGAGGTGGCTATGATTGAGATGTAAATTAAATAAATTAAAAATAATGAAAAGAATGAGATCTGTAATTTGGTTTGCATTTCATTCAATCTATAAATGACTATTGGTAGAAAGTTCATTTTCACAATAGTAATTCTACCATGAAATGTCTTTTTATTTTCTAAGTTGTTTTAATGTTGGGATCACTTATATGTAATTCGTATTATCTGCAATTAAAGTGCACTCTTTTAGGGTTTGTTGTTGTTTGTTTATTGTTTTTGTGTTTTATCTGTTTTGTTTTTCTGTTTTGGTTCAGGTTACTCTATTTGTAGTGCTTTAAAATCCTACTCTTTTAGCCCAAAATATCTGATGGACATATTGTTGAAACAGGAATTATTGAAGACTTGTTTTCCATGTCTTAGCAGAATTTGGCCAGTAATACTGACTGTATCCAAGCGTGTCCATTTTTAGGCACATTTGAAGCCATCTCCATAAGGCTGAAGATGATACTTTAATGTTATATAGAGTTTTGTGTGACTGTACAGGCAGTAAACTGTCTGTCATACTTTCATTTTGGAAGCTGCTAACCTGCACTTCTGGTTCACTCAGGTAATTAAGTTTTATTCCTTCTCAAGTCTCTGACAATATTGAAAACTAGGTAGTTTGGTCTTTCAATTAAGCCTAATTGAGTAGGGGTTAAATATCTAGATAGGTGTTTTAAATTAATAGAGATGAGATATGATTGATATTGATTTTCATTCAGAATCATATTATACTCAAAAGATAGGAATGATGTTTATTTTATGCTTATCAAGTACAAAGAGTCAAATCACTATGAATGTAACAGTTATATAATTCCTTATTGTTTCATGCCTCTTCCTGCTGTATGTAGTTTATTTTACTTATGTGTAATAATATAACTGTATTTGTTAAAAAAGAAACATAATAAAAAATTGGAAAGAGGAAATTCTTCTTTTGCCTTATGCTTGAGATAATGCTTAAAGCACAATATTCAAAATGAAGGAGATAGTGGTCAGCTTTGTTTCATTCCTGATTTAAATGAGATTAAATAAATAATAATAAATAAAAAATTAAAAATAATAAAAGAAAATATTGTTGATCATTTTTTTATTCATTGCAATTTCATTCATTTCTCTTCTACATTTTATTACTTCTTTTTACTTATTAGGCTCAGATTTTGATTGTACTTTTTTATCAAATTTCTTTTACTTGCATTATTAATTCTTCTACTTGTGATCTTTCTTGATGATTTGTTAACATAGGCATTGAACACAAAAATTTTTCCTCACAGTACTAAATCCAGTGTGTCCCAGAGATTTTGTTGTCATGTAACTTATTTTCCTCAAGAAGTTTTCTATTCATTTCTAAATTTATTTTTGTCCCATATACAATTCGTAAATACATAATTTTATCTATATGGGCTTATGTATACAGTAGAAATTTGTCCACTCTCAATTTTTAATTAAATCATATTTTAGTTAGTTAAGAAACAAAGAGTAATCTCAGTATATTTAAATTTGTAAAGATTTATTGTATTTCAGGTTGTGGTCTGCTTTTAAAAATCTTCCTTGGATTTGGGGATTTAGCTGAGTGGTAGAGCGATTGCCAACAAGCTCAAGGCCCTGGGTTCGGTACTCAGCTCTGGAAAAAAATCTTCCCTTCGCAGCTAAGTGGAACATAATTTTTTCTGTTGTATTGGCAGAGTATAACATAGCTATCTAGTAAGACTAGGTCGTGTTGATGTCATGTAATACTGATATTACTCTGTGCATGTTCAGATGACATGTGTATTAGAGAAAGTGTGATATGGAAATCATCTATTATTGGATTGCTTTTTAACTGTTTCTTTACTTAAAATAATATTCCTTTTATAAACCGCAGAATAGGGGATTTTGGAACATATTTGCTAAACATACAAATGTCTTACTAATTAGTTGGATATTTGTTAGAATGTAGTGTCTTTATGTATTCTGATAGGATTAATTTTTATGTATTCTGGTAGGATTAATTCTACAATTTCTTTTGATTTAAAAGCTTCTATTAAAAAGGCAACAGTTAGTCTGACTGGATTCAATTTATGTACATATAATCTACTCCTTCACTTGCAGTTCTTAATGCTCTATTTGTTACACGTTCTTAGTGGTTTAACTATAGTATTTCGTGAACCATTTTCTTTCTGGTTCTTTATACTTTTTTGTTCTATTTGACATTAATTTTAACTTTTGTTAGTTAGGAGAAATGATCTTTTTAAATTTTATTGGAAATTCAGTTATATGACAATGTCTTCTGATTATCTTTCATCCTTTATTTATAGAAACTGAGTTTTGTTTTTTCCATGGTGTCATATCTGTTCATTTCTTGATGTTTTAAAGTTTTAAGGTATTTCTTGCTTAATTTTTTATAAATCCTCTATATTTGAGGTCTGATATTCCATCTTCTGCTTAATTCATTTTAATTCTAAGGAATTCTCTTGATTTTTCGAGTTGAAATAGAAATCTTTGCTTGGATTCTTTTCAAAATTTTTATTTTTTCATTAATTCTATCACAAAATGTTATGTTATCTGTTTCATTTGCTTCTGCCTTTTTGTATTTGTTTTCTTGGGCATCACTTGGACATATATTCTCATTTTCTTCTTTAATTTTATTGAACTGTTTTGCATACTTTAAACTCATTGACTTATTCACTAAAGTATGATGGCTTTTATTTATTTGTTCATTTGCTAGCTTATTTGTTTTTTAATTCTGTATCCATTAGTTTGTCCAGCTAATTCTCATAGGGTGCATCACTAAAGGATCATAAATGTTTTAAAAAGGGCTTACTGCCTTGTTCTTTCATATTATTTTAGTTATAATAATGAAATACGACTATGTGGACTTTTTTCTGTGTCTGACAGTGTAGTGGACCAGAACACAAAGGGCTTGATTCTGTTTGAGTTTATAAAGTAGGTGATAGTTTTAGAAATTAACAAGGGTGTCTAAAGGGAAGGTTTAACAATTTCAGTAAGACAAACCCTGCCAAGAGATTATCAGGATCTGGCTGTACAGAGGTCATTGTGATTGTTTCTCTTTTCCACTTATTACGAGTATAGGAACATTAGTTGGGACATAGGATTCATCACAGAGGTTACCCTTTCATTTGATTAAGTGATAGTTGCACAGTACCCAGTGAACAGTTAGCTAACATTGTACCTTTTTCAGGCATTTCACAATAATGATGGTGGCTTTCATAGATGAGTGCCCCAAGGGAGAAAATAACAAATGCTATAATTATATTGCAAAGTTCTTAGCAGAAAATACTAACAGCCAGTCTTGCATTTATCATATTGTAGAGATTATATTAGTGGTTTGATATATAACATCAGTCCATAGTATGCCAGAACACAGAAAAAGTGATTATAATGAGAGTATTTATTTATAGAAGGAAAAATAAACTGTGAAACTATTCAAAATACCATTTATCAATAGAAATAAATATAATAGACAAATTCAAGTGACTGTAGCCAGTGGAATACCATTAAAACCTCTGATAAGTTCCTTAGTGTGAATGGGTTGACTGGTATATCTTTGAGTGAATATTAAAGAATAATGTTAAATATTTGATGATATGTACCTTAATTCATGTAAAAACATTAGGATTCATAATGAAAATCTCTGATAATGTAAGTGAGGATGAGTATTGATTGGTTTAAATTATATTAATCAGAGAAAGCATTAGGTAGAACTGATTCCATTTTCTTTGAATTTTGATTACATTGGCACATTATTTAATGAAAATTAATTAAGGTGTACATTTATCATTTACTTGCTTGCACAAATGTGTACTGTGCTTTCATCAAAAAGTTACTAAACTATTTATCCATTGATTGAATCCATATAGTTTGCTTATAATTATATTAAATGTGTATTTAACAAAATTAACTTTCAATTATCCTTTATGTATTTTGATGTTCTGTTGTTCTTGTTGTTGTTGTGAGAGGTCTATAAAATTCTCTATTGGAAAATGATTAACAAAGATATAACTTAAAAATAAAACACAGAACTTAAGTACCTAGAGTATTTATTTACAGAAATGTTGCTCATGGAAATGATTAAGCATAATGAAATCATTGAATACTTTTCTAATTTCTATCTACAGATAATTGGGTAAATAAAAGCAAAGTCACACACTTTAAACTATTATAGTCAACTTAAAAGTGACTTAATGTCATATATGTGAAGATTTCATATCATTAAAATTATTCACTTGGATGTAAGTTGGGGTAGTAACTTAAATAGACCACAGATAAAATTGAAAGCACCAGGACTATAGAGATGGTTCAACAAGGCAGCGGGTATGCTGTTTTTTACACACACATTCACAAAAATAAAACTAATAAAAATAAATCTTAATAAGTGCAAACTACAACTTATTTCCATATATAAGGCAATGATTACATGTAATGAAATATTTTATCCATTTGCCTTCTATGCAGAAACATAAAAAATTAACAGGATGCACTTTTCTTTTAACCAACATAATGAGGACATTCTGGAAGCAAGTATGCCATTCTCAAGTTAAAATCGCAGAAATTAAGTCTACCACATCAGATGTGCTTAATCTAAAATGCAGATTTCATAATGTATCCTTAATCAAATAGAAGTAGTGTTCCTAAATTTTTAATTATTTAAGCCATGAAGGACATAATATTATCTTACAGAAACACTGAGTTAATTCTAGAGAATAATATAATTTGAAACTACTGTGGATAGGAGTAAAAATTCCCTTTTATAAGTATTATAAAGGAAAAGTAAGAAGTTCAAAAATTTGATATTCAGTTATTATCTAATAAGATATCAGAAAAGGAAATAAAATTGATTTCTGTATAATCTTTTTGAGATTGAAAGTTGGCTTTCAATTTATTTTCCTCTTGCTTCAGCCTCCCAAGTAGGCAAACTGCTGGTGAACAGTACTATGTCTAGCTTAGGATATTGGTTTTTGTATTTTACTGAATTTGAAGAATTGAACAAGGGGCACTGTGGCTAATGTCAGGCACATGAAGAAGGAATGATATAAGTAACATTGGCAAATTTTAACATCATTTTACCAGAAAAAAAAGGAAAAATGCTGAAGTAGCCTTGACCTGAGGGGGACATTGTTGAAGACTAGGAGGAACCATCCTGGGTCCGGATCAGGAAACAGACCAGAGACTCCAGCCAGGAGATTGTGTTTCTAATCTAACATCGATGGGAGGAGGAATCTGGGAGCAAGACCAGCTATTGAACCTACCTGAGAGAGACACACAGGCAGAGAGGAGAGGAGAAGGCTGCAGGAGCCCATGTGGATCTGGGAAGGACCAACATTGAGGCCAGACCAGTGTACAGGCCAGAGACACCTAGGGATCCGTCCTGTGGAACAGATACCAGAAGGTTTATTCCTGTTTCCATTTTAAAATACTTTGGTGGCACACATCTTTAGTAGAGGCAGGTGAATCTCTGAGTTCAAGTCCAGCCTATTCTACTAAGGGAGTCCAAGAGCACAAGGAATACCCAGATCAGTGGATGTATGTGTGTGCATGTGTTTGCTTAAGCTTTTAAATTTTATTTATTGCATATGTTTTAAAAAATGTAATTTATTGTGTTAATTATCGAAACTGATAGAATTCCTTTGGTCATTAATTGTGTGTGTGTGTGTGTGTGTGTGTGTGTGTGTGTGTGTGTGTGACAAAAACAACAATTTGCATTAGTGAATAGTTTTACAACATTTTTCAGTTGCCTGTCAGAGATTCACTGCTTCTGGGTCCAAGCATGAAAAGGAAGATAAGTGTGGCAGGCAAGATGTTGTGGCCTCAAGGGCTCTTCTCATGATGGAGAAGATACAAAGAACCTAGTAGGCCAGTGGAAAGGGCTCTCCACATGCACACTCCATTGACTTGCTTTCTCTAAGTATGCCTCATATTGGGCTTCATCATCACATTTTAATTTCATTACATTAAGAATCCGTGGATCATGAAATATATGCATTAAGCCAGAAGTTAGGTATCTTATAAGTCGGTATCTTCCTCCAGCAGCCTGAGATGCAGGTTGTCAGTACATGAACATTTGCTGGACATTTCCTACCAAATGCAATTCTTTCTTCCCTGCATTTTCATTGACATAATAACTGATTCTACACGTATATTAGTGAATGTCTCTTGGATTATGAAAATATTCACTTTATGTTATTAACCCAAGCCTGAAAGTTAAACTTTGTCTCACATACACTTGAAATAAACGGAGAGGCACATACTTATTTATTCTTGCTGTTGCCCATTTCCATTCATTACAAAATTTTAGTTAAGAGCTACTAAAAATAACAATTTAGAGTGTAATTTCCTAGAGACAAAATTAGTCAAGCCAGTGATAACAATTAAATAAGACAGTTTAATAAAAAGTTCATAAATATTTTATATAACCCATTAGCATTTTTTATTTCTTGTGACAAAAACAACACCCTTCTTATTCTTAAAACACAGTTAATTAACATAATATAATGTAAACTTGATTAAAGTATTTTCCTAAGACATGTTTTTTAATACAGCATCAGAGAAGGTTGAATATTTCAGATTCCACTTCTTGAGGAAGTCACAAAGGACATAAGAGAGTGGTCATCAGGAACATAAAGAAATTCTGATTATAGACAGTTTAGTTGAATTATCAATGTACAGTCAAACAGCTCCCTGTCTGTAAGTTGATTCAAACTTTATATCTAATTGTTTTTCCATTCAGAAAAAATAAGATTATAGTGAATACTTAACTAATAGAATTACACTAAAATTTGGTGGAGATAATATTTCTAAAAATAAGCTTTTGATATTATTATTTGTATGTGTCAGTATTTATTTATGCATATTTGGAATTAAAAATAAGGAAAAGTTTAAACTAGGTCGAAAATATAAGCAGGAATAGAAAAGATACAGTTTGAGAAAGATGAGAAACTTAGTGGAAACAAGAAAGGAATTAAAGATCCTCATAACTAAATAAAATAATAAATCATACATTCTTAGGTCATACAATATATAATATACATGTTGAAGAATCTTTTCAAATAATTCAATTGCAAACATTTTGGTTTAATATATGCAGAAGTCAAAAATCAAAGAATAATATATAAAGAAATTATACTCATTATTAAGGAAAGTGGCAAGCAGTTTGCTGAAAATTCCTAGACATAAGTAATTTTATATTTTAAAAATATTGTCCTGTTTATTTAAAATTATTTTATCACTTTTACTAACAGTAAAATCCAAGTCAAAATTTTTGTTAAGGTTAATGCATGATCATTTAGACTTGGTCCTTCAAAAATTGAATGGAAAATAAAAGCAGAAAAAGGGAGGAAATATATAAATATTGGAGATCATGTTTTCATGCTTTCTGCTTCTAAACTGAGCTGTCATAATTTTGTGACTATTTTCCTGTCTTTTTAAATGTATATTTATGCACCAGAATTACTTATTGCCTTTTTCTTTTCTTCTCATTCACCTTTTATTTAAAAATAAAAATAAGGTCCATAGTGCCTTTCCTAACTTAGAAACTTTTTGTATCATTTTGAACTACTTAAATAATCTCCATTCTTATGTGGGATTGCTTTAAATTAATTTATTCTTTTTATTCACTTTACATCCTGGTCATAGCCCATCCCTCTTTTCCTCCCATTCCTAATCTGCCTCCCTGTTCTCCCTCTCCCCTCCCCCATTCTTCAGAAAAGGGGCAACCCACCCACCAAATCCATCTCATCAAGTCACATCTAGATTGTGCGGTCTAGGAAGGAGAAGGAGTAATCAAAAAGCTGTCATCAGAGTCCATATCAGCAACAGTCCTCACCCCCTTCTTAGAGGACCCCCATGAACATGAGCTTCCCATTGGCTAGATATGTGTATGGGGGTGCCTATGTTCGGCCTTTGCTCAGTCATTGATCGGTGATTTAGTCTCAGCAAGTGCCTCTGGGAACAGGCTTGTTGGTTTTGCGGTCTTCTTCTGGACCTCCTGTCACATCCAAGTCTTTTTCTGAACGTTTTCACAAGATCTCCAGTTCACTATCAGTTGTTCAACTGTGAGTTTCAGCGTCTGTTTTGATCCAATGCTGGGGAAGCCTCTCAGAGGGCAAAACTGCTGGACTCCTTTCTGCAAACATAGCATAGTATCATTAAGAGTGTCAGGGGTTGCTTCTCTCCCATTGGGTAGGTTTTGAGTTGGGTAGGACATTAGCTGGGTAACCCCTCAATCTCTGCTAAATCTGCTCTATTTTTGTCCCTGGATATCTTATAGACAGAGTATACTTTGGGTGAAGGTTTTGTGATTGGGGTGTTGTTCCCGTTCCTCTAGTAGGAGTCTTGCTAGTTAGAGGGTGTCCTCTTTATGTGGGATTTTGATTTTATTTACTAAACGTACTTTGAAACATTTTCAAATCTTTCTAAAGTTTCCTTTTTATCTATTAAATATCTATTGAAATATAGATCTTATTTATATTCATGTGTAGAATGACTGTTTTGTTTTTTCCCATGTGTGTATGAACCTTATGCACTCCTGGGGCATGCAGTGGTCAGAATAGGATATTAGAGTCCTTGAAACTTGAGTTACAGATGGTTATGAGCTACTGATGATGCTGAGAACCAAGACTGAATACTCTGAAGAAGCAGAAAGTGCTCTTGATTTTCTCATCTGACAGACAGTGTGTGCCCCTCACAGACAACCATGTAAGGCTGCCAGGGACCAAAAGGCCTGAGGCCGACCCCCACCCATTCAGTATTTGCAGCAAACATCCTGCTGGGCCACTCATTAGGTATGCAAGGCATCCGGCTTAGTCCTGAGAAGACAGCGATCTGATCCTAAGATAACCACAGAGACATCCTGCTTTGTCTCACCTGGAAGACCCCTCCCCTTGCAAATGTTCCCGGGGCTCACCCCCAGAAGATTTTGTACTTTTCCACTACTCTCCTTGCGTACCCCCGCCCTCCCTAAAGCAGGTTTTAAAAAGCCTGCCATTACCCTCAATAAACGGCTCTTGACAAGCAACTGTTCGCTTGAGCTCTACGTCTCTCTCGCCCATTTCTTTAAATACAGGTTGCGACCCCCCTCGGCCCCCCAATAACTGACCAGCTGGACTGGTCGGTGGACTAGTTACATGGACTAGTTATCGTTACATGGACTAGTTAATCTGGCGCCCGACGTGGGACTTGAGGTGCGGGTTTCTTCCCGAACGGATTAAGGGACCAGTCCACAGGAGTTTTCATGACCAGCCGAGTTCGCCCGGCCGGCTTCGTCATTAGGTGAGTCATCCGTTCGCATATCTCAAGAATGGGCCATTCGCTGTCCAAGGAAGCAAAGTTCATAAGAGGCTTAAAGGACGTACTCAGAGAGAGGGGTATTAGGGTAAAAAAGAAACATTTGATTGAGTTTTTTGTTTTTATTGACCAGACCTGTCCCTGGTTCATGATTGATGGACCTACTATTCATTCTGAAAAGTGGCAAAAGGTGGGGTGTGAGCTTAATGTACTTATTAAAAAAGATGGTAATACAGCGGTGTCGAACAGTATTTTTTCTTATTGGGGCCTTATACGGGACATAATTGAGTCCAGCGAAAACGAAAGTGGACAGAGGCAGCTCCTCTCCGTGGCTGAACTCTGCCTGCGCGAATCTCTCCCTCCTTCTCGTGTTCCTTCCTGTTCCTCTCTGCAGGGTTCCTCTCTTACGTTCATTGACATGCCCCCCGATTCTGTTCCTCCTACATCCTCGGAGCCCTTAAAAAATCTTTCCCCTGCGCCTGCATCCAAGCCTTCCCCTTCCCCCCGCCATCTTTATCCGTCGCTTCCTCCCACCTATGAGGACCCCATTTCCGCTATGGAACGTGGGTGTTCACCACTTTGTGCCCCTGTTTTTCCCCCAAAAAGGACACCCTCTGTCCGGTCCGGTCCGCCAGCCTCTCCTGTTCCCCCTCCGTCGGTCGCCCCTTCACGCGCCTCCCGCCATTCCGCCATTTTCCTTTCTCAGGCCCCAGATGAGCCCTTGGATCCGGATGCTGCTGCCACCCTTGAGGAGGAGGCTGCTCGATATCATTCCGATGATGGCCTCCTCCGCGTGGCGCCAACCTTTTCCTCCTCTACCTTGCTCACTCTTCCCCCTCCCCTTACTAAGCCCTACCCTGCCTCCCGGCTCCCGCCACCTTGTTCCCTCCCAAACTGCTTTTGCCAGATGGAGGCCCATCTCCAACACCAGATCTCCCATGCGACGAAGATTCTTCAACTTCAACAACGGCTTTCACTTTTAACAATGCGCATTTCCTCCACAGCCCAGTTTTTTTTCCCTGTCACCCGTTCCCAGAGCCAGCCCACCCTGAGTGGGGCAAAAACTGAGGCCACTGATTCAGGCGCTGCTTCGGGAGAGCCACCTGCCCCTACACCCTCCCAGTCGTCCACGGCCCTTGTAGATTCTGATAGTGAGCATGATTCCTCAGGTTCGGAGGGAGAACAGAAAGGTGGTGGAACGGCTCCTGACCCTACCCCCACTGCTTATCATAAACTCAAATTTAAAAAGCTAGAAAAACTTAACACGGCTGTCCGTAGTTACGGACCTAATGCGCCGTTCACACTCTCCCTCCTTGATGATTTGGCAGATGGAGGCCATCTAACGCCCAACGAGTGGATCACCACTGCACAGACTGTCCTCACTCGAGGACAGTTCCTTTCTTGGAGGGCGGACTGGGCTGATCGTTGCCGTGACCTTATCCGAAAAAAACGTACAGCAGGGACATCGCGAGACCCGTGAATGGTCTCTTGACAAACTCCTTGGCCAGGGCAAATATGCCACTGATGAAAAACAGCGTGCACTCCCCTTTTCCTTACTTTCCCATTCTAGTTCTGCCGCCCTCGCTGCTTGGAGAACTATTGCTTCCACGGGCTCCGCCCTGTCCCCTATTACCAAGATTCTTCAGGGACCTCAGGAGCCCTTCAGCGACTTCGCTGCGCACCTCCTGGAGGCTTCAGAAAGATCCCTTGGTCCTGGCCAGACCGACAGTAAATTTCTTACACAATTGGTCTTTGAAAATGCCAACTCAGCCTGTAAGGCAGTTCTTAGACACAAATATAAGGGCAGGGATCTTGATGAGATGATTCAGCTTTGCCGAGAGGTTGATCCCCTAACTGATAAGTTTACCAAGGCCATTATGGCCGTCGGAGCCCTCCCTAGCGGGGCCTCCTGTTTCCGGTGCGGCCAATCGGGACATTTTGCCCGCGCCTGCCCAAATGAGCGTAATCGCCCACCCTCACAGGCTGGACAGCCACCGGTCATTCCGCCACCCACTAGATTCCGGGGACCTGTGGCCCGGCCCCACCCTACTACGCTCTGCCCTCGTTGCCGTAGAGGTCGTCATTGGGCCAACACCTGCCGTTCCACTGTTGATGCCATGGGTAACCCTCTCCCCCGCGTTCGGGAAACTCCTCTGGGGGCCAGTCCCGGGCCCCTCACCCTATCCAATTCCAGCCTGCGTCGGGACCGGTGTCACAGGCTCCCTCCAATCTACAGACCCGCTTCCATCCACAGACCTCCTACCCCACCTCCCAAACCCAACCTCCTCCCATTCCAGCGGCGGCCCCTTGCCCTCCCCCACAGGATTGGACTTCCGTGCCACCACCTCTACAATACTGACGCCCGAGGATGGAACCTTGTCCTTGCCTGTCTCCCTCTATGGAAACCTTCCCCCTCTTCCCCTCCTGGTCCTCGGCCGTGCCTCTTCTGCCCTTATCGGGCTACTCATCTATCCCCTCGTTCTAAAACACCCGCTCCCTTCTCCTACGCTCCTCCTTGCCGCCGCTACCCAGGGCCCTCTCTCCATCTCTCCTGGTCAGATTTTGGCCTGGGCCCTTCCGTTAACCCTGGCTGACTCTGTTGTCTCTCCTCCCGCCACCCCGACTCCCTCCCTGCCCCCCTCCGCTTTTCGGGTCCAACGCTTAACTTCTGATAGACCCCATCTTACACTAAGGCTTGATGGCCGCCCCTTTGAAGGCATCATTGATTCCGGGGCAGATTCGACGGTCCTGTCCCAATCTTCTTGGCCCTCGTCTTGGCCCTGTCAGCCCTCCCTTACTCACCTTCAGGGCATCGGAATATCTACCAACACCCTTCAAAGTTCTAAGGTCCTTCGCTGGACTGACCCTGATGGCCAGACGGGGACGGTGCAACCGTTCATTGTCTCCGGGTTACCCGTTAATCTATGGGGCCGGGACATACTCTCTCAGATGGGGGTCTTTATCTATAGCCCCTCCTCTCCTGTCACGCATCAGCTTTTAGATCAAGGCTATTTGCCAGGCCAGGGCCTCGGCAAGCTGGGACAGGGGCGTCTCGAGCCCATTGTCCCTATGCCTAGGATTAGTCGCCAAGGGCTGGGATATAAACAAAATTTTTTATAAGGGCCACTTCTCCCCCTGCACTCCAGGCCGATAAAATTACTTGGAGAACTGATTCTCCTGTCTGGATCGATCAGTGGCCCCTTCCTTCCCGTAAACTGGCCGCAGCCTCAAGGCTGGTGCAGGAGCAACTTGATGCAGGCCATGTTGAGCCCTCTACCTCCCCCTGGAACACCCCCATTTTTGTCATCCAAAAAAAGAATGGTGCCTGACGACTCCTCCAGGACCTCAGGGAAATTAACAAGACCATGATGCCCATGGGAGCTCTGCAGCCTGGTCTCCCCTCTCCTGTAGCTATCCCTAAAGGATTTCATAAACTTGTTCTCGACCTTAAAGATTGCTTCTTTTGCATTCCCCTACACCCTGACGATTCCAAACATTTTGCCTTTAGCCTCCCTGTCGTTAATCATGTGGGGCCTTCACCCAGATTTCAATGGCGGGTACTTCCTCAGGGCATGGCCAACAGTCCCACTCTTTGTCAAAAATATGTAGCCCAGGCCATCGACCCGCTACGCCTTAGGTACCCACATTTATATATTATTCATTACATGGATGACATCTTACTTGCTGGCCCTAACACGGCTGAGCTCTCTCTAGTCACCCAGGAACTTGTTAAGAGTTTGGGTCATCTGGGACTAAAAATTGCCCCAGACAAAATACAACAACACCCCCCTTTTCTTTTTCTGGGCTATGAACTTGGGACCTCTTCGGTTAGGACCCAAAAGGTCCAGCTCCGCCGAGACACCCTTAGAACACTTCATGACTTTCAGAAGCTTTTGGGGGACATTAACTGGCTGCGCCCCTACCTTAAGCTCACTACTGGAGAGCTTAAACCCCTTTTTGATATTTTAAAAGGCAACTCTGACCCTTCTTCACCACGCAGTCTCACTGCTGAAGCTTCTGTGGCCCTACAAAAGGTCGAAGACGCCATCTTCCACCAGTCCATCTCCTATTATGACCCTACCCAGCCTTTCGCGCTCATAATTTTTCCTTCCCTCTTTGCCCCCACAGGACTGCTCTGGCAACGGGCCCCTCTTTTTTGGCTTCATCTCCCCTCCTCCTCCACTAAGGTCCTTCCTACTTATCCTACTCTGGTTGCGTCTCTCATTCGGCAGGGGCGGGAAGCGGCCACCAGGCTCTTCGGAAGGGACCCTCACTCTATTATCACGCCTTACTCGGCCACACAAATAAGGTGGCTTTTTCAAAATTCAGATGATTGGGCGGTCTCCTGTATTTCTTTTTGCGGCCTATTAGATAATCATTATCCCCCAGATAAACTAATTCAATTCCTGCAGCGACAACCTGTCATCTTCCCGAGAGTCACCCGCTCCAGACCCCTCCCCCAAGCTTCCCTGGTTTTTACTGATGGCTCCTCTACCGGGGTTGCTGCCCTCTCTGTGGACGGAGCTATCCTGCAAAAACAAACCCCCCATACCTCTGCTCAGCTTGTTGAGCTGGAAGCTGTCGCACACGCCTTTATATTGCTTCCCCATACTCCCTTTAATCTATATACTGATAGTGCCTATGTCGCGTCCTCTGTTCCACTCCTCGAGACGGTTCCTCGTATTAAGCCTGCTACTAATGCCTCCCCTCTCTTCTCCCGTATCCAACAGCTTATTCTTTTGCGCTCTCAGCCTTTTTTCGTTGGTCATATTCGCGCTCACTCTACCCTGCCAGGGCCTCTGACTACACTTAATGCCCAGGTGGACTCAGCCATGTGCCCCCTGCTTTCAGGGCTGGCCGTTCCATCCGCCAGCGACCCCGTTGCTATGGCCAGGGAGGCTCATGCCCTCCACCACCTTAGTCCCAAAGCCTCCGCCACATGTTCTCCATCACTCGGGAACAAGCCCGGGCTATTGTTAAAGAATGCCAGGCATGTGTCACCTTTCTTCCCGAGCCACATACGGGAAGTCAACCCTCGTGGCCTCATGCCTGGACAGGTCTGGCAAATGGATGTTACTCATTTCTCCTCTTTTAAGAAACTTAAGTATATTCATGTGTCTATAGATACTTTTAGTGGATTTATTTGCGCCTCTCCGCACGCTGGAGAGGCTACTAGAGATGTTATTGATCATGTTTTGTATTGCCTTACTGTTGCCCCCAAACCCTTTACATTAAAGACTGATAACGGCCCTGGGTATACAAGCTCTGCCTTCAAGTCCTTTTGTGCCCAACTGCAGATGAAACATGTTACGGGGATACCTTACAATCCCCAAGGACAAGGAATTGTCGAGAGGGCCCACCAGACACTTAAAACAATGCTTAATAAATTACAGTTTTCCAAAGGAATCCTATATCCCTCTAGAGCAGGGCCTCGCCTGCTTCTCAATCATGCATTGTTCGTCCTAAATTTTCTACAAAAGGATGATCTTGGCCATTCGGCGGCCGATCGCCTTTGGCACTCTTCCACCTCCTCCACCTATGCCAAGGCTCTGTGGAAGGATCCACTGACCCACCAATGGCATGGACCCGACCCAGTCCTTATTTGGGGCAAAGGTCATGCCTGCATTTATGATCAAAAAGAACAAAATGCGCGCTGGTTACCTGAGCGCCTAATCAAACCTTTTAACCCCCCTCTCCCAGGGAACTCCCCTGAGGAAAAGATGTAATTGTGCTCTTTTTTAGGATAAAAAAGATACCGCCGATTCATCATGTTGCTACTCACCGCGTCGCTCCTTTGCCTCTGCCTTCCTGAAGTGATTCTCGCCACATTCCTGCGCCAACCTCAGCCTTATACAATCTATAATTTTACCTGGGTCATTATTAACCAAGCGGGAGATATTGTTAATTCCTCCTCCTCTCAGGGCATTAACCACCAGTGGCCCGATTTACAGGTTGACCTCTGTGCCCTGGCCCTGGGAGGCCCCTCTTCTTGGGGCATGGAAGACATTTTTTGGCCTAAGGCTCCCGAGGAGACGCCCCCTTTCTCTCGCGCGGTTGGTGGTCCCAGCCCCGGCTGCCGTAATGACCTGGAGCACATCATGCTCCACAAAACCTTACACCAGGATGGGATTGCTTGGGCCAGAGGACTCTATGTTTGCCCGGGACCCTCTCATCGGCCCCGTCCTGATAACCACCGCTGTGGTGGGGCCCAAGATTTTTACTGTGCCTCTTGGGGGTGTGAGACCACTGGCGACACGTACTGGAAGCCATCCTCTTCTTGGGACTACATCATTGTTGATTCCTGGGTTCATCCTCAGCCCTATGGTGAGGCCGTTAAAGACCTTTGCAATGCAGCTAGTTCAGTCACCAATGGCTGGTGCAACCCCCTGACCATTCGCTTCACTGAGCCCGGTAAACGTGCCAGTTGGACGGGTCGTGGATTTGAATGGGGCCTCCGTGTTTATAAATCAGAGTACGATTTTGGACTTACGTTCAGGTTACACCTCCTGAAAAAGGTACCCAATAAGGGCACTGCAGTGGTTGGGCCTAATCATATTTTCCATCATCCTGTTCCCGTTCCTGCTCCTGGCCCCCCGCCTAAACCCGCCACCCCCATGCCTCCCTCCCCGCCCACCCCCTCGGACGTCCTCCTTCGGTCCATTTCACCCCCTCCCTTCCGACCTACCCTCCCCGTGGGCCCCCCCCAGTTCGGCTGATGTCATTCTCCAGTTGGCAAATGCCTCCATATGGGCCTTGAAAAATGACTCCTCCTTGTCATTTCCTGAATGTTGGATGTGTTTCTCCCTCTCCCCGCCCTTTTATGAGGGTATTGCTCTTCTTTCCACCTTGCTCTTTACTAATGTTACCCCACCCTCACCGGCTTAGCTCCCGACAATCGCATTACCCTCCAGTCCGTTTCCGACATAGGTACTTGCCTCCTGGGTCCCAATATGCTCCCTCCTCTTCCCCTCAGCGGCGTTTGCGTCCAGACTGTCATTCCCTACCTCTCCCTCCCCTACATTCCCGCGCCAAATAACACCCATTTTGCTTGTTCCTCTGTTTTAACCTCGATCGTCTATGCCCCTACCTTCCTTTCCTCCAAAGACTGGTGTGTCCTTGTTATTCTTCTTCCCCGTTTTACTATTCATGACCCCGACTCATTTTTAAATTTTCTGAAAGGGGGAATTTCCCCAACCCTAACCTTGCCTCCCCCTGGCTTACTACCCTTCTCCTCACCCTGCTCGGGCCCCTCGTTGGTGTTCTCCTTCTATTATCCTTTGGCCCATGGACTTTAAACCGTCTTACAGGGTGTGTTAAAAGTCAGGTTGAAGCTGCCACCAAGAATATCCAGGTTCACTACCACAGCCTGGAGACTGAGGACTCAAATGAGACTTCTATTTCCATCCAGGAGATTTCACCTACGCCTCAGTCAGTTAACTATGGGCGGCCTTTGCAGTTCCTATGGGCGGCCTTTGCAGTTCCTGAGGATGCAGAATGCTGGATGGTGAGCCTGGTTGTGCCCTCGGTGCCTTTGGTAAACCTGTGCAAGCCCTCCCCTATATCTTTTGGCCTGAGCCCACTTTGACCTGACCCGTGATAGTGCCTGGTAAGTCAGAGACGGAGCGATCGAATAAGTCTCGGTTATCAGACGTCGGTCGGTCCTTGGTGGGAGGACAGACCATAGGCGTGGTAAGATTGAGCATCGATCCTCTAGCAGGCTCAGGCCATCGCGAGGCCCCCTTTCCTTGGGAATTTGGCCGGTCCAGAATAACTGTTGTCCTGAAACACTTGGACAATAGTGATTCTTAAATATACCACCATCCTGTAACAATGACTGGTGACCTCCTAAAAGTCATTCGCTGGGCTGTAAGGTCTCCCTCAGGCCAAAATAAACAAAAGGGGTGGAGATGCCAGGGACCAAAAGGCCTGAGGCCGACCCCCACCCATTCAGTATTTGCAGCAAACATCCTGCTGGGCCACTCATTAGATATGCAAGGCATCCGGCTTAGTCCTGAGAAGACAGCGATCTGATCCTAAGATAACCACAGAGACATCCTGCTTTGTCTCACCTGGAAGACCCCTCCCCTTGCAAATGTTCCCGGGGCTCACCCCCAGAAGATTTTGTACTTTTCCACTACTCTCCTTGCGTACCCCCGCCCTCCCTAAAGCAGGTTTTAAAAAGCCTGCCATTACCCTCAATAAACGGCTCTTGACAAGCAACTGTTCGCTTGAGCTCTACGTCTCTCTCGCCCATTTCTTTAAATACAGGTTGCGACCCCCCTCGGCCCCCCAATAACTGACCAGCTGGACTGGTCGGTGGACTAGTTACATGGACTAGTTATCGTTACATGGACTAGTTAATAAGGCTACCTGCCATTTCTTTTATAGCAGTTTTTGAGGATGGAAGCAAGAGGAAGCTACTATATATAGGACATGGTCTGAAGAACTGCTGTTCTAAACCCAAGAATCTCAATGGCTCCTACAACACATATAGACTAGTCTTGACCAAAGTGAACAATGGTGCACACAACACATAAAGGAAGCTCTTGGACAAGTAGAGCCATTGGAATTATAGACTTTCAATATAGTTTCTCAAAACCAGTGCAGCATGTGGTTCCTACTCATCATCTCTTTTCACTTATATGGTCATCTTTCAGGGCCAGTGTTATGCATGCATCTCCTACTGAGTAATTGTTATGTTTTGAAAGGATTTGTGTTGTTTTAATGTCTTTCTTCCATGCTAGTGTTTAAGTAGAGAGAGTATTTGATGTGTTTCTCTCTCTCTCTCTCTCTCTCTCTCTCTCTCTCTCTCTCTTTGTGTGTGTGTGTGTGTGTGTACTTGTTATAGCTTTTCAGTTCTTTATTATTCTCCAATCACATGATCTAAGGGCAGTTGAATCTTATTCTGACAAATAAAGTAAAATAAATAAATTTTGTATTAAATAGAAACTTGTAGATGGAAACAAAAATATCAGAACTAACATTATTAATAAGATAAATATTTATATACTATGTTTGCGAGTTTGAGATTATAAGTTATTAAATATAGTTAGAAGTTCATAGATACTTCTAAACCTTTCCATGGTTCCACACTATTGAATTTGTGTAAAAAATAGTGGCAAATGAGGTATTGAAACTATCCTGAAACAACAAAGTAAAAATAATATGAAAATATGATAAGAAGTAAGAAACTATAAAAATGGAGAGCATAAAATAGAGAAACTTCTTTTTGGATCCCTTATTCTGGCCAAAGCAGTGAGTAGTTATTTTACTTTATAGTTCTTTCTGAACTCTGCCTTGTTCAACTCATCTGATCTGCATCAAAACTTCTCTCTAAACTGATAAATGTAAACTGTCTTCTCACTGAATTGTTCTGCTTGGAAAACATGCCTCTGAACTTCACAAAATAAACCGGACAGCATGAACTTAGTGGAATTCTACTGAAGTCAACTGAAATCAACTTTCTCCCTGCCCTGCTCTTAAGTAGCCTCTCTTAGGGTATATCATAACTCTGGCTCATTCTGTCAAATCTTTCTCTGATTCATCAGTTTGTCTGCCCTTCAATTAACCATCATTGTTTGGGATTAGAGGCATGTAATAATGCCATACCTGTATTCCAGTCAAGGAGATTAAAAGTGTGTGGCATGTGTGCATTCCAGACTGACAACCAATTCTAAAAAGGTCTTTGGATATGATAGCTTGCCAAAGCAGTCATGGTTCTGGAGTAAAATTTCTCTACACCACACTGAGACTGATTGAAGACAAAGGTGCAAGTGTCATCAGTCATTTCTGTGTTTTCATTCGCTTATTTGTTTTCCTCTTTCTCTCTCTCTCTGCTTCCATTCTGATATTTTTAATATGTTCTATTGTTAAAGTCTCCTCCATTGTAGCACTTTAAAGAAAAGTTTTTATTTGCACTCTATTTTACAGTCTATAGAGTATATCTCTGGTTAAAAAAAAATGTCTGTGTGTTCTCTGTTCCATGAGAGACTTTAATAGTCTTCTGGCTTGCATGGTTTGAAGTCAGATATTATATTTTTTATAATTCTTATTCTTATAATGCCAAGGTTTTGTCTCTATTATTATCTCTCTCACCTTTAATATTTCCATTTTTTTCTTATGCTTCAGCAATTTAACTATGGTATACCCCTTTTGGTTATTTTTCACACTTAAACTGTTCTTTTTTCTCTGGGAAGCATGTTTTGGTGTTTGACAATAGTTATGAAACAGGTTTCAGGAATTATTTCTTGGTGGCTTGCTTTATTTCCTCTTTACATTCTGACATTCTAGTGACTTCTATTCTAAGGCATCTATGCTACTTCACCACTCTGCTTCTGTTTGCTGATTCTTCTTGGCTTTGGCTGTTTATATTCAGGATGATTTATGTGCATATTGTTTTTTTTTTTCAGCAACTTTGAGGCAGCCAAATCTCATTCTTTCTCTGTTTCTCTCTATTTTTTTTAAATATATCCACTCAATTTTTATCTTACTTTTCACTATTATAATAACTTACGAGATCTAACATTTAAAGGTGTGCTGTCAAAATAAATCAACGCTGTAGTGTGACAAGATAAGAACAATTAATGTTAAGATACAGTGTTCAAAGCCCTGCACAGAGAGCTCAGTGTTGATAGATTATACGACTCTTGCAGAGGCCCTGGGTTGACTCTTCAAAACACATCAGGTCACTCACAATAGTGAACAACTCCAGCTCATCGACATCTCAACTGTCCATCTGGACTCTGTGAACACTGCACTCATGTGCACATACATATTCATCCATGCACTCATACACATATTTTAAAATAATTTAATCATTTTTAGATGAAGGGCAATCATTTAGAGTTCATTCCATGAACATATATGGAACAAGATCTAAAATGTAAAAAAAAAAAAAGTTGAAATTACAAGGTTGAATTCTTAAATGTGATTAAATATTTTCAAGTTATATTTGAATATGTGAAATAATTTATTTAGCTAAAATCACAGAATTATAAACAAATGATATTTTGTGAAGTAGTTTCTAAATTTGAAAGTACATCAATATTTATTTAAGAACATTCCTTCTCAAAATTAATGTCAGGTAGGGGTTCAAAAACATCTGCACACTAGGTAACATGCAAAATGTTCATTGATAGTGAAAAAAGGACCAAAATCTTAGTACAAATTTTCATTTTATGGTTTAGAGACATTTATCTATCTTATAAGTTTTTAAATAGCCAATCATTTTTCTGTAATGACACATAATATATAACCTCTTTTCACTATTTAAATATCTTATGATAAGTTAATGAATGTATTTCAAGAAAATTTACAATTTAAATTCAACATGGATTTAAGATTTAAAACAAAGTTAAATTAAAATATATTCTACCATGTTCTTCACCTCTCACAAGTTCCTCCCAGATGCTCTTTCCCTCTCTACCTACCTGACCTTAAGTTCCTTCTCAAGCAATAAACACAAGCCAGGACAACAAAATTGCACAACCAAACAACCAAAACACCACCTCACCCAGAAAAAAGGAAAAGTAAAGAACAAACACTGACCAAATACATATGAATATATGATGTTCCCTGTAATATTTGATATAGCCATTTCATTTCATTGGCAAAACTGATTTCTTTCTTCTCCAAACAGGTATAAATGATAAATCAGTTATTAAACTTTACTCTAGTGACTATGTTTTTGCCCACTCATTAATTTATTCATTTTTCATTCATTCATTATTCATTATTCATATCATAAAATATAAGGACATAAAACAAAACTACCCCATCAAAGTAGGATAGCACAACCAAACGGAAGAAAAAGAGCCCAAGAAAAGGCCCAAGAATCAGAGACATGCCCTTTTCCACACTCAGGAGTTCCAGAAAAGCAGTAAACTGGAAGTGCTAATATACATGCAGATGACCTAGTGCAATGCAGGCCCTGTGCATGCTCCTCCAGTCTCTGTGAGTTCCATTAAGATTTGCTTATGCTGATTTACAGGGCTTTTCTTTCATTGTGTTCTCCATACCTTATGGCTCTTATATCTTTCTACTTCCCCTTCCCAGGATTCCCTGAAGCACTGAGAGGAGGGATTTGACAAAGACATTTCAATTAGATAAGTAATCCAAGATCTCTCACTCCCAACATAATGTCTGTCTTTGCATTCTCTGTATATGTTCCTATTTGCTGCAGGATGAATCTTCACTGATGATTGCCCCACAAGGCACTGATCTATGAGTATAGCAGAATATTATTAGGAACTATTTAAACTATGTTTACTTTTCTTGTTTTAAGCCAGTATTATTTCATTTTATCATAGGTCTCTTGACTCTCTAGTCTCATGTTCTTGTCCACCTAAGCAGTGCTGAGTGTGGGGTCTATCTCAAAAAGTGGGCCTTAAGTCAAATCAACAATTGGTTGGTTACTCTCATAAGGTTTATGCCACAGTTTTCCTGGCAAATCTGACAGGTAGTCATGGTGCTTATACTTCCCTTCTGATAGTGTGCATAATACCTCGCTGCACTAAAGAAACTGAAATTTAGTGGTGAAAGCTGTATTAAACCACCAAATCAACATTTCCAGTTTCAACTAGTTTGTAGGTGATATCTTCTGCAATTGGGACATACGGTCACTTGGGGGAGAGCAACCAATAATCTTGACAATAGCTTGTCTTATTGGGGATTCCCATGGTGTTCTTTTGGTCAACAACTCAATTGGGTGTAACCTAATACCATTCTTGAAAGCTTCATGTGGGGACAAAAACATGGCCAGTTGGAATTCTTTCTCATCCATTCTTTGGAGATTTCATTTAGCTATCCTTCATATGTGTGTATGTTTTAGGAAGTTCTTTTGTTTTTGTTGTTTTGTTTTGTATTTTTGTATAGTATTAGGTTTCCACACACCCCTACACTAGCCTTCAATTGTAGCTGTTTCTTTTCCTATCATAACATATTTGGTTCTTAAATGTCCTCAGTTTTCAAAATATATTCTTCAACTACTGACCTTCCTATGAGCAACTCCACTGTCAACTTAGAATGGGGGTGTAATTTTTTAGACATATCACATAGCATTTATATAAACAATTATGGATTTAAAAGATATCAGAGGAAAATCTTGCAAAATAAATACATATTTTTAAAACACTATAATTCTCTCCTTAGCTAATTGATGAAGTAAAATCTTATTTAAAATGGCATTAGTATGTTATTTTCCCACAAACTACTAACTCTATAGTAAAATATTCAGGAACACAATGCTATTGTCACTGAATTATGTAGAGACATTCTCGTGGTAGAAATGGTATTCTATAATCACACAAATACACACAAACACACACACAAACATACACACACAAATCCTCCTGTGCACATGCATATAAGTGCACAATTACAGAAAATACATTTTTTTCAGGTCTATTTCTTTTCTTTTAAAATTATTTATTTTAAAATTATTCACTTTGCATGCTGATTGCAGCTGCCTCCCTTGTTTCCTCCCAGTACCAATTCCCTTCTTCATCTTCCCCTCCCCTAATTCTTAGAGAGTTGGATGGCTCCTCACTTACTATCTGTCCCCAGCCTATCAAATTTCATCTAGACTGCCTGGCCAGGACACCCCGCCAGGGGAAGTGATAAGTGACTGGACAACAGAGTCCATGTGAGAGGCAACTCCTACTCCCCATAATATGGGACTCACATGGAGACAGTGCTGCCTTTCAACTATTTTGGAGCTGAGGCATTAGTTCCTCTCCATGCATCATCTTTGGTTGGTGCATCAGTCTCTGCAGGCCCTCCTGGGCCCAGATTTGTTGGCTTTTTTGTTTTCCTTGTGGAGCTCCTGTCCCCTTTCAGGTCCTTCTATCCCCAACTCTTCCATAAGACTCTCTTCTCTCTGCCCCAAAATTTGGCTGTGAGTCTCAGCATTTGCTTCAATCACTATTGGGTACACTCTTTCAGAGGACCTTGGTCTATTTCTTGAAGTGTTCAATTTCTTGAGATACTTACAACCCCAAT
This sequence comes from Acomys minous, assembly GCF_964271855.1. NCBI lineage: Eukaryota > Metazoa > Chordata > Mammalia > Rodentia > Muridae > Acomys > Acomys minous. Next base: position 78,857,743 of record NC_140486.1, on the reverse strand, counting down.
AAAAAAGAATGCTCAATAAGAGACTGTGTAATTAATTATATGTGAAAACAGGAAGAGAAAAAATGTGATATCCTGTTCCTAAGATCAAAGAATGGCATTTCTGAATACCCTCTGAACTCCTTATAAGATGATGGGTTCCCTTTCTCAGCTGAGTTCCCTCTACGTCTGATCTGAGGAACCCTACAACCTCTAACAGCCCTCACACAGCTCTCAGGTAGATTAACACAGCCTTTTCCTTATAAGAAACCCATTCAGCAAGTACCTGGGGATTCCTGGAAACACCAAACCTGTGAGAAAAAAAAAAAGATAGGTTGGTGTCTTGGCCTTCAACCAATGACCTTTAAGTGTACCTGGAGTTCTTCCCTCATCCATAGGATAATTAAGTACTGTGTTCCCCCTCTTATGATAGGACTGTTTTACTATATGTCTAAATCAAGTATCCCTGGCTTCCCTAGCCCCAGTGAATAAAATACATTCACCATCAAAACCATTCCCACTGACCAAGGTTATAGGACCATGTTTCACAGGAAATAAAAAGACCAACATCATATGCTTCTTTAAAAATTGTCTGGAACTCATCATTTTTTTTCTGCAGAAAGATGGACTCTCATCCAGAGTCTCAATGGGATGTCCTCCCCTCTGTCCCGGTTTCCTGGTAAGTGAAGGCTTTCGTGGGACATGCCCCTTGGGCTAGTATGCAGATATAAGTGAGTATATACCATTTGAGTCTTTCTGCTTCCTCAAGACCCAGCTATTCCACTCCTTGGAATATATCCAGAAGATGCTACAGCACACAACAAAAAAATTTGCTCAACCATGTTCATAGCAGCCTTATTCATAATAGCCAGATCGTGGAAACAGCCTAAGTGTCCCTCAGTAGAAGAATTGATAAAGAAATTGTGGTACATATGCACTTTGGAATGCTACTCAGCTATTAAAAACAAGGACTTCTCAAAATTTGTGGATAAATGGACTGAGCTAGTAATGATCATAATGAGTGAGTTAACCCAGAAGGGACTTATATTTTAAGCAAAATTATAGACGCTCTTAATATCCAGGATGAATCTTCTTGCAATGCTACATAGCTCTATTTTGTTATAAAATGAGGTATATGATATCAGAAGACAAAATGACAAAGTTGAGTTCTCCTATTCTCAGAAAAATGAAAGTGCACATTATAATTCCCTTGTGATATTTTTGGTTGAATTTTTAATATCTTTTTGCTGAGGTGGATTTCTCTTCATATTTATTGCCAGTGTGTATGTGTGTTCTGAGCAAGTTCAATGTTATTATATTTTTCTTGTATTCTGAACCTTAATTTCAAGCAAGCAGGATTTTAGTCATTGTGTTATGTTTAAATTTCCTATTCTATTTTTAGGCAAGGTGTCTTAAAGCTCACAGTGGTCTTTAACTAACAGCCTCACTCTAGATCACCTTTATTTTGGGTCCTTAATGGCCCATGATGATGGAGGAAGGGTTATATAGAGCTTCAACCCTGGATACATCAGATGAGAACAGCAAGAGTTGACTCTGTGCCCCTCCCAATCTGGCACTATAAAGTTGGTTGCCTAACCATCAACCTTAGTAAGAATTTATTATCTTGGCAGTTATCAGGTTTTACTACTTGTTTGACCTTATAAAGTTCACACACACACACACACACACACACACACACACACACACACACACACAAACACACACACTCGGTCCTTACCCTTGAGTATCGGGTAAAGTATCTTCCAACACCTATGTCCTGGCCAGTTGTACATGGTCACACAAATCTTGTTCTCACAGACCCTGGACACCTCCCCAAGACTACAAACACCTCCTCCTTAAACAAACACATTAGTTCCCTGAAGCTGTTCTGAGGAGTGTGTTCTTTGCCTGTGCACTCATGTATCCAACCAAGATCCTGCTATCACCCTCCTTCCTTGGCCAAGTTTCTTTCCCCCACATCAGCCCAGTGCACAAGAGACTGGACACTCTGAGAAGTGGCAGACACGGAGCAGCAGCCAGATCTTTTCTGCATCGATCTCCTCGTAATTTTAGTTAATATTTCCTGGCACAGATTAAAATAAATGTGTGAATATCTCATAGTATTTTTTTTCTCTTTGAGAGAGGTATGAATATAAAAATATTTCACTTAACAGAGCATTAAACAAAAACTTGAAGGAAACATTTGACACCGAGTTAGTAGTTCTTAAGATTTACTATTCTGGTGAATATTTTAATTTATATACAAACAAAAATATATTGTGTATAAACAGAAAAGGCCACTGAATGTTAGACACATAAAAAATCAAAGGTATTATTTATTTGCCCCCATTTTCTTACAGCACAAAATAGTACAAATGTTAGTGAGATCATTGATACACAATTTATACTTAGATTTTGAAAATGACTTACAAAATAACAAAGTTGGAACATAGTTTCCCATTTATTATAATTAACTGCATAAGTGAATGTTAGAAGAAAAATAATTATAACATAGTACATTTCATTTTAAAATTAAAAAAAATGATGTCTATGAAGTTCATATCTCAGGTGCCAAATTTCTTTATCATTCAAAATATAAAATCGGTGGTTGATTTCCTATTGAAGGCAACACTACATAATAAAGGGGAGTTTGAAGAGGAAATAGGAAGAATAATATTTTTGTTATTCATTTCAACTTATTTTTACAATTTATGTGATAGTTTGTCAGCCAAAAGGGAGAAAATTTCTATGCCCATGATGAGTAATAATTAGTTAAAATCTACACACTATTGTGTGTCTGAAAAAATGCTGCATAATATTGAACAGAGATAATCTTGCCATTTATTTACAAAAGTGTTCCAGCTGTGATGCTTTGAAAATTGAAAAGATACTTATGTACCACTATGTCAAGCATGGGACCTTTTGAATAGGCTATAGTTTATCAAACAAAGAATGTATGAAAGCACAAGAAGGGAACAAATGCTAATTTGTGGAGAACAGCTTTTAAGAAGTGTCTTTTTGATAAGCATGTATATAAATCAGGATCCATTCTGCAACTTATATTTAGATAATGGACATAAACATTATCCAAAGGAGATAATCTAGTATTTCTCAAATATGCAATTTGTTACTTAAAATTATATGTATATTATTTTAGGGCACAGATCATACACATAATCTTTCATTAAATTCAAATTAAAATATAATCTATAGTGTAATTTTTAGAAAATTTCTATTTTGCTATAATTTTCAAATTACGGCTTAAAGAAGGCATACATGTATCCTTTAATGTAACATAATATACACTAGAACAATGTGAAATGGAAAAATGATAGCATCTTTTTCTACAGAAAAAAATTATTTAAATTCCTGTTGATTTTTCACTGTGTTTTCATTAAGACTTCATGTAAAATGGTGCTGCTAAAACTATTAAATATTTTATTATTAAAATAAATTTAAAGAGATATAGCCAAAGTAAATGAGAGAGAGAGAGACATTGGAACAGTTTGTGATCTGTGGGACAGCTTTCCAAATAAACATACCCTGAAAGAATACGCTCTTTGTATTTTCACACATTTCTCATGAAATCAATTATATATTGATTTTGAGCTTCAACTATGAATCTTAGTTGTTTGGTAAAACATTTCTAATCAAAAGGTAAAATACAGTAAATTATCTTGCATAAATAAATGCATATGGTCAAAGAACAGTACTTCTGAGGTGTTTAACCAAATGTGTATATCAAAGCATCCCAAAGCATGAAGAAGGGAGCTGCACTTCCATGTTCCAGAACTGATGTTCTAGTACTGGCAGATGAAAGGTGTGTGGAGGATATTAGGGCTGTGTAGTGGTAAATATTCCAACAAGTGAGAGGGATTCTATGTCAATAGAAATATTTTATAGTTACACGTGAAGCATCTTCCTTCTTGCTAATCCTTAAATATTGGTGTCTAATTAAGTAGATGTAATATGCAATGAAAACAAAAAGAAGGGAAGTAAACTGAAGATAAAAATCACAGAAGTAAAGAGAGGAAGAAGGGAGGGGAAGGAAGAAAGGGCATGGAAGGGACAGGACGCAGAGGGTAAGTGGGGGAGCAAAGGAAAATGAGAAAAGGACAGAAAAAAATAGACAAAGTTGATAGAATGACAGATAAAGGAATGTATTGTCCATATGTTCCTCACCCACTCATTAATTAATTAATCAATCAATCAATCACCTTTGTTGATTTTATGTCTAGGCTTTTTTCTAATAACACTAAAATAAGGATGGGAGTACAAATGTCTCCTTGGTAGAATTACATTATTATTCCCTGTAGGAACTGCTGGATCATCATATGTTTATATGCAGAATATTTGAGCTGCCTGTATAGTCTTCTTTTCTACAACATTGTATTACATTTCCACTAAAAGTGTGCATAATAGTTTCCTAACTTCCACAACTGATCACATGGCTATCTTTAATTATTCTTGTATAAAACAGTCTGTTGGGAGGTAATATCTTATTTTCCTTTGTATTTACATAATCTTGATAATAGTGGACTCAAACATTTTCTCCTAGTAACTGTTGGTTATTTGTACATTTTTTTAAAGCAAAATCTATTGTAGTCTGGTTACTTGGGGTATTTTTGTGGCTTGTTTTTTGTTTGTTTCTTTTTGTTTTGTTTTATGTTGCTGTAAGTTGGTAGTTCCAAATATTCTGGACAATAAGCTTTCACCACATGTACAGCTTGTAAATGCCTTCTCTAATTTTATACATTTTATGTTCTTTGCTGGGCACACTTATTTTTGTTTTTCACAATCTTGTCTTTTTGGTAATGATAACCTATACTTTAATGTTATAATGAAAAGATTTGACTTTTCCAATATCCCGAAACACTGCTTCTGTTTCTTTACAGTGGCTTCAAATTTTTTGTTGGAGACATTATATTCCCACTACTCTGTACTCTTCTTGAACTTGTCAGCAATCAGCTGTCAACTTAATGTAGCATTATTGTAATGGTCCCTATTTTTTCTATTTGACACTTTATGGTTTATATGAGAATATGATATTGTTTTCATTGCTAATATTTATGGTGGAGCTGAAATTACATAATACATTACTTGGTTTTTTCCCTCAAAATTGTTTTGGTCATTCACATGTTTTATGTGTAAATAGAAAAATATATTTCTAATCAATTAATTAGGAAGAATAAATATTGTTGAAACATCCATACCTCTCTGTAAGTGGTCTACAGAACCAATGTAATCACCTCCAAAGTACCAACCAGATTCTTCTATAACTAGAATCACCAACATAATATTCACATCACATCATTGAAGTGTACCAAATAACTGAAACTGAAACTAAATAAATGCAATATATTTAGAAAGAATTTGCCATGGAGATAAATGGGTACTTTTAATTAACTTAGTAAAAATGTATTTATTAATAATCTCTGTGTGTGTGTGTATGTCTGTGTGTATGTTTATGAATATGAGGATATCAGATCTACTGCAGTGGAAATTACAAGTAGTTGCTAGCTTCCCAGTATGACTGTTGGTAAACTAAACTGGGAATTTTACAAGACAGTTGAGTGTTGTTCATCACTGATAAATCTCTCCAGACCCCTAATAATCTACTAAGTCTTGAAGCTGATTCATCTTCTGAAAATCAGCACCACTTATGTTTCATCTCCACATAATTACTTTAAAAAATTAATTTCCACTTTCTAAGAAAAAAGATATAGAATGGTATCACATTTATGTCATAGTTAATAGTATCTTGATAACAAAATGTGGGGTTAACATATGTCCTTATGGGGTTATATAACAGTAACACATTCGTATAAAACATCATCTGTAGAATCACCAACTACTATAGAGAAACTTCCCATTTATTATCAAAAGAATGATGATCTTAGGAATCATCAAAGTGGCAGAAAATACTTGCATACCCTTTAAAAGATGACCTATTCTTAATAGAATGTATTTTTGTTCAGCTAGAAACAAGGTCTTATATAAAATTATTCATTAGTTTTATTTGTGTTACCAATAATAGGTATTCTTATTTAATTGAATCTACCATAATTAATTATTCTATATGTATACTTACCCTTCTTTTAAGCAGAAACCATGTGAATTATTAATATTCATGGGAAATATGTTATTTATTGTATATCATTACTGTCAAGTATTTTATTTTATATGTAGTAAATTCAATATTACTTAAACTATTATTTATAATATAAAATCCTTTTAACAAAAAATTTGCCACTTCAACATTGACTATTAATATTAGATATTTAGACATTCGTAATTTCTATATCTTCCTCAATCTGTTTTTATGGGATTTACTAACATGCAGTCTGATCAATCACATATTTCTCAGTTAAAACAATATAAAATACAGGAGAAAATAAGAGGAACTTAGTTATTTGAAGTAGCATGACCTTTCACAAATAGACCATATGTAAAAGTAAAATAAAATTCTGGGAAAGTATTAAAGGAAATTTTAATACTTTTGGAACCACAAACTCACAAGATTTTTTAAAAATGAATACTATTTTGGTGTTGCATAAAGAGACAGTCTAGACAAACTCTCCCGGTTTGGTTCCCAGATTTTCAACAGCTAGCAATCAGAAAAGAAAGGAGGAAATACACAAGCAGCTCCGAAAGAATGTGGGCAGCTATATATAACATTCTTTCTTTAGTGCTGGTAATTTAGCCACACTCTTCTTGCTCATTCATGAGTGTCATCCTCAAATGAGGTTGTCAGGATGCATCCAGGATTTTAAACAATATAATGCCATGTCTGACATGGTGACATATGTCTTTAGTTCTGCTTCTAACACAGATGCAATTGGATCATTGTGAGCTCAAGAACAACCTGTTCTATGTAGAAGTTTCCAGGCTACCTAGGGCTTCATGGTAAGCTCATCTCAACACAAGACAGAGGAGAGACTCCACACAATTCTGGATCACTTTGGAACTTCAGTGGCTGAGTTTGGAAAGATACTATAGCAAATACTTCAATAGATAAACAGAAGGTATTAGATAAAATTGAAATAAAAACTGAAAGCATATGTTACCTGGCTAAATATGTGGCTAAATATGTGCCCTCCTTTGTGATCTTTCAAAGATGTTGAAAGGTCTGCTTGTAGCTAGATGTGAGCTGTGTATCAGTGCAGTACAATGGAAACTCTAGGTCAGAGTTATGATTGTAAACACTACATTTCAGTCATCATGAGAATAGGTTCAACAACATTTTTGACCATATTGCCTTTCAAATTTAAATTGTCTTTCAAGTTTATTGATATATTTCCAACCACTTGAATTTTAAAATTCTATGTTTTGCATGTCAAACCTCAGTAGACTATGAATAATACTGCATTTTCTTAATTTATTATTTTTTTCTGAAACACAGTGCATAGAACAGAAAAAAGAATATTCTCTACTCTTCCAAGAGTGGTTTTACACCTTTTGCCTCAGTATATTGAGAAAAGCAACCAAAAAGGCTAAGAGGCAATTTCAGGGATAAATGTACAAAGACATGAATTTGGGTATCTGGTACACCTGGTGCCCAGGCAGGCCTGATGACATACTTCTGTGATCTTTAGAACTGGAAGGTGAGGATAGAAGGATACTTTAAGTTTACTGTCCAGCTAATCTAGCCAATTGTTAATTTTGTAGCTCAGTAAGCCTTCTGCCCCTCCCCCAATCCTATATTAGGAAACAAGGAGGAAATATTGTCAAATAAAAACAAGGAGATTGCTGACACTGACCTCTGATCTCCACCAGCACACAAAGGGATCCATAAACATGTGTGCACATACAAAATACACAAGCACATGTAAGAATGCACCCACCTACAGGGGTATACAGTATGTGACTTCACAAACTTTATAGGTTTCTGGTTGTTTTTTTTTTTTAAGACAGTCTCTCATTATGTAGCCTTGGCTGGCCTAGATGTCAATAAGTAGACCAAGTTGGTCTCAAACACATAAACATTTGTCTGCCTAGTTCTCATTAGAGCTGCTGGAATTAAAAGCATGCATGATCTCTCTTGGCTGCACAATTTTTATTATCTACCAGTTAATCTTGAAAAAAAGTAGAATAGTCTTTTTGTATGGCAAAATATTTCATAATACAGTGATATGTTGATAACATAAAACAATGCATCTCAGTTATGTATTGCTATCAAAATGTTTTAACTGGAAAATAAGCATAAAAAACTTGAAAAATCTGCTATTCAAAGCACAATACTTTTCTGTTTTTCTGAGTTAAAAGTTTCATCTGTAGCTCAACACCTACAAGGAGATCACGGAAAATGAAAAATATTGGCAGGCATGCTGAAAATTCAACCATGACAAACTGCCAGAGAATGTCATATGCTGAGAGGTAACACATTTGAATATATGAAATTCCCTGCCCAGCATGATTCAGAGGCGCTGAGCTAATGAGGTATGCTTCACAAGACTTTTATTTTATTGTGCTAATAACACTGCTAGTAATTGGAGTCTATCAATTAATATCACCTATTAAGTCTTAATATATAACAACTGCATAAGCATATTCTGGTTTAAAGTCATATTCAAGTCCAAATCACCATTTTATTTAAAGATGGTATTTTTCATCTGTTCAGAAGCCAAATGGTCCTTCGACAGAGAAACAGCTGGCACAGATGTCAAAGAATTCTGTGTTCTATGCTCCTCACAGCTAAGGCTGAGATTTTTAAGGAGTCCAGGGGAGAATAATGAGTAGTCACCTTGAAAGAAAGGTGACAAAGTTCACACGTTTGGTTTCTAAGTAGTTATATTTATGAAAGGATTATAATCCTTCAATACAGCTGAGGCCCTTCTTAGTAGATGAAACATTAAGCCACATCTGTCATAACCTATCAACACCCATGAGATGTGACTTAATGACCCTGCCTGTGGCATTAGAGTCAGCCCAGAATAGATGGAGAGCACGTTTGGAAAGCAGTATGGAGCTCATGGTTTCATTATATCCCCCATGCTCCCTTAATATCCACAGCAGAACTAGATACTGCAGTCTACATTTTACGTCTCTATCTACAAAAACACTGTTCCATGGCCCTAAAATATCCACAATTACCCACAGAGACTGGGAAGATTAATTATACAGAAAGATAGAAATAAAAGCATCACAAATATTTTATATTTATTTTAACATTAAAAAAGAAAGCAAGAAAACTTCATACAACCGTATCTAATGGAAGCAGTCAAGTTCATAATTCCGGCACAGTTGTATGACAAAGCTCCTGCATTGCTGAGCTGAGTGGTGAAATAGCTATGGTCTGGTCCCCTACATTTTGTCCTTGATCTCTATGGGCTGCATGCTTGGGGGACTTTTCTTATTTGTAAAACTTGGGGGATATTGGATTGACGGAATTTTTTCTTGTGAATCAATTATTCCCTCTCTCGAGAACACTGGTTCTTAGCTTCCCTGGGAATGTCCTGACCACACCAGCTCTCCCGCTTTTAGGTATATATCTTTATCTGGACCTACTGGAAGATCTTCTTTACACTGTGTAGGATGTGACTCAAATAATTTTACCACAGACCTCCTTATGAGGCTCTGACTGAAAGACATTCTTAGCACATCTGCCCCTGGAAGTTCCTTACTCCGGAACAGGATAATCAAAACAACACAAACTTAAAAGGTAAACTATTTGGTAGGCTAGAGAAGTTGGCAGGAGATAAAAATAAAAGCCTCTTCCTCGTAAATATGGATAAAGAAGGTATAGATAAATGATAAAAGAATAAAATATTAAGACCCCCCCTTTCTTAGAAAACGTTAACTATTACAGGGTCAAAACGATGTTTTATGATTAAGGAACAAAAAAATACCAAGATTAGAAATACAAATAAGCCGGGCGTGGTGGCGCATGCCTTTAATCCCAGCACTCGGGAGGCAGAGGCAGGCAGATCCCTGTGAGTTCAAGGCCAGCCTGGTCTACAAAGCGAGTCCAGGACAGTCGAGGCTACACAAGGAAACTCTGTCTCGAAAAATGAAAAAAAAAAGAAATACAAATAAATTCTACAAATATATAAAACATAAACATTGTATCATGCAAGAAATGGAATAATAATGGCAGCAGCTTTGGTCTGAAGATTTTTCTTGGCCCTCATGGCAATAGGCACCCTGGCTATCGGAAGTTGATAATACACTGCTTGGGACATGACAATCTGCCCAGGCTGCCTTGGAGATTTTCTTTCTGTCTAGTGCTCTTGAAACCTCAAGAGTTACTAGCCTGAAAACAGGATGACATGCTTTAGCAAAATATGCGCTTGAAACTTGAATATAATTAAAAGTTGGAATGTGGGTTTGATAAGGGGAAATGATTGTAAAATAAAAGAATTCTATTCTGTCATGGTTTATCAATGAAAACTTAACTTATGAACAAGTGGATGTTTAAACATATGTACAGGCACAAAATGATATGGTCTATGTTTTGGAACAACATGCATCTATCTTTGCCTATTGAGTTCTGTATAAATAAAGAAGCACTGCAGAGCTCCTCCTAATCCATGTACATGACTCATTCCTTCTATTCCTCTCTTTCCTCATTGGCTGCTCTTTCATCCACCCTTCTTTAGGCCCTTGCCCTCACCTGGGGAAGAATCTTGGCGTATAGGTAACTCACAGCTTAAATGTTTTTTATCTCACAGTTCTCAGAAGTTCTACGAAATGATTAGATGCTTTTGGTTTGGCAAGTGACAGTTTTTGTGTATCATAGAATATCTCTAGGCTTGCAGCATCACTCTCAGTAGTCTATTTCTATTTATCATTGAGAACTCAGTTGTGAGAATGTAAAAGTTTATCTGTCCTTCTAACTGAGTTTGTTTAAATAGTTCTCTTTTTTTCTTTTTTATTCAATTTACATCAAGATCATAGTCCCATCTGTCCTTTCCTCCCAGGCCCATACTCCCTCCCTACCCACCAGACCCTTCCCTATTCCTCAGAAAAGAGGAGCTCCTATTCTGATCCAGCCCAGTTCATCGAGTCACATCAGAATTGTTTGTCCTTTTCTCCAGTAGCCTGGAAAGGGAATCTCATCATTTGGGGGTGGTAATCAAAAAGCTTCCACCAGAGTCCATATCAGAGATAGCCCCCGGGACTGGGGGGATTGGGGACACACATGAGCCTGAGCTGTCCATTGGTTACATCTGTTTATGGAGACTATGTCCAGTCCATGCATGGTCATTGATTGGTTCCTCAGTATTAGAAAGCCCCTCTGGGCCCTGGCTAGTTGGTTCTGTTTGGCTTATGGAGAGCCTGTCCTTTCCTCATCCTTTACTTTTTTATACTACCACACACGAAGACTCCCTGTGTATCAACCAGAGTTTGGCTCTGAGTCTCAACACCTGTTTCAAACTGCTGCTGCTGGGTCAAGCCTCTCACAGAACAGTTGTGCTGGGTTCCTTTCTGCAAGCATAAGAGAGTATCATTAATCGTGTTCAGGAGTTGGCTTTCTCCCATGGAGTAGATCTACGGTTGGGCCACGCATCATTTGGACGTTCAATCTTCTCTATCTTTATCTCTGCACATCTTGTAGACAGGGTACATTTTGGATCAAAGTTTTGGTTGTGGGTTGCTTGCTGTTCCCCTCCCTCTTCTAGGAGTCTCATCTAGTTTGAGGCAACTCCTTTTCAGTTTCTATGACCCCTTCCACTAGGAGTCTTTACTAGAGTAGCACTCAAATTCTCCCAGGAGCCTACACTGACTTAGGGCTCTAGGTTCCAACAGAAATATCCCTGCCCACAATTTCTCTTTTCCCTACAGACCTTCTGTCATTCCACTCCATGTCTTCCAAAGTCTGATCTCTACCCTCATACCTCTTCATGCTCCCTCTCCTGTCTTGTTCCCTCTTATCAACAACTTCCTCTGTCTATTCTATTTCTCCTTCTGAGTAAGATATAAGTGTCCACATTTGGACCTTCTTTGTTATTTATTTTCTTTGGGTCTGTGCATTATAATAGGTTTATCCTTTATTATACGGCTAAAATTCACTTATAAATGAGTACATGATATGTGCATCTTTGTACCACTAGGTTATCTCACTCAGGATGGTACTTTCTATTTCTATGCATTTGCCTACAAATTTCCTCTTTGCAGTGCTTTTATTGTGTTCCATAAGTTGGGATACATTGTTCCTTCATTTTAATTGAATTCTGGAAATTCCTTAATTTCTTTCTTAATTTCCTCCCTGGCCCAGGGTTCATTGAGTAGAGAGTTGTTGCATTCCAATGAGTTTGTTTGCCTTCTGTGGTTTCTGTTATTGTTGAGTTCTAGCTTTAATCCATGGTCAACTGGTGAGATACAATGGGTTATATCAATTTTCCTGTATCTGTTGAGGCTTTCCTTGTGACCAAGTATATAGTCAAATTTATAGAAGATTCCATGGGGTGTTGAGAAGAATCTGTAATTTTTGTGTTCAAATTAAATGTTGATTTTTTCTTTTAGGCATTTTTAAAATTTTTCTTTTTACATATACCTTTGTATTATTACACATATATACAATAAGCTAACTACAGCAAGAAGAAACACAAAACAGTCAGGAATTCAGCAATGGGTAGAGATCCAAGGAAGATCAAGAGGAAAGTGCTGCAGCTGAGGTAAGCTAAAAAGTAAGTAACTTGGTACTTGTGGCAAATATGAAGTCAGGATAACATAGAGCATTAAGAATAGACTTAACCTGCTCAAGCTGTGCTGTGAGACCTTGTGTTATAAAAAGAGTCTCAATTATTTGTATGATAGCTGGGTTTAACAAATAAAGAAAGAAGCTAAGAAAAACAAATACAGTTTTATAAAAAATAACTTCAGTAGCCTGTTAGTTTCATTGCTTCTCTGTTTAGTTTCTTTCTCAATGATCTGTCCACTGTTGAGAAAGGGTTGTTGAAATCTCCCACTATTAATGTGTGTAGTGTAAGTTTTAGTAATGTTTATTTTATAAATGTGGGGGATCTTGCATTTGGGGTATAGAAGTTCAGAATTGAGACATCATATTGGTGGATTTTTTCTTTGGAGACTATGAAGTGCCTTCCCCATATCATTTGATTAGTTTTGGTTGAAATTATATTTTATTAGATACTAGAATGAATACTCAATCTAGTTTCTTGTGTTTTCTTGTTTGGAAACCCTTTTTCCAATCCTTTACTCTGAGATAATAACTATCTTTGTTGCCGAGGTGTGTTTCTCCTATGCAGCAGAATGATGGGTCTTGTTTCCACATCCATTCTGATACTTATGTTTTTTTAATTGGGGAGTTGAGGCTATTGATATTGAGAGATATTAGTGAAAAATTGTTATTAATTTCTATTATTTTGATTATGGTTGTGGTCATGTGTGTGTGTGTGTGTGTGTGTGTGTGTGTGTGTGTGTGTGCTTGCACACTTGTTAGAATAACTTTTGTAAAACTTTGTTTTTCTTAGTTTTTCTGTTAATCCAGCTATCACAGAAATAATATGGTCTATTTGTTTATAAGAGTCTACAATATAAATTGGGTTTCTCTTAGTATTTCTCTTAAGCAAGCTGTCACACAAATAATATAGACACTTTTGTATTTTTATAAGACTTTACAACACAATCTCCTCTATGTTATCCTGACTCCATCTTTGCAAAAATCCCCAGATTAATTGCTTTTAGTTCTTTCTTTGCTTGACTGAGTTTTCATCTCTCCTGTACCCTGCCAGTGGTTCGGTCCCTTCACTGAATTCCTTACTTCCTCTTCTAAATCTTCCTCTCCTGGCTAGCAGAAAGCCCAGCTCCCATATTTCCCCTGTATTGATTTGATGTAAGAAGCTTTATTGACATGTAAGTGGGCAATTTGGGAACAGAATTTATACAACATTGACACAGGAGACTTTCAGAAAGAGGCTTGTAACCAGATATAGGGGATACAAAAATCAGCATTTGAATAACACAATAACATTGTGACAACATGTGCTTCCTTTCTTTTGTTTTTTCAGATGTGGGGACATTAATTTCCTGTGTTTTCTTGGATGTAAATAAACTCCTTGCATTATAGTTTCCCTTCTGTGGTCTCTTAGGATCTGCATGATATCTGTCCAGACCCTTTTGGCCTTCATAGTCTCTGTTGAGAAATCAGGTGTAATTCTGATAGGTGTGCCTTTATATATGACTTGACCGTTTTCCCTTGTAAATTTTAATAGTATCTCATTGTTCTGCTCACTTAGTGTTTGATTATTATGTGGTGGGAGGATTTTCTTTGCTGGTACAATCAATTTGTGTTCTATAAGTTTCTTGTATGTGTATAGTCATTTCTTTAAGTTGAGGAAGTTTTCTTCTACAATTTTGTTGAAAATATTCTCTAGGCCTTGGACCTGGGAGTCTTCTCCTTCTTCTATTCCTAGTATTCCTAGACTTGGTCCTTTCATAGTGTCTCATACTTATTGGATGTTTTGTGTCAGGAATTTTTTGAATTTAACATTTTCTTTTACTGGTGTATCAATTTCTTCAGTCATATCTTCTACACCTGATATTCTTTCTTCCATCTAGGTATTCTGTTATTTATACTTTTGCTTTCTTCTCTAGGTTTTTCATCCCAAGGATTGCGTCACATTGTGTTTTCTTTCTTGCTTCTCTTTTGTATTTTAGATTTTGAATATTTTATTCATTTCTTTCTCCTCTTTGATTGTATTTTCCTTTATTTCTTTAATGTGCTTATTCCTTCATCGGTTTTGATTTATTTTCCAACATTTCATTGAATGATTTCCTTTCCTCCTGTTAGGAGTCTATTATTTCCATAACTTCAGATTCATGGTAATTTTACTGCACTTCATTTGTGATAATATCTTCAAGGCTTATGCATCAGGATGCTGGTTTCAGGTGCTGTCATATTGCCCTGAGTTTTTATGCTTTTGCTCTCCAAGTAGATCTCTAGCCATCTGGAGGTCTCCAGTGTTAGCAGGCCTGGTGGTCCTTCTGGTGACCTTGTTGCAGGTTGGTCGGCTAGATCAGGAGTCATGAGCAGAGGGACTCTATGCTGAGTATTGCTTGCCTTACAGATATTTCCTAGACATGGAGGACAATGGGACATGGGTCTCACCAACAATTCACCTCTGCTGCATCTGTTGGATCGCTGCTATCTGTGTCCTTCATGGGTCAAACAGATAGAGTTGGGAGCTGAGAGTGCTGTAAGCTAAATGTTGCATGCCTCAACATGTGCCTCCTCATGATGTAGATTTAAATGATTATTGAAAATAAAATATCTATAATAACTTGAGTATATGATCTTATTGAAGCTAATTAAATTTTATCTTTCATTAATAATCCACTCTGGCATGCTTACATTTCAAAGAATATACCGCAAATTCTGAAAGTTGTTCATTTTCTACATCAATGTGCAGGTATAAAATATCCACTGTGATTATAAATTCACAGATTTATTTTATTTTATCTTACTTGTTATTATAACAGAAACAGAATTTTAAGCCAGTGCTCTAATTTTCACTTCTTTAATAGTAATGATGGAAAACATTTTATATGTTTAATGGAAAATTTTCCTTTGTATTTATTTATATCTAATTTCAAATGGATTGCTTATGTTATTGTTATTGGCTTAAGATATCTGCATATAGTCTTAATGTCAGCAAATAGTCATATTTATGCCATTTTAATCACTTTTAATCATAGACTAATGATTTAGTGAATTTTTCTTTAGAAAAGAATGGCAATTTATTTGATATGAAGTATTGAGTGTTCATTCCAGTAATTTCTGCTTAATTTCAGGTGTGGAGATAGTGTTCTTATTCCCAGACTTTATATCCCATTTATGTTTAGAATTATGCTTAATGATTAACTAACTGTATGTTATATGATATATAAGTCGGCTTTGTTAACCACACATGAGTCCTATGTGTTCATAATTCCCACTGTCAACTCCTCGAAGTTCTCTCCAACTCTCTGTAATCATTGTAACCTAATTTTCTATAATAATTATTACTTAATCTATACATATGTACACATGTATATATTTTGCTTCCACTGAGTGTTAGCCACATATGTGTTTAGGGCCGACTACTTGGTATTTGAAGAGTTATCAAGAGACTAACCTTAGAGAAAATAGATGCTCACTCTCTCGGCACTAAGGGTTACCTATATGCTGGGGCATTCTTCAATTTCAACCATACATTTCAGCACGTCTACTGATTCATTCTTGTAAGTCATGTTTACACAAACTTATTGATGAGATTTCATAGGTGGGCCTTTTCCATAAAATCTAGAAGGCACTATCTTACAGAAGATATAATGGTATTTCAGCTATTATAATCTTTCTTCTCTGTTTCTGCATTGAGGTATAGGGATAGGAGTTGCCATATAGATACACTACTGGAGTTTTGCACTCACAGGCAGATTTTCTTCTAATTTTAAACAGTTATAGATCTCTGTAATGGTCTATACTGCTACAAAGAGCCTACTCAATAAGAGTTTAGAATTACACTTATCTGTGGTTATAAAAAAAAGTAGAATACTCTTATGAACAATTTTGACTTACAGAAATAGCAGTATTGGGTTCTGTTCCAAGAACTATGCAATTTCTAGACAGATAGTTGACTAGGTTCACAGTACCAGAGATGAATATCAATAATATGAACTGACTTTAAGTCTAAATGCACATGTGTTAGTTACTCCTAAGCTAAAGTTTCCTCTACTGAATCATTAGCAATGTCTTGCAAGGCTGGTTATTGTTGTTGTTCATAGAATTTACATCTCGAAACACATGCAATTTTTTATTCAGCCTTGACCTCTTGCAATCTACAGAACACTTTCCAATACTATGAGAGATATTTTCCAAGAAGTTTCTAGGTCAGCTCTTATTCTGTTCCTGCATGTACTGTTTCTGAAGTTTGTAGTATCTTTAAGCTGCTAAATGCACTTCCTCATTACTCAGGTAATTATTTTTACTCCTTCTCAAGTCTCTGTTGGGGCAGAAGATCAAATAGTTGAGTATCACAATTAAGCTTAGTAGTTTAGGGCTTAAGATGTTTTTAGATATAGATAGATATTTTAAGTTGATAGATATGAGATATAATAGATATTGAGTTACATTCTGAATTTTAGACTCAGTGAAATAGGAAAATGTTATCTTCAAAGTTGCCAATGCAAACAACCAAATCATTATAAATGTAACATGAATATAATTCTTGATTGTTCTTTGGTTCTTCTTGCTGTATGTAGTTTATTTTATATATGTAATAATATAAATGTATATGTAAAAATAATAATTTAGAAACTGTAAATAAAAAAGAATACGGACTAATTATTGCCCAGTGTGGGAGTCTAGCAAATACAAACGCAATGCATACTGACTTATTTTTTTAATTTAAAAAATATGTACCAATTTCAAAGCTCTATAAACCCTTAAAACTTATTTTTGCAACTATAATTGCTTCAGTTTTATTTTTTCTTTCATTTTTATTTTTTTTCTTTTTTTTGCATTTTTAAAAATTAATTCATTCATATACATCTCAATTGCCATCCCATTCCTTGTATCCTCCCATTCCTCCCTCCTTTCCATTTTTACCCTATTCCTCTCCCCTATGAATGTGACTGAGGGAGACCTCCTTCCCCTGTAAATGATCCTATAGTATCAAGTCTCTTCTTGGTAGCCTGCTATCCTTCCTCCGAATGCCTCTGGGCCTCCCCATCAAGGGGACATGTTCAAATATGGGACACCAGAGTTCATGTGAAAGTCAGAATACAGTCTCCACTTAAGGGTGGAGAATGTCCTGTTCACTTGCTAGATCTGTGTAGAGGTTTGATGCTTACAGCATGTATTGTCCTTGTTTGGTGTCATAGTTTGAACAGAACCCCTGGGCCTAGATCCATCCATCATAGTGTTCTTCTTGTAGGTTTCTAGGACCCTCTGGATCCATCTATTTCCCCATTCTCCCATGCTTCCCTTACCTAGAGTCCCAATAGGATGTCCTCACATCTATCCCACTTTCCTGGTAAGTGAAGACTTTCATGGGACATATCCCTTGGGCTAGTATGCAGATATAAGTGAGTATATACCATTTGAACCTTTTTGCTTCTGGGTTAACTAACTCGTTATGATCATTTCTAGTTCAACCCCTTTGTCCACAATTGCTTCAGGTTTATATCTTGCACAGATGTCATTTTCTCTGTAGTTTGAATGGTTATGCTGTCTTGATGAATATTCTCTCGATCACAAATGCATATAAGGCTTTTTACACTCTTTTGTTCCTTTGTTTCTTTATTTTATTTGTTTCTCCATTCTAGCCCTTATATTCTATCTTTTTATTTCCCGTACTCTCAATATCTCATTTTACATTTTTTCTTTTTTTCATAAATGTTTTTGACTATTACATACAGAGTCTTTGCAACAGTCATATTAGCACAAATTACCCTTTGTTATAATACTTTTTTCCTTGACCACTTTCATAACTTATCTACTTTAGTCAGATGCTGTGGTTTTAGACCCAGATGTGTGCTGGTGACTATAATAACTACTCTATCCAGAAGACAGCAACTCATAACACTCCTAACTATTCCCATATTACTCCATCCCAATCTTTTTCATTTTTCCCTTGTGAGTGATATATTCAATATATTTCATCATGATTCCTTATCAGACACTGAATCCCAGAAATTTCATGAATTATGATTATTTTCATCATACATTGCCTTCCTCAAATGACACTTATTGGTCACAGGCTGAGAATACACTTAATCTAGATACATAAACATGAACATTTACAAGGCAGCTGTCCATTTATGCCAGGGACCAAACGGCCTGTGGCCGACCCCCACCCATTCAGCATCTGCAGCAAACATCCTGCTGGGCCACTCATTAGGCATGCAAGGCATCCGGCTTAGCCCTGAGAAGAGAGCGATCCGATCCTGAGATAACCACAGAGACATCCTGCTTTGTCTCACCTAGGAAAACCCCTCCCCTTGCAAATATTCCCGGGGCACAACCCCAGAAGATTTTGTACTTTTCCATTTACCCTCCCCGCTTACCCCGCCCTCCCTAAAGCAGGTTTTAAAAAGCCTGCCCCCACCCTCAATAAACGGCTCTTGACAAGCTACTGTTCGCTTGAGCCCTGCGTCTCTCTCGCCCATATCTTTAACCACAGGTTGCGACCCCCCTCGGCCCCCCAATAACTGACCAGCTGGACTGGTTATGTGGACTAATTACGTGGACTAGTTATCTGGCGCCCCACGTGGGACTCGAGGTGCGGGTTTCTCCCCGAACGGATTAAGGGACCGGTTCACAGGATTTTTCATGACTAGCCGAGTTCGCCCGGCCGGCTTCGTCATTAGGTGAGTCATCCGTTTGCATACCTCAAGAATGGGCCATTCGCTGTCCAAGGAAGCAAAGTTCATAAGAAGCTTAAAGGACGTACTCAGAGAGAGGGGTATTAGGTTAAAAAAGAAACATTTGATTGAGTTTTTTGTTTTTATTGACCAGACCTGTCCCTGGTTCATGATTGATGGACCTACTATTCATTCTGAAAAGTGGCAAAAGGTGGGGCGTGAGCTTAATGCACTTATTAAAAAAGATGGTAATGCAGCGGTGGCGAACAGTATTTTTTCTTATTGGGGCCTTATACGGGACATAATTGAGTCCAGCGAAAACGAAAGCAGACAGAGGCAGCTCCTCTCCATGGCTGAACTCTGCCTGCGCGAATCTCTCCCTCCTTCTCGTGTTCCTTCCTGTTCCTCTTTGCAGGGTTCCTCTCTTACGCTCATTGACATGCCCCCCGATTCTGTCCCTCCTACATCCTCGGAGCCCTTAAAAAATCCTTCCCCTGTGCCTGCGTCCAACCCTTCCCCTTCCCCCCGCCGTCTTTATCCATCGCTTCCTCCCACCTATGAGGACCCCATTTCCGCTATGGAACCTGGGTGTTCACCACTTTGTGCCCCTGTTTTTCCCCAAAAAAGAGCACCCTCTGTCTGGTCTGGTCCGCCAGCCTCTCCTGTTCCCCCTCTGTCGTCCGCCCCTTCAAGCGCCTCCCGCCATTCCGCCATTTTCCTTTCTCAGGCCCGGATGAGCCTTTGGATCCGTATGCTGCCGCCACCCTTGAGGAGGAGGCTGCTCGATACCATTCCGATGATGGCCTCCTCCGCGCGGCGCCAACCTTTTCCTCCTCTACCTTGCTCACTCTTCCCCCTCCCTTACTAAGCCCTACCCTGCCTCTCGGCTCCCGCCATCTTGTTCCCTCCCAAACTGCTTTTGCCAGACGGAGGCCCATCTCCAACACCAGATCTCCCATGCGACGAAGATTCTTCAACTTCAACAACGGCTTTCACTTTTAACAAAGGGCCTTTCCTCCACAGCCCCATTTATTTTACCCATTCCCAGAGCCAGCCCGCCCTGAGCGGGGCGAAAACTGAGGCAAAAACTGAGGCCACTGATTCAGGCGCTGCTTCGGGAGAGCCACCTGCCCCTACACCTTCCCAGTCGTCCGTGGCCCTTGTAGATTCTGATAGTGAGCATGATTCCTCAGGTTCGGAGGGAGAACAGAAAGGTGGTGGAACGGCTCCTGACCCTACCCAGCCTTTCGCGCTCATAATTTTTCCTTCCCTCTTTGCCCCCACAGGACTGCTCTGGCAACGGGCCCCTCTTTTTTGGCTTCATCTCCCCTCCTCCTCCACTAAGGTCCTTCCTACTTATCCCACTCTGGTTGCGTCTCTCATTCGGCAGGGGCAGAAAGCGGCCACCAGGCTCTTCGGAAGGGACCCTCACTCTATTATCACACCTTACTTGGCCACACAAATAAGGTGGCTTTTTCAAAATTCAGATGATTGGGCGGTCTCCTGTATTTCTTTTTGCGGCCTATTAGATAATCATTATCCCCCAGATAAACTAATTCAATTCCTGCAGCGACAACCTGTCATCTTCCCGAGAGTCACCTGCTCCAGACCTCTCCCCCAAGCTTCCCTGGTTTTTACTTATGGTTCCCACACCGGGAGTCGAACCCAGGCCGTGATGGTTCCTCTACCGGGGTCGCTGCCCTCTCTGTGGACGGAGATATCCTGCAAAAACAAACTACCCATACCTCTGCTCAGCTTGTTGAGCTGGAAGCTGTCGCGCACGCCTTTATATTGCTTCCCCATACTCCCTTTAATCTATATACTGATAGTGCCTATGTCGCGTCCTCTGTTCCACTCTTTGAGATGGTTCCTTGTATTAAGCCTGCTACTAATGCCTCCCCTCTCTTCTCCCGTATCCAACAGCTTATTCTTTTACGCTCTCAGCCTTTTTTCGTTGGTCATATTCGCGCTCACTCTACCCTGCCAGGGCCTCTGACTACACTTAATGCCCAGGTGGACTCAGCCATGTGCCCCCTGCTTTCAGTGCTGGCCATTCCATCCCCCAGCAACCCCGTTGCTATGGCCAGGGAGGCTCACGCCCTCCACCACCTTAATTCCCAAAGCCTTCGCCACATGTTCTCCATCACTCGGGAACAAGCCCGGGCTATTGTTAAAGAATGCCAGGCATGTGTCACCTTTCTTCCTGAGCCACATACGGGAGTCAACCCTCGTGGCCTCATGCCTGGACAGGTCTGGCAAATGGATGTTACTCATTTCTCCTCTTTTAAGAAACTTAAGTATATTCATGTGTCTATAGATACTTTTAGTGGATTTATTTGCGCCTCTCCACACGCTGGAGAGGCTACTAGAGATATTATTGATCATGTTTTGTATTGCCTTACTGTTGCCCCCAAACCCTTTACCTTAAAGACTGATCACGGCCCTGGGTATACAAGCTCTGCCTTCAAGTCCTTTTGTGCCCAACTGCAGATGAAACATGTTACGGGGATACCTTACAATCCCCAAGGACAAGGAATTGTCGAGAGGGCCCACCAGACACTTAAAGCAATGCTTAATAAATTACAGTTTTCCAAAGGAATCCTATATCCCTCTAGAGCAGGGCCTCGCCTGCTTCTCAATCATGCATTGTTCGTCCTAAATTTTCTACAAAAGGATGATCTTGGCCATTCAGCGGCCCATCGCCTTTGGCACTCTTCCACCTCCTCCACCTATGCCAAGGCTTTGTGGAAGGATCCACTGACCCACCAATGGCATGGACCCGACCCAGTCCTTATTTGGGGCAAAGGTCATGCCTGCATTTATGATCAAAAAGAACAAAATGCGCGCTGGTTACCTGAGCGCCTAATCAAACCTTTTAACCCCCCTCCCCCAGGGAACTCCCCTGAGGAAAAGATGTAATTGTGCTCTTTTTTAGGATAAAAAAGATACCGCCGATTCATCATGTTGCTACTCACCGCGTCGCTCCTTTGCCTCTGCCTTCCTGAAGTGATTCTCGCCACATTCCTGCACCAACCTCAGCCTTATACAATCTATAACTTTACCTGGATCATTATTAACCAAGCGGGAGATATTGTTAATTCCTCCTCCTCTCAGGGCATTAATCCCCAGTGGCCCAATTTACAGGTTGACCTCTGTGCCCTGGCCCTGGGAGGCCCCTCTTCTTGGGGTGTGGAAGACCTCTTTTGGCCTACTAAACAATCTAAGGCTCCCGAGGAGACGCCCCCTTTCTCTCACTCGGTTGGTGGTCCCAGTCCCGGCTGCCGTAATGACCTGGAGCCCATTATGCTCCACAAAACCTTACACCAGGATGGGATTGCTTGGGCCGGAGGACTCTATGTTTGCCCGGGACCCTCTCATCGGCCCCATCCTGATAACCACCGCTGTGGTGGGGCCCAAGATTTTTATTGTGCCTCTTGGGGGTGTGAGACCACTGGCGACACGTACTGGAAGCCATCCTCTTCTTGGGACTACATCACTGTCGATTCCTGGGTTCATCCTCAGCCCTATGGTGAGGCCGTTAAAGACCTTTGCAATGCAGCTAGTTCAGTCACCAATGGCTGGTGCAACCCCCTGACCATTCGCTTCACTGAGCCCGGTAAACGAGCCATTTGGACGGGTCGTGGATTTGAATGGGGCCTCCATGTTTATAAATCAGAGTACGATTTTGGACTTACGTTCAGGTTGCACCTCCTGAAAGAGGTACCCAATAAGGGTGCTGCAGTGGTTGGGCCTAATCATATTTTCCATCATCCTGTTCCCGTTCCTGCTCCTGGCCCCCCGCCTAAACCCGCCACCCCCATGCCTCCCTCCCCACCCACCCCCTCGGACGTCCTCCTTCGGTCCATTTCACCCCCTCCCTTCCGACCTACCCTCCCCGTGGGCCCCCCCAGTTCGGCTGATGTCATTCTCCAGTTAGCAAATGCCTCCATATGGGCCTTGAAAAATGACTCCTCCTTGTCATTTCCTGAATGTTGGATGTGTTTCTCCCCCTCCCCGCCCTTTTACGAGGGTATTGCTCTTCTTTCCACCTTGCTCTTTACTAATGTTACCCCACCCTCACCGGCTTAGCTCCCGACAATCGCATTACCCTCCAGTCTGTTTCCGGCATGGGTACTTGCCTCCTGGGTCCCCATATGCTCCCTCCTCTTCCCCTCAGCGACGTTTGCGCCCAGACTGTCATCCCTGACCTCTCCCTCCCCTACATTCTCGCGCCAAATAACACCCATTTTGCTTGTTCCTCTGGTTTAACCTTGATCGTCTATGCCCCTACCTTCCTTTCCTCCAAAGACTGGTGTGTCCTTGTTATTCTTCTTCCCCGTTTTACTATTCATGACCCTGACTCATTTTTAAATTTTCTGGAAGGGGGAATTTCCCTAACCCTAACTTTGCCTCCCCCTGGCTTACTACTCTTCTCCCCACCCTGCTCGGGCCCCTCGTTAGTGTTCTCCTTCTATTATCCTTTGGCCCATGGGCTTTCAACCATCTTACAGGGTTTGTTAAAAGTCAGGTTGAAGCTGCCACCAAGAATATCCAGGTTCACTACCACCGCCTGGAGACTGAGGACCCAAATGAGACTTCTATTTCCATCCAGGAGATTTCACCTACGCCTCAGTCGGTTAACTATGGGCGGCCTTTGCAGTTCCTATGGGCGGCCTTTGCAGTTCCCGAGGATGCAGAATGCTGGATGGCGAGCCTGGTTGTGCCCTCGGTGCCTTTGGTAAACCTGTGCAAGCCCTCCCCTATATCTTTTGGCCTGAGCCCACCTTGACCTGACCCGCGATAGTGCCTGGTAAGTCAGAGATGGAGCGATCGAATAAGTCTTGGTTATCAGACGTCGGTCGGTCCTTGGTGGGAGGACAGACCATAGGCGTGGTAAGATTGAGCATCGATCCTCTAGCAGGCTCAGGCCATCGTGAGGCCCCCTTTCCTTGGGAATTTGGCCGGTCCAGAATAACTGTTGTCCTGAAACACTTGGACAATAGTGATTCTCAAATATACCGCCATCCTGTAACAATGACTGGTGACCTCCTAAAGGTCATTCGCTGGGCTGTAAGGTCTCCCTCAGGCCAAAATAAACAAAAAGGGGTGAGATGCCAGGGACCAAATGGCCTGTGGCCGACCCCCACCCATTCAGCATCTGCAGCAAACATTCTGCTGGGCCACTCATTAGGCATGCAAGGCATCCGGCTTAGCCCTGAGAAGAGAGCAATCCGATCCTGAGATAACCACAGAGACATCCTGCTTTGTCTCACCTAGGAAAACCCCTCACCTTGCCAATGTTCCCGGGGCTCAACCCCAGAAGATTTTGTACTTTTCCATTTACCCTCCCCACTTACCCCGCCCTCCCTAAAGCAGGTTTTAAAAAGCTTGCCCCCACCCTCAATAAACGGCTCTTGACAAGCTACTGTTCGCTTGAGCCCTGCGTCTCTCTCGCCCATATCTTTAACCACAGGTTGCGACCCCCCTCGGCCCCCCAATAACTGACCAGCTGGACTGGTTATGTGGACTAATTATGTGGACTAGTTACATTTAGGAAAATATCTGTAGAGCATTCTCTCTTTGTAACATTCAGTTATTTTTTTTTTGTCAGTTGGCAGTAGGAGTCATGATTTCTCTCCCATGAGGCAGCATTTAAATAGAATAAAAGAGCACTTGGTGACAGCCATAATCTGTCTAACCACTATTGCACTAGTGGACACCTTAAACCTCCAGGTTGGTACTGTACCATGTAGAGCCAGTGGTAGATATTTTCTCTTCTAACAGACTACGGAGCACATAAAATCACTACAAAAGTTAACCAGCAAGTAGAAAGATGCTTAATCATTTAAGACTGATTTTTCTTGGTACTGTAGAAATGGTTCTGGAGCTATGAACACTTTCTGCTCCAGTAAAGAACTTTGGTTTTAAGCACTCACACAAAGGCTCACAAGCAGTTATAACTTCTGTTTCAGGTTATTCAATCCTTCTTCTCTCCATCCAGGGCACTGGACATATGTGGTGTACATGCATGCATGCTGGCATAGAATTAACACTATGTTAAAATTTCTTTTAGAGGTTTGGACAGAAGTTTCAATATGACATTCAAAAAACTACCTTAATTCATTAAATTACAAATCATTTAATTAAAATAAATATTAAGTTTTCAAATGATGTTTTTGTTGAATCAACTGACATTTTCACTGTGTATGTGTAAAGGTCAGAGAACAACTGCAGGAAATTAGTTCTCTCCTTCCACCCTATGGGTCTCAGGTAATAAATTTACTTTCTGTGTGTCTTAGTTAGGTTGCTATCGCTGTGAAGAGAAACTATTCTTTTTCATTTTGGAAGCTGATAACCTAAACTCCAGGTTCACTCAGGCATTTAAGTTTCATTCCTTCTCAAATCTCAGATGGGTTGAAGTCAAGATAGTTTAGCCTTTCAATTAAGCTTAGTAGGTAAAGGGTTAAGATGTTTTTAGATCAAGATAGGTATTTTAAGTTAATAGAGATGAGAAATTTAGACCCAACAAGATAGGAAAGATGTTTACTACAAGTTTGCCAAATACAAATAGCCAAATCAGTATGTCTGTAACACTTATATAACTCCTGATTGCCTCATGGTTCTTCCTGATGTATGTAGTTTATTACATTCATGTGTAAAAATATAAATGTATATGTTTAAAAAGAAAAATAATAAAAATAAAAGATAAAATAAAAAAGATTCCATGATCATGACAATTCTTATAAAAGTAAGCATATATTTGAGGTTGGCTTAGAATCCAGACCTTTAGTCTATGGTCTTCAGGGCAGGAACCATGCCAGAATGCAGACCAACATAGTGCTAAAGAGGAAGATGAGAGTTCTACATCTGGATCCTCAGGCAGCAGGAAGAAGACACAATGGATTTGGCTTGAGGTTCTGAACATCAAAACCTACCACAGTGATATATTTTCTTCAACAAGGCCATGTCTACTTCAACAAGGTCATAGGTCCTAACATTTAAAATGATGCTATTTCCTATGTGCCTTTGAGGGCCATTAATTAAAACCACCACACAGTGCTGGGAAGCAGTGGCCGTAATACCTGTGCCACATCACTGGGCATAGCCGTATATTTTCTTATGTATCCTTTTTCAATAAAATTAAATGCGGTTTTTATTTTGATCCTTTGTTAGAGAGGAATTTTTGGTGATATATATATATATATCTACGTATTATTATGAAGTATACAATATTCAAAAATAGCTACTGAATGATAGTTTTTGAATAAATTATCTTGGAAAACATTCTAAGCAAAATCAGCCAAATATAAAAAGGCAAATACTCTTTATAATCTTTTTTGACACCAAAAGCAATTGAAATGACAAAGTTAGAAAGCACAGGGAAAGTTGTCAGCATTGAAAGGTGAAGCAAATAAATGTGAGATTGAGGACCTTTGATATTATATATAAATTTAATAAGATGAAAATTACTAATAAATCAGTAATATGCCTTTCATTATCATTCATGAAATGAATTTTTTATTTCATATAATAAAACTGTCAAATATTTACAATGATTGAGGGATTCATTAATTAAATTATTTATTGGATGTTATATTAAAATCGTAACCTAATTTTCTGTTTCCAATATGTATGTGATAGTAATGGATCAATAATAAAATTTTTAATTTTCAATATAGGCTGTTATCATTGCTAGTGTATACATACAATTTTTAAGATCTAATATGTTATTTATTAATAATTTATAATAATAATAATTTTATTTCTTATTATTATGGATAGACAAATTTACATATAGATATTTCTACAAAATATACACATATATGCATTATACATATTTCTTGACATATGCATGTTTTATTTTTAGAAAACAAAAAAATGGTAATTTTATATACTTTGTAGATGTAAAATTTAACTTTTATTTTCTTCTTCATAATGAGATAATATGACTTTCTCTGGATAAAATAAATATTTGAGATGGGAACATTTTTCATTCCAAAACAAATTTTATCTGTAACAAGATACCATGGGTATATACAGCCCCTCTTTGTGTTCATATGATACTCCATGCTAAAAATAAAATGTTGATGTTTTATTTTTTTCCAAGGTATATATTATTTTGTTAATTTGTTCTTGTTACATCTCAATGGTTATCCCATTCCTTGTATCCTCCCATTCTTCCCTCCCTCCCATTTTCCCCTTATTCCCCTCCCCTACAACTGTTCCTGAGGGGGATTACCTCCCCCTGTATATGCTCATAGGGTATCAAGTCTCTTCTTGGTAACCTGCTGTCCTTCCTCTGAGTGCCACCAGGTCTCCCCCTCCAGGGAAAATGGTCAAATATGAGGCACCAGAGTATGTGAGAAAGTCATATCCAACTCTCCACTCTACTGTGGAGAATGTTCTGACCATTGGCTAGTGACATATCATCTTGATCATCTTTGGTGACATTTGGTACATGTAAGGTTTTTAAAAGTTGACAACATCCTCTCATGTATGATATTCCTTGAACACTCATGGTGATGTCCTTATAACAGTGTCTTCCAACCATAAGCTTATGTGGTAATGAAATGAGTAATGCATTCTCTCTTGTGATTATGAAGAATTCTTTGTTGAAGAGTGAATGTTATAACACTCCTTTTCAAAGTTATATAAAAAGACCATATTAAAATGAAATTTCCCCCCAGTGTCATTACCTGAGTTTATCCAGTGTTTTCCTGATTCCTTCACCCATCTTACAAAACCATATTTAAACATAAGAAAAATAATACACGCTGAAGAAAACTTTAAACTTTGTATCAATTATACTCCATGAACTTCTCTGAAATAGCTTTGTCTTCCTATCAAAGTGGCATAGCCCCAGTAAGCAAATTAAGATAATACCATAATGCCCAGCTGCCATATGTTTGTTTTTCACAAGTTGTCAGCAGAAGACTAACATTTAGGTGTCTGCTAATTTGTCAACAATTATTAATAGGTATTGCTTCCAAAAAAGTCCCCACTGGGGCTTAGCTCTCAACATCACTCAAGCGCATACCCATCAGACAACAGCTGCTGCCATCACTGGGTGCACATTGTAGTTTCATTTTACATGAACACTTACATATTAAACACAAAGATTTGGAAATGGTTGTTAATGAGCTTTCGTTTTAATTTCTAAGGAACTCAATTAGAATATATGGATTTTTGTTATAGCATTTAAAACATATTTCTGCATTCATTTTCACTTCTATAAATGTGCCTAAAAACTAATCAAACTTATAATGCTAAAATCTCTAGACAGAAAATAAGAACAATAGGCAGTTATCAAGCTTGGGTCCTCCTTCCACCAGTTGGGTCACCCTAAGACTTTAATGCTGTTTGGTGACCTCACGTGTGTGCCTTCTAGGCACCTAGCACAGATACATACTTCAGCTGAACACGCTGGTGATACATAGAACAACTCGGCGGCATTTCTTCGGTGTGCTATATATACCGCAGTGACTATTCCAGTATATAAGGGTTGACTACACTGGTAGAATAATGAAAGAAAAAAAAAACACAATCACACAAAACCTTTCCAAGACTCTCCTTGCATGATGCAGCTGACACACAAAGGACTGAAGCAAATAATACGATTAATTCAGCTTCACGCTGTGGAGAAATCAAAATGATCTGGATAAGTATAGTTAAAGGGTGCTGGGAGGTCTGTGGCTTAGTTGCAAAAATCTACTGCTGTCGCATGTAAGAGCATTAAACATATGTCACCTACTCTTACTTCCTTTAAATTTCATTGTAAATATAGTTATACCATACCATTTAGAGTTAGGGCTACTGGATCTAAGAGTACCATCTTGTTTGTGGATCTACAAATATGTTTGTGTTAGAAAAAGCTAATGAAGTTGAAGAAATAAAAAGAATGTATTGGTATTGGGAAAAATATATGAATTGCTTTTAACTAGATTTCTTGAAATCTTGTTCTATCTATAGGATAAGAAACAGTTATCTTTAAGATGTCTATTTTTTCTGACTATGCAAATATTACTCAATAATTCATAACACATAATGAAAAAGACCCATAAATTAGTTTGCATCAATCAAGAATATTTTCACAGTTCAGAGAAGATAATGACTGACAAAGAATGCAAAGAGAATCACAGAATAGAAAACAGGTACAATGCAAGAAGGAAATCACACAGAATAGTACCTAGAAAGTCAATTATCCAAGAGTTCAAGTTGTAAATTCCACAATGAATATCATACTATAAGTTATACTATTATTGTTAAAGAATAAAAAGAAAGTAAAAATTCATAAATTCTCTTTTGTATACCTAAATCAATAGGAGGGAGAAATGCATCAGTGGAAATTTCTAGTTGTGTCAGATGGTTTTCTGTACAGAGTTTTGTTCATATTGCATGTAGCATGAAATAAGCTAAATAGTAAAAATATATAGGTAAAATAAAATGATGCAATTTCTTTCAGTGTAAGACATAAATAGATGAAATTATAAAAAAGGCAAAGTATTGTTTGTATCAAAAATCAATATAAAATGTTTATGTTAAAAATACATGCAAATTAAATAACAAGAAAGACAGAAATTTATTGTTTTATAGAAATTTTATTATGGAATGTATGATCAAAAGTGAGGATGCCCTAAATATTATTTTTATTTTTTATTTATTTTTCAATTATTTTATTATGACTGCTGAACATACTTGTTACTATAACTTAAAACCTGGTATCTATCAAGAGATCACTAAAAATTCTTAATTATTATTTTAACTAGGTCCTGTTTGGTACAATGTAAGCAACTGATACAGATAAATTTTATAAGATTTTTGGTCTTTTATTTTTGTTTTCTTTTTGTTGTTTACAATGTGCAATAAAAAATTTGATATAAGATTTGCCAATATAATGTTTGTTTAAAACATTTTATTTTTATGTGTATGTGTATGTGCATGTGTGAGTGCCTGCTAGTAGCTAGCAGGGCCCATAGAAACAGAGAGGGGGTAGAACTCACAGAGCTTTAGTTCAAGAGATGGCTACCCACCATGTGGGAATGTGGGATGCCAAACTGAGGTCCTTTTCAACATCTAATTATCTTATGACCACTGAATAATGGCTTTAGCACAAAATTTCAATATTCAATTGTGAATTATCCAAGTCTAGTGGTAACCAGCTCACTTTCTGCTTAAAAAATAATAACTCCCCAGATTTCCTGGAATTGAAATGGTTCTATAAACATATGAGAAAACCTATGTTCTATTTGAGGCAAGAACAAAGTAACATCAGACAATAACTGGGTCAATTTGAAATGTCTCAGGTAAGTATAGTAATTCCATGGTTGGAGTATGTCTGTGGACATTCTCCAGGTCAAAAACTGAGTCTTACTCATGAATATGGATATTTCTATTTATTTATTTATTTATTTATTTATTTATTTATTTCCCTGGATTTTATTCATTCAAATGCTTCACATAAATATGTATGTATATATTTACATATGTATATTCAAAACACATGTTGAAGCTTCCCTTGACTCCATTCATTTTATTTCCATACCGTAGATCATCAGGGTAATGGAAGTGATGTGTTTTTTTCTTTTTATTAATTTATTCTTGTTACATCTCAATTGTTATCCCATCCCTTGTATCATCCCATTCTTCCCTCCCTCCCATTTACTTCTTATTCCCTTCCCCTATGACTGTTCCTGGGGGGGGATTTCCTCCCCCTGTATATGCTCATAGGATATCAAGTCTCTTCTTGGTAACCTCTCTCCTTCCTCTGAGTGCCAACAGGACTCCCCCTCCAGAGGACATGGTCTATGTGAGGCACCAGAGTACGTGAGAAAGTCATATCCCACTCTCCACTCAAGTGTGGAGACTGTTCTGACCATTGGCTAGATCTGGGTAGGGGTTTAAGGTTTACCGCCTGTATTTTCCTTGGCTGGTGCCTTAGTTTGAGCGGGACTCCTGGGCCCAAATCTGCCTATAATAATGTTCTACTTGTAGGTTTCTAGGAACCTCTGGATCCTTCTACTTTGCTATTCTTCCATGCTTCTCTCATCTAGAGTCCCAATAGGATATCCTCCCCACTGTCTCCGTTTCCTGGTAAGTGAAGGCTTTCGAGGAACATGCCCCTTGGGGTAGTATGCAGATATAAGGGAGTATATACTATTTGAGTATTTCTGCTTCTGGGTTAACTCATTATGATCATTTCTAGCTCAATCCATTTATCCACAAATTTTGGGAATTCCTTGTTTTTAATAACTGAGTAGTATTCCATAGTATATATGTACCACAGTTTCTTTATCCATTCTTCTACTGAGGGACACTTAGGTTGTTTCCATGATCTGGCTGTTACGAATAAGGCTGCTATGAACATGGTTGAGCAAATTTTCTTATTGTGTGCTGGAGCATAGTCTGGGTATATTCCAAGGAGTGGAGTAGCTGGGTCTTCAGGAAGCCCTATTCCCAGATTTCTGAGATAGCACCAGATAGATTTCCAAAGTGGCTGTACTAGTTTGCATTCCCACCAGCAATGAAGGAGTGTTCCTCTCTCCCCACATCCTTGCAAACATGTCGTGCTGCTTGAATTTTTTATCTTAGCCATTGTCATGGGTATAAGATGGAATCTCAGAGTTGTTTTGATTTGCATTTTTCTGATGACTAAGGTGGTTGAGCATTTCTTTAAGTGTTTCTCAGCCATTTGATATTCCTCTGTTGTGAATTCTCTGTTTAGTTCCAAGCCCCATTTCTCAATTGGGTTATTTGGTTTGGTGGTGTTTAGTTTCTTGAGTTCTTTATATATTTTGGATATTAGACCTTTGTCAGATGTAGGGTTGGTGAAGATCTTTTCCCAGTCAGTAGGCTGTTGCTTTGTTCTCTTGACAGTGTCTCCTGCCTTACAGAAGTTTCTCAGCCTCATGAAGTCCCATTTATTAATTGTTGACATTAAGGCCTGGGCTGTTGGTGTTCTGTTCAGGAAGTTGTCTCCTGTGCCAATATGTTCCAGGCTCTTCCCTACTTTTTCTTCTAAGTGACTTAGTGACTCTGGTTTTATGTTGAGCTCTTTAATCCACTTGGATTTGAGTTTTTTGCAAGGTGACAAATATGGGTCCAGTTGCATTTTTTTACACATAGACCTCCAATTAGACATGAACCTTTTGCTGAAGATGCTATCCTTTTTCCATTGAATGGATTTGGCTTCTTTGTCGAAAATCAAGTGACCATATGTGTGTGGATTCATATCCGGGTCTTTGATTCGATTCCACTGATCAACCAACCTGTTGCTGTCCTAGTACCATGCTGTTTTAATTACTGTTGCTTTATAGTACAGTTTGAGATCAGGTATGCAGATTCCTCCTGAGCACCTTTTATTGTTCAAGATTGTTTTAGCTATTCTGGTTTTTTTTTTTTCCATATGAAGTTCAGAATAGAACTTTTAATGTCTTTAAAAAAATTGTGTAGGTATTTTGATAGGGATTGCATTGAAACTGTAGATTGCTTTTGGTAGGATGGTCATTTTTACTATGTTAATTATCCCTATCCATGAGCAAGGAAGATCACTTCATCTTCTCATGTCATCTTCAATCTCTTTCTTCAGAGTTTTAAATTTTTTTCAAACAAGTTCTTCACTTTCTTCATTAGAGTAACTCCTAAATATTTTATATTGCTTGTGGCTAATGTGAAGGGTGTTGCTTTCCTTATTTCTTCCTCTGCAAGCTTGTCATTTGTGTATAGGAAGGCTAAAGACTTTTTTGAGTTAATTTTGTATCCAGCCAATTTGCTGAAGGTGTTTATCAGCTGTAGGAGTTCTCTGGTGGAATTTTGAGGGTCACTTATGTAGACTATCATATCATCTGCAAATAGGGATAATTTCACTTCCTCCTTTCCCATTTGGATACCTTTGATCTCCTTTTGTTGTCCCATTGCTCTGGCTAGAACTTTGAATACTATATTGAAGAGATATGGAGAGAGTGGGCAGCCTTGCCTTGTTCTCAAAATTTTACAGGAATTTCCTTGAGTATCTCACCATTTCCTTTGATTTTGGCTATTGCCTTGCTGTACATAGCCTTTATTGTGTGGAGAAAAGTGCCTTGTTTCCCCGATGTCTCTAAAACTTTAAACATGAATGGGTGTTGGAATTTATCAAATGCTTTCTCTGCATCTAAAGAGATGATCATCTGGTTTCTTTTTAATTTTCAGTTTGTTTATATGGTGGATTATATTGATGGATTTCTGTGTAGTAAACCATCCCTGCATGCCTGGAATGATGCCTGCTTGGTCATGATGAGTGATATCTTTGATGTGTTCTTGTATTCGTTTTGCAAGTATTTTATTTAGTATTTTTGCATCGATGTTCATCAGAGAAATTGGTCTGAAATTCTCTTTCTTTGTTGAGTCTTTGTGAGGTTAAGTATTAATGTGACTATGGCCTCATAAAATGAATTTGGTAATATTCCATCCATTTCTATCTTTTGGAGTAGCTTGAAGAGTATCAGTATTAGCTCACTGTTGAAGGTCTGGTAGAATTCTGCACTGAAACCATCTGGCCCTGGGCTTTTTTTGATTAGGAGACTATCAATGATTGGTTCTATTTCTGTAGGGGAAATGGGACTATCTAGCATGTTTATCTGTTCTTTACTCAACTTTGGCTGCTGCTCCGATCCGAGAAAATCTGCGCTTCTCCCATGTGCAGGGGAACACAGGTCCTCTGCACCCTGGTCCCTCTGAACCGTGGAGCACTCCTGCCACCGTGGTGAGGGGACGTTGGTGTTCCTGGCTCAAATCTGTGCATTTCCCTGAATTGTTCACTGGAGCTTCCAAACATGGTCCACACTGCTTGCCGCCATCTTGGATCTCCTTGGATATTTCCATTTATACAAGGTCATTGATAAGATCCTTGACAATGCTCTCTTCATCTTCTTTAAGGTAGGCTGAGTGTTGCCAGGAGTTAACCTGCTTCATTGTAAATGAATCCTTAAAGTAATAAGAAAACATTTTGAATGCCATATTTTGCATTTCTCTGGGGTTTATGAAGACTTTGTCTTTTTATAGAGTCATTACTATCTGCTGTACCTAAGATGTATATTCTTGTGATAAAAATAGATTGGCAATTTTCATGGCCATGATTTAATCTGCTAACATTTACTTTGTATAATTTATTTCTCCTAAACAGCTTGATGGTGCTTTCAAAGCATTGGAAGAGATGGCTTCAAATGTGTCAAACAAGCCACTGGGCAAAAGGTCCTTATTTCTACCAAGACAGAATTCTGCCTTAAAAAGGGGGCAAACTTTGCTGCAGGCAGAGTCATCGGCCAAACTCTGCCAAGACAGGGTAAGCAAGTCCTCAATAGTTCCTGCCTCACAAATATGTCTATCAGATAGATATATTGGGCCAGAAGGCTGAAGAAGATACTCTGAAGTTATAGAGTTTTGGGTAACTATTCAGGTAGAAAACTCTGTCTATCATCTTCTCATTTGGAAAGCTACTAACCTAAACTCCTGGCATACACAGATAATCAAGTGTACTCTTTCCCAAGTTTCTGAGGAAATTGAAGACCAGGTAGCTTAGCTTTACAATGAAGCTTAATTACTTAGGGGTTAAGATGTTTTAAGGTCTAGATAGGTATTCTATGTTAATAATGACAAAATGTGATGGAGACTGATTTACATTCTGAAATTTAGATGCACCAAGATAAGAAACAGGTCTTCTTCATGGCTGTCAAATACAAATAGCCAAAGCACTAAGAATGTAACATTTATAGTAACATTTATATAATTATTGATTGTGTCAAGGTTCTTTTGCCATAGGTAATCTATTGTATATATGTGTAATAATAAAAGTGTATATGTACAAAAATAAGATAATTCTAAAAAGATCCTTGACAAACCATTGCTGGAATAACAGAATGAATTAAAATAAAATAAAATGACAAATAAAGAAAGGAAGAAAATTAAGAAGGGCATGAGATAAAGAGAGGAAGAGTGGGAAGGAAAAGAAGGGGATGAAAGTAAGGAAGAATTGGATGGAGAGCAGAAAGGAAGGAAGCAAGGACATAGGGTAAGAAGGAAAAATGAGAGTTGTTAAGAGGCAATGGATATGCACTCATACTAATATGCATGCCTGTATAATATACGTATTTTAATACAAATCAATATTTTTCTTCTTTACATTCAAAAACATGAACATATCTGTGACTATGTCTATGTGTATATTTTCATATAGAGAGAGCACATACATAGGGAGATGAGTGTAAGCCCATGAGTGAGTGAGTGAGTGAGAGAGAGAGAGAGAGAGAGAGAGAGAGAGAGAGAGAGAGAGAGAAGGACTGGCATTGATATTGATAGTAGGAAAATTTCTCCATTGCTCTTTCATCTTATTATTTGATATATGGTCTATCAAAACTAGAGCTAGTCCATGTTTTACTAGACAGCTTGCTCCAGAGCCTGTTTGTCTAACTGATATGAGGCTAGAATTATAAGCAAGCTCTATAACCACAATGACATTTACCTGGATTCTGTGGACCCAGATTCTAGATGTCCTGCTTATTTGGGCACAGGTGGAACCTTAGCAGCTGAACCGTCTCAGTATTGCTGAAAATAATATATTTAAGTCTTTGAGTTTCTAATTGTAAATCTAAATATTTTATCATTATTAGAAAAATCTAAAAATGTATTGACTATAAACTTAATTTAATTGCACTTTCAAATGTGTTAAACAAATATGTCCATTAAAATCTTTGCATCTGGTAAGTTTTAGTTATTTTTATTTTGGTTTGTCTTCTTTGGTAATAATTTATTGAAGTAGTACACTTGAATGTACTACCACACTAAGTATTCATGAGATTACTATTATTTATTTTTAAATAGTTTTTTCTTCTTGGACTTTAATTTTTCTAGAATGAGCCAGAATAAAAAAAAGCAAATGTATTGAAGTCCATCTTTCAATCTCCAAATAGCACAAAACCGTCACAGAATAAAGTAGACAGGAACAATTTTTCTCTAATGATAACTAACACCAAGATTTGGAATATGCATTATTTCTTATCAATTTTCATAAAATTAATGTTCTCAAGATATACATTAATATAAAGGTAAAATAAAGCATGTTCCTTAATAATATAAATAAGATTTATATAAGATTTATATAAGATGTTGACCTCAAGAACTACTTTTTATAGCTTTATCTAATGTGACTTTCTTAGCCTAATTATTTATAAAGCATATTTTCCAAATTGAAAGCCTTTTTGAATTCCATTAAATTAAAATATAATTACATCTTTTCCCCCTTTCTGTTTTTGCCATTCAATACCTCCATGTTCTAACACTATTTGCTTTCTTTCATATCCTCTGGTCTCTTTTTTCAAAGGTGTTATATCTTTATTGCTTTGTGTGTATGCATGTATCTGTTCATTCTATATAATGTCAATTGTGTGTTTATCACTATTAGATAACCAATTTGGGAACTTTTCCAAAAGGCTGACTACTTTCTCCTGATCTCAAAATTCCTTAGTGGTCTGTAGTTCTTTGTCTAAATTTCAGGAGCTTTTTGACTTAGCTCTTTCATGTTGGCACATTTGTTGGTGTCATTGTTCTGCAGGCTTTCATGATATTATTACACCATACTTTTCAGATTTTATTATTATTTGAATTCATCTGATCTGTTGGAAGACACTAGGTTGGAGAATGTTCTTAATAAAATTATTTGATTTTTTTGCTTATACATTAGTTATCTGGGAATATTTATATGAGAAAACCTGCATACATCCATTGTGAGTTTGTTTTTCATCCTAACAAGGTAGTTATTTAGTGCCTTGACAGTGTTAGACTTTTCTTTCCACTTCAAATTATCTGCTGATGTTATATCACCCTGGCCAGATAAGGTTGAATAAAATATATTATTATTAAATGAGAAATAATTGATGACAGCCAAATATATGTGATATTCACTTTCTCTAATTACATTAAATAAATGTAATAATAATCATTAAAATCTATGGTAAACATAAGAAAAATCATTACACTTAATACTTACAGGTCCGCAGAACCAATTATCTACATTAGAAAGTTTCTAGATATATTTTAAAGATAAATAGAGAAGTCAAATCATCAATGAGATGTTTCTATCAATATGGAAGTATAATAAAATGCAGTTCTTTGTCATAAAAAGATATAATTTGTGATGAACATTAAATCTGGACATAAGACATCTATAACACCCTAAAAGAACTTGGTCAAAGAACTTGGAGAATATATAGAATAAATATATGGGCTTGGAAACAAGAAAGGGGGCTACAGAATCTCACTTCTCATTGGGACACAGACACTATGATCATGAACACCCAGCATCTGCAATCTACTTCACTGAGTCTTTAAAATATTTTAACTGTCAACCATGAGTCATGAGTGACAAGCAGCTTAAAAGGACCTATCTACAGGACTAAACTGATGTCTATCATTAGACTCCAGGGGAGAGAGTGATTGCTTTCAGTTGTTAACCCACTAGTGAACTATTAAAATGCATTACATAATTCTAAGAGAGTGTGGAGAGTGAAGTCAGACTATCTTATAGGCATGTGTGAATCTGTCAAAGCATAAAATCAATACAATAATCAATATCTAGCATTTTTTGAAATTTAATAAAGACAAAGTATGAGTTATTCTGCCTACTGATGTCATATAGCATATGTCAAGACTCTGAATACAATATCAAAAACACCAACAAAACAACCCCATTAAAAGTGTCTTCCCTGGTAATAAGATGAAAGTAGCTAGCCTTATTAACTTTTCAATGCAACCTGAATCAAACATCTATTCTGTGCTAATAAGATCAGCATGCTAAGGAAGTAAACATGCTACTGTTAGATGAAAAGTAAAATTTAGTGAAACAAATCTAGTTTTAAGATGCAAAGCAAGCTTTCCAGGAAGGTCTCATGAATCTTTCTGTTTATCCAGTCTGTCTGTTTACTTTGATTTTTGTCCATATAATTTCTGTACGGTTGAGGGTGTGCAAGTTAATTTACTACACTAATATATTCATCTTATGTTCTTCAAAATATTATTTAAATAGTAGTAAATAAGCCTGACAGAGAATAACATGCTGTTTGGGAAGATAAAGTTGATGTTAGTGGAAAGTGAGTTGTTTTGAGGGTCAAAGAAGACAAGTTACTGAGTTCGTGACCAACATCAAACACATAAATAGGTATAAGAGAGCAGGAGGCACTGTTTCCATGAATGGCAAAAGATGGTACACACTGTTATATCATTTGCTCAGCACAAACTGACTTGTGCATGTTAAAACTCCATGCAAAAATAAAGTTAATATTATACAAATCTGTTAACATGATGTCTTGAGAAAATAAGAGTTTGAGAAGGAAGAAAAACATTTTTAATATTTTGTTTTAATACAGCTTATGTAACATATTGTTATTCTACATTCACATTTAGTGCTTGCCACAAATATGGCATCATTCATAGGTAGGAAAAAAGAATGGTGAAGAACTGACACTAAGTATCAGATATGAGAAATTCAGGAGAGATCCCACCTTCTTCAGCTTGCTGTGACCATCCAAATACGAGAGACTGATCAGTATGTCCCAGATACTTTACAACATTCTTCCTGGTAACAGGTTAAATTTTATTATACAATTTAAAAATGAACAGGACATGAAAATCAATACCAGCACAATACTTCTCAAATTCTCTTCAATTATGTAGGATTAAAATTCCATTCTGATTACATTACCTTTCCAATATTCAAATTTATCTGTAAGACCTTGATAGGCAATATATTTGGGTTGGAAAAAGGCAGCTTAAATTATAGTTATAATAAAGTCACTGGAAACATGTTTAAGCGTGGATGAATAGAATGTGTATGTATATTCCTATTCATATACATATATATCACAATATACACCACACAAAACATAGCATAACTAACTGGAACTCAGTGAAACCTTCATTTGATTGTCCAGCCTATCCTTACTATATTTTATTTATTTTTTTTATTAATTCATTCATATGACATCTCAATAGTTATCCAATCCCTTGTTTCCTCCCATTCCTCCATTCCTTCCCCTTTCCCTTTATTCCCCTCCCCTATGACTGTGACTGAGGGGGAGCTCCTCCCCCTGTAAATGCTCATAGGGTATCTCTTCTTGGTAGCCTGCTATCCTTCCTCTGAGAGCCACCAGGCCTCCCCATCCAGGGGATGTCGTCAAATATGGGGTACCAGAGTTTGGGTGAAAGTCAGTCCCCACTCTCCACTACTTTAATATTGCATTATAAGGCTACTCACAAGAGTGCCATATTGAAAGTTGTTTTCTTATATTTCTTTTTATACTATTTTCTTAATTTTGATACAATATAATCGCAATATTTCTCCTCTTACCATGCTCCCCAGTCTACTTCAATATCCTGGCCCCCATTTCACTAATTGCTGTTGCATTGCTGTCTTATATCTATATAGTTTTTGGTTCAATTCTAATCAGAGGGGTATTTTTATTTAGTTTATTTCATAATCCATTCATTGTATATTCATTTCTTTTACAGAAGGTGTTAAGCTTTGGGGTCTCATGACAACGTGACTGTTACAGAATATGAACAGAAATTTCTTCTTTCTTTCCCCTCAACCCTGTTTAAACAAATTTCTAATGATTGAAAAATGTGGAGACACTAAAAGATACATGCAAGTTTATCAAAGCCCTATTGTCATTATTTAAAAAAGAACTTCAAATTGGAGCCCATTACTTATACTTCATTTATCTTCTGGTCAAGGAAGAATGAATAACCTCATTATAGCTCAGCTTTGTCTTTCATATACAAGAAAATTTTCATCATTATGATATAGAAGTTATCTTGAGTAAAAAGTAAAATTATTTTTTAGCAGCCACTCATTTCTGTACTTATTAACTTGGTTAAAAGTAGATTTCTTGCACAGATGTTTGATTGGATTTTTCATGCACAGTACTGAAGTGACTGTATATTAAATTCACTGAGTTTTTTAAGCAGACAATCTCATTTCCCTCCATTTTTACCTAAAAGTACTGAGAATATGTCCCATTATATTTGTCCCTAGAAGTTCTGCGTTATTACAAGTTCTACTAAAGCAGAACTTGATGTCAATGAATATGCTCTTCAAATTACTATAATTCAAAACTATCCATCTTTATTAATAAGTGAACAAACAGGGAAGTTGTCTAAAGAGAACATCATAGTAAATCAGATTCTGTGTGGAACAGAGATAATACAAATCTTCCTGCACATTTCATTATTATTTTATAAGATGGAAAAAATCATTTTGTGTGTCAAAATACAGATGACTTGTATAAAAATAACTCAATCTTTTTAAAATGAAATATATGTTGATGAAAAAGTGACTGTGATGAATTTAATAAGGTTTATCAAGGTAATTATCAAGCAAAGCTAACAAAGCCAAATGAGGAAGGAGTCAGAGGGTAAAGCAAATGTATACAAAGAAATTAGTTAAATACACAAATGGAAAAGAATGAGAGGTATGCAATAGGCCAATTACAGTGACTTGGAATGACTTATTTCATTCACCACCTCTAAAAAGTCATATTTATCTATTCAGATGCCTTTAGAAACATTAAAAGTAAAACAAGATGTTTTCTAACAGACAGAATCGAAGAGAGAACACACTAAGTTGTATGAATATAGTAGGTTTTTGGAAAAAAAATAAGAATTTCACTGAACAAAAGAGGGTTATAAGATTGCAATACAGAGGGAAAGGGTGAAAACTCAGGATTTAGTTGTATGAAAGTTGAATGAAAAATATAAATTAAGTGTGTGGTTGTATTTTTATTTCCTCGATATCCCTCAATATTTTGTTTCACATTAAAAACAATAAATCTTCATCATTACCCTTTACAGATGTGGTCCTAACACAGAGTAAAATCATCATGGTTGACACAATAGTTCTTATTAAGTTGATTTTATCTAAGGCTGGCTTGGCCTCTGGTTAGTTCATTCTTTTTGAAATTCAAAGAAAACATTTTTTTTAATCTTATGAAAGGCGTCCTTAGATATCTTTTGCAAGTGTTGTTGCATGCTGCTATATCTTCGGGTATAAGCACTGCATGGAATGTGGGTATATCTGAATTGTCATTTTTTGTGAGATTTGGCACATTCTACATATCTATAGCATCCCAGTCAAGATGCATGAGTATGAAGATATGGCTTTCTAGTTAAACACACTTGCATCAGATAAAGAAAAAAAAATGTGGTGTTGTTCCTAGCACCTCAAAACCTCCTTTAACTCCAGTTCAGAGGTATCTGGTATCTGTCATCTACTGACATCTACATGCAGATATTGTATGTACATTCAGGAACACATGAATAGAAATAAATCTATAAAATCATTAAAGATGATAAGTATGTATCTTCTTAAATTAGGAAATTTCCTTCAATCTTTAGCTGCTTACCTTTTCCTCTTCCTTTTTCATGTTATATATTTCTATTAATCTGTCTTGTGGGGTGGGTTTCTTTTTTTGCAAACATTACTACTGTTTGTGTTGTGATTGGATGTTGACAGTTTAATACAGACAACCTTGCTCTCCCTTTCTCTGTCTATCACTCACTCTGCTCATCACCCCACTAACTTCTCACATTATCTCCATTCTTCTCCCTCTTTATCCTTGAAACCAGTCTCACAAAACTCCCATAATCATCATTTGCAAGCTGAAACTATTACCCTGATGATCACACTAGAACAAATAAGTGACAATTGGCATAAACAAACACCTCAGCTGGGTAGAAAGTCACTTTTCAATTTAAAAAATTTAGTTTTCTTATTTCTTTATTTATTCGCTTTACACCCCAATCTTAGCCCACTCCCTCCTCTCCTCCCACTCCCACCCTCCCTCCCTCTTCCCTCCTTCCCCCTCTCTTACCCCTCAATAAGGGGGACTCCCAAAAACACACCCTAGCCCATCAAGTCACAACAGAACTGAATGTATCCTCTTCCTTGATGACGTGGCAAGGCAGTATCACCAGAGTGAAGTGAATAAAAATCAGGCTACAAATTCCATGGCTTTTTTGGTCTTCTTGTGCAGTTCCTGTCCCCCACGTCATCCTATATGCCCCAGGTTCTTCTATCCTTCCTCCCACTCTTCCCCAAGCCTCCCTGTGCTCTCCCCAATATTTGGCTGTGAGTCTCAGCATCTGTTTCTATTCATTGCTGGGTGGAACCTTTCAGAGGACCGCGATGCTAGGCTCCCATCTACAAGCATAGCAGAACATCATGAATAGGGTCAAGAGCTGTCTCTCTCCCTTGGTGTAGGTGACAGGTTGGGCCAGGCTCTCTTTGGACTTTACCTCAATCCCTGATATATCTGCTCTATCTTTACACAGTGTGAATTTAGGGTCCAAGTTTTTGTTGGTCTCTTACTAGAAGACCTGTTTTCTAGATAGAAGACCTGGGATTGACATGAGCTTCACAAGAAAACCAACAGAGACAACTAACGAAGGCCCAGAGGGGCCTGCTGTGAAAGAAGCTCCAACCAAGGACCTTGCCTGGACTGGACCTAAGCTCCCTACAAAGATGCAGCATATTGGCACCTCTGGCTTCATATGGGTCCTCTAATAAAGGGAGTGAGTGCTCTCTCTCTCTCTCTCTCTCTCTCTCTCTCTCTCTCTCTCTCTCTCTCTCTCTCTCTCTCTCTGACATGGACCATCTTGCCACCTTTTCAATTATGTCGCCCTGGCATGCCTGCCAGGACAGGCGATAGGAGAGGAGGACACACTCAATCGTGATTTTACTTGATGATGGGGTGGATGGGAAGGTGGCTCTCTTCTCCTGAGGAATATAGGAAGGAGATGTGGGAGTGGGAGGTGAGCAGGGATGGGCATATGACAAGGATGTAAAGTAAATTTAAACATTTTAAAGTATAAGAAATTCAAGAAAAAAGGAAGTAAAAATTAAAAAAAAAAAGAAATGGGTTTCTTTATCCATTCTTCTCCTGAGGCACACTTAGGCTGTTTCCATGTTCTGGCTATTATGAATAAGAATGCTATGAACATGGTTGAGCATATGTCCTTGTTGTGTGCAGAAGCATCTTCTGGATATTTTCAGTACTCAGCTATTAAAAACAAGGAATTCTCAAAATTTTTGGACAAATGGATTGAACTAGAAATGATCATAATGAGTGAGTTAACCCAGAAGCAGAAAGAGTCACATGGTATGTACTCAAATATATCTGGACACTAGCCCAAGGGACATGTCCCATGAAAGTCTTCACTTACCAGGAAAGTGGGACAGAAGGGAGGACATCCTATTGGGACTCTAGGTGAGAGAAGCATGGGAGAATGGGGAAATTGAAGGATCAAGAGGGTCCTAGAAACCTAGAAGAAGAACAATATGATGGGCAGATCTGGGCCCAGAAGTCCTGCTCAAACTATGGCACCAGCCAAGGACAATATGTACAGTAAACTTTGAACCCCTACCCAGATCTAGCCAATGGACAGGACATTCTCTGCAGTTGAGTGGAGAGTGGTACTGACTTTTACATGAACTCTGGTGCCCCATATGTGACCATGTCCCCTAGATGGGGAGGCCTGATGGTTCTCAGAGGAAGGATAGCAGGCTACCAACAAGAGACTTGATACCCTATGTGCATATACAGGGGGAGGAGGTCCGCCTCAGTCACAGTCATAGGAGAGGGAAGCAGGGGAAAAGTGGGATGGAGGGAGGAATGAGAGGATACAAGGGATAAGATAATAATTGAGATGTAATATGAATAAATAAATAATATATAATAAAAGAAAAAGAAATGGGATACAAAACTAAACAAAGAATTTTTAACAGACGAATCCCAAATGACCAAGAAACACTTAAAGAAAGGTTCAATGTCATTAATCATCAGAAAAATGCAAAACAAAATGGCTCTGTGATCCTGTCTTGCAGCTACTAGAATTGTTAAGATGAAAAACTTAGGTAACAGCACATTCTGGTGAGTGAGGATATGGAGAAAGGGCAACACTCAACTATTGCTGCTGCGAGTGTAAACTTGTACAACCACTTTAGAAATCAACCTGCCACTTTCTCCAAAAATTGGGAATAGCTCTACCTCAAGACCTAATTATACGACTCATGGGCATATATCTAAGATGCTCCTCCATACAAGAAGGAGTATGCAAGAGAGGATATTTGAATCTCATTCAAAATGGGAAATAGACCAGAGAGTGTAAGTATTTGAAGAGAGGGACTAGGATCGTAGAGGAAGTACTGAGGGACTGGGGATGGGGATGAGATGCGGGGATCCTGGTGACAGGAGAAGATATGGCTTTCAAAAAGAAGAGAAACCATGAGTGCAGGACGGGCATCCCTGAGACACTCTGGAGACCTACCACATGTAGGCTCCTGGGAGGATTTGGGGTGGTGTTAGCTGAGACCCCAAGTCTCAGTGTTCATAGAGACTGGAGTCCACCTTCTAATGAGATCGGACTCCTAGTGGAGGGAGGACAACACAAATTATCCACAAAAACTTCAACCCAAACAAAACCCTGCCTACAAGATATGTAACGATACAAATTCGCTTTCAAATGTGTGATGAATTCCCTCTTCTGACAAGTCGCAAAATTATGGGAGG
Source organism: Acomys minous (assembly GCF_964271855.1). Taxonomy (NCBI): domain Eukaryota; kingdom Metazoa; phylum Chordata; class Mammalia; order Rodentia; family Muridae; genus Acomys; species Acomys minous. The sequence continues at coordinate 78,812,870 of NC_140486.1, read as the reverse complement.
GAATTTACTCAGCATACTGGAACAAGGCTTTAAGACCCTCCTACTTTCTTATTTATCTTTCACGACATCTGCACTACAATATTTGTCCCATATTAAAGACATTTATGTTATATATCTCACAATCATAGTTTGGTGAATGTGCTGGTTTACCTACCCACAAGGTTGTAGTCCTCTGCAGTTCCCTTATTCTTAGTTTGGTAGAACTACATTCTCTAGTGCAATGGTTCTCAAAATTCCTCATGCTGTGACCCTTTCATACATTTTCTTTTATTATGTTCATCCTCAAAATTGAAGATAATTTCATCGCTACTTCATAATAGTAATTTTGATATTGTTTTGAATTGTAATGTAAACATCTCATATATGAACCCAGGCTTGAAAACCCCTGCTCTAGTATATAAAGATGTCTTTCTTTAGCATCAGTATGATTTTATTTTTCCTCTTGTCAGCATGTGTTTTTATATTATATTTATTAGATATATTTTGTAATGGTTATCAATATATTGTATGAGTTATTTAATTTATAAGCCCTCAGAATATTTTAGAAATATACATAATATTTTAATGATTTGAAAAAACAAATAAAATATGAGTATATTATCAGGACTATATTAATTTCTGTACTTAAAAGACCATAGGTACAACCATACAATAATCATAATCTTGTATGTAAACTACATGTTTAAAATCGAGTTATAAAATTCATGATTACTAAAATTCATGTACGAACTTTGAATCATATTGAACAAAGCTTTGTAACTGAAATTAATTGTTTATTTTATATTAAATTTATATTTCAAATATTGTTTGAAAGCATAAAAATGTGCATCTGAAGTGTATACAATTTGATGTTTTGATACATTTATGCATTCATATATATATATATATATATATATATATATATATATATATATATATATGATTGCAAAATATATCCCTTTAAAATTATCATTTCTTAATGATAAAAATATGTACAACCTTTCATTAAAGGTTTTTTTATATAAATCCAGCGTTCATTAGTGCTAAGTAGCATTATCACGCAGAGAAATAAATAAAAAAAAAAAAACTCACTGGAAGAAACCAAAGAGAATGATACATCATTTCCTTTAAGGGGGCTTGAGTAGGTTTTTGTGGTTGCTTTCTTTTCCTATGCAGGCTTATTTTCAATGGGAGTTGGTTATAAGTTATTATTGGTCTTATTTAGAGAAAAAACAATGTTGGACTCAGAGATGTCGCTCTTTTCCTTTATCTTCCATTCTTAGGTTTGGAGATAGGAGTTGAAAACAAGGAAGGGGGTATATAGAAATATATAGAGAAGATAGAACAAAAAGTAAATTAGTGAATCTACTCCTCAACTTAATGTTTTAATTGTTGCTCACAAGGTTATTTTAATTCACTGGTACAGGATTTTGTATATAGATGTAAAATAAGCTTAATTTTAGATACAGTGGTAGAGAATTCAACTGTAAGATTATTCTTCACACACAATATATATATATATATATATATATATATATATATATATATATTTCTACTCTAGTATGAATTATTGTACCCATATAACTCAATTAAAATACAAGACTTACTTCCAGTACTTTGAAAGTGCTATGGCAGGCTGTTTATAATAAGTAAGTTATATAATTTAATTGTTAATTGATTAAATCATGGTGATATAAATTACTAGTCTATTTTTTGATGTAATGATGTCATTCTTTATTGAAAATAAATTCTCATAAATAAGCAATTTTATGCATCAAAAAGAAGATCAATAAAATTCTATGGTGTGTATATGTTCATATTCTTTTTTTTCCCATTTCTTGAATCTTTTTTTCCTTTTTTTATTTTTTAATTTATTCTTGTTACATCTCAATGGTTATCTCACCCCTTGTATCCTCCCATTCTTCCCTCCCTCCCATTTTTCCCTTATTCCCCTATTGGGACTCTAGATGAGAGAAGCATGGGAGAATAGCAAAGTAGAAGGATCCAGAGGGCCCTAGAAACCTACAAGTAGAACATTATGATAGGCAGAGTTGGGCCCAGGGGTCCCGCTCAAACTAAGGCACCAGCCAAGGACAATACAGGCGGTAAACTTTAAACCCCTACCCAGATCTAGATAATGGTCAGAACATTCTCCACAGTTGAATGGAGAGTGGAATATGACTTTCTCACGTACTCTGGTGCCTCACATTAGCCCATGTCCCCTGGAGGGGGAGACCTGGTGGTACTTAGAGGAAGGACAGCAGGTTACCAAGAAGAGACTTGATACCCTATGAGCATATACAGGGGGAGGTAATCTCCTTCAGGGACAGTACTAGTCTATTTTTAACACAAGAATATGTACCCTAAGTGTAACAGATAGATATGATTATATATATATATATATATATATATATATATATATATATATATATACATACACACACAGACACACAAACATATGGTAAAATAGTTAGAAAAGATCTTCAAAATCCTCAGAGACATACAGAATATGGCATTTAAAATGTTTTCATTACTGTAAAGATTAACTGATAATGAGACAGATTAATTCCTGGCACACCCAATCTTTCTGAAGGAGGATGATGAGCATCAGAGAACCTTCTTATGGAGCTTGCTTCTAATGTGGTGAACACAGGACTGGGCAAAATGTGCTAGGTTCTACCACAGACAGAATTCTATGTAAAAAAATGGCAAGCTTGGATGCTTGTAGAGCTGAAGATCAAACTCTACCAAGACAGGGTAGCAAATCCTCAATAGTTCTTGCCTCACAAATATGTCTGTCAGATATATTGGGCCATAAAGCTGAAGGTGACACTCCAATGTTATAGAGAGTTTTGGGTGACTGCTTGGGTAGCAAACTGTCTCTATGGTCTTTTCATTTGGAAGTTGCTAACCCCCATACCTGGTATACTCATGTATCTAATTGTATTCCTGCTCAAGTCTCTGATGAGTCTGAAGTTAGGATACGTTAGTTTGGAGTTAAAACGTTTTTAGGTCTTGGTAGATGTTTTAAGTTGATAATGAGGAGATAAGATAGATATTGATTTACATACAGAATTTTACATGCTACAAAGTAGGAAAGATTTTTTTTCAAGGCTGCCTAATACGAATAGCCCAAACAGTAAGAATGTAACAATTATATAATTCCTGATTGTGTCATGGCTCTTCTTGATGTAGGTAGTTATTGACTATATGTGTAAAAATATTGGTGTATTTTTAAAAATTAAATTTTTAATAAATAAGAACTTACTTCTGTCTGACTCTAACAGTCCATTGACTCCGTATCCTCCTCTCCAGCTACTCCCAGTTACCTATGCAAACACTGTTCAGTCATTTTGAGACTCCACATAAAACATATATTTCCCTCTCTGACTCAATTCATTTAAAACATGGTCTCATTCTACCTATGGTGTCTCACAGAAAGAATTACACTGATTTCAATAGCTGAGCAATAGTCCCTTGTCTGTTATATTTTATGTGATCTTTAGTAAACAAGTTGTAGATATTTGTTTTTTCCCCTTTCTTAGCTAGTGTGAATATAATAATAATATATGGAGAATACAGAGGTATTTATAATTAATTTATAAGCTTGATTTAGTTTCCTTTGAATGTATATTCTCATGTGTGTGTATGTGTGTGTGTGTGTGTGTGTGTGAGAGAGAGAGAGAGAGAGAGAGAGAGAGAGAGAGAGAGAGAGAGAGAGAGGGAGAGAGAAATAAGAATGTTATGTTTTGTTCCAAGTCAATTGAACTGTTTGGGAATGATTGGGCGGTATGGTCTTTTTGGCATAGCTCTATAGACTTTGCCATGCACCATCCTCCCTGCATCTCTGTCTGTCTGTCTGTCTGTCTGTCTGTCTGTCTGTCTATCTCTCTCTCTCTCTCTCTCTCTCTCTCTCTCTCTCTCTCTCTCATTCCCCTCTCTCTTTGATAATGATTTTCTTCTAACAATAGAAAAGAAAATTAGGTATAAATACAAACAAACAACAACCTATATATCTATATACAAAAAGAAAGGTTGCACATTCAAATATTTCTTCTACTTTCAATATTTCAATATTTCAATAACTTTCATGGATTTTTCGTAATAGCTGTATTAATTCACTTTCTCTCCAGGAGTGCAAAATGGTACTTTGCTCTTGCAACCTCACCAGCATTTATGTATAGTCCTTTTTATCTCATTGTGGCTCCCTGTTGATTAGTGAAGAACCATTTTCATTTACATGCTGGCCTCTGTGCATATTATTTTGTAGAAATCTCTATGCTCATTTAGATATATCCTTATTTTAATTGGTTTACATAATTGTCATCAAGGTTTTAAAATTCCTTTTTTATTATGGATGTTATCAAATTATTATTAACTGGACATCCTGCAAAAACTTCTTCATATTATTTTTATTGTATTCATGAAACATTTAATATTGGATATTTCAAATAAAACTATAAGGAAAGAATATTAAAATGAACCTCCATGAATTATGAGCCAATTCCAGTTAACTCTATACTCAAGGGCACTCCCCAATAGTAGGTATACAATTTAATCCAATTCCAGATGGTATTTGTGTGGATCAGAAGAAAGACTATAATTTTTATTTTAGTTGTAAAAAACTGTATCCCTGATTTGTTCACACACACACACACACACACACACACACACACACACACACACACACAAAGAAAAAACACATACTCAGACACACACACCTTGTTCTTTAGAATAAAGGCAAGAATTATTTTGTACATAGTGTTGAAAAAGGGGAGGAGCTTGTTGCTTCGCAATTGCACACTTCTCTGGAAGTAGGAGCACAGTGGATATGATAGATGATAGATAGATAGATAGATAGATAGATAAAATATAGATAGATAGACAGATGATAGATGCATAGAGAGAAATATAGATAGATGGAAAGATAGATGATAGATTGATGATTGATGAATTCTGATGTGTCTGAGGTTTTTGTTTGTTTGTTTGTTTGCTCTCTCATTTACAATTTATTTCTTGTCCTACTATTCTTAGAAGGCATCCTATCAGTGATCACAAATACTCCTATTTCTAGAGCACAAAGACTGTGTCTAGCTTAGAAGAACAGAGCTCCATAGCACTCCCTTCCTTTTCTAGTTTGCAGCATTCATTTTTGGTCATTGGTTGGTGCTTCAGCCTCCACAGGCCCTTCTGGTTAGTTGACTCTATTGGCCCTCTGTTGGCCTTGTGGAGGAACTCTTGTCAACTCTAGTTTCTTTTATCCTTCCCCCTGCTTTTCCATTAGACTACTCATGCTTGTGAGTTTCAGCAATGATCTCAACAGCTGCTGGATGGAGCCTCTCAAAGGAAAGATCTGATAAGCTCCTGTCTGTAAGTATAACAGAGTATTCTTAATAGTGTCTGGGGTAGGCTTTCTTCCATGGAATGGGACTTCGGTTGGGTCAGGCATTGGTTAGACAGTCTCTCAATCACTGATCTATCTGTTCTATCTTTATCCCTGAATGTCTTGTAGGCAGTGTCAGTTTTGGATTGAAGTATTTGTGGGTTGGTTGGTGCTCTCTGTCCTACAATGGCAGTGTCTTCTTCAGAACCTACTGTCCCTGCTACTAGGAGTCTCATCTAGAGTCTCTTTCATATACTCTCAGTGACCAACTCAGTCTCCAACTTGTCACAGAGATTCTTCCAGATACAGTTTCTCTATTCTCTGCAAGCCTTCTGTACTCCTACTCCCAGTCTCCCAGGGTATTATCTCTACCCTTATTTCTCTCTGCATTCTCTCTTCTACCTTATATGCACTAATGGGGTAGTTGATATAAACATGTTTTTGTTATAATCCCAAGTGATGGAAAGGTATTGTATGCAAACATGTTTTTATTTTGATCCCAAGTATGGCATGGGGAGCAGACTGGTGATAGAGCAGGTGATATTTATTCACTTAGAATTTGAACCACTTTGTGGGGGTGAAGGTTGGTTTTTGCCAGCTGAAAAACATCCTAGTACAGACTCTGAGAATATATATATGCTTCAAACAGGAGACTGGGCTTTTTGGGTGTGATATTGTTTGGCTGTTCATTGCTTCACTTCAAGACAAACCTAGGGAGAACCACTCCAGCAAAGACTTCGAGGTTTTGGTCTCTGGCTGTTCCAGATTCCAGAAGCAACTTTGGTAGAGTTGATGTCTGCTAAAATCCTGCTGACTATGCCAGTGGAACTGTAGCCAGGAAATGAATCCACCAAAGTCTACTTCCCTGGTTCCCATAAACCTCCTTTCTTTCCTATCTAGGGTAGGTGGACTTGGAATAGAAGTATAAACATCTAAATAACCTCAAATAAAGTAGGTTGGAAAATTTGGAGCCTACATTACCTATCTTCAGTCACTACCTCTGTGTATTCTATTTCCCTTTCTGAGTGAGATTTAAGCATTCTCCTCTGGGTCTTCCTTGTTACTTATCATCTTTCAGTCTAGTGCATTGTAGTATGCTTACCCTACACTATATGGCTAAAATCTGCTTATAAGTATGCACATAGCATGTGTGTTTTTTAGGGTCTGGGTTACCTCATTCAGGATTATCTTTTTGGAAAATCACTTGCATTCAAATTTCATGATTTCCTGATTTTTTGATAGCTGGAGTAGTATTCTGTTGTGTAAATGTACCACAGTTTCTTTATCCATTCTTTAGTTGAGGGACATCTAGGTTGTTTTCAGATTCTTTCTATCACAAAAAGGCTGCTATGAACATAGTTCAGTATGGTGGAGCATACTTTGAGTGTGTACCCAGGAGTGTCATAACTGGGTGAGGTAGAGCTAGACATGTGGCTACTCCTTGGAGCTAGCCTCTGGTGTCTGATTGGACCTCTGGAATATCTGTGGATTTCCTGAGTGACCTGAGATCAGATCCACTTGTGTTCCAGACTCTGGTGTCTGTTCTGTGCTAGAAGCCATAGATGCTAGTGTTTTTGCAGGACACAGATCCAGCTGAGTTCTGGGAGTTCAGAAGCTACAAGGCAGCCAGGTATGTGGCACTAGTCTTCAGCGCTCACAAGCCCATGCCTGCAGGGACACAGGGCTTTTTGTATATTGGTTGGGTGGCCTGGAACTGGACCCAAACCGGCCTCACACAATTTGGTATCATCACACCAGTATTGGTGTTTTGGGTTTCTCAGACAGGTCCTTAGGGCACTGAACAGTCACTTTTGTCTCCTCATCAAACAAGGTCTGTCTTTGGCACTGCCAAGTTGGATGCCCTAGATTTTTTTGTTTTATTTTCTTATTACATGATCCCTCACATACTACAAGCTTTATGAGAACTTGGTATGTATCTGAGGTGAACCTCAAACATCTGACTCTGTAGATCTTACCTATCTAGTGCTGGAGAGACAAATGAATATTACCATATCTGCATTATATAGCTTGAGGTTTCAACTTGCAGCTTTCTTCATAATAGGAAAGTACTCTACCAGAAGAGTTATGTTTCTCACCCTATTTATTTATATATTGGTTCATAATACTCCATAGCTTCAAGGAAGAAAAGTCTTGAGTTTGAAGGACTGAAAGTAGTGAAGGTTCACGGGAAAGTTTCAAAGGAAGAAATGAAAGGGAAAAATTACACAATTATATCGCTAAAAATAACTTCACTTAAAGTTTCTGAGATCCGTTTGTAAGATATTTCTATAAATTGTAAACACATTTTCAAAATATGCACCTGCCTTGGGTGCCAAAGGCGAATACTTTCATTAACTGCTTGTATTGTCTTTTCTATTATGAATGATTGAAACCGAGCAGCATTAAGCTTGTCCTCTTGTTTCCTGATTGCATGTACCTATTTGATGGTTAGTATAAGTGGTCTGTTTAATGCTCTGTCCTGAAAAACATTCATGCCTAAATTCAGGTTCATTTCGTGAAAGGCAAGGGACTCTAGAGAGTTACAAGTCAATGCAAAATAAGCATCAAGACATTTCTCTGGCTTATTTGGCTGTAGGCACTCAAGGAATGAATACCAGGTGCATCCTGTCCTACCTCTGTGAACACTACAGCTTTTTGTTTCCAGTGACATGAAAAACTTAAAATGTACTCAGTATTTTGTGACAGATGCTGACATAAATCATGGAAGTTTCTTGTGGAGAGATATATTGTAAGAAAATAATTTCTCAATGGGTGACCACAGTGCTCTATCGGGAGGGAGAATGACAATCTGACCTTGAGTTTTTTTCATAAATTTTCAACACTTATGGTTTTTTTCTTCAAGATTGTTTTAGCAAAGTCTAGTATTTGTGACATAACACATGTCAGGGCAAGGTCATGCATGAGGGGATGCTTCAAGACATATCAATGAACTGGGGAATACTGATTTTAATATCAACAGGTTCAAGCTGCTGACAGAGTGGACATACTTGCTAAGACAAGTGATCCCACAGGAAAAGTGCATTTCTGAAACTGATAGTTGATCTGACTGTTGAGTGCACTGGGAAAAGAGCAAGAGAGAATGTGCTAAGGCTGAATAAACCTATAGTTGTCTGATTAAGCTGTCGGAGTTTACTCAATTTTCATTTAAAATATTTTAAAATCTAAAATAAAAATAGCTTCATAGAAACTGATTGTTTTTATTTATAAAGATTTTTGTCCTTGCTTGCAAGAGTATGTGAATATGTATTTGTTGAGATTTTCCTCTGTCAACAGAACCAAAAGTCTATGGAGAATTTTTTTCACAAAACAATTTCAATGCCATGTCCAATAATACTGTCAGTGTCTCCATTACTAGGAAAAGATAGAGATGAAATATGTATTAATTATTATTCTATCTGGTGTGGTTAGTTCCCTAAAACAAATGACATAATGTCTCATCATAGACTTTTTTAGAGTGCCTGAGGATGTATCTAACAGAAAGTAAGACTCCATTGAAGGCTGTGAAAGTGAAAGTTTCTCTGTCACCTGGAATTAGGCTAATTCTAGGTTTCAAGTGAGGGTATTGATTAGCTTGCAAAAGGAAGTTTAAGCATTTGTGGCAGGATTTCTAACAAGTTCTCCTTGAGTCATTATTGTTTAACAACTAAATATATTTCTTTTTGTCTTCACAACTTGTAAAAAGACTAAAAAAATGAAAGATCATAAAACTAACATTTAAATAGACTTTGAAAAAATAAACATATATTCAATTACTACATACCTTGTCCCAAATACTTTCATTATGTAGGCTTGTATGTATGCATGTTTATGTTTTTAAATGTTTTATTTATTTAAATCTTTAAATATTGGAAAACTTTATTTAAAATGAATAATATGTCACTTAAATTAATAGTGTATAATGCCATCATATAAGTTACAAGGCCAAATGCTTAAAAATATTATTTTATATTTAATATATCTATGTCAAAAAAACAAACAAAAGCATACAACCTATGAGTGTTGCAGATATACTTCAGTTACATAGAAGGCATTACTAAAAATGCTGTCCTTTTAAGTCTGCAGGATAATAAATGGCTGCCTTACCATCCTTTTATGCTTCTTTTTAATAATTTAATTCACCACTTTACAGCCTGATCCAAGTCCACTCCCTCCTCTGCTACAAGTCCCACCTCATGGCCTCTCCTCCAATTTCTTCCTCTACTTCTCAGAGAAGGGTTGGCCCCCAAAAAATACCAACTGATCCTAGCAAATCAAGTCACATCAGAAGTAAGTGCATCCTCTCCCTTTCAGATATTGAAGGAATAGCAAACCAATGACTGCCTCAAATTGAGGTCCACCCTTTGGGAGAGTGCTATCCCTGACACTATTAATGATATACTGATAAGCTTGTAGACAAGAGCCTAACTTACCTGTCTTCTGAGAGGCTTCCTCCAGAAGCTGATGGAAACAGATTTGAGACCCACAGCCAAACAATTGGGCGAGCTCAGGGAGTTTTGTGGAGAAGTGGGAAGGAGAGTTGGAAGAGCCAAAGAGGTAGAGCACACCACAAGAAGACCTACTAAGTAAACTAGTCTAGGCCCATGGGGCTCTCAGAGACTGAACCACCTACCAAAGAGCATGCATAGGCTGAACTTAGACCTCTTTCTTATATGTAGCAGATGTGTAGCTTAATCATCATGCAGACCCATAACAATGGGAGTAGAGACTCTTTTTTACTTTGTTTCCTGCCTTTGGATCTCTTTTATACTTCTTATAGTCATAAAATTGGAAGACACTTAATTGTATGACTTACTGACTGAAGCTATAAATTCTATATTGACAAGACCATTGCTTTTGTTTAATTCCCTAGAATAAATGATTAAAAATTATGTTTTCCTTCTAAACATTTCTTACTCCAAAAGTGTAATTTTCCTACTCAAAGTGTAGTTGTTTTTATCACTTATAAGTGCAAATTATGCTGTGTAGTGCAGTCAGGCAGTCAGCCACTTGTGTGGTCAGTGGTGTCCTCTTGATTTCTTTCAATATCCATGCCATAGATATTCAGAAATGTATGGGAAAGAGGTTTCATGAATTTATATATTACATATTTTCTTCATATCTCCTTTAAACTATTGATTCTTAGCCACAATAAGCATTTACTTCTGTAATTATCAACTACTCAGCTTAAGCTGATGTTATTTAAAAATACATTAGACATTACTACAAAATAATAATGACCTGAGGATGTTTTTTTCTAAACATATCGATAACAAAGTTTCCTGAAGCTATGGACAAACTTTTTCCCTTAAATTATTGTGAAATATTTTCCAAGAGCTTTAAAATCTGAAAACTATTTTCATTTATATAATGGTTTCTTCTTCAATTTGTTATTTAATTCTCATTCTTTTGTATTAATGGTACTTCTCTGTATACTGGTTTTCTGTTTCTCATGAAAATATCTTAATGAAGGGAAAAGAGTTACAAAAACCTTGACATGTTTTATTCACTACATGTCTGTACTCCTCCAAGTTATTTTATTGAAGACCTTGTATGAACTAATGAGATGATATTAAGAAGTGGTATCCTTGGGAGCTGTTTAACTTTCCATGAGCCCTTAAGCAGGCATGCACACAACAAGGTAGGTATGGGCCCATGTGACACACAGTCCTCTCTGAACTAGTAGTGTGTTCTTGCTAGCAATCTAGTCATACTGATTCTCTGATCTCAGTAGCCAAAACTGACAGAAATATTGCTTGCTCAGTAAGCCATTCAGTATTCTGTTTTCCTGCTCAAACCTAGACAACGAATTAACAAACCTGATATATACATTTTGAAAGCATCAGATACAACTTTACATAACACTTAAGAATGGATTTAAAGACAATCAACTTGTACAAAAACATTAGGCTTGAGGAGATTTCTTATTGGATAAGATGTTTTGGGAATAGACTTGAAGCTTGGAGTTCTGATTTTCTGAACCTATCAGTATGTTAATTTAAGGTGAGCATGACAACCTACCTACAGTTCAGCACTTTGCAGATGACAGGGAATTTTTGGATGAAGCTGATTAAGTAATGTCGTATCAACCAGACCAGGGGTTAGTGGAAAGGACTCATCAAGTAACGGAGTAGAGATCAATTGAGGAAAATTCTGACCTGAGCTTCAGAATTATGCAAGCATGCATGCAAACACACCTGTACACACAGGTACACCAACATGTATTTGAATATGCATGCAAATATGAGTACACACCATACAATAAACCCAGGAGGGAGGGAAGGAGGAATGCACATGTGAGCATGTGAGAGAGAGAGACAAGGGGAGAGAGAGAGAGAGAGAGAGAGAGAAAGAGAGAGAGAGAGAGAGAGAGGAAAAATTTTGTGGTACTTTTTAAAATAATTATAAAAATCTAAAGGTTGCCTGCTAGTATTCTTTCTAGTCTGGTATGCAACCTGCCACTAGAATTGCACATAGACAGGATCATTCTTCTTGTCCTGTCTCAGCCCATATGGTTTTTTTTTCCACCAGGCATCACTTTTCTTTTTCACTGGTGGAACAGAAGAATTAGTCTTGTTAAGCTATACCTCCGGGAATAGTTGTGACAAGAAGTCATCAGTGAAAAAGTTCTCATTATCAGGTCAAAACAGAACTTTTGAAAATGTATTCCTTATAAAGTCTTCCAATGTGGAAATCAAATATGTATGTCTACATTCAGCCATAATCTGTGATCACAGCTATCTTGATGAGCAGATGATCAGCCTGGAAGATGTCCAGCTGCCTCCCAACCTTCTGGCAAGTCTTTCCCCTACCCTGTTTATCCAACATGCCCTTCAAACATCTGGTTACAACTCTGCCTTTACATCTGCTTTGATAAATGATGGAATGAGAAATGGAATAAAGTCAAATGGAACTTATTCATCCTTAAGTGTGCCTGCTTATGACTTCAAAGATTGAAACCACAGTGCTTTGACTCACAAATGGTGGGAGAGTGAACAGTTTCAAAACCTGAAGCCTCTCTTTGGCTATGATGGTCATCTCTCTGTATATCACAACCTCTGGTTCACTTTCTCATTCTATTGGTTTTAGAACTTTTTTGTTACTGTGTAGTGTTATTTTTGTGGGCTTTTATGTTTGTACCAGTATCTTAACGCAAATCTGGACACTGAAAAAGACAAAGTGGTGTTCACATGTATCTGTCACTGAATTTGTGGATACCACAGCCATTTTGCTTGTCTTTGTTTCGCAACTTCAGAGAAAGCGAAATAGACAGTTTATTTTTCTGAATTACGAGAAAATACATCAGAACCATTCCTTTCCAGCTATTCCAGCCAAGCATGACAATTTGTTCTTTTATTTTCTTCAGTAACCTCTAGATAACCTTATTGTGCTGGGTGTAGGAGCTGCAAAAGAGTTCCAAGTTGTCAATGATATCCAACATGAATGTAAGCTGTATTTGGGATTTAATTTACATGTGTGGCAGTACGTGGGCCTTATACAATCTATTATATTCATCTTTAGATGCCAGAATTAGATGGCATTATGGTAAATATTATTTCAACAATATTACAATAAAACTGTTGATTGTAGGATCTTTTTACTTCATATTATTCCCTTCTATTTTCAAAATTCAGTGATAAAACTGTCATTTTTAAAATACTGACATCCAAGAGAGCCAAGGTGTGTGTGTGTGTGTGTGTGTGTGTGTGTGTGTGTGTGCACGTGTGCGTGTGTGTATGCACATGTGTGTGTTTGCATGTGTGCACCTACATGCACGCTCATGCAGGTATTCACAATAAAATTATTAAATTGTGTAATTAAAATATACTAATAAAATAAAACAGGTCATTGTTTGAATAATTATAGTGAGAATTCTATGAATCAATCACATGCTCAGTTATCACACTCTGAAAGAAAGGGCACATGCCTCAAAAGCAAGCGGGGTCTTCAATGACTGCATAAAAGAGATATATACATCATCAGAAGATGTATTTATCCAGTCTCTTATACAAGAACACTACCCCGGTTACATCTGCCAACTCCTCACAAGACTATATAGTCTTCATAAAAGGTCCTAAACATGTGTCTTGTGAATTTTGGAGACCAATTCTGCATTGCTAAAATAATACAATGTAGAAGTGGGCAATCTGCTTAATGGCAGAAATTTTTCCTTCTTAGATACAATGGTCATGTGTGCATTTAACATCTTTTCATGTGTATGTATAGTGTGTTTAGGATTGTCAGCAAAGTCTTGCTTTCCAAAAACCTGATAGTGACAACTGAAGCATCCCATCAGATGACAAAACAAACAAACAAACAAATAAAAAAGGTTCAGTAATCATATAAAGAAAAGGTCTAGAGCATTGGATCACTACAAAATAGAAAGCTGTAGAAGAATATTAATCCAAGGGCATGGCTCCTCTGGCAAGTGATCACATTCAAAGAACTTTATCTATGTGACTCAGCACTACAGGTAGACCCTTAGTGCACACCCTTAATCCCAAACAATGATATGTAATATAAGGGAAGAGAAAGTGAAGAACCAGAGAAAGATTTCACAGAATGAGTCAGAGATATGATAAGTCCAACTTTTACTAGAACAAGCAAAAAAGAGAAGCTACTTAAGAACAGGAGGAGAGAGAGAGAGAGAGAGAGAGAGAGAGAGAGAGAGAGAGAGAGAACAAAAGAGTTCATGGAGACAGTACAGTGGACTTTAGCAGTATTGTACAATTCTGTGCAGTTAATTGGTTCAGTTGAGTACAATTCAGTTCATGCAGTTCAGTTTGAGGAGTCCAGAGCCAGCTTTTCCAAGCAGAGCAATTCAGTGAGAATCAGAGAGAAGCCAGTTTGAATCAGTCAGGTTGGAGAGGAGTTTTGAGCCAGAAAGTCAAAGTAGAACCAGCGAGCCAGAGTTTAGAAAGAACTTGAAAGAATGTGCTTATTCAGAAACAAGTCTTGTAGGCTGAAAACATTCTAGGCTTAGGTTAGCAGAAAAAGGCTCAAAGCTGAAGCCTTCAAGGTCTGTGCATTCAGAAGATTATATAGTATGGAGGCTAGAAGATTCCAGGCCTATGCCTAGTGATAGTTAGAAATGTCCTGGGCTCAGCCCAAGACATCTATTCATAAAGCTTGTAAAAAGGTTTTATCCTCTCTTGGAGGAAATAAAATGACTTTTACAGAGAGTAATTAAATATTTGAACCTTGATGAAGTTCCTTTCCTTTAGAAACCATTTATAGACAATTCAAACTTTTTCTCTCTCTCTCTCTGATATATATATCCAGTATAGAATATATATATTCTAAACTACAGTGCTTGAATCAAATTATGAATAAGTAAATAATGAACATATGTATAGGATAAGTGATTTTCCTTAAAATTTATTATCTTTCTGCTTCTGAATTGCCAACTAGAAGTAAGAGGAACTCTATACCTGAAATGATTAATTTTGACTTTTATAATTGAAGAGAACTAGACTATGACTATTGTAAATTTCAGTCTACTTACATACTCATTATTTCTCTAATTTCCCTAACTGTTGGTGTGTTTTAGCTTTCATCCTTTCTAAATATTTTTGCCAATTTCCAGGAGACAAAATAAGTATGATTTAAGATATCAAACATAGGCTATGTAAATAAGTCTTTTAAATTGTAATCTAAATTCCTGGTAGTCAGAATTTCATGATAGTCATAAACAAGTTTTATATATTTCCTAGTACATGTTCATTGGCTATTGTTAAATTAATACATAATATAAAAAAACAGTCAACATTCTGATTTAGTTACTGGGCAGACTATTCTCTGGTTCTTGCTCACCTAAAAAGTATCTGGTACTGGTTTTATCTTGTAGAGTGGACCTTAAGTCAAGTCAGACATTGGTTGGCTACTCCTACAAGTTTAGTGCCACTGTTGATCTGGCGTATCTTGCAGATAGGACAGATTGTAGGTCAAAGGCTTTGTGGCTGTGTTGATATTCAATTTGCTCTTTTGGTAGCCTGCAGAGTAACTTCCCTCACCAAAGACACTAAAATGTAGGGGAAATGTCCCGATGTAAACACAAACTAGATTTCTCTGTATTCAATGAATTGTGTAGGTGTTGCCTTCACAGAGGGCCCTGCTGTCTGTTTGGGAAAAGCAACCTATTATCTTAGTAATAGCTGGGGAGGTTTGGAGAGTTCCATGTGGCCCCTTGGCGAAGAAATCAAGTGCATGAAAGCATTCTTGCTACAGGATGTCTGTTTTTGGTATCAAGATATGGCCAGTTGAATCTCCATATCCCATATTATTTGCAGATCTCCTAAAATTGCCTTAATCTACTTTAGGAAGTTTTCACTGCACTAAGTTTCCATATCAACCCTGAAGTGCCCCTCAATTCCAGCTGGATCTCCCATGATTCACTTCTTCAATCTTATCTCCCACCTGCTACCATATCTCCTGTACCTGTCTGACCCCTGCACAGTCCACACATAAAATCTATTCTCTTCTCCCTCTAAAGGAGATCCACATTTCCTTCTAGTCCCTCACTCTATAACTAAACTCTCTGGGTCTATGAATTGAATGTTGTTTTTCATTTATTTATTTGCTGATAACTTCATATCAGTGAATACATGCCATATTTATTTTTCAGAGCCTGTGTTCTCCTATTCAGGAATGAATTTTTTTATTTCTATCTATTTATCTGAATTTTCATGTCATTTCTTTAACATCTGAATAATACTCTATTATGTAGATAGATCACATTCTCTTTATTCATTCTTCCCTTGACAAACTTCTGGGTTGTGTCCAGTTTCTGTCTCTTATGAATAGAGCAGCAATGAACATGGATAAGAAAGTGTTCTTGTGGTAGGATAAAGTGTCCCTAGAGTGGCATAACATGATCTTAAGGTAGATCAATTCCCAGCTTTCTGAAGGGACCCTATATTTATTTCCATAGTGGCTGTACAAGTTTGAATTCACACCAACAATGGATGATATTGCTCTTATTCCACATCCTAGCTAGAATGAATTGCCACTTGTGTTATTTATCTCAGCCATTTTGACAGGGATAAGATAGAATATCAAAGTAGTTTTTGTTTGACTTTTTCTGGTGGCTCAGGGTGTTGAGAATTTACTTAAATGTTCATCAGCCAATTGAGATTCCTCTATAGAGAACTCTGGTAAACTCTGTACTCCATTTCTGAAATTACATTATTTGGGTTTTTTTTTAATCTCTAGTCTTGAGTTCTTTATATATTCTGGATATTATTCCTCCATTGAAAGTTAAGTCATAACAGTTTTTCCCACTGTGTAGATTTCTGCTTTGTCAAGAAACTCTACAGGTCCCTGAGGTCCCATTTATTAATTGTTGGTGTTAGTACTGCACTATCAGTGCACTATTCAAGAAGTTTTCTCCTGTGTCAATGAAGTCATAACTATTCCTCACTTTCTTTTCTACCAGGTTCAGATATCCAGGTTTATGTTGAATTTATTAATCCATTTGGAGTTATATTTTGTTTATCCATATAATTAAGGGGTTGCAATTTTTGTGTATGCTGCCATCCAGTTTGGCCAGGACTGTTTGTTGAAGGTGCAGTATTTTTTCCAGTAAGTATTTCTATACACGTTATATATAAAAAGTAAGGTGTCCAAAGTTATGGGGATTTGTCTGGATCTTCAGTTTGATCCCACTGATCAGTGTATCTGTTTTTATGTCAATACCCTGAGGTTTTTTATTACAACTGTACAATATTACAGTATATTGTTACAGGAAAGTATTATGAATGTGTACAAATGAAATTGTGAATGGTGAGATCTCCAGCATTCTTTTATTGTTCAGCAGTATTTTATCTATAGTTTTTGTTTTTCCTTATGAGGTTAAGAATTGTCTTTTCAAGTTCTGAGAGGAGTTGTGTTGGTATTTTGATTGATATTGGATTGAGTCTATACATTGCTTTTGGTACAATGGCATTTTAACTAAGTTAGTTCTACTGACCCATGAGAATCATGGTAATTCTCATTTATAAAATTTATTTCATATAAAAAATAAAATATTATTTTTATGCTTTTGCTTTTAAATATGTTTATTATTTTCCAGACAGACAGAATAATGACAGCAGTTCTTAAATATCTGAAAATTTAAAAGATTATTCTGCCTTTTAAAATTCACTCTCTGTTTTAACATGAAGAATCTATAAAGCAAGATCTTCTAAACCATGTATCTGCTTTATTTACATAGAATAGAAAAATGTGACCTAAATAAAATAAGATCACATATTTTGGTAGTATCTACTATGAAATTTTTTATCTTGCCAAACTCATTTCCTAATTTCCTAATGCCTGATCCCTTTCTGAACTCGAAAACTTAAAGCAATAAGAAATTATAGTTTCAAAAGGATACCATAGTGATATTGTGGAATGTGTGTGCTTAATTTTATCAGAACAGCATATTATTTATTCTAATTTCACTATATGATTGAATTATTCCTTACAAAATGGAATTACTCATCCTTTGATCTGTGTCCTATGTGGACATTTGACATGTCATCTTGACTAGTTCAGATGTGTGACTCTGAGTTTATTTGTTCATGAAAAACTTTAGTCCCATAATATTTCAATCTTATGAGGCATAATTTAATGAGCTATCTCATTAACACAGTTTTATTAGATAAATTAAGTGTTATGCATCCATTAAGAAAACCATCTTTATATTTAGTATCAATAGAAAACAACTATATCCTGGTCAATCACCAAGACCCATTGGTTATGATAAAAAACACTTTTTATTTAGCAGGATGTATTTGTGGTGGTACATATCTGTAATCCCAGCACTTATCGAGGCAGAGCCAGGAATATCTCTATGAGTTCGAGGCCAACCTGGTCTACAAAACATATCCAGTATAGCCAAGGCTACACAAAGAAACCTTGTCACAAAAAACAAAAACAAAAATACCTTTTATTTTATATTTTATTGATTCACCTTTTGCTATATATACAAAATAATATCTACATAGCTTTTTCACTTTTCTCAGTTTTAAAAGCAGCTATCAAATATCTCACCACATACTTTCAAAGTAATTGTTAATTATCATATATAGGATGCCATTAATTATTAATGGAACTAATGTATTCTAAATATCAGAATCAATTGAAATGTAATTCTGTGAAAGACCAACGGACCACAAAAGCATACAAAACTTGCTTGAGAAATATTGTCAACAGCAGCCCCTTCCTGGAGCTAATGCTAACTCTAGGAAGCAATTAACATTAAAATGTCTGGAAAAATGGTAAAAAGGCAATGCATCATGTCTCTAGGAAAGAAACACACTTTAAAGATGCTTGGTAGGATGCATACATTAGCAGGAGGGATTTCAAAATAACCAAGGGTTTTATAAACAAACTTTTCACATGCATAAAAGAAGCTTCCGAATGGAGTTTAAAATGTACAACAGATTGTGCTGTTCTTTACAAAAACATTAATAGGAAACAAATAAATCTACTAGAGAGCAGTTGTGATCTAAAGACATTTTATTTAAGGATATGATCATGAGGAACACTCCAAACTAAATTACTTTTGAGCAACCATGCCTACTTTCACAAAATTAGTGGGTAAAAAATATTTCTGATATATTTTTCAAGACAAGGTTTCTCTGTATAGCATTGGCTATCCTGTACTCACTTTGTAGACCAGGCTGCCCTAGAGCTCAAAAGAGCCACCTGCCTCTGTCTCTGAGTGCTGGGGTTATGAGATAAAGCATTGGTTGATTTTAGAAATCTAATTATAATAAAATGTTAAGGTTACATATTTTTTAAAAGGAAGTTGTAATTTTCACTCAACTGTTAAAGAAATGTGTGACTTCTCTAGAAAATTTTAATAATTTGCAAAGTCAGTAGACATGTTTTATCATCTGTTGAATATAAACTGATTTTGTGCATAGATGAGCCACTAGCATTATACTATTAAATAATTCAATAGAATTGCTAGGATTAAATAATTAGAAACAAAATGACCAAGACATGTTCATAATTTTACCTCAAGTATACTAAAATGTTCTTTCCTACATGCAACTAATTGAACATTCAATACAATCTGCAATAGTTATGTAGTGTCTGTAAAAAAAAAAAAGTATCTGGTGTAGATACTGCACTCTAGGAGACATTTCGATGGATTCACCAAATTAATCCCTACTGCCTGGTTTTCATGAAATTGGAAGGGTTAAACATGCAACTGTAGGCAAAAATGAATCCCTAATAATACCTCTCTGTGAACCTAGTGTATGTACGTATCCTGGGATGGTACTCACATTTATTACATGCGAGTAAACAACCACTTTCTGAAAGCCTGTAGGCCCACTCCATGAGATGTATCCCAAACATAGCACCATTACCAGGGTGAGAAACTTGTAACTAAGCAGGTAATAGGCCATAGTAGATAACCTACTATTATTACTCCTTAAAAATAACAGAAAATTTCATTAATCTATAGGTATAAATGTCACGCATCAGGAGCTATTTTTTTAAAGTAACTTAATTGGGGAAGCTCTGTTGAATGTGGTTAACGCATAGATTCTCTTCTGCTAAAGGTGCTGAGAATAAGAGACAATAGAATGGTCAGCTTTAACACAAATATCTATATCACACCTCTCCTTCCTAGGCTCAAGAATCATTGCCAAGGAGTTAAGGAAAAGTCAGAACAACCAGAGGTAGTGGATGACCACAATCAAACATTGTTTTCTGGGCACGTTGGGGCCATTCATGTTCACATGAACTCACAGCAGCTAACATGGCATAACTGAGACCTACATATGCTCAAGGCATATAAAATTCCAGCATGAACAGAGACAACAGAATGAAATCTCACCCCTGGCTAAGAGCTGTTGGCACTCAATTGTTTCTGGGAAAAGAATTGTGTTTTCTTTAACGGCTGCCTTATTTAAAAGCTGTCCATTTTAAATGGTTTTATGACTAAATATATGAGCAAGGGGAGAATATGATCAAAAATTTTAAGAACTTTAAAAAACTCATACAAATAAGAAAAATATAATACAGTAAAAGGTAATATTTCTAATTTATAGGGTACAGTTAGTAGGAGATTATTTTTCTCAAAAAATGTACAAAATATTTGATAATTTTAAACACTATTTTGATCATATTCAGCCCCAATCCTTGCCCTACCTTTTTCCAGGTCCAGCACTTGCCATTTATCCCCTTCAAAAGTCCCCTACATCACTTTCTCTTTTATTCAATAATGCATTCAATGTGACATGACTTGTTTATATAATTCTAGATGTAGGCTAATGGACTGCTTTAAATTAGGGATAGGCACTTATGAACTCCTTCCCCTGCCATGCAGGAGGGCTGACATGGAGTCAATCACAGCTACTGTGAGTTATTACTTGAGCAGCCCTCCAATTCCCTGATTTTATTTTGTTCTGGGCTTCTGCAACCTCTGGATCTTGCCATAGTTCTGCCCTCTGTAGAACAGTGGTCCCTGGACTTTACAGAAGTATATGATACATAAGTTCCAATTTTGGCTGAGATTTCCACAGTCACATATGAGTCCTGCTTTAGCCACTAACTACTGCAATAAGAGCCTGAGAGTTATAACAAATTTATATGTAAAAAGCTTAAATTTAGCTAATAGTCTGGCATTACATCCATTTAGAAACATAATAGTAGTAGCATCACTTCTAGGGCCTGTAAACTCACCACCATGGATTCTTCATCATTTTAGCAGTACTATATATCTGTTTCTTTCTGTAAGGCACATCGTAGCACCAGTAAGAAAGATGTTGCTTATTCCCTTAATATTTGCTCCACTATTGTACCCATGGTTTTATAGTGCTAGCACAGTAGTTCACATCTGGATACCATTGATGATGACAGTTTTCCCAAGTGACTCTAGTGCACCATCCAGTACTATGAGCCCTGGACAAGAAGACAAAACTCCTTAGTACTGATTTGTCTTCTGTATCTGATAAATTAACTAGAGTTATGCAGATAAAAAATATATAGTGGAAGAATCCAAGAACAGTTATGGGCCAAACAAGAGTTGAAAGGTTTGAAAAGACCTTATTTATTTATTTATTTATTTATTTATTTATTTATTTATTTTACACACACATTTACTTATTATCACACACATATAAAATAAACTACATACAGGAAGAAGAACCATGAAATAATCAGGAATTATATTCATGATACACTCAGTGTTTTGGCTACTTGCATTTGGCAACCTTAAAGAAAACATATTTACTATCTTGGTGACTCTAAAATTCTGAATGGAAATCAATATCTATCATAACTCATCTCTATCAAATTAAAACATCTGTCTAGACTTAAAAACATGTTGATCCCAAAACAACTAAGCTTAAGTGTAATCTATACTATCTGGTCTTCACCAGATCAGAGATTTGAGAAGGAATAAAATTAATCACCTGAGTAAATAGGAAGTACATGTTGGCAGCTTCCAACGTGAAAAAAAAATGACAGAGACAGTCTGTTGCCTGAAGAGTTACTCAAAACTCTCTTTCACATTGGAGCATCATTTTCAGCCTTCTGTCCCAGTATATCTGACATATATTTGTGAGGCAGGAACTATTGAGGACTTGCTTACATGTCAATTAATGGTCATGTCAATTACTAATCTATTTTTATTACAAGAATATACATGCTAGGTAGAGTAGACAGATATCATTCTATAGATAGATAAGGTAAAATAGTTAGATAAGGTCTTCAAAAACCTTAGAGTCTTACAGAATATGGCCTTTAAAGCTGTTGGGTTTTTTTTTTTAAGGATTCTTTGACGATAAAACAGTTTTACTCATTTCAACACCCAGCCTATATCAAAGAAGATGATGAGCATCAAAGAACCTCCTTATGGAGATGGCTTCAAATGTGGCAAACTAGCTACTGGGAAAAATATCCTTTTTTCAGCTACAGACAGAATTATTCCTAAAATAAGCAAGCTTTTATGTATATGGAATTAACAGCCAAACTCTGGCAAGACAGGGTAAGAAAAATCTCATCTTATTAAACAATATCAATAAATAATTTTATATGGTAAATCATGAAATTTTTATAAAGACATAGTATTTGTTGTGAATATTAATAAAAAGGAAATGAATTTGTTGACATTTCTACTACTCTAAAATATATATAAGATAGCCATCTTAAGCCTAGAAGAGATTTCTCATATATGGTACTGGAATTTTATTCGGCAGTTCATAGTTCTTGGGAGTAAACATTTTCTCTTATTTTCCTGATTTTTATGGTTACTTTAGTTTATATGCTCATCTGTAAAGATTAGGTGATAAAAGCTTCCAATAAAAGAGAACATGCAGTGTTTTTATTTCTAGGTTATCTAAGAAATGGATAACTGAGTCTGAAATGTTTTACTTAGTCCATTTAACTGCCACATCTCATGGTTTCACTTTTCTTGACAACTGAGTACATTTGTATCATGAATGTATATCATCTTTATTATCAGTTCATTAGTTAATGGGCTTTTACATTGTTTCTATTTCCTCAATATCACAAATAAAGTGGCAAGGAACACCATTTTGTATTACCTAAAACGCTAAGTAAGCATTCCCTATTCCCCTCTAACTGTTCTAACTCTGCAATTTTGCTCATTGTCATTATGGTGTATAAAAGTAATCATTTCACATATGACCTTTGACTCTTCATTTCTTACACTTAGCAAAACATGATCAAGCACTCTAAATATCACCCTGTTTTGTGATGGTTACTATTCTGCTGTATGATCAAATATTATCTTTACATTTACCATTGATGAGGACTGGAATTCTTTTTAGCCTGTGGCCTGTGTGGTGGTTTCAATGATAAATATCAATCAGATATTTGAACACTTGGTCCCCAGTTGTAGGCACTGTTTGGTGTGGTTTAGCGGTTATGAACATGTAGGAGGAAGTCTGACACTGACATTGGGCTTTGAAAGTGTCAATACTGGTGCCATTTCTCTTGCCCTTTCTCTTTCTTTTGCACTTGCAGTTAGGATTGGAACTCAGAGAGTAATTCAAATTTGCTTACATTTAGTAGCACATATATTTGTATCTTTATATTTTGACACACACACACATAAAACATATGTGTATATGTGTGGGTTTGTATGCATATATGTATGTATATACACATATATGTGCAGCTACAAAAATATGTATGTGTATATCATTTATCAATAACCTGTACTATCATGTATTTATATTTTTAAAACTTTTATATAAATTTGTGCCATGAATCTATTTTGCCTGGTACTAAGATAACTTTTCTTAGACAGGCATATAAACTTTCCTCTCTTTGAGAAAAATGTCAGACAAACTGAAACTGACAGACATTCTATACAATGTCTAATCAGTCCTTTGAAGCTATCAAAGTAACTCAAAGTAAATAAAATATGAAAAGCTGTCACAGTTCAGAAGAACCTAAGGAGATATGACAACTTCATTTAGTGTGTTTTCTCGAAGGGATCTGGATGGGAGACAAAAAGGACAAATAGAGAATGGATTTTAAAGCTGTGTACAGTGGTTTATGATTAGTATTTCATATATTCAGGACACTGAGTAAAAGACACCTTTTCTGATGAATTGAGCCATGTAAAAGATCTTTCCCCAAATGTACCTCATCTAAAAATGTAACTATACTGATGCGCTCATGCATATAATTGTGCCATATTAATAGTGTAACACAATACAAAGAGGAAGGGCATGTCATTACAGGTCACTGGTCTCCAAAATTCACATTAAATCTCAAATTAAAACATATAAATCTAAGAATATATAAAGTTGGAGTAGCCCTACAGCCTTAAAGCATATATGATTATATAAAATATACAAATGCATGTATATATACATATATATTAGTAATACACAGATACACATATACACCTGAGCAAATTTATTATATAAAAATAAGTAACACAGTTTGACACCGTGTATCTGATAACACTGAGGTATCAAAACTACATAAATATATAAAACAAATGCACATTAATATTTTTCATATTATTAAATATATTACGAAACCTAGAAGACTGACCTTATTCTAATAGAATGCCAACTGTGACTTCACTTTGGTTTATATTTTTAGAGTGTTATATTCACTTGTTAAATTTTAAAAACAATATTTTATATAAAACATATTTTCTCATGCAATATATTCTGATCATGGTTTTCCTCCCTTTACCCTCTAAGATCTTTCTTTTTCTCTCTCAACAGAAAACAAAGTGTCATCTAAAATAAATTAAAAACAAGCTAAAATAGGCATAAACAAACAAACAAACAATATTCAAAGGAAACAAAGAAACATACACAGGTGTAGAGACATACATATTTTACACAGAGATACTCCATAAGAATTCAAAATTGGAAAGAGTAATGTCTAAGCTGAAGGCGTTTACAGAAAAAAAATATGCAGACAATGCATTACCGGCACACATCCTTCAAAAACACTATTTGGTTCATTTGTGTTGTCTCATATCCTACAGAACATGGAGCCATGCCCTTGTGTGTTGTTGGTATACTTTTGAGACTCTTTTGAAGAAAACTAATTTTCCTTTGTGAGTCATCACCTATTGTAGATAGAGATGAGGTTTGTGTCTACTTCCCATCTTTCTACTGGTATTGATGGTTATGCAAAAATTTTAAGTAAAACACCACCTTAGTGTATATGGCCATACATTGAAATTTCCACTGTTCTGTAACATACAAAATTTATATGTATATTTTATTTTATACTTTCAAAATGGGTGTTCGATTCTTATAAAATGGATTTAACTATAATTATCTATAACATCTTATATTGTCAATAAATTAATTTGTAATACTGTTATAGGAAAAAGAGATATGAGAGACTACATCAGTAAAAATTCATTCAATTTAAATGCTAGAAAAACTTGTAAGATCCAGAATCTTACATAATTGAATTATTCTGTGCTAATCAGAAACAGTCAATTTTTCTGACAGGCTGATTATTTCTGTAATCATTGTACTGTATAATTTTTGAAACCAATAATTACATATTTATGCTCTTGTCTTGGAAATGCCTATATTAAATTTATTTCATTTGTAGTGTAGTTTTTAACATACAATTTCAAATAACTTGAAATTAGCAGAAACTGCCAATTTTTAAAACAGAGGCAGAACTTCTTATTTTATCTTCTTTTATGTTTTTTTTTCTCTTCTGGTTTTGGTTTTTGATTCAAAGTCTAACAACATATTCAAGAGTGCCCTCAAATTAATGGCCAATTTTCCTACCTCTACTTCAACCCATGTTCTGGGATTACAGACAGGATGAATGATGCCTATAACATTAATCAATTGAAATAAAGCCAGTAAAATTAACCAAAGAAATAAAATAATGTTAATCAAATAAATCATCTCTGTGCTCTATTATTTTATTTTAATCATATTCAATACTAAGTCTTATTTATCCCCTATGCCAGTTTATGACTTGATGATACATTCTAGTTATTGGAATATTTGTGTAAATTTTCTCTCATGTTAAATTAAAATGTTGACTAAATGCATTATCCAATTCCTAAAATTTTAAAACAATTGCAATTTTACAGATACCCCATTATGTCTGAGAACTCAGAGCTGATGGTTCTTGGAACATTGATTAGTTGTGAATCTTGGATTTAAGCAGTACACAGTGCAATAAGGAGCTTTACTAAGTGTTGAGAGTAGCAAAAAAACCATGAATTTATGCATAAATCTTGGAAGGAAGCTGACAGTATGACCATTTGTCAAAAATCATTAATATATTATCTTCTTGGGCCTGTGATGCACATCCAGGGAATTCATCAGGTTTACAGTATAGAATATTTAGATGGAGCAAGAAAGCTAGTGAATAAGACCGTGACCAGATACATTTTGTTTGTGTAAAAATATTATTTTTATATATTCTATGTTCTTTTATAATTTTCCTCAATGTATTTTTATTCTTCATTCACCTCAACTCTCCTCAATTCAACCTCCTCTTTCATACCCAGAAAACTTATTTTTACTACTTCCCTTTCATTCTTCTTTTTGTTCTTCTTTTTACAGTTATTTCTTTTATTTCTCCAAATTATAATATAATTATTTTTCCTATTCCTTTCTTTCTTTCAAATACTCTTATCTAAACTTTCTTGTTCGTTGTTGTTAATTTATGTTCTCTTGTCAACAATTGTTCATATACATAAGAGTGCAAACACACAAAGAAACACAAACACATAATAACTCATTTATTCACATTTAGATCATAAAATCCATTTGTTCTGTCCAAACAAGCTCAGATGTGTGTAGGGTTTGACTGTTGCACCATCTACTTACTTTGTTTCTTCTTATCAGCTATCAATTGTTGATAGTTTTTTAGTTAGTGGTGGTGTTTATGTCAACAAACAAGAAGCTAATTAGGCTTTCATCTGCTTTTGGTTTGCACAAGCCATGGGCATGTGTCAAAATGATTGTGAGTTCAGATGTGCAACTATCTAGCTGTATCTGGGAAATACGGTTTTGTATAATTATATATATCTGCCTTTTATAAGTTTTTGTCCCCCTCCTCTCCAGTGATTCCTATGACTTTGGAAGAGATGTTTTGGTGTAGATGTCTAATTTAAGGAATAGTATCCCACAATTTCTGCACTTTGATGATTTCAGTATGCATATGTTAATCACACACTGCTGAAAATAGAATTTTCACTGACAAGAATTGAGATACTCATTAATTAATGAATATAAGAGAATATCTTTAAGAATTGCGATAATGCTATATCCATTTGGTAAAGTAGAAGGCTTTCATGTTGAGACTATGACCTGACTAGCTACAGGTTTTTCAGTCCAACAATTGTCCTAGATATAGGTTTCCTTCTGGGGAGGGAGATTTAAATCCATCAGAAGTGCTTGGTGAGAATCATGAGGTTCATGCCACTATAGAATCAGAGGGCATATCTTATCAGAAAAGTCATTATTATAGCTTTCTGAGTTCACAGACTGACGATGGTATTTCCCTTCTGGCACACTGTGCAACACCTTATAGCATTATTTTACTTAATTTTATTTTTAAAGTAATTTATTCAGATTACATCTCAATTGTTATCCCTTTATTTGTAACTTCCCATTCTCCCCTTGTCTCTCTTTCATCCTATTCCCCTCCACTGGGTCGGATGAGGACCTCTTCCTGCACCATA
Source organism: Acomys minous (assembly GCF_964271855.1). NCBI lineage: Eukaryota > Metazoa > Chordata > Mammalia > Rodentia > Muridae > Acomys > Acomys minous. Next base: position 78,785,346 of record NC_140486.1, on the reverse strand, counting down.
GTATCACAGCCTATCATGTCTCATCCTGGTAGCCTACTTACTCTTCCTCTGAGTGCCATCAGGTCTCCCTATGAAGGGGAAGTGGTCAAAAAGAGGGCACCAGGGTTTGAAATTTACTGTCTATATTGTCCTTGGCTAGTGCCGTATTTTGAACTGGACCCGTGGACCCAGATCCGCACACTGTAATGTTCTTGTAGGTTTCTACGACCCTCCGGATCCTTCTATTTTCACATTCACCCATGCTTCTCTCACCTAGAGTGTCAATAGGAAGTCTTCCCCTCTGTCCCACTTTCCTGGTGAGTGAAGACTTTCATGGTACATACCCCTTGACTAATGTCTCGATATAAGTGAGTATATACCATTTGGCTCTTTTTGCTTCTGGGTGAACTCAATCATTATGATAATTTCTAGTCCAATCCATTTGTCCACAAATTTCTGGAATTCCTTGTTTTTAATAGCTGAATAGTATTCCATAGTGTAAATGTACCACGATTTATTTATCCATTCTTCTACTGAGGGACATTTAGGCTGTTTCCATGTTCTGGCTATTATGAATAAGGCAGCTATGAATATGGTTGAGCATATGTCTCTGTTTTGTGGTGGAACATTTTCTTGGTATATTCCAAGGAGTGGAATAGCTGGGTCTTGAGGATGCCCTATTCTCAGTTTTCTGAAAAAGCACCAGATAAATTTCCAAAGTGGCTGTACTACTTTGCATTCCCACCAGCAATGAAAGAATGTTCCTCTTTCTCCACATCCTCACCAGTATGTGGTGTCACTTGAATTTTTGATCTTAGCCATTCTGATAGGTGTAAGATGGAATCTCAGTGTCGTTTTGATTTTTATTTCTCTGATGACTAAGGAGGGTGAGCGTTTCTTTAAGTGTTTTTCAGCCATTTGATATTCCTCTGTTGAGAATTCTGTTTAGTTCTGAACCCCATTTCTCAATTGGGTTGTTTGATTTGGTGGTGTTTACTTTCTTGAGTTCTTTATACATTTTGGATATTAGACCCTTGTCAGATGAAGGATTCGTGAAGATCTTTTCCCAGTCTGTAGGCTGTTGCTTTGTTCTGTTGACTGTGTCTCCTGCATTACAGTAGCTTCTCAGTCTCATGAGGTCCCATTTATTAACTGTTGGCCTTAAGGCCTGGGCTGTTGGAGTTCTATTCAGGAAGTTGTCTCTTGTACCAATGTGCTCCAGAGTTCATGTCAGAGTCAATGCCTGCTTTCTACACAATTGTAAAGAATGTGTTGTCTATTGTTTAGATCTGGATAGGATATCTAGGTTTACTGCAGTAACCTTATAGCATTATTAAAATTTGCCTGTTGGAATGGAGTTTCTAAATCAGTACCAGATTGGTATCTCCTTTCTCTGCGACTCAACTATATGGAGCTGTCATCAATATAATCTACTTTCAAGTTTTGAATAGTAACTAGTATGATAAGCAATATTTTTGCAATGCTTAATGGTTATTACACATCTCTAGGCAACAATTCCAAAGAAAGTAATATTTTGCTTTCACCCAGCTTTTTATTTGGGCTTGTGGTGTCCAGTAGGAGCGTTGTTAAGATAATTGCATATTCTCTCTCTCTCTCTCTCTCTCTCTCTTTTCTCTCACTCACTCATTGTCTCGACATGTGGTCTTTGACTTTATGTAACTATCTATATATGTCTCTGCATCTGTCTCATTTCTTAGTTTGGTCAGTCTCTCCTTCCCTTTCTCAGAAGTTTCAAGATCATTTAAACACTTTTCAGAGAAAAATAAACTAAAATTCTACATAAAATAAATTGAAATATATAAATACTAATTTTATTTCCTCAGATGAAAGGATAGGATGACAGTCTTACCCAAGTTGTGCAAATACAGGCTTTGGCTGAGCCTAGAATCTGTCGAACTCTATCTATGGATAGGCTTGGAAGCTTCTGGTCTCTGTACTATCTAATCTTCTGCAAGCTGACTTTGAAGACTTCAACTTCTGGCCTCCATTTGGTATGCAAGGCTTAGAGTGTTTCAGCCTTCTAGACTTATACAGAATAAACTCACCTTTCCTAGTTCTTTCTGAACTCTGGCTAGCTGGTTCAACTTAGCTGTTCTGAGTCAAACTCCTCTACAAGCTGTATGATTCAAGTTGGCTTCTCTTGCCTTTTCCTTAATTGCTTTGCTTAGAAAAACTGGCTCAGAACTGCATGAACTGAACTGTACTAACTACCCTGACTGCATAAACTGAAAGGAACTGAATAAATTCAACTGCACACACTCAAGTGTACTCAACTGAATGGCAAGGAACTCAACTCCACTCTCTCTTCCTAGCACTGCTCTTTATTAGCCTCTCTTTTCTGTCCGTTCTCATGAATATGAGTGTATCCTATCTCTGACTCATTCTGTCAAGCCTTTCTCTGACTCAACACTAAGTCAGCCCCTCAGTTAGATGTCACTGTTTGGGATTAAAAGTGTGGCTGTATTCCATCTGTAGGCATTAAAGGTGTGGGGCCTGTCTGCATTCCAGTAGGATCACATAGAGCTACAGGGTCTTAGAATGTGATTCCCTTGCCAAAGTAGCCATGTTGCTAAATTAAAATTTCTATACAGAAATACTATTTACTTTTATAAGTGGTCAAGAATAAAAAAAAAATTATATGATCAACTGAAAACTTCAATATATAACTCAAGGCAGGCAACTGCATAAATTACTTCTGTCTCCTTGGAGTTCAGGTGAGGTAGTGATTGAATAATATATACAAGTCAGTTGCAAGAATTTTAATATACTTCATATACATAAAGTCAAGTGCTTTAGAACTCCTTAGAATGGAAATCTTCATGTAGATTTAGTTTTCTCTAAGCAATGGTCAGTGAAGTCTGTATTACCACTCTAATATATGGTGGGAACAACAGAAAATCTTTCCTGGTAGTGTAAGTGCTAGGGAAAAAAATACCCTGAGAATTTGAAGTTTTAAAGTTAGTATTCTTGGAAATTGAGGATTTAAATTTATACAATTCCAAATATTCAAGGAATCCTCAAAGATTTATACTAAAATAAATGTGGTGCATAGCTTAAGGTGATTGTTAGGTACCCAGAAGTAATCCATGTAAAATTTCTTTTTAAAAATCTGTTAAATATTCAACCCTCAATATTCTTACATGAAGAGAAATCATGGTGAATACATTATTTCCCCCCCAAAAAATTAAAAATAATATTTGTAAGAAAATAGAATGGTAAATTAGAATAAATGAAAAGACTAACAAATAGTAGGCCTGCAATGAAGACAGAAAGTATAACTGATCCATTAACTTGTTCTAGGATATTATTAGTAATTATTTATGACCTGTGACCACTCTACCCTGTATTGTCTGATTGAACAAAAAATACAGTGGCTCCTTTAGGAACTGTGGCAAATATTCAATGAAACAATATGTGAAAACATGAAAGAGGTTAACATGAAATAGAAAATTAAAGAAATGCTACTAATAGAAGAGAATTAAGGTATTCTCTTAAATAAAATATCCAGTTTCAAAATACAATAATAGGAAAGGGTTTAAAAAAAAAAAGGAACAGGAAAGAATTGCTTATACAGTACTGAAATATCAGACCAGAAAAGCAGCTTATGAAAATGATCAGATGTTGGCTGGAACTTAGATCTTTACAAGCTTTGTAAATATGTGTAAAGATGTAAAGGAATGAATGATTACTGAAAAAAATGAGGATGATAACAAGACCACATTGAGTATAAATGTGTCAATGAAATAGTGTGTTATAAAGTGAAGAACCCAAGATTCCTAACTAAAATTACAACCAAACATGTAAAACCAAATTAAAAGATAATTTAATGAATGCAATTTAATGAAAGGAACCAACCTGACAATTGCAGAAAGATAGATCGGTAGTTTTCACACAGCAGAAATGCCAGCAAAAGAATGATGAACAGTGTTACTGGAATTAGATGCAGTTTCGGCTTTATTGAAGGTTCATAATTGGAATAAATAGAATAAATAGAGGAGAGAGAGAAAGAAACAGAACAAATATTTGAAGACACAATCATTGACCATCTTTTATACATTATGTAAAAATTCTCATTTAAGTATTAAAGATAGCCTTAAATGTAAACAAATTTTCAATGTAGAAAGATGGACATTTTTATTACATAAGGGGCAGCTATCAGAATACTCCCTGGCACTTTCCTACTATAAGTGAAGCCCATCAGCCAAATAGCCAGAATGAATACACACTCTCTACCTGCAGTGATTTGAACACTATGCAGAAACCTGCGGAAGTTACATGGATGCTTGCTTACAAAACTATCTCCACAAGAATTGTCAAATGGCATTTGTTAGAGTTTTGCCATGTTAAGATTTGGAAAATTCAGAACCCTTTAGTCATTCCTGGAAATTTCTGAGAAGTACCCAGGCAGGGGTTTTGTAACGGATGTAAACATATTCCTTTATTTGAAGTACTGACTGGTAGGATGGGTGCAAACATTTATCTCATTATTTGTGCAAACATGTTTCTCCATGAAGTTCTGCCACAGCACTGACATGATTTTCATAACCCCTTGTAGCTACATAAGAGGATTCAGCTCACTTTGTATGTTGCTGAGAACGCAACCTCTTCTACTTTCTTTGGCAGTGTAATATTAATCCCAATAAAAAGAGTTGATTAATTTTCTCCTTTTGAGTAAGATGGGTTGAGCTGGAAACACCAAGAAGGTGTTACTTCAAAAAAGGTGTTAAATTTCATTTGTGACAATAGCAAAATGATTAGAAATAACTGACGTGACCCAGAAAGCAGGCAATACAGGAGTACTGGAAAAGGGCTGGCAGTGATGGAGGAGTGTTCCACTTCCTGCACATCCTCCCAATGTAGCTGTCACTTGAGTTTTCGATCTTAGCCATTCCAACACGTGTAAGCAGAATCTCAAGGATTTTTTTGATTTGCATTTTCCTGATGACTAAGAACATTGAGCATTACATTAAGTGTTTCTCAGCCATTGGATATTGCTTCATGAGAATTTTCTGTTTATCTCTGTACCCCATTTTATAGGGATTATATGGTTTGGTGGTGTTTAATTTCTGGAGTCTATATATATTGTGAAAATTAGCCCTATGTCAGATATGGGATTTTTCCAGTGTGTACACTGCTATTTTCTTTTGTTCACTGTGTCCTTTGCCTTTCAGTTTAATGAGTTCCCATTTAATAATTGTTGATCTTACAGCCTGAGCTGGTGTTGTTGTTCTTTTCAAGAAGTTGTTTCTTGTGCCAATGATATCAAAGTTATTCCCCACATTTTCTTCTAACAGATTTAGCAGGTCTAGTTTTATGTTGAGGTCTTTATTCCATTTAGACTTTAATTTTGTGCAGGATGATAAATAAGAGTATATTTGCATTTTTCTACACATAGACATCCAGTCAGACCAGCACTATTTATTTAAGATGCTATATTTTTCCATTGTATTATTTTGACTACAGTGCAAATTCGTACAACTCTTTGGAAACCAACCTGATGCTTTTTCAGAACATTTAGAATAGACCAAGAAAGATGCACATGGTATATACTCACTTATAAGTGGATATTAGCCATATAATACAGGATAACTACAGTGCAATACCAAAAATAACTAAATTATATGGAGCATCCCAAGGAGAAGAACAAACAGAATAGACACTAGAAGTGGTTGAAGAGAGAGGGAACAGGAATGGAATCTATCATAGAGCTCTTCTGAAAGAAGATTCTGGGATTTACAGGAAAACTTTGGCATGGAGCTCAGGGATTCTCACGAAAGAATTGGGGGAAAGAAAGACCTGGAGAGGACAAGCCCTCTGCAAGGAGATCAATGGAACACACAAATCAGGCCAGGGGTAAGGGTGCTGCAGAGACTGATGCACTAACCAAGAACCATGGATGGTGATGCGCTAGCCTCCTTGCTCAGATTTAGTCAACAGGCAGCATAGTCTCCATGTGGTCCCATAATAAGGGGATTAGGAACTATCTCTTATATGTACTGGTGCCCACTCATCGATCACTTCCTCCTGTCAGGGTAGTGTTGCCAGGCCCAGAGGAAGAGGAAGCCAGCAGTCCATACAAGACTTAATAGACTGAGGTCAGATAATAGAAGAGGAGGAACCCCATTTAATCCTGACTAGGGCAAAGAGGAGGGGGGCCTGGGAGGACATAGGGAGGGAGTTACAATTGGGATATCAGTGAACAAATTAAAAAGAAAACAAAGAATAAAAGGGGAAGCAGAGAATAAAGGCAATGTGAAAAACAGAATTTAGTAGAAGACAGAGAGCTACATATGAAAAAATGAAAGGAAGGGAATCAGAACACTATATTTCCAGAGATTGAAATAACATTCATGGCATAGTCTCAAATGCCAGAAGCTCAAAAGACATAACCATTGTTCCTGTAAGATTAAGAATCTCACACCAGAATCTAATATTACAGCTCTGACACTAGAAGGCACCACCTATATGGCTTATAATTCTCTCCTGTTATCACTCATTGCTAGCAAAGGAATACTATTTAAATATTGATGGTTGTTCCATTAATCTTGTCACTTACAACAATATAAGTCATTTCCATAGCTTTAATATTAATGACTCATGAACACACACACACACACAAACACACACACACATGCACGCACGCACAAAAACAAGAGAAAACAAAAAACTATCTCAATTTTCTGATGTTTACTACAATTTCTTTTTTTGGGTGTTTTATATTTTATTGTAATACTCTCTTACTTCATTAAGTTTATTATGAAATATGGTTTTTACTTTATAGTAAAGAGAATTTTTCTTGATTCCATTCTCATCATGTTTCTTATTTAAATATAGGAGATATTTATTTTGTCCATAGTAACAAAAAAGTATGTTTCCAGAAGAAACACACACACACACACACACACACACACACACACACACACACACACACACACACACATATATATATATATATATATATATATATATATATATATATATTGATGAGTAAGAATAGAGGCCCTAGACCAAAACTACACATTTCTAACCAAATAATTTGGTATATATAAAAAGGAAAGAAAAGGAACTTCAGTCACTGTGCCAGCAGAAATGTGCGTGGGCATTATTTTAATTATAGTTTATATTTTTGTGGTGGAACATTATGCCCAAAAGCAATTTGGGGAAAAAGTATTTATTTGGCTTACATATCCTGAATCAGAGTCCACTGAGAGAGGCTAAGACAGGAACTTCAACTTTGTAAAAATATTAAGGTAGAAGATGATGAAGGAGGAATGTTCCTTATGGACAAGTTTCTTAAGATTTTCTTACCCATCTTTCTTATTGAACACAGGAACCCAGACCAGTATGGTACTTCATACCAGCAAATGGTCTACAGGCTTGCCTACAGGCCAATATTGTTAGGAACTTTTCTCAATTGTGGTTACTTCCTCTCATATTGCTCCAGCTTCTGTCATGTAGTGGAAATCTAGTCATCATAAATAAGTTGATGAACAAAACTAGATCTCCATTTACAAAATTTTATTTTAAAAAAAGGCAATGCAAGTCATAAAATTCTAGAACTATTAGGGAGAAATTTGTAGAGATCACCAAGAGTTAATGGCATTTGCACAAAATTTCTTACAATAATTTAATGAACATACTTTCCTGTTTACAAGGATACCTATAATGTTTAATATATTATATGAATCCTCCATACAGAAAATGTGATGCTTTTTAAACAAGGAACTGTGAATGAAAGCTCCTAAGAAGATATGTATCTTCAGATTTATTGATTGATTAGATTGTTAATACTGTGGAGAGATTGGAATGTTGGAGACACAGAGGCTAAATAGCAACAGGCCTAGCTATAGCCCTCTAGAAAACAAAAAGAAAATTATAGCTAAAATATATGAATAATTCAAAAAAAATAGTAAAACCAAATAACCAAGTAAATAAATTGAACTGGGAAATGAATAAGCACACACATGTATATATGTTAACAATAATGGAATTATGAAAAGTAAAAATTTTCTCTTTATTGAAAGTAGTAAACTTCTAAAACAATTTGTTTCTTAAGAAAGTAATCACAATTGTATATCTCATTTTAAGGGAATAGAGGCAGCCATAGTTAAGTAAATATAATATTTTTCTCTTATCTACAGGTTCTATATTGACATAGACAAAATTGTGTGTATGCATTTCTATACATGTGTGTGTATGTGTGCAATGTATAAATGTAATATATACATGGAGAAACAATATTGTGTAGGAGGATGAAGGAAAATAATGGACAGTAGAGAGAAAAAGAAGACATGTGGGGATGGATTCTATAAAGTCAATGTATGTGCATGGAAATGTGTTTATGAAACACATAACTTAATGAGGACAAGAGCCTGAGATTAGATATACTATGATCCCAGGAGAAAAACAAATACTACATTTCTACTAACAGAGCATAACAATAAAATAATACTCATAAATCAATGACATTCTCAACTCTCATCAGAGAAGCTCTTCGAAGTAGATGGTAACTGTAATTATAAGTGCATGTATATACATGCTTGATCAATACAACATTATTTGTGTTTATATATGTTTTTAGACAGGACTGCTTTGTATTGGGTAATAATTCAGTTTTATCTTCTCTATAGAAGACCATTTCTATTGTTCTTATCTAAAACAGACGTAGAAAGGCTTGAAAAGCCAGAGAGACAAGATGTTTGTTGTGTAATTGTGTCCCTTGAAAGGTCAGAGAAGCTACATTAGAGAAATTGCAACAACACAGGCTGTACAAAGAAAGCCTGAACATTACATCATAAAAACATGAATGTTGAAGTGGGGTAGATATATCACAAGGCCTCTACCCTAGATTTATAGATATATTCTTTAATATAAAAATCCCATTACACCATATTTTAAACAGCATCATGGTACTGTCATGAAGATGTTGCTACTAATCAATACAATAATATTTTATACTATAAGTACAAATGGTTCAACACACAGTTCATTATTTTTACCTGGATATCTGGAAAATTATACCAAAAAAGAAAGAGTAGTCTTCTTAGTCAATGGAATTGGGAGAAATAGATATGCAAATCCATAAATATAAAACATCTCTTTATAGCACACATGAAATTGATTTCAAATACATTAAAATTCATAGTGTAAAACCTAGCACTATGAATGACCCAACCTATGAAGAAAAAATATTTTCAATTTTATATGTAAATACTAATGAGATATGATAATGAATGTATAAATATTTCAACTCATCAAAGTTAAAATCTTTAGCATTATTAAACAATATTTTTCATTTTCCTTCATTTTTAAAAACATTCTTCACTCCTACAATATATCCTGATTGCTGATTCCCCTTTTTCCAATCTTTCCAGTTCTTCTGTCCACCTTCCCTGTTTCCCATATCCAGTGCTCCTCTGTTTCACTTCAGAAAAGAATGGGCATCCTAGCGATGTTAACCTAACACCCCTTAATAAGACCAGGTAGAAAAACTCATATTAAGCCTGAGTGAAGTATCTAAGTAGGAAGAAAGGGGTTAACAATACATTTTTAAAAAACTAAAATAAAGCTAACTATCTCAGTTCATACTTTTAATTTCAGCACTTAGGAGGTAGGATCAGGATTGCCATGGTGTAACAGTACTGGGTTATACAGTGAAACACTGTGTGCAAAAAATAGTAACATCAAAACACAAAACCTCACATGATATGAGAAAATATTTATAAAATATATTTGCTTATGAATAATTTGCCTTATAATGTCTAGCATAGATCATTCTCTTGTTTCAACATAAAAGATAAAAAATCCAACAAAATATATGTAAATATTTTCTCCAAAAAAGTTATTTAAAAAATGATACATTTTTTACAAGAAGAATCTTCAACTTCAGTGACCATAAATAACTTTCAAATCTAAAGCAAACAGAAATGGCTCTCCAGTCAACTAAAAGACAAACAGCAAGAAGACAAGAATAGCATTTTTTCAACTATACAGACAGATTAGAACTCTTTTATGTGGTGGGTGAGAGGTAAAATGGTCAACCATTTTAGATAGAAATCCGAAGCTTTTTTTATGTCTGTTGTATACCTACAATATGGCTTATTTTCACACTGTACTGTGCATTGGGAAATAAGTGCAGAGGTTCACTGAAAAATATTTTCACATCAGAACTGCATCTCAGTCACAAAGAGGAAATTTCCTAAATACCCACCTACATTTAAATGAAGAAAAAGATCTGTGATATCAATACGTAGAATATTATTGCAAATAAAGATGTTCCAGAACATATTACATTTTGGGAGAATATTGAAAGATTTATGTGAATTCACAATAATTGTATATTTAAGATTGTTAATTACAGAAGTATGCAAAGCAGGCATATTCATATATAAGTGATTGCACATGTCTCTGTCAGAGGAGTGTGTCAGAGTGTTGCACATGAGTCTAAGATTTCATTAAGAATGATAGAATGTTATGGATGTTATGGAAGTTCTGTTCTATGAATAGATTACTACAATTGAATTCTTCTTTTTTAAATGTGGTCCAGGATTTTATACTGTATACAAAATCATAGTAAAGTATGGAAACATTTGTTTAAATGGCCAATATGTGAATGATTATTTGCATGTTGCCATATTGTTAGAGTGATTTAACATGGCATTAATCAATAACTCATGGTTATATAGGAAACCTAAATGTTGAGTGCAGGAGAGTAGAAAGCATTTACTTCAGAAACATTTGAATATGCATTGATAGAAAGTTATAAATTGTTTAATGCATTTTTGAAAAATGTCTCAGTGGGTATGTGACTTCTACTTAAATTTCAGAAAAGAACAAAGACTTTTTTAGGAGTGTTCATAGAGATTCATTTTCATAACATTTTTGTGATTTTAAAAAGTAGTCATGTAGCACAATTTACTTTGCTTGGATGGTATTGAATATTATTATATATTGCTATAAATTTCATTTTAAAATTTCACTTAACAGAGTTTACTTCATATTCATAAAAGGAAAAATCTCCCACAGAGATGACATCAAAATTATGTACATCTGTGCCCCAAATACAAGGGCACACATATTTGTAAAAGAGGCACTAATAAAAATTAAACCACACATCAATCTCCCCACAGTAATAGCGGAAGATCTCATCACCTCCTCTCACCAAAGGATATGTCAATGAAACAGAAGCTAAACCAAGAAATAATGAAACTAGTAAATATTATGAATCCAATAGACCTACAGATATCTACATTACTTTCAAACAAACACAGATGATTCTATCTTTTCATCAGCACCTCAACGAACTTACTCCAAAATTGACCATGTAGTAGGTCACAAAGTAAGCCTCAAGGGATAAAATAAAAGTGAAATACTAACTTGTATACTATCATGCCACCATGAGCAGAAGATGGATCTCAACAACGGAAATAACAAAAAACCTACACACTCTTATAAACTGAACTTATATTTAACTCAATGAAAACTGGGTCAGAGAGGAGATAAAGATAGAAAATAGGGACTTTCTGAAGTTCAATGAAAGTGAAGGTACAATATTACCACATTTATGGAACACAATGAAAGCAGTGCTAAGAAGAAAGTACATAACATTTAGTGCCTTCATACAAGTGATTTAAAGATAAATCTGAAAGCCATATAAAGGAAAAATAGCAGACATATTCAAGAGTAGTAGATGGCTGGAAATCACGAAAGTCTGGCTGAAATAATTAAATTAGACCAAAGAGAACAATTCAAAGAATTAACAAAAGCAAGAACTGGTTATTTGAGAACATCAACAGATAGACAAACCCATAGCTAAACTAACTAAAAAATAAAGAGACACTACCAAATCACCAAAATCTGAAATGTAAAAGGAGACATAACAACAGACACAGAGGAAATCCAAAGAATCATACGATCTTACTTCAATAGTATATATGCCACAAAATTTGAAAATCTAAAAATATGGACAATATTCTGGATATATTCAACTTAGAAAAGTTGAAGTATGAGCAGATAAACAAATTAAATAAGCCTATATCTCCTGCGGAAATAGAAGGAGTCATCAAAAAAATAAAAATAAAATGTTAAAAAAAAACAGCAAACAAATGAACAAACAAAATAAAACAAAAATAGGGCCAGAGGGTTTCAGCATAGAATTCTACCAAACCTTCAAAGAAGAGCTAATATAATTTCTCTTTAAATGATTCCACAAAATAGAAATGGAAGGAACATTAGGAACCTCGTTCTAGGAGGCCACAATCACCTTGATACCTAAACCACACAAAAATCCAACATAGAAAGAGAATTTCAGACAAATATGCTTATGAACATTGGTGTAAAAATATTTTACAAAATTCTCTCAAACTGAACCCAAGAACACATCAAAGTTAGCATTTACCATGGCCAAGCAGCCTTCATCTTAAGCATGCAGGGATATGGAAATCCATCAACGTAATCCATCATATAACCAAACAGAAACAAAACAAACCACATGATCACCTCCGTAGTTGTTGAAAGAACACCTGACAAAATCTAACACCCATTCATATTTAAAGTCTTGGAGTAATCAGACACACATGCTTAAACTGAATAAAAGCTATATACAGCAAGTCAAAAATCACCATCAAATTAAATGTAGAGAAACTGAAAGAAATTCCATTAGATCAGGGACAACACAAGGCTTCCCACTATCTCCACATCTCTTGATATAGTACTTGAAGTTCTAGCTAGAGAAATAAGAAAACAAAATTAATAAAGAGGATTCACATAAAAAAGGAAGAATTCAAAGTATTCCTATTTGCAGATGATAGATATGATAGTGTGTACAAATGACCCCCCAAAATTCCAGCAGAGAACTCGTACAGCTAATAAACACATTCAGTAATGTTGCCTGATATGAGATTATTGTTTTAAAAGTCAGTACCCTTCATGTATACAAATGTCACATGGGATGAGAAAAAATTAGGGAAACTACATCCTTCACATTAATCACAAATAACATAAAGTATCTTGGTGTCACTCTAACCAAGTAAGTGAAAGATGTGAATGAAAACCAAAACAAAAGACAAACAAACAAAACAAAACAAAAATACCTTCAAGTCTTTAGAGAAAAGAATTGATGAAGACAGCAGAATATGTAAAGATCTCCCATTCTCATGGACCAGGAGGATCAACGTTGTAAACATGGCCAACCTTCCAAAAGCAATCTAGAGATTCAGTGCAATACCTAGTAAAATACATACTCAATTCTTTACAGACCTTGAAACACCAACTCTCAACTTCATTTGGAAAAATAAAAAAACTAGAGCAGCTATAACAATCATTTACAATAAAATATTTTCTGGAGGAAAATTCATCTCTGATCTCAAGCCGTACCATAGAGCAACAGTAATAAAAATGGGGTAGTACTGGCATCAAAATATAATGCTTGAGCAATATAATCAATTCAAAGAAGTAGATTTAAACCCACAAATGTGTGGACACTTGACTTTTGACATAGAAGCCAAAACAATACAATGGAGAAAGATAGCTTTTTCAACAAGTGGTACTAGTCTAAGTGGATGGCCACATGGAGAAAATTGCAAATAGATCCATATTTATCAATCTGCACAAAAATAAAATCTAAGTAGATTAAAGACCTCAACATAAATCAGTTTACATAACCACACTAAAACAGTTAGAAGAAAAAGTGGGGAAGAGCCTTGAGCTCACTGGCACAGGAGACAACTTTCTGAACAGCATACCAATAGCTCAAGCTCTATGATCAAAAATTAATAAATGGGACCTCATGGAACCGAAAATCTTCTGTAAGGTAAAGGACACTGACAACAGATGAAAATGATAGCCTAAAAATTTGGAGAAGATCTTCACCAATCCTACATCTGACAAAGGGTAATATCAAAAATATATAAAGAACTCTGGAAATTAAATACCACCAAAAAATAATCCAATTAAAAGTTGGGTACAGTACTAAACAGAGAATTCTCAACAGAGGAACTTTGAGTAAACCACTCTTGGACACTTACTCAAATATGTTCCATCATACAACAAGGACATTTGCTAGCTATGTTTATAGCAGCTTTCCTTATAATAGTTAGAACCTGAAAACAGCCTATATGTCCCTTAATGTAAGAATGGGTAAAATAACTGTGGTACATCTACAAAATGGAATACTACTCAGCAATCAAAAATGAGGAAATATTGAAATTTGCAGACAAATGGATGGAATTAGACAAGATCATCTGGATAGAATAACCCAGATGCAGAAAGGCATGCATGGTATATACTTATTTCTAAGTGGATATTAGTCCAACATTGGTGTCATCTCAGAGACTTCACCCCGCCGGGATAGAAACAAATGCTGGGACTTGCTGCTAGACTCTGTCTGGCATGCTAAGAGTGTTATGGAATAAAAGGGAATGAGAGGACCCATGAGGTTCAGGAGCCCGACCCAGAGACCATCAAGGCCACTGCATCTGGACCCAGGGTTCCTGAACAAACTTTTGCACCAACCAAGGACAACACATGCAGTGAACCTAGACCACTGTTCAGACCTATCCAATAGACCCTTCATTCTCCACTGTTGTGAGAAGAGTGGAGACTGCTTCTGACATGACCTCTGGTTCTTGCAATTTAATATTTCTCTTTGGTGGGGAGGCCTGGTGGGCACACACAGGATGGGGAAGCAGGCTATCTAGTTGAAAAGTGATAGGCTATCTTCATATAGTGGAGGAGGAGGTTCCCTTGTATCGGAGGTCTAGGGAAGAGTAGTAGAGTGGAAGAAGGATGGAGGGAGGGAAAGAATATAACAGTGTGGGTTTACACCGAATAAAATATAATAAATAAAAATAAAACTAAAATTACAAAAATAATCAAACAAAACATAAATAAATGAATAAATAAATTCATTTGTATTATATTTCAGTAAAAATAATCATGGTTTCCAGTTAAATATATGTTCAATTCATAAAAGTGTAACATTAGGATTATAATTTCAAAAAATAGTTTAAAAAGTATACTCTAAACATAAAAATATTTTTACATCATTGATTCATTTTATACTAAAAGCTAAGGTTTATAAAATTAAAAAATAATGCATGTACTCCTCATATAGTCCCTCATCATATTCACTAATTTTAAATTCCCAATGCACTGAAATGTGTATTTCAAAATTAAGATCGGTATCTTAGCCTTAAATCAAACTTAAGATGTAACAAACCTCTTTAGTCATCAGGGCAATGCAAATCAAAAGAACTCTGAGATTCCATCTTACACCTATCTTAATGGCAAAGATAAAAAATTCAGTGATACCACACACTGGCAAGGATGTGGAGAGAGAGGAACACTCCTTCATTGCTGGTGGGATGCAATGTGGTGCAAAGTAGTACAGCCACTTTGGAAATCTATCTGGCTCTATATCAAAAAATTGGGAATAGGGCTTCCTCAAGACCCAGCTATTCCACTCCTTGGAATATACCCAGAAGATGCTCCAGCACACAAGAACATTTGCTTCACCATGTGCATAGCATCCTTATTCATTATAGCCAGAACCTGGAAACAACCTAAGTGTCCCTCAGTAGAAGAATGGATAAAGAAACTGTTACTGCAGAAGCAGAAAGAGTCAAATGGTATATACTCACTTATATCAAGACACTAGTCCAAGTGGCATGTCCCATGAATGTCTTCACTTATCAGGAAAGCAGGACAGATGGGAGGGCATCCTATTGGGTCTCTAGGTGAGAGAAGAATGGGAGAATGGAGAAATAGAAGTATCCAGAGGGTCCTAGAAAGCTACAAGAAGAACATTATGATGGGTGGATCTGGCCCAGCATTCCTGCTCAAACTACGGCAACAGCCAAGGACAATACATGCAGAAAACTTCAAACCCCCACCCATATCTACACAATGGACAGAACAATCTTCACAATTGAGTGGATAGTGGGGTTTGACTTTCACACAAAATCTGGTGCCCCATATTTGACCACATCCCCTAGATGGGGAGGCCTGGTGGCACTCAGAGGAAGGGTAGCAAGCTACCAAGTAGAGACTTGATCCTCTATGAGCATATACAGGGGAAGAGGTCCCCCTCAGTCACAGTTGGAGGGAAAGGGAGTAAGGGGAAAATGGGAGGATGGGAGGAATGGGAGGATACAAGAGGTGGGATAACAATTGATATGTAA
Source organism: Acomys minous (assembly GCF_964271855.1). Lineage (NCBI taxonomy): Eukaryota > Metazoa > Chordata > Mammalia > Rodentia > Muridae > Acomys > Acomys minous. The sequence continues at coordinate 78,769,168 of NC_140486.1, read as the reverse complement.
TATGACTAAATTAATAAAATATATTTTAAAAAGAATTTGACTACTATGTTTGCAATTATATTATAAACATAACTGGAGTATTTATAACAATCTTTCAACACAATAGTTATAATATGCTCATTGATTTTTCTCAACTTGACCCAAATACAAACGTATCTCAAAAACAAAATCACAATTAAGAAAATGCACCCTACAGATTGATCTGTGGGCAAGGCTATAGAATACTTTTTTAATTAGTGCCTTATTTGTACAGGAGCCACACATTGGGAAAGGTGAGCCTTTTTTTAGCTGATGTTCCTTTGCACTATAGGAAAGTGGGCTGAGCAAGCCATCAGTGGGAGTAAGGAAAGGGCACTTCTGTACTGCCTCTGCATCAGATCTGTCTACAGGGTCTACCCTGAAAACCTTCAGGGAAGGACAGTTTCCTGTATGTGTATGGTGAAGGCATCTTTCCCTGATCTGCCTTTTGTTATGATGCTTTATCTCAGCAATGGAAACACCTGTAAGGTAGAAATAGTTTCCAGGCCATGTGCTATCTTTCCTATAACCAACAATGTGTCTGAGGAAGAATTGTGTTGGCTTTTTAAGTTTGGGATGGAAAAGGTATTGAGTATTTGGAAATATTTTGGGAACTTAGAAGATAATTCTGAGAGCAGTGCAGAATATGGAGGCCTGACTTAAGAAGTTTAAAAGGCTCACACGGCAATTAATATTTTGAATTAAAAACCACTGAAGTGAAACCTTTGTTTTTCTAAGCCAATTGACACTGGTGACAGGGCTAAGAAAACATTCATGGTTAAGAAGAGATCATCATCACTGAGGTTGTATCTTCTGGGAAGAGTTTCATCATAGCACAAAGGAACTTTGGCTTCAAGGATCCCAAATAGTTAAAGAGTGGGAAGTGTTCCATATTTGTATATATGTATGAAATTTATCAAGAAAAATTAAAAGTGTTATTTCTAAAAGGCAATGTTTATGTTGCTCCAGAAAAAAAGGTAAATAAAAGTCAGTTAAGATTCAGACTACTTAAAGCCATACGAGTACTTCTTTCTGGATTCACCTTATGTGTATATTGATTTTCTTTTAATTTAATTCATTCACTTCATTAAGCAATCTCTCATTCAGTCCCTGTCTTGACGGAGCTATAGACATAGATAAGACAGATACATGATGCTGTGGACAAGGCCTGAGTACTTGCTAGATAGTTACTAATTTGCATAAGAAACTAAAGGAGTATTTGGAGAGTTCAAGGATGCTGTCAATAATAATCACAGGTTCCTTATGTGTCTTTCATCCTTTTCTTTGTGTAACTCCTACACTGACATTTGAGGAGCTTTCCTGCTGACTCAGGTACAACTTTGCCATCCTTTCTTTCTGTGGATAAGATTTATGAAGGCATATTTCTCTTCCATCATTTCTCCTTTGCAAAAGCCTGAGTGAATAGAGTTTTGGAGGATTTTTGTATTGTTTTATATTATAACAAATTGCCTCTGATCTTTCTGTGTTTGACCTGGATTGACAAAAGTGGAGGCCAATGAGCTATATGTCAAGTAAAGAATTGCCAAATGGATAGAAAAAAAGGACTGTAAAATACATTAAAATTATAATACAAATGTAATGCTTAGTGTATACATTCTCTGTGTCACTCATTCATTTAATAGTTTGGTATAGGGTTTCCTATGCTATTTTGCTAAAACTTCACGAAGTCACTAATATTATCTCTTATTGTAAATGAAGAGAATTTGCTACTTTCTCTTCCTAGCTCTCATGGTTGTGCACAACAGATTTTGTCAAAACCTAGATCTATAAACCAGCTTAAAAATGTTTAAAAGGATGGAGAAAAGGGGGTTATCTTGGAAGATTAGGGTGGAATGGGTGTGTATAAGAGCAAAACATTAAACATATTGTATACAATTCTCATAGAACTGGTAAAAATCAAGCTTATGATCAAAATAATGAAACAGTGTTCAGTTTTCCAAGTTGTTTTGATAAACATGCTTTTGTATACCCAGCAGTTTTCTCATAGCATCTTAGTTTCTACTTCTCATATTTTCCTCATTATTTACTCTAAGCATTTTCTTAATGTAAACTGAGACACTTTTCCCATTTGTTTCAGAAGTAATTTTGTGTTCTTCAGGATAAAAACTAGACCATTTTACAAAATGACTAAGTTGTATGTCTCTTGCCAATGTCTAAACAGTTGTAGTTGCCTGAATTCTTCTAATTACTCAGGGGAGGAATAGTTAACCTCTGCACTCTCTCTTTTAACTACGTCCCATTCATCACTCTCAAGTTATAAAAACAAATTATATTAATTTTTATTGACTTATCAAATTTTAGTTTACATACATAATTTTAATTTCTATAACTAAGTAACTACATAAAAACTATTTTGCCTTCATGACTTCTTTTACTCAGGGCAATGGAAACTAATGTGATGAGCATTTTGCCTTGCAAAAAGGAAGTACTGTTTGATTAAAAGTCTGACCTTTATAACATGTGCTGGTAATGTATTGTTTATATTTAAGATACAATGCGAGATGAATCTTAAAGTCTCAAATGTTGGCCAGAATGTGCTTTGATAATAACTTAAGTATTCTGAAAGAACAATTGTTCTGCTCTGTCTTGCAAACTGTGTGCTCTCTCCAGATTTTTTTTCTGATTGTATATCCCAGCTATTTTCTATAAGTCAGAAATTGACCAATTAATATAAATATTTCATTTATTGGTATGTTAGGTTGATTTCAATGAGAAAAATTTTTCCAATATGTTCTTTCTGAAGAAATAAAGTATTTGATGAAGTAGTGTAAAATTCACAAAAGAAAATATCTTCAGACATTCATTTTCTCCTTGGCTATCTGTTTGTCACCTGCAGCAAAATATAAGTAAACTTTCTAAGGGTCTTGAAGTCTGTGAACATTTTTCTTTCTTACACACCTCATAGTAACCATCATTTGGACATATCTGTTGGTTCTGTCATTCTCTAAAACTTAAAAATTGAATTTCCTGTTTTTCACATTCATATCCAATGAGGCATTATTGGGTTACATTAAAAATTCATTTCAAATACTTTTTACTGGGAAATACTTGAACTAAACTTTTATTATAAATTAAAATATTCTTCTGTATAAATGGCTATCATTCAGGACTCCTCAAAGAATTCCTTTATAATACTCATTTGAAATTGATTCTAAAATGTTTTAAGTGATAAAGAACTGCCAGAAACATGTCTATATCTTTTTCCATGATTTTTTTTTATTTTTCTCTATTTATATATTATTATCACTCAAAATTTTACTCTTCCCAAAATTTCATTCATTAATTTCCCATCTAACATCTGGTGCTATCCCTATGGAACAAGTTAACCGAGGTGCAGCATCAACTTTCAGTAAATATTAATGACACTAATTAAGCACTCCAGGTTTTTTAAAGAAATAACTGGGTATTTAAACAATAAAGTTTTAGTGGTGAAAAATTTAATATAATAATATTTAGTCATTTTAAGATGGTTGTTAACATATAGCATAACTATTGACAGATGGAAAATTAATCTAATAATCTTTATTATAGTAATGAGTTCAATTTTTTTCCAAGATGATGAACTGTTCTTTTGACATCTCCTTTCCTCTGCACACCTACAGGGATATCTAAACACAATTTCATAAGTATAGTAAACTTTATTTTAGCTAGTCTTTTCATTAGTATATCTAGTTGCATGTATTGAGTTACTTAAGAATGCATATAATATATATACATATATATTTGTATCTGTGTATGAGCATGTACTGATATAAGGATATATGTATTCTCATACCCTCATATAGGCACAAATTTATATTGATATCTGAATATATATTAAGTTAGAATTATCAAATATTAAAGTCAGAAACCATCTACAATAATATAGATTACATTTTAATAATATTAACATGATTTCTTAACACATTCTTGTCAAAATAGAAACAGCAAAGATACATGTTACCCGACTTAATGACTAAAACTTCCCCTAGCAGTGTTTCCTCCTGTTCAAGATTTATGGCTTCTGTCACTTTCCTTACAGTATCTATTACACTCAGCCTGTGAGCACTTAATTGATAATAATGAAAATTATCTCTATGTCTGAGGCATATGTTGAGCATCTGTTTTCAGCTATAACTTTTAATTTATGCCTTGAATTTAGAGTTGAAGCATTGAGAAAATATGTTTTCACTTTTTATTGTTTTAATAAATGGGTTCATGAAGAGACAATGTTGCAGATTCTTTCACTTTCAAATTGCATAGCCAAAGATTGTAAATAATCAGGAAAGAAATATATTCAATTATAAGAATAAAAACTCTTTTATTATATATATTTCAGTAGAATTGACTTAAGTTTCTTGCTCTTTAGTTTGAACCTGTATATAGGCTTCCTGTATATTGTCTTTAGTATATTAGGGCATGTGCCTTGTATTATTGACCTCTCCTAGACTTTTAATATGAATGGGTGTTAGACTTTGTCAAAAGCTTTTTTGGCATCGAAGGAGATGATCATATGGGTTTTTTCTTTTAGTTTTCTTATATGGTGGATTACATTGATGTATTTCTGTATAGTGGACCAGCCATGCAACTGGAATGAAGCCCATTTGGTCATGATGGATTGTATGTGTGATGTGTTCTTGGATTTGTTTCATGTGTATCATCTTGAGTATGTTTTTTATCAGTGTTCAATTTGAAGCTTTCTCTGAAATTTGGTAATAGTTCTACTTCAATACATAGCTATATCACTCCTGAACATATAGTAAAAGGATCTTCCACCAAATAACAAGGACATTTACTTAAATCTGTTCATAGATGCTTCACTCAGCAGACAGAATCTGGAAACAATCTAGATGTTCCTCACATGAAGAAAGGATAAAGAAATTGTTGTACATTTACACTACTCAGCTAATAAAAACAAAGAAATCATGAAATTTGCCTGCAAATAGATAGAACTAGAAAACATCATCATGAGTGAGGTAACCTAGACCCAGAAAAACATGCATGGTATATACACACATAAATGGACATTAGCCATATAATATAGGATAACTAGGCTGCAATCCATAGACATAAAGAAGCTAAATAGCGAGGTTGAAACTAATGAGAACGCTTATTTCTAATTCAGAATGGCAAATAGAATAGACACTGGAAGCAGTGGAAGAGAGGAACAGGAAAGGAACTTACCAAAGATGTCCTCTGAAAAAATACACCCAGCAGAGAATCCAAAGCAGATGATGAGATTTATAGGAAAGCTTTGCGCAGAGGGCACTGGAAGAGTGAGGGGATATAAGAACCCAAGGGTGACAAGAGCTCCAGAAATGAGACAAACAGAGCCAACAAATCTGGGTCCAGGGGCATCTGCAGTGACTGATACACTCAAGGACCATGCATGGAGAGTACCTCGGCCCCCTGCTCAGATAAAATCAATAAGCAGCTTAGTCTCTATGTCAGGGTACCTAATATGGGGAGCAGGAGCTGTCTCAGACATGGACTCTGTTGCCTGCTTGTTGATGACTTTGTCCTGGTGGAGCAGTCTTGCCAGGCCACAGAGGAAGAGGAATCAAGCAGTCCTGATGTGACTGGATGGGCTGTGGTCAAAGGGTAGATGAGAACTTTCCCTTATCAAGGAGTAAACAAGGGGCAGGGGTTGAGGAGAAGGGGAAGGAAGGTGGGACTGGGAGGAGATGAGTGAGAATGGTACAGTCAGGATGTAAAGTGAATAAATTTTAAAAATAAATTATTAAAAAAGGATTTTATATTCTCCTCAAACAAATACATCATTTTTTTCATATTTACTTAAAAATTCATTGTAAATATTTAATTAAAAAATAAGTTGGCCTAAGTAGACTTCAGTCCCTTGACTCTAATGAATTCAAAATATAAAAACAAACTAACAACAACCACCCACCATAATATTGTAAGTACTTAATTTTCTTTGAAAACAAAATAAATTGGCTCATGTAGATTTCAGTGCCTTGAAAATGAAGACTCATTAGTAGATATTTTGCTTTTACTTCTTTTCAGTGCTTCTTAAAAACATTTTGAAATATTTAAGTTTCTTAAAACATTTAAATTTCTTTGTATATTTCAATTCCCTGATCATAAACAATTCTAATAACCTAAGTGTTTCACAGTTTAATGAGTATTTAATGTAATTGTTGATTGATATGAAAATGCCCATGTCATCATTATTTTCTTCTGGTAGCACAGGGAAAACTGAATTTTGCTGTTTTTGTCAGTACTGTCAGTGTAATTTCAGTCTTAATAACTACCACCATGATCATGTAAGTACAGAGGAGTTTGGCACTGCCCCTCTAAAACAGGAGTCTCTTTTATGCAAATGAAATATCAATGGAAGATAACAAGATATAAATGTTTACGTGCCTATTTATGTGTTTGAGAAAGTTGTTTCATGCCCAAAGCTTTCTGCTCATACCTTTTCCTTAGAAAAAAATTAATTAGCAACAAATTAAACTCATGGACTCTAGATGAGATTGATAGCCCATTGCAGCCATCATTTTCAACAGCCTATATGGCCTCCACTGCTACAACATACACGTCTCCTACTCCCAGATAAAGCCTCTTCTTTCCAACATGTCCCCCTTTGTAAATGTTGTATTTATTCCCCCAGATGAAGGGATGAGATGAGCGCATTTCCCATGATATGCTTATAAATGGCTTGGATGGAACCAAGAGCCTTTCAATCTAGGCCTAGGCCTAGATGTTTCTAGCCTCTGTACTATTTAATCTTCCTCAAGCCTGGATCTTGAAGTCATCGGCTTCCAGCCTATATCTGCTAATCTAGGCCTAGAATGTTTCAACCTCTGAGACTACTGAATAAGCTCATCCTTTCTAGATATTTCTGGACTCTGGTTGGCTCACTCAAATCAGCTATTCAGGTTCAAACTCCTTTGTAAGCTGACTATTTAAACTGAATTGGTCTTCCTGGAAATCCTGCCTCTGAACTCTGCAAACTGAACTGCAACGGCTACACTCAATACACCAACTGAACGGAACTGAATGGAGCTTGAGGAACTCATCTCAACTGCATTCAACTGAACTGCACCTGTATTATACTCACAAACTCTACTGTCTCCACAAACTCCCCCTTTCTCCCTGTATTGCTCTTGAGTAGTGTCTTTCTTCTCTCTTCTCATAAGAGTTGGGCATATCCTATTGCTGACCCATTCTGGCAAATCTTTCTGTCATATGTCACTTTGCCACTCAATTACCTATCATTGTTTGGAATTAAATGTGTGAAATAAATTTTATTCAAAAGATTTAAAATGTGTATTCCTGAAAGAGGGACTTAAAATGTGTACTAAGGGCATATCTCTATTCCAGCTCGATCACACACCTAGGTTTTTCGACATGATCCCTTGTCATCGCAGCCATGTTCCTAGATCAAAATACCTGTAAACCATTCTAATCCATATATAATTATTTGTATGTATGTTTATGTGAGGCCAACAGAGACAAATGAAAGTTGCTTCATGAATATAGGTTAGTGGCTATTTATGGAAGGGTGAACTACTTACTAGCTGGTACACCACTGAAAAAAAAATGATTTTACCTACTGTATTAGCTAATAACTGCTAATCGTTTCCTAGAAGATGGATCTGGCCTTCTAGTACACTCTGTTCATGACTGAACTTTGGCCTAACCAGTTTTGTATAGGTCTTGTACAGATGATCACAAATGTTTTGATTTTGTGAGTGAGTAGAATGTCAAAGGTTTTTTAGCAATTGGGTGTTATCACTTAGTTCTGTAAGACAACCAAGTGTAGTGTCAATAATTAATATTATTTTGTGGAACTGTGATAATTCACTCACCTGCAACTCTGAAGTTGTCCCACACCTGGTACTGAGATTTTCATTTAACAAACTCTGTATTCTAGCATCAGCATTTTCCCTCCATGAAAATTTACCTCCATTCCTACCCTTTGTTATATTGTTTGTAATATTTAGATAATACATTTAAATTTTACGAATATATTTATTATGTTCATTGTGTTCATTCTTCATATGTTCATTATGTTCACATTTTCCCTTTTGTATTTCAGTATATCTATAAATTTCATTTAAATGTTTACTTTGTATCTCCCTTCTCTGTCAGCTTTATATAATCTTTGGATAGTTTTGTTTAAGATAGGGCTTTGTTATATGTTTCATGATGTCCCTGAACTTGCTGTGGCTTATGATTCTCATGAACTTGTAGTGGTTTTTCCTATCTTTAGCTCAAAAATACATTCTTTGCATTGAATTTCTTGTCTTGGTTATGGGCCACTTGTATTGCTCTTTTAAATACATGCTGATACTTGGCTTCATTTAAGAGAGTGTGGGTCTTATATGGGGGTTACTTAATTTGTAGCATTTTAAAATGGATTGTAGACATTGTTTTGTAAAAACGATTTACTTGAAAATCTGTTTGATCCACTTCAACTTTATTTTAAACATACTGAGAAATAAAATTAAAGTAATTTAATCAGAGAAAGTCTTTAATTCTACTCTGCAAATACCCAGATCTTTGGAGGACTCAGTCTAATCCCTTGTTTTTACACTGACAGACTTTACTGTGAGTCAGGGAATCTTAACAATTTCACTTTAATATAGCTGAAGAAGCCAATCAGCCCATTGCTTCTCAGTATTTCTTCAGCCTGCATTTTATCTCAGTAAGCATCATTTTTGGAAAAAAAATTGTAAGAGTAGGGACATTTTAAGATATATACTCTTATCTTACTCCAGTAAAGTAATAACCTTTAGGAAAAAAAGGTGCTGTTTCAAATTGCTATTTCAGATGAAGAACATGATATTTGATTTGGGTTGGAGAACTATTTGACAAAATCAAGTACTTCACTTATCAGCTGTCTTCCATTGCTCTTATTTTTGCAAGAGTTTTCACTCTTATTAGTTGACACATACCCTACTCTGATGGCTATGAATAATACTCATTTTTTTAATTTAGAGGATGCATGTTTCCTATTCAAATACTTCCTTTTAGTTTATGTTCTGCTGCTTCAATGGTACCCATGACGTAGCATCTCTCATTAGGTAAAACAGTTATTTGTACTATGCTTGTAGTTCAGATGTCTAGTCCATATTCATCAGGGAAAGCATGGTGGTACACAGTTAGACAAGGTGCTGGAGAAGTCGCTGAGAGTTCTAATGCTGCATAGTCAGGCAGCAGGAAGAGACAGTGAGCCACTAGGTCTGGCTTATGCTTCAGAGATGTGAAAGACCTCCCAATGTAACATACTTTCTCCAACAAGGCCACATACCCTAAAAGTAACATTCATTATGAGTTCATGGAGCCATTGTTATTCAAACAATCACGATTCTCTTCTGGGTCCCAGTGGCTTGTAACCACTTCACAATGCAAAATGCCTTGAATCTAATTTCAGAATTCCCCATAGTCTGTAACAGTCTAAAACTTGGTTAAAAAATCCAAAGTTCACGTCTTTTCTGAGATTCATGTAGTCTCTTAAGCCCTGTAAAATAAAAATAAAAAGCAAATAACACACTTCCAATGTGCATACAATGGCACAAGATATACACTAACAGTACAAAAAGGAAGAAAACAAGCATAGTAAGAAAATACTGGAAAACTAGCTGTGCAAATTCCAAACTCTGCATCTTCATGATTGATGTCAAAGTGTTCTTCAGATCTCCAACTAATTATAGTTTTGTTGACTGCAACATACTCATACTTCTCTCATTTGGTCTTATCATATGCTCTGCCATCAGCTTTCCTTGTCAGCTATCCCTCAACTCTAGTATCTCCAAGACCACCCAGGATTCATTTTCACATCTTAACACAACGGCCTCCCTAGGCCTCCATGCAGGGCCACCCCTGCCACATGCCTGGCACCAATGGCTTTACTAAGTCATGAGAATGATTTCATAACCCCTTCCTAAAGCTTGAAACATACAGCTGGCCCTGCTGAGTTCTAATTCTCTCTATGGCTATCACATGGCCATTTTCCTTCAATTATATCTTGGCCAGCTTTGTGATCTCAATACTTTTCTTCAGTGCCTTAGCTTTGCTGTAATGGTATACACTTAGTAGGCTTGGCTGGCTTCAAATTCTGCCTGACTCTGCCCTAAGATTTTTAAAAATTACTTTTCACAGATTGGTAGCATACTTTGGTGGGATTTTCCAAAGATCACCACACCCTTAATTTTATTTAACATCAGGCTTTTCTTTAATCTGTTTTTTCCTTGAACTCAGGATTTACTCCATTTCAATTTCTAATGCTCCTTTTTTTCCTCAAATACTGTATTTTCTGTTACTTCTTGATCAGCCTGTCCCTTTTCATTATAGATCTGCATAAGACTGAACACTAAAAATTACAAAACAGAGGGTGTTTTGAAATTTCCTTTTCCAATGCCATTAATCCAAAACTCTTCAATCGACCTTTAGGCAAACATTTCAGATAAATGCAAAAAGCAGCTACATTCTTTGCCAAATATCATAAGAGTAGTCTCTAGAACACATGCAAATATTCTTTTCCTCTGAAACCACTTGAGCCAAGTACTCACAATACAAATCAGTTAGCACCACTGTCTTCCATGCACTTACTAGTGTGGTCCATTAAACCCACATAAAGCCGTCAACTGCTTTTCTCATCCAAGTCTCAATGTACACATTTCTTAAAAAAAAAAAAAAAAAAAAAAAAACATGGCCAGGCCTCTCATAGCAGTACCCTAGACCTTGGTACCAACTTCTGTCTACTGCTATAAAAAGTCACCATGGCAATGCCAACTTTCAGATATAAAAACATTTAATTGAGGCTAGCTTACAGATGAGATGTTTAGTTCATTATCATCAGGCAAAGAAGAATGGTTACACACAGGCAGACATGTTGCTGATAGTGAGCTCAGAGTTCTATATCTGGATTCACAGGCAGCAGGAAGAGACAATGAGCCACTAGTCCTGACTTAAGCAGCTTAAACCTCATAGCATTCCTCCTGTGACACACTTCCTTCATCAAGCCCACACTTCCAAATAGTGTCACTCCCTCTTGTCTTAGATGGCCATATTTATTCAAAACACCACACTCCCTGAGATGTGCTATGAAACTAAAATAAATACTAATATTCAGTATTTAGGCCATATATTGTTTCACTGTGTTGCTTCTACTGTTCTAGGCTACTTAGTTTATTTAATAAATCATGGTGTTTGATGAATTTTTCCTTTGTGTCTTTTTCTGTTTATTCCTATAGAAAATAAAAATATGTGCTATCTTTTAAAAATATATATATTTATATGCATTTTATGTAATATTTTACAGCCATGTATGTATATGCTATACATGCATGGTGCCTATAGAAATCAGAAGAAATTGTTGGCTCTCTCAGAACTGGAGGTTCAGATAGTTGTGAATTAACATATGGGTGTTTGGAATAGAATCCAGATCCTTGATAAGAACTGTGTTTTATCTTAACTACAGTGTCACCTGTCCAGCCACACTTGTGTTGCCTATAAGTGTTGTCTTAATAACTCTCTTAAAAAGAAAGATCTTTCCTCTGCCAGAAATGCCTTACCAGGTCACTGTGGTAGAAGAAATGTTTAGTCCTAATGCTACTTGACTTGCTGGGATGGATTCCCTTTTCTGAAGGGTAGGGAAAGGGAATACAGGGAAGAGGGTTGAGAGTAAGACTGGCAGGAGAGAAGGGAGGGGGTAAAGATTGGTATGTAAAGTGATTAAATAAATTAATTAAGTTTTAATAGGGCAGGTCTTCTTTACTCACTGCCATTTCATTGAATTAAGGTTATTGTCTGTTTTTGGCTAAATTTTGTTGTGTGAATGTCTTTCCTTAGGGTCATACTCATTTTTTACTGTTAGGAAACCCACTTCTTTTTGTATAAATATATTTTATTAATTTATTCATATTACATCTCAATTGATATCCCATGCCTTGTATCCTCCCATTCCTCCCCCTCCCATTTTCCCCTTACTCCTGTCCCCTATGACTATGACTGAAGGGGATCTCATCCCCCTGTATATGCTCCTAGAGTATCAAGTCTCTTCTTGGTAGCCTGCTATTCATCCTTTGAGTGCCACCAGACCTTGGCATCCAGGGCACGTGGTCAAATATGGGGCATCAGAGTTCCTGTGAAAGTCAGACCCCACTCTCCGCTCAACTGTGGAGAATGTCATGTCCATTTGCTAGATCTGAAGAGCAGTTCAAAGTTTATTGCGTGTATTGTCCTTGGCTGGTGCCATAGTTTGAGCAGGAACCCTGGGCCATCATCTGACCATAATAATGTTCTTCTTGTAGGTTTCTAGGACTCTATCGATCCTTCTATTTCTGCATTCTCCTATGCTTCTCTCACCTAGAGTCCCAATAGGATGCCATCCCCTCTGTCCCACTTTCCTGGTAAGTGAATACATTGATGGGACATCGTGGGACGTGCCCCTTGAGCTAGTGTCCAGATAGAAGTGAGTATGTACCATTTGACTCTTTCTGCTTCTGGGTTAACTCTCTCATTATGATCATTTCTAGCTCAATCCATTTATCCACAAATTTGAGGAATTCCTTGTTTTTAATAGCTAAGTAGTGTTCCATAGTGTAAATGTACCACAGTTTCTTTATCCATTCTTCTACTGAGGGACACTTAGGCTGTTTCCATGTTCTGGCTATTATGAGTAAGGGTGCTATGAACATGGTTGAACAAATTTTCTTGTTGTGTGCTGGAGCATCTTCTGGGTATATTCCAAGGAGTGGAATAGCTGCGTCTTGAGGAAGCCTTACTTCCAGTTTCCTGATATAGTGCCAGGTAGATTTCCAAAGTGGCTGTACTAGTTAACATTCCCACCATCTCACTTCTTAAACAGCTTGGCAAAATTCTCTTTTTGAAAAAATAAATACCACCCAATTACCACATGTCTTTCATTTCTCTCCAGAAATTCACTGTGATGGATAACCTTATAGATGATAAGTGACATATAATTTTATAGTATTATAAAATATGCTAACCATTTCCAAAGATATGTGCTATATTTTCCCAGTAGTTTCCATTTTAATTCTAAAATTTCCATTTTAATGTTTAGGAATTTACTACTATCAGATATTTGTACACAAATCCAAGTGTCTCTTAAATTAAACCCCGACTCCCACATTATTTACAAAATTTTGAATACTATATGTAGGAAGTGTTATGACATGTATTAATTAGCCTCCCTTAAACTATAAATTTTGATTCAAAATTTAATTTTTCCTGTGTGTATATTTTTTGTGTTCCTCGGGGCTTTATGGAGAGTATTCAATCTTGGCTCATAGGTGAAGATATGAAATACAGTTGTAGTGATTTTGGGATTAGGAATGGAGGTGCAGGTAAGTCTGAATGAGTGCTGTTATTGTTTCACAGGTCAGAGAGTGCATCTATGGCTTTTAACCTTCAGCTGAATGGATTAGATTTCTTATTTCAGACCAGAAAACTTTGTAATATCTGTGTCAAGATTCTCTAGTGCTTTAAATGAGAGATTTCTATTGCTTGTTTCAAGTTAACTGTTTTCCCCACTCATTCCTCCTGGTACTAACATAGAAATCTTATATTTATAAAAGTCAGCCTTTGGGAGCTTTATCTGTCTATCCTAGTAAAACTCTGGGATCAATCCATATCTTTCAATACTATTTAGGTAAGATGAGGCATATTTCATGTGCTTATAAGGAGGTCCTTTTGGCTTCACATGTAGATTAAATTAATGACAATTGACCCTTTCCTATATCTCATGTCTACAATGGGGTCATTATCAACCATAACAACCCTTTCCATTCTTATAAGATAACAACCCCTGCCATTCCTATAAGTAATATTTTTCAAATTCTTCTCTAAAGAATTGTATGTTGTATCCACTTGTGAATTATCTTCCATTGTTATTTCTTTTTAGTTTACCAGTTAATTACTTGTGAAAAATAGAAATAATAACACTACTGTATGCCAGTCAGGTTCTTTTTAATTTACCAGTTAATTGCCCATGAAAAATAGAAATAACAACATTACTGTATACCAATCAGTATCAATCTCCCTATAGCTGTGTTACCAGTGAGTAACAAGAGCCTTTGCACAACCAGTGCAATTTTGCTGTTAGCATTTAATTTCAAGGTTTGGGTGTTAGGTACCTTAATATTTGCAGTCCTAGGAAACAGTGTGATCCACATACATAAGGTTCTTTACCAGAAATGCCTGTAAATAATCAGCTCAAGCAAAATTGTCAGAAAGAAAGCTAAATTTTAGTGCAGTTACAAAAGAACTTCAATTCTATTTCACAAGTCTTGTTCAAATGAGAATTGGCTTCCACAGGCTCAGATATTTGAATACTTGCTCTCCAGTTAAGGTAACCTCTTGTAAACTATAAGGTGGTATGTATTTGCTAGAGAAACTATGGGACTGGGCATATCCATTGAGGCTTCAAAGGCTTTGTGATGTTTCAGACACACTCTCTCCTCTGTGTTTGAGTTTCAAGAAAGGAACACACAGCTTCTGCTCTAGTCTCTCTATATTCCATTGTTGTCCAACTTGACATGAAGAAAGTCTTCTCTATCTTCACCCATAAGCCCCCGAAATGTATTCTTCCTGTAAGTTGCTTTGATCATAATATTCTGTTTTACCCCACTAAAAATGTAAGATTCTTATGAATGCATATTTTATTATTCTTCATACTAATCAAATGCTATTCATTCCTAATTAAGTAAGGGACAAATAATCTTATAGGTATCTTTGATATGTAATTTGTTTCTCCTATCACTGTTGACACAAATAGGTACCATACACTCCTAATTATAAAGCTGATATAAAATATGGGTATTCGGGTTAAACCCAGAGCCTTGCATTTACTGGGCAAGCACTATCTACCACCAAACTAAACCCCCATGTTTTGACACAGAGTCTTGATGTCCTGCTTCACCACAGGCAAACAACAGTGGAACAAACTAATGATAGACTACACCCTCTGAAAATTTATTTAAAAATCTGTCTTTAAAATTTACATAATGTATATTTTTTATATTTTACATTGTATACATTTATATTTATACATATATATTAATATTACATATAAATATATAAAATCTAGTTTCTGACACAAAAACTGTAAGTTACACTCTCAAGTAAAGGAGCAAACACAATATGAGAATTTTTCACAAGATAAGCTTATTTAAACTCTAGTTTACACCTTACCCTGAAGAATATCTAGGAAACCAACAAATGATAGCTAAATATGTACAGTAAATTACACATGATCCTGAATCGATCCCCATAGGCTTTCAATATCAGTCTCATGTCCAGGGTGTAGAAAGAGGATAGCAGGAAACATGCTGAATGAAGGCGACCAACACTGAATCTCTAATCCAATGCATCACTGGCTTATCTTCATAGACGTTGAGACACATCTATTTTCTCTGTAAATGTTTCTTATATTTCATAACAATCATCAGGTTATGGTAGTTCTGTCTTACCACCATGTAAATTATGGAGCTGAGACACCTTCGTTCAAGTTTTTTTCTTATCTAGTTACAATTTTCATTACTTCACAACTATATTGCAAAGATATATCTCAACTATAACTTTCATGACACTGAGTATAAGTAAATGTGGATTTCAGTTAGGGAAAAGCAATCTTTCATTGGCAAAACAGTGTTTAAACTTTACTGCTGATTTCTAAAGTGCTTTATGTTTAAAATAATTTTTCTTTCTACTTAGAACCATGAGTGACTATATGCTACTCTTAAAGTTACATATAACGGGTTTTCCAGTCATCATTTAAATATATATTTGCATATGCTGTCAACTCATGTAAATAGTACATTTGCTTTAAGGAGTAATTTAGAATACATAGTTTTCACTTTTTTCTATTACATACATATTCTTTCTATGAATAAATTGCATACATCCAGAAACATTTAAGATATTTTCAAGAAAACTAGTAATTAAAATTATTTAAAATGATAGTTAGAATATATGGGTTTTTTTGCAATTTATATTAAAAGTAGAAAGAAATTAACAGTTCCTAAACAGTCTGTATAAGCTTTGTTACACAGTATTTAGCCCAGAATTGGAGGAACAGCATGCAGGAAGATCACTTGGGTCTGGAAGATGCAAACCTAGCTCTTGGTTCAGAGAGAGACCTTTGTAAAGGCTGACAGTTATAGAGAAGCATTCCGAATGTCCTTCTGTGGCTTCTACAAATGTCCAGGGGCAAGCGCACCATAGCGTGCATGCACACACAACTAAGAATTTTTAAAATAATTTTAAGTTTAAATAATTTTTAAGATATCAGTCTTATCTATATATATATATATATAATTAATAGCTAAAATGAATTTAACAGAACATTCATGTTACATTCTTTGAATATTTTATATCTTGAAAATGTTTTTGAAATTATTGTTTAAAATTTCTGTTGCATATTTTACATTTAGATCTGATACCAAACACGTTTTTATATATTATTGATCAAAATTTTACATAGCCAGAACTGGTTTATAAATTTCATGGATCATGACAAGATATTTAAATATTTATTAAATTGTAAATAGTAGATCACAGAGTAGGATGATTTTAAGCAAATGGATTTGATATAATTATAAAGTCAACTGTATATCTCATTTCACTAAATTTTATGTGTAATTTGTTTTTTGTGTGAAAATCTAAAGGAACGCTATTTAAATGTCACTAGTCTGCAGCTGAATAAAACGCCCTTGTGTGTTGATGCTGATTCTCGATTCCATTTCCTAGTCATTGTACAAGAGTGGCAATTGGTTTATCCATAGAGTATTTTATTATATGCTTAGGAGGTAGAAACTAAGTCATATGACCTTTTATATTTCTCATTATTTGAGAAAACAGAGTGGCACATAAATTAACAATTTTATTCTCAGTGGATAAATATTCCAGGTTCCCCCATTCTCATCACCACCTTCCCTTTATCCTTGGGAGAAAAACTTTAAAATGTAATTTTCCCAGTGAATTTGAATTAGGTGTACTGCACATATATTGTAGAAGAAGTAGAAATCTAATTATTTATCCAGAAATTAATTTTACCAAACTGAAATACATTGCAGTGTCTTTATTCGTTTAGTGTTCAAATATCAATTCTAAGTCCATATATTGAAAACAATTTAACATATTGAACTTATTACACAGCTAATTAAAAGTAATTACTTTCTTAACTAATATTTTATCAAATTGATTGCTGTCTTATAGAAAATGCTGGAAGACAATTGAGTTTGGTATGAGTTGCATAATATGTGTAGTTTTCATATGCTCAAACTCTTCTTTACAAATGCTCATTATGAATAACATATCATTTGAATGCATTATAATCATCTTACAAATGCTGAGTAATAAGTGATGATATACAATTATTAATTGTTTCACAATTATAGAAATAGTTTATGATTCAATAGAATGATGCAGAATGTGGTTTAGTGTCTCTGATTATGGCATAAAAACTTAATTGAATGAAAATTATTCTAAGCTTGGAACGTGAATAGAAGTTAGGTAATAAAAAAAGAAAAATGCTGACTATCTCTTGTAAATAAAATATCACAAAAACCTAGTTTATATTATTCTATATTCTGTACATCACAGTCCTAATCACATTTGAGACTCTGTTTTTAATAGAATGCCACTAATTCTTCTTGGAATCCTTAGCATTTGTTTGTTTGGTTGTTTGTTTGTTTTGTAGCCTTAACTTTTTTTTTTTTTTTGGTCGATGGGGTGGGAGGCAGCATCTATTTAAAGACTGACTTTGTATCCACATGCTGCCAAAATGATTATTGTCACCCACAATTCCAATTGTTTGATCCCTCTTTGTTAAAACTGACACTGGAATATACCATAAGAGACTATAGAGTGTGATGCTTATGTATCTAGAAATTCACTGTACACTCAATATACAAAACAAATTATAACAAATTATAGAAGTGATTTTAGCAATTGTCTAAGAGCAAAATAATGTAGCAAAGCTACTGAGGCTTACACTGATCATAATGTTTCAGAATATAGTTTTCTAAATATTGTATTAATAATGTGGAGTTCAAAGATGTTGTGTAAATATCTGAGGAATTTCCCTGGGAGTACCTTTATAAATTCATCGTATTAATATCTATTAAGCATAAAGTTAGAAAGGTTCAAGTTAACATACTGTCATGAATATTTTGTGTCCACTATGATCCTGAACTAAGAAAAGATATATTTATTCAGCAAAATTATATTGTACTTAAAAATCTGTCATAAAGAGTGCACTAGCGTGCATAGAATGTCACATTATAGAAACATATTTCATAAATGAAAACAAAATCACAAGATGGGATAATATTAAAAAACAAGTTAATTCATTTCCATGGGCAACATTTTTTAGAACTCAGTAAGTTGGGAGTTGGGACCATAAGAATTTATACAGCCAACACCAAAGGGGCAATCAATGAAATTTGACATTTTGGTTTTTCCTGTGGCAGGAAGGGGTTTGATCATGAAATATATCTTGGCACTTCATTAATTCACTTTTTTAAGTTTGGCTTTTGGCCGTTTGGCTTTTTGGGACTTTAGGTTTGAAGTTTTATATTCACATTCTGCTAACATGTACTGACTCCTTATGTGTAAATCTCAGGTAAACACCAAAGTCTTCTTGTGCGTATCTCTTAATTTTTAAGCGAAAACAAGTTCACTATTATGCATATGTCAGCCAAATAGGTTTTAATGAATGCATTGATTCATAAGAAGCAGAAAATATTATTTTGATTAGGAACTTTCAGTATACCAATTTTACGCATTCTCTAAACACCTCTACTTTGTTTCACATGGTCCAGTACTGCAACTGCCTAGTATTTATATACCTCCTGTATTATGCATGATGTGACTATGGGTAATAGTATTTAGACACAAGGAAAATGGTCACTATTTCATAATATAATGAACTCAAGTTGGCTATTTCAAGTGTGTTGTCTATGTACCTACTTAATTAATATTCACTCATAGTGTTCAGTATTAAGTGCTTATCTACTACTGCATTCATTGAACACATTTGTCACTTTGGTGTTTCTGAATATTTTAATAAATTCTGTATTTTCTACCACTGTTTATATATATTTTTACAAGACAAACTATTAAAAATGCCTTCTCTGTGTTAAACACACTATAACTTTTTTACTGTAAGAGTTAAGTATTTGATTTTATAGTGTACATAAGTACATTTTATACCAAAAATATTAAAAATGTGAAGATAAGAGTATCTTTTTGTTATTTTTAGCTGGCATTTATATTTGTATGTGTTTTTTCGGAAAACCAATAATTAATGTGAGTTTTAGTTTTGTGTAATATAATGATCAGTCTGTATAGTGTATTACTACTAGAGAAGCCATCAGTAAAAGTAATATAAAAGAATAACACATTTATGAAATTATTACTGCTATAAGCTATTTGCATATATTTTCAACATAGGAATTTGTTAATAAATCTTATCCATGATTTACTAAATGTTGACTCATTCTGACAAGATATCACAGACGATAGAGCACATTTCATCAAATTCAAAGTTAATATAACCTCAGCAAAAATCCTGTCATAGAGGTCTTTCACTGGCTATGTTATAGTTACTCCAAGATATTTTGCATCATTTTTGGTTATTGTGAAGGGTGCAATTTCCCTGATATCTTTCTCAACCCATTTGTCATTTGTATATACGAAGGCTACTGACCGTTTTTGTTTTTTTGTTTTTTTTTTTGTTTTTTTTTTTTTTTTAGTTAACCTTTTATCTAGTCACTTCACTAAAGTGTTTATCATATCAGCTGTAGGAGTTCCCAGGTAGAATTTTGGAGGTCACTTATATATACTATTATATCATTTGCAAATAATAATATTTTTGTCTTTCTTTACAAATTTGTATCGTTAAGATCTTCTTTAGTTACAGTATTGCTGTAGTTAGAACTTCTATTACTATTTTCAATAGATATGTAGATATTGTACTGCCTTTTCTTGTCTCTCCTCTTGTCCCTTGCCTAGGCATTGTTTACAATTTCAGTACTTTTTGTTTGTTTGTTTTTTCGAGACAGGGTCTCTCTGTGTTAGCCGGGGCTGTCCTGGACTCACTTTGTAGACCAGGCTGGCCTCGAACTCACAGCGATCCGCACGCGTCTGCCTCCCGAGTGCTGGGATTAAAGGCGTGCGCCACCACGCCCGGCTAATTTCACTACTTTTAACTTGATGCTGGCTATTGGATTGCTGTAAGTTTCCTTAAATATGTTTAGGTTTGTTTCTTGTATTTCTGATAACTTCAAGACTTTCATCATGTATAGTTGTTGAATGTTATCACAGGCTTCCTCGCCATCTAATGATATGATCATGTTTTTTATTGTTCTTTTTATCAGAATGTTTATATAATAAATTACATCAATAGATTTTTGTATATTGAACATGACCTGCATCTCTAAGATAAAGAGTGATTGATCATAGTGGATAATATTTTTGATTAGTTCTAGGACTGGATTTGTGAATATTTTACTGAGAATTTTGAATGAATATTCATGAAGAAAATTTGCCATTAATTCTTTTTCTCTTTCTTTCTTTTCTTTTTTTTCTCCTTTTTTTTCTTTTTGTATGTTTGGGTGACTTTTCTCTCATAAAAATGAATTTCTTATTGTTTCTTATATATCTATTTTGTGGAATAAATTGAAGAGTACAGGTATTACTATTGGTATTTCAAATTTGGTAGAATTCTGTATTAAAACCAGCTGGCCCTGTGGTTGTTTTCTCTTCAGAGACTTATAATGACTGCTTCTACATCCTTAGTGATTATAAGTCTCCTTAAATTGTTTATCTGATCTTGATATACTTTGGTAAGTAGTACTTATTAAGAAAATGCTCCATTTATTTTAGATTTTCTAATTATGGGAAGGGCAGTTTTTTTTTTAAAGATTCTTTTAATTTTTCTTGGCTCTATTATTATTGGCCCTATTTTTATTTATGATTTTCTTATTTCGTTATTCTCTTTCTTTCTTTTAGTTAGTTTGGAAAATTTTTGTCAATCTTGTTGATTTCCTCAAACGACCAACTCTTTGTTTCATTGATTCATTTTACTGTTCGTTTTGATTATTTTATTGATTTCAGCCCTCAGTTTGATTATTTCATGCTATATACTCCTCTTGAGTGTGTTTGCTTCTTTTTGTTCTGTACCTTCCAAGTGTGCTGTTAATTGGCAAGTATCTAAGTGATTTCTCTATAAAGCATTTACTGCTATACTGTTATAAACTTTTCTCTTAGCACCCCATTCTTTGTGTCCCACTGGGCATGTTATACACTCATTTCAACTGAATTCTAGATAGTTTGTAATTTCTTTTTATTTCTGCATTCACTCAGCTTTCCTTAAGTAGGGTGGTGTTCGGCTTCCAGGGTTTGTCAGACTTTCCATTGTTTCTGTTGTTTAACTTAAAGTCCATGATGGCCTGATACAATATGGGGAATTATTTAAATATTGTTTTCTTTGCTGACACTTGCTTTATGACAGAGTATGTAGTCAATTTTGGAGAAAGTTCTGTGAGGTGCTGGAAAGAAAGCAACTTCTTTTTTATTTCAGATAAATATTTTGTAGATGTGTTTTAGTTCAATTTGGTGAAGAAAGAAATTGAAGAAGATATTAGAAGTAGGAAAGATCTCCCGTGCTTAGGGACGAATAGGCTTAATATAGTAAAAATGGTCATTTTACCAAAAGCAATCTACAGATTCAAATCATTCCTCATCAAAATTCCATCACAATTTTTACAGTACTTGAAAATAATACTCCAACTTCATATGGCAAAAAGAAAAAAAAAAACCAACAACACTAGAATAGATAAAGTAATCTTTTACGATAAAAAACTTCTGGAGAATAACCATCTTGGTTTCAAGCTGTACTACAGAGCTATAGTAATGAAAACCACATGCTATCGGCATAAAAGTAGTCATCTGTTCATTGATCGAAGACCCATGGCAGGAGGGGATTTGGGTGACTGGTGACCCTGCACACTTTTTCTGATGGCAACTTTCCAGACTAGAACTGATTGTTATGGGCAATGGCTTCCATTGAGAGTGGCAAACTCAGGGGGCCAGAATTAAATTGCTGGTGGCTGAGCAGTGCTGATAGCTTCCTGGCAGGGGCTGACAGCTATCATGTAATGGCAGGGGCTAGGTCAGTTGGCTCCAACATGGGCTTCCACTGATGGTTGCAAGCACACACACACAAAAAAAAGAAAAAGAAATGAAAGAAGAGAAAACACAGAGAGAGAGAGAGAGAGAGAGAGAGAGAGAGAGAGAGAGAGACAGACAGACAGACAGACAGACAGAGACAGAGACAGAGACAGAGACAGAGACAGAGACAGAGACAGACAGACACAGAGACAGAGGCTCTTACACTTGATGATGAAGTACGACAGAGTCCAGCCCATAGGTTCCAACAAGTTCCTTCTTCAAGCTTCTCTTGCTTTACACATTCTCATACATACATATGCATATACATACATTCATATAGGCTTTTGTGCATACATAAATACACACACATATTAAAATATTGGGTGAATGGAAATGGACTCCAACAACCTCACACATACATATGTACACATACACACATCTTGACAGATGGATCAAACTCCAAAGAACGAGTTCCTAGCTATTGTACATATCACATTTGGTGGGTGGAACAATTTCCTAATAGTGAGTTCCAACAACTTTATCATTTCTCCCACAGCTTATATATCCCAGAAAGATCTTTCAAGCAGTACAAAAATTACAATGTGGTTACGTTCTATTTTTCATTAAGTCAATTATTACAATGAGTATATGTACGAAGAACATATTCCCTTCACATGATTAAATGTTTTATGTATTATGAATAAGAAACAAATATGAAAAACAAGTTACTTAAAAACACATTTATTTGTAGATAAGCAACTTGTTATATATTAACAGAATATAAGCAATCAAGGTAATTTCCTATCCAGCTTTTTTTTGTTGGCAGGCATCAATTTGTAGATTTTTTTTTTTGCAACAGAGCCAATGGTAAAAACATAATTACATAACCTTGCTAAACATTCTATTTTTCCAATTTTTTCTAGGGGTAGTGGTCACTGTTAGCAGTCTTTATCTGTATGTTCTTTTCAAGGGTTGTGGTTAAATCATTAGTTGGATCCAGCAGCAATGACTGAAAGAAATCAAGCACTATAGTCTGAGTTCCATTGATATTACCCAATGAGGGTCTGGAATCCCCCTTATAGTTTTTATACAATTCATATCTTAGGAGGATTATGAGGACTGCAAAGGTAACAAGCAGAGCTATGCTCCATAATATTATGAAGTCCTCAGGTCATGTAGTTGTCAGGGTTATGCCTTGCTGAGACTTACCCATAGTGAGTATGCTAACCAGTGGGCCATATTCCCTGAGTTCTACAGATCTTTTGCTGTTCCTCAGGCATGGCCCCCAACATATACATTTATTATTTGAGTACAGTATAATGCTTGTGAGAAATTATGTATTTTCAGAAGAAAAAAACAAAACACAAGTGATGCTGGAGCAGCCCCGAAAGGATCTATCCTCCAGGATGCTGAGACACAGACACACCTGACCTAGTATCCTGCATGTTCCAGGATTTCAGAGTGTGCCATTTAGAGACTGGATCACAACTGCTACTGCTAGCTTTCTTAACCATTTCTCTTAATTTTATTTGGGCCCTCAGAACAGCAGCAACAACAAAAACAACAATGAAACAACAACAAAACAACCCCCAAAAAAATAAGCAAAGAAACAAAAACAAAACAAACAAACAAAAAAAAAACATCTAAAATCAGTGAGAAGTGGTCATAAAAAAAAATGATGTCTCATTTCCCTTCAGGTTTGTGGCTAGATTTTGGTTGTTTTCTTGAGCTATGGATGTTTATTGTCATCGGGACTGGGTTATAAGTTATTAATGGTTCTTTTCAGATGAAAAAACTGAGATCAAACAGTGATTTTTCTCTTTTCTTTTCTCTAGCCTTCCTTCTTTCTTAGGTATGAAGATAGGGTTTGAAAAGAAAGAAAGGGGACTACAGAAAATATTTAGGCATGACAGGACAAAAAGTAGATTACTGAATTTACTACTCAACTTAATGCTTTAATTGTTTTTCTCATATCAGGTTATTTTTAATTCATTGCTATAAAATTTCATATATTAATACAAAAATAGTTTATTTTTGACACATTGGTATAAAATTCAAATTTAAGGTTATCATTGACACACACATTATATACAAATTAATGGATAGTCAATCAAATTTATGATCATGTCAAATACTAATCTAATTTACCACAGGAATACACATCCTAAGTATAACAGATAGATAGGATTCTAATGATAGATTATGTACAAATAAATAGATAGATAAGGTCGTTAAAAACCTCAGAGACACACAGAATATGGAAAAAATGTTTTATTATTTTGAGGATTCTTTGACAATTAGGCCAACTTCTGTCACATCCAGCCAATGTCAAAGAAGATCATGAACATTGAAGAACTTCCTTTTGGAGATGGCTTCAAATGTGACAAACCAACCACTGGGCAAAAATACCCTCCTTTCTGACAAAGGCAGAATTCTGCCTGAAATGGCCAAGTTTGGATACAGACTAAGTCAACTGCCAAACTCTGCCAAATCAGAGTAATCGAGTCCTTAATAGTTCCTGCAGTCCAAATATGTCAGTCACATATACTGGACCAGAAGGCTGAAGATGATGTTCCAACATTACAAAAGGTTTTGGGTGGTTATTCAGATAACAAATGGTGTCTGTAAGTTTTTCATTTTGGAAGCTGCTAACATGCACTTCCTGTTTACTTGGATAATTAATTTCATTCCTTCTCAAGTCTATGATGGGGTTGAACATTAGACTATTACAGTTTTACAATTAAGCTTAGTTGCTTAGCAATTTAATGTTATAGTGGAGGTAAACATGTTTGATTTTTTTATCCAAAGAATGGGATGTGAAGCAGGTTTGTGTGAGTGTGTATTGTGTTTGCCTACTGGAAACAAACCTGAGAGAGAACCTGTAGTAGTTGTCCACCAGAAGAGGAACTGATCTTTGTGGGAGCATATTCTTTGCCAACTGATAAACATCCTAGTACAGTCTGAGAGTATATATGTATATATATATATATATATATATATATATATATATATATATATATATATATATATATATATATAATGTATGCTGTATACATATATATGTATGTAAATATATGTATATGTATGTATGTATATATGTATTTTATCTGTGTGTATATATAGCTTGGCTTTTTTGTCGTTGCATCATTTCACATCATATGGTTGTTCATTGCTCCACTTCAAGATGCTCCTAGAAAGAAAGCTCCAGAGAAAACTTCAAGGCCCCAAGTTCCAACTGCTGCTCTGGACTCTGGCTTCTGTGGTTATAGTCACGTCTTCTGAATTATTGGTTTTCTGTTTATTCAGTCTTCTGGAATCTTGACAATGAAGTATGGAATAGTTCCGAGGAACTGAGTCTAAAAAAGTCTACTTCTCCTGTTTCTAGTAACCTCTTTTCTCTCCTACTAGGCTAGGTGGCTTGGAATGGAGGAATAAGAATTAAAGAACCCCAACTCAAGTAGGTTTAAAAAGGTACAAAGCCTACATAATATTTTCTACTAAGCTGTCAAATACATATGGACTGGACATTGCAAATATAAATCTTACCTAATAGTTTTCATAACAGTCACATAATTATTATTGAATATTAGTTTACTATTGAAAGAAAAATATCTCTTTATGGGACATGTTGGCATAATGTTCTTGATGACTCTTTACAGTTTAACCTTGTTCATTTAAATGCTGATGTCTCTACCCCACTATATGGTATTGTGATTGCATTTTTATGTTTATTTTAAGTTTCTCCTGTCTCAACTTTGTGTAAAAATGTCACTATTTGTTCTCTGTATTGCCAATAAATGCCAACCAGCCATTGCCGAGCAGTACAATGAATTGGGTAGGACATTGTGGCCCAGTGGGGGAAGGAGAAAGAGCAGGAAGGAGAGCAGGGATGCACATCGAGAAGACCAAGAAATACCAGGAATCGTGAGCCAACTTAGGATATGAGCAAAAAGAAACTTCAATGTGAATAACATTAATGGGAGGAAATTATACTAGTTTGGAGGTTTGGGATGGAATAATTATTGCACAGCACTGTACTATAGGCTAATTAAATAGATCCTAGTCTCCTTGTGTGGTTCTTTGGGTATAAATGCTACAAGGAGCAACTGCTTATTTATAAATATTAATAATATTGAAGAAGTACATTAAAGATAATCTTCTGAGGTATTAAGCATCAATAATCCAAAAACATAATGCATAATGCAACAACCACATATATTTCTATCAGTATACATGTATGCATGTATGTATCTATGTATGTATACTAGATTTATCAAATATAAAAATTATCCATAAAAAACTAGCCAGGATTTTGCACAACTTTAATTTTCATTCAGTGTTAATGAAAACATCACATGGTACAAACACTATTCACATACCTTTTTAAACGTATTAATCCAAAATTCATAGTATTTAGATAATTGTTTCCCTCAAAAACTAACAATGCTAAAGAAGAAGACTCCACTTGAAAGCAAAATATAAGCTGAGATGCAAATATTCTTCTATATGATTCCAAAACTGGAAATTATATCAAGAATTTAGAAGAACACTGCTTAACTTTCATTTTTCTAATTGCTAGGAGAAATGACCATTTTCTGAAATATATTTTTCTTCTTTTGAAAACTGTCTGTTAGGGACTAAGGCATATTTTTCTAATGTGTCATTTGTACTGTGACTGTGTTTTTAAATTCTTTAAACATTTTCGATATTAAATCTCTCTTGGAAAACTAAATCCAATTAGGTAACCAGCTAAATTGCAAAGAGACTCACACTGTGGACTTTCTCCTCTCCAGATTGATTGATTTTCGAACTGTACAGAAGTTTTTAGTTTATAAACTCCCTCTCGCTTGTTTTCTATAATTCTTGGCCAAATGGAGTATTACTCAGAAAGTCATTTTCTAAACCTACATATAGGATGCTTCAAATAATTTCTTCTAGCAGTTTTAGGTTTCATGTTTAGGCCTTTGTTTAAGGTGAAGTGAGGTTTTGTGCAAGTGGTAGATAAAATTTCTAATTTTATTCTACTGAATGTGGGTATGTGTCTTTCTACTAGTCTACCTATCATTCTATATCTAGCTAGCCAGCTAGCTAGCTAGGTATCATCATCTATCTGTCTAGGATCTATATATCTATCTTCCCTCTATCTATCATCTTTATCTATCTATGTATCTATCATCTCTCTATCATCTCTCTCTATCATCTATCATCTATCTATCTATCTATCTATCTATCTATCTATCTATCTATCTATCTTATCTATCTACCTATCCATCTATCTACCTATCCCTCTATCCATCTATCTATCATCTATTTCCTTGTCTACTTTTAAATTTCTGCCCTTGCCTTATTGATTCAGCTGGTATTTTGAGCACAATGTTGAAAATAAGTGGAGAAAGTAGTAGACATTATTGTTTTATTGCTGGCATCAAAATTATTGTGCTAAGCTTTTCACTGTTTAAGGTGATGTATATCATAATGTTTCATATAGCTTTTATCATTTTGAGGTACATACCCTTTAACTCTAAAATCTCTAGGTCTTTTATTACAATAGCCTTTACATTTTATCAAAGATTTTTGCATCTGTTAAGCATATCATATGAAAGTTGTTATTTGACTTTAATTCTATTTATGTGGTTGTAGTTTATTTTAGTTATGGATCTTCATTTCATGGTAAAAGCAAACTATGACTCCTTGCATGATCTTTTAAATATATGCTTGTATTCTGTTTGCAAGTGTTTTATTAATTAAATTTCAGTCTATGTTTATCAAGTATATTGCTTATAATTCTCCCTCTTTCTCCTCTGTCTCTCTGTCTCTCTGTCTCTCTGTCTCTCTGTCTCTCTCTCTGTCTCTCTCTGTCTGTCTGTCTGTCTGTCTGTCTCTCTCTCTCTCTCTCTCTCTCTCTCTCTCTCTGTCTGTCTCTCTGTCTCTCTGTCTCTCTCTCTCTGTCTCTGTGTGTGTGTGTGTTTTTACCTAGTTTTTCTTTTAGCATGATACTGCCTACAAAAAGGGGGATTGGGAGTTCTCCTTCTCTCTCTCTCTCTCTCTCTCTCTCTCTCTCTCTCTCTCTCTCTTTCTATTATTTTAGTGGTTTATGAAGAAATGACAATAGATCTTTACTGGAAGACAGGCAGAATTCTGCTATGTATTTTTTTTTTAAGTAAAAGGCTTTCTACTACCGTTTCAATCCATATATGTTTTATGGGACTATAAATGTAGTATTCTCAGTTGAATTTTGATTATTTAGTTGTGTTGAGAAATTAATCGATTTCTATGGGTTTTCCAACTCAATAAAGTACAAATGTTTTACATAATTCCTTATAATGTTTTAACCTGATCTTTTCTTTCCTTTTGTTTGCTAGAACTAGGGCCTTTCAATATTGTTATCTTCTGATAAAAGCAGATTTTAGATTCATTGATATTTAAAACGATTTTTACTGTTTCTATGTCATAAAATTTTATTAAAACTTGTTTGGATTTGGTTTTTTAATTTAGATTTTTCTGATGTTTTTAGTCATAACATTATTTATTTGTGCTCTTCCCTATTTTGTATATGTTGACACTTAAATCTATAAATTTCCCTTGTAGTATCTTATTCAGTGCATCTTAGAAGTACTTCCATTTAGTTACAGGAAATATTAACTCTCTTGTTGTTTTTCTTTAATTATTGAAAATGAATAATTTATTCTCCATATACTTTGTATTTACTAGAGATTTTTTTTTTGTTTACAATAATATCAATTGCATTGTGGTCAAATAGGGTACAGTGAGTCATTTTAATCGATATAATCTTTAAAAGATTTGTTTGTGTGTCAGTTTGTGGTCCTTTTAGAAAAGCTTCCATGATGAAAATCATGTAAATTATTTTTATTTTGTTTTAATAATTTTTAGATATTAATAATAGCCAGATAATACTCTGGTTTTGATTTATGATGCTAATTAACACTTCTTTTTCTCTGTACAGACAACCTATCTGAGAAAGTGTAAAACAAAATCACCTAATATTATTAGATTGATTGAAATCAATGGATTTATATCCATCATTACATTTTCATATTAAATAGGAATACCTAAATGTAGTAATTATATATTTAAGATTGGTATACCTTCTTGTTTAACAATTCTCTTGACCAGATTAAAATTGAAATCTCTTTATCTCTCTTGGCTTTCTCTGTTTTACATCCTCTGTGTTCCCTATAACTGTACATGTATTTCTTTCCTTAATTATGGAAATGTTCCTGTATCGTCTTGAACTTGGTTTGGGGATTGGCTTGGGATTCTTTATTCCCACCCAGGCCTATAACTGTTTGTTTGTTTTCATAGTTTCCTATATTTCCTTATTGTTACTTTTCAGAGTTTTAAATATTTTTGATAGTCTCTGCTTAATTGTTTTAAGTACTCTAGGTTATCTTAGTGTCCTCTCTTTTTCTTGATTCCTTTTATTTTTAATCTTTTTTAAATTTAAGTTTTCTGATCAAGAAAATGGGTATTGGAGGATAATCTACACCCACTGCTATATTGAAACAGCAATTACAACTTTTGCCCTTACATACACAAATAATTCTAGTCTTTATCCTTTCTCAAAGAGACTTATCATTCAACCCATAAAACCACTACAGAAAAACATAACCAATCAAATTACAGAGATGTGGAGCAATGGCTACTGTACTGTAACAAAGCACTTCCATGCCTGTGGCTCAAAATATTATAGAAGAGGGTATGGAAATATTGTTAGACCAGGGAGTTTACTGAGAGACTGTGTTTCCAGTAATGTAGAAGCTGAGACATACAATTTCAGCAACAGGACTGTCTAAACATGAGCTAAACAAAGACAATCACCACAGACATAACAAAGTGGTCAGGGAAAAGCTTAGGAGACCTAAAACTACAGGTATCTAAGGAATGTTAAAAGTACAGGAAATAATATCTTCTAAAGAAGAGCACAACACCTGGTTATTCAATAAGAAATTGTCAGCGCTGAAATCTAATATAAAAAAATATACATTATACAGACTGAGAAGGTCTGTATATATTTATATAAGTTTAATATAAAAAGAGGCCATAAACTCTAAGTAGAGCAGAAAAGGCTATAGGAGGTGGTTTTCAGGGATGGAATGGAGAAATGTTATACTATAATCTCAACTTTATACAAAAAATAAATACACAGAAGTATATAAAATGTCTTTAGCATTTGTAATATGTTTATCATTAATATTTACATGGATCATATATATAAATGTAGAATTAGCACATAAGTAGAGGAATTTTAATTCAACAACATGGCTATGCTGATCACATCCAAAGTCCTTCTAGGTCTGTGTGATCTGGCTAGAATGCAGACATGCCCTTAGTGGACACTTTTAATAGAAAACAATAAAAGTAAACTTAGTTTGTAGAAGAAAGCAGCCATGTGTGAAAGTGATGTTTCATTGAGAGGTAGAAAAAGTGATGAGTCAGAGAAAGATTTGACAGCATCGGGTGTGCCCATCTATCATTAGAATAGAGAGGAAAGGGAAGCAGAGAGGAGGATCAGGCAATTTTCTTGGGACAGTTGTACAGAGACAGGTTGAAAAGAGGGAAGAAGCTAGACACAGGTGAAGACAGATGAGACAGAATTAGAAGAAACCAGAAGAAACAACAGATTGATTGAATTAGTTTGAGGCTGAGCATAGCAATCCAGTCAGAAGCTGAGAGAAAGCGATTTGAACAGTCAGCCTTCCCTAGCTTTGTTCTTGGGGACCAATGAACCCTCCTGGGAGCTGCTCTGAATTATCCTGCCTTTATACTTTACTTTGGCTTGAACTGACTCATTTCATCACAGGAAAAAAAACTATCATCAGGACTAGCCCTAGATAAGCAGACAGAGGCAGTAAACCTCAAACAATATAATTAGAGATGAATAAAATATACTTTATAGGAATATATTTAATATAATAAGGGTTATATAGTATTTGTGTGTGTTGGTATATTTCGGTTTTGAAAATAAAAACTCTGTAAACATTTCATTTGAATAAATAAAAGTAACTGTTTTGTATAAAATTGGGTCAATGATATGAGGATACAATATGAAAACGGCAAAAACCTCAAAGTAAACTAATAGTTGAGCTCTGGTGGTGCATGTTTCTTTACAGAGAAAAATAAGCAACCATTGTACTTTTTTTTATCTTTTATCACTTTACTTTAAACTGTTCACTGGATCATTGTTCATAGCATTAATCAATATAAAATACATTATTTTAAAGATAAAGCTTTTAATAATAATGAAGTAGGATAATTTTCACTTCATTTTATATTTTTCTTGTTATAAAATTATGCTTTGCAAGTATATCTTTCTCTAACTCTCAATAGCTTTTTAGAAACTAATTGATGAGCAATGTTCTCAATTGCTTTATTTTCATGATAAAATAGATTGTTTTATTTCAAAATACTTTGCAATTTAATTATATTTTGATCATATTCTTCTCTCTCATGTATGCCCGGATCCTTTCTACTTCCCTACCCACCCAACTTTTAATTCTTTATCAAAAAACTTCAACACTACAACAAACAACAAAAAAAATTCACAAGCCACCCAAAAAAATAAAAATAAAACCACATCCCCAAACCAAACAGAGTAAGAAGAAACACTAAAGTATAACCAAATAAAAGTACACACAAAAAAAATCTGTGGATTTCAATGATGTTGGTCAACGACTCCTGAACACAAGGCATGACCTGGATAGATTGATATATCCACATTGCTCCATTGAACAAAAATGATTTTCCCTCTCTAACCAGCTTAAATGATGCTTCCATGATTAGTCTTTACCCTAGTGGATAGAATTTCATTAATGCATTTAAAAATCACAACGAAATAAAATATAACAGAAATTATCACACTGAGTTTTACAATAGACATCAACAGGAGGAAGAGGGTATAAGGAAGGCAGGAGGATCAGAGACTCATTCATGTACACTCAGGAATCTTATAAAAACACTAAACTGGAAGCTGTGATATCTACATAGAAGACAGGGTGCAGACCTCTTAGGGCCTTGTGCAGTTGCTTAAGCTCCTTGGATTCTTATGAGCTTTGCTCCTATTGATTTAGATGGCCTTGTTCTCTTGGTTCCTCTGTCTCCTCTGGCACTTATGCTATGTCTGCCTCCTCCAGGTAGGTGCTCATCACTACTAGCAGAGGGGCTTGATGGGGATGTCTTTTTTTTCTGATTTTTTTAATTAATTTATTCTTGTTACATCTCAATGTTTATCCCATCCCTTGTATCCTCCCATTCCTCCCTCCCTTCCATTTTCCCCTTACTCCCCTCCCCTATGACTGTCCCTGATGGGGACGTCCTCCCCCTTTATATGCTCATAGGGTATCACGTCTCTTCTTGGTAGCCTTCTATCCTTCCTCTGAGTGCCACCAGGTCTCCCCCTCCAGGGGTCATGGTCAAATATGAGGCACCAGAGTACCATCAGTAGAAGAATGGATAAAGAAACTGTGGTACATATACACTAGGGAATACCACTTAGCTATTTAAAACAAGGAATTCCCGAAATTTGTGGACAAATGGATTGAGCTAGAAATGATCATAATGAGTGAGTTAACCCAGAAGGGAAAGACTCAGATGGTGATGTCGTATGCAGAGCTAAGTGTTCTCTGTATAATGTATGGCTGTGGGCTTTTGTATTTGTTCCCATCTACTGCAGGAGGAAGCTTCTCTAAATGATAGGTCAATAAGGTGGTTTATGAGTAAGCAGATTATCTTAGAAATACTTATCATGACATTTCTTTTCTTTTCTGAGACCAGGATTATTTGTGGGATGAGTTGCCCATATTCTCTAAAGCAAGAGATGTCTCTGAAGTTCTGATCATCTCGCGGCCTCTGCCTCCCTAATGCACACTCCTTCAAGTCACATTCAATATTTCTCAGATACTTTTCTTTCATTCATAGTCACAAATGTAGGAATACTATACAAAACACAAGGTCTAAAGCCATAATATTCACGCAAGGAAACTTAGAGGTTAAAAAAAAAAGTTTATATCACAGGTGAAATACTGTTGGAGAAAACTAATTTTTTTACTTGCAAGGAGTTATGAATTAATTTTCCATTATTAAGTTTTTTATTTTTATTTCTTTTATCATGATTATCCAGACTCTCAGCTTTTATTTTTTCATTAAGTTATTTATGTAATCACTTTACAACCTGATTACAGCCTCCTTCTACCTCTCTTTCCAGTCCCACCCTCACACACCTTCCTCCATTCCCCATCCCTTTCTCTTCAGAGGAAAGGGGCTCACTTTGGGAACCTACCCACCCATTGGCCCAGGCTAGTTCACTCTGAGTGTCTTGCGGTGTCCTTGGCCCCACCCCTCCACCCGCTTTTTCAGTGCTTCTTCCCACACTTTCACAAGACTTACTGCCTGAGCTTGGCCTATTGTTTGACTAAGGGTTCTCTGCTCCTGTTTCCAAAATTTACTGGATGAAGCCTCTCAGAAGACAGTTATGCTAGGCTCCTGTCTGTAGGCATAGCAGAGTATCAACAATAGTTTCATGGGTTGGCTCTTTCCCGTGATAACAGGATTCAAGTTGGGCCAGGCATTGCTTTATCGTCCCCTCAACCTCTGCTTTGTTTTTAATCCTTACACTTCTTATAGGCAGAAAAATTTGGGGTTGAAAGTCTATGGGTAGGGTGGTGTCTCACTCCCTTTACTGAAAGTTCCACTTGGGTACGGGAGGTGGCAGCTTTATTTTACTATTTCTAGATAACATAACAATATGGATGTTGCTTCACTGATGATTTTCTTTTTATGATTTTGGTGTTTTAAATAGTATTGTTTATAATAGGTGTACTTTTAAAAATATTATATTATACTATAATTTTAAAATATTTCTTTTTTTTTTGTGTGTGTGTGTGTGTGTGTAATGAAGGCTGTTCTGAGAAGTACCTAATTTTTTTAAAGTTTTTTAGTTTTTCAAGACAGGGTTTCTCTTTGTAGCCTTGGCTGTCCTGGACTCACTTTGTAGACCAGACTGGCCTTGAACTCACAGCTATCCACCTGCCTCTGCCTCCCAAGTGCTGGGATAAAAAGCATGTGCCACCATGCCCAGCATGAAAGTTTTATAAGTAACTGTATTCCATATAGGATCATATTTTACCCTATATTTAGCATAAAATTTATATAAAAATTCTAAAAGCATCACAAGGATTTAAACATTGTGGTAGATGCAGACATATTGAAGCACTCATATAAAAAGTAAAATATGTTTACTAATAAAAAGAGTAGAAACAACTTTCATGCTAATAAGGCTGGTGCCATAGTTTCTCAAAGCATAGCAGATTGTTGAAATCATTGTGAGTGTGGTAATGCAGACACTGTGTGTAAGGAAAATAAGTCATATTTCAAGAACAATTAACAATGGGAAGACATTATATTATATAATAAGTTTATAGTAAAATAAATGTATATATCAAGATCAGAAGAGAAAAACAATGTAGATTTAAGGAGATATTTGGGAACAGTTTTTTTAAGTAAACAGTTAAAGTATATTATTGTCACAATATATTCACTAGAAGAAGAAAAAAACATGGATGTGGATCAGGAAAACCACCTTAGGAAGGGATGCACACAGCCATTAATTCTAACAGAAGAGAGAGGTAAGAAAAATGTGTTTTACTCTTTTCCTTATTACAAGCTTAAAAATAGCATTTTGTCTAAGTATAAAAATTTATAATTTTCCAGTTAGACCTTTCATTTGTCAAATTTATATTTTATACATGCATACATAAATAAGTATACATAATATACGTATATATATGTATAGGCATATGTATAAAATGTATGTATATACATAAGTATATATGAATATACATACACATTATATATGTGTACATAATGAATAAGGTTGTCTGAGATCAAGGAGACAAAGTAGACAGGTAATTAAATTGAAATATCAACACAGAAGAATTCAAGTTGTGCTAATGGCATCAACTCAAAGAGTAAAGATATATATTTGGATTTCATTGCTTGAACTTTTGCTCATTTGTAAGGTGTATGCGTTTGTATACTGGTGTCTATATGCACTTTGTTTGAATGTATTTTACAATTATCTTTCATACAGAAAAATTTAACGAGACAAATCCTAAAATGTAATTCTCTATTAAGGCAACACTGTCTATTTTAAGTCAGGCTCAGTCTATTACTACCAAGAATGAATTTCCCGGCTTCATTTCTGATAGAATCAGATCACCCAGCACACATGTGCAAGCAGGGCAGGTGGAGAATAGCTTGGAGGATTTGCCTCTGGTTTGTTCTTCCAAAGTGTGGGTTTCAGGGATTCAACTCAAGTTATTAGACGCAGACTCATGTCCTTACTCTCTTATTTTATTTTAATTTTTGGCTTTAGGTTTAAGAAAACTAAATTATTTTAATTTTTACATACAAATTTATATTATTATACATGTATACAATAAACTACCTATAGCAAGAAGAACCACAGAACAATCAATCCTTACCCTCTGATCCATCCTGCCTTTTCTTTTTTACATCACTGTACTTATAACTTTCTTTGTTAAATTTCATGCAGCCGTACATTCCATACCAATTTTATGCCACTATACACATAACTGACTATACTCTTTATTTAAAATAATATATAACCAACATTTTCATAGTGCACTCCCCATAATACATGAACAAGTTGTAATTTACAGAAGTCTGTATTGTCAGATTATTGACTTGGTTAAAAATCAAGCCAAAACTGCTACAAGTGAAGTCACTCTCTTAAATTTATAAAATCGCTATGGACTGTTCAGTGATCTTAGTGTAATTTTAAAGTGGAAGTTTACGGTTTCATTGAAAACTCAGCTGTGAGTATATTTTTGTTTTGTTTGTTTGTTTGCTTTAGTCCCAAGTATGTGATTTGGGAATGTTTTCCACACTGAAGACAGCCTCATGACCTTTGTTAATCTTTGTTAGTGGATATCAGACAGCAAGTGGTATTTTGCTGGAGGCTGTCGTGTGAGAGGGTACACAATGTTGTTTTGTGTGAGGAGTGTAGTTTTTGCCATCTGCAAAATCCACCTTGTGTGCACACAGGGAGGAGATAAATAGAATCCTGCAGCCAGGAAGCGAATGCTTTTGCGTCACTATGCCTTGCAGTGGTCTACATTGCTCCACTGTTCTTTGTTTTTTGACACTTCACTTTGCACAGAGAAAGGCTCCAGAGAGCTCCTGGTGTAGTCCACCTGATTCCAGCTCTTTCTGCTGACTTGTGCTGACTCAGTGGAACGTTGTTCTTTTTTTGCTGGAAACAATGTAACTGCTACCGATTTCTGTTGCTGCTTGGTGTTTTTTATTTGACAGGATTCACCCTAAGGACTTATCTCTAAAAGGTTGTACATTCCCCAGCCCTATTAACCTTTGTTCTCACCTACCTCTGGTCAGTGTCTTGGAAGGCAGATAAAAGTGTTTAAGAACACTAAAAGCAGTAGGATTTGGAAAAGCTAAGCATACAGTATTTACTTACATATTATCACCTATATGACATGAACAATTAAATAAATTCATTCACTCGAAACACCGCAATATTTAAAAATTTATTTTGTTTCATTTTGTATACTTATTTAAAATTTACTGAAAGAATAGATTTAGTATCTGCCATATTTAACATTATCGTTCAATATTTTAGATCTAATATTTAAAATTGATACTATTTATATCTGAGTATTTGTATGTAACAGATGATTATAAGATATTGTGTGGGTGATAGAATCTGAACCTTGATTCTCTGCAAGAACAAATGGTTTTAGCTGCTGAGTCAACTCTGCAGGCCAAATTTATGTCAGTCTTTAAATAACATGAAATTACTGATTAAAAAAGAATTCAGACCATGCTAAGGAACAATATCAGGAACTATAACATACAGAAACAGCACAGTCAAGGGTAAGATGTTGAAATATGAATGAGTCATTTAGAACTCAATTTTGGAAGCCTGTACTTATTAAAGTGCATAACAAATTTAACCTTGATAAACAAAGTGAAGGAAAAATCTGATAGTGTGCATAATTCCTAAAATGTAAGAATTAAATTATTCTGATTGAAAATAATTTCTTCCCCTCCATATGAAATTTCAGTCATGAAACCAAGAGGACATAACACAAAGGAGCACACACAAGCTTAACCATGGGCACATACTAAATAGCCAAACAAAGGATTCACTTTATTTTTTCCCTTACAGATACCTAGCATCTAGAAATTAAAGGTGCCATCAACATATTCTTTTAATGTTGTTTGGTAAGTAGGTGGTTGAAGTTCAAGCAAGAGGGATAAGTTATATGTTCCTCAGAAAAGTTCAGTATCATCAGTATATACAAGAAAGCAGTCATACTGACCGAAAGAATGGTTATCCTAAAAATAAGAATGCAATGTAAAGTAGGTTAAAAGCTTTTCAATTTATAAAATTTTTACATATATATTTATATTATTACACATATATACAACAAACAACCTACAACAAGAAGAACCATGAAACAATCAGGAATTATATAAGTGTCTGCCCATTTGCCACCAGGCAAAATGTCCTCATTTCTACCAGAGACAGAATTCTGCATAAAAACGGGCAAGATTGGATGCAGGCAGAGTCTACGGACAAACTCTGTGAAGACAGTGTAAGCAAGTCCTCAATAAGTAGTTCCTGCCTCACAAATCTGACTATCAGATATATTGGGCCAGAAGGCTGAAGATGATGCTTCAACATTATAGAGATTTTTTGAGTGACTATTCAGTTAGCAAACTGTCTCTGCACCCACGTATAATTAATGTTATTCTTTCTCAAGGCTCTGATGGGGTGGAAGAGCCAATAGTTTAGTTTTACAATTAAGGTTAAGAGTTTTAATCACAAGATTTTCTTTTGTTTTAATTTTTGCTTCTTTATTTTTTGAAACAGGGTTTCTGTGTGTAGACTTGACTGTCCTTGACTTACTTTGTAGTCCAAACTGGACACAAACTCACAGAGCTCCACATGCATCGCCTCTCCCAGTGCTGGAATCACAGGTGTGTGCTACTGTGCCTGGCTATGGTATTTATTATAAAAGATGTATCAGTGTATGTAAGTAATCATACATTAAACACCATGTATTATAGGAAAGAGAAAAGTAAATTAATATGAATTTGAAGGTAAAAATAAGAAACATATAGAAATATATATTACATAACATTATATTCACTTGTGTAAAGAAGCAATTTCATCTTATTTATAGACTGAGGTAGATTTGGCCTGAAGTGTTGATGCAGTGGATAAAATTAATTATTGTTCTTGTAGAGGATTAGGGTTCAGTGTCTACCATACAAAGAATGTTTTATAACCATTTGTTATAAACAAATAATCTGAAATACAAATTAATTTTGTATATTAAATCTAAAATATTGAAATATGTATATAGTATGAATATGTTTGTGTGCCTTTACTTCTACATGAGACAGATAACTATCTTTGTAATTGAAAAAAAATTTAAGAAATCAATCTTAGAATCGATAGGCATAAAAGGGTTGCATCTTAGTTTGCATTGGTAATGAACTTTTTAATTTGGTGGGATAATTGTAATATTACAAAACTATGGAAACTTGAATATATCACAAGAAGGAGTTTTCTACACTTCCTTTTTCAGGAAAGAAGGTTAATTACCATGAAACTTCAGCATATGTTTATACTATTAAAAAAATAAAACCTATGAGAATGCTGGCAATTCAATTTTCTATTTGAAAACTGAATAAATATCCAGACTATATAATATACAATACACAGACATACACACACACATACTCACACACACATGCACATGCACAAATATACATCAAAATGCTAAGTAAATATAAGTGAAACTGTGGAGCTATTATTTTGACATATGTGTACAACACTAAGTAATTACTGTTATAAAACTAACATATCCATCTCTGCATATAAGTATTATTTTGTGTTTCATGATCACAGGTAAAATTATTCTCTATACAAATTCTAAGTGTAGAGTACGCTATTATTAAATACACCTATTCTGTTGAAGATTCTATTTTACTTTTTGATGCTTACGAATAAAGAAGTTATAAAAATCTATTGAAATATTTACCATGCCAAAAAAAAATAACTTTTGTAGGCTTACATTTTTCAAAACCTACTTTATTTGGTCTTCTTAAACACTTCAATCTCACCAAGAAAGTCATGCATGCATCTTTGTATCTGTCTCTTCTGGTTGGCATAAAGTCGCTTGGGTTGACACCCATGAGACCACAGACAGGTTTCTTCCACAAGGCACCAAGGCATTTTCCACAGATGTACACTATCAAAATGTCTGCATTTTTAAATTACTGGCCATAATTCTAACTGTTTGCCTCCTCCCTTTGACACACACTCCAAGGTTCACTATAGGAACAAGAAAATGCTATAAAACAGATCCAGCCCACTGTGACTAGACAGGGGAAACCGGATAATGCCTCCGAGACGAGACAGTTTCCCAATCTCTCCTTGAAGGGCTTGGTTTGATTTGTGAGATATGTTTCTTATGAACAAGCTTTCTTTCCTGATGACTTCATTTTCTGAAGAAGATAAGAACCACATGATTCCGTCACCCACAACAACTTTCATTTAGTTGACCCAATGAAGCTTAGGAAGCAACTAATCTAAGATTTTGATATTAAGAGGTAAGTGGGACCTAAATGCTTTTACACAAGTATACAGGTGGTGTTTGTGTTGCAGTTTGACCAAAGTCAGCTGCCCAAGTCTTTATGTAGTAATATTTTACTTTCAGAATCGACTTTCTTTTTTGTTGAAAGTTTGAAAAATAGCTCAGAGTGAATTCTTTGAGGACACCTACAGAGAGAAAAATATTGATGAGTATGGCTGACTTCAGTCATGCTTCTCTTTTGGTAAATCATACTCTATGCACAAAAAAGGAGATTAAAAGTTATTTTTCATATCTTCACAGGAGGCTGGGAGTTGAGCCTCAAAACTGTTGTACTGCAAACTGGAAGGAACAGTCTTGTTAGAACTGCTTTGACTGGGTGCCACAACTGAGAAGAAGGCAGAAATGCTTCCTGTGTTGTGACAGAAGATGCACTGCCTTCTAATACTTCAGTGGCCTGAGCCCAGGCCCTGATTATCACAGCTACCCTTACATTATTTTCTCCACTTATAGCTAGGCATTTTATTAGAAACAGGTAGTAAGATTAAAAAGGAATTGGTTGGTAAAAACTCAACATCTATACAGGTTATTTTGAAGGCAGTTTCGTGGCTCCAATGACTCACACACAGGACAATGGTAACTCTAACTCAGAGGTAGATGTACAACACTCCAGTTAGTTGAGGTTTGGAGCAGGATTGAAGGACTAGCTGATACCTGACTTTTGACAGCAGGAGTTTCTTGGAAGAGCTAGGTAGTTTTGAGACAGAGAAAACTTCAAAGATAAAGATTGTTATCCCGTCAGATATGAAGACCCCAAGAGAAAGGCTGGCATTTAGCAGGGAAAAGTAAACGAATAAAAAGATGAACCATCACACGCAGTGACCTGACATTTGAAAGTGTGCACAGGGCTTCAGGTAGTGCCAGCTTCTCATAGGCAAGATAGAATACAAACACTGGAGTTATTAAATGTTTCAATGTGTTGACATGAAAGCCTCAAGAGTTATAGAAGTTACTAGTACCATATTATTCAAGATTTCAATCATTTGTCTTAGTATTAAAACTAATATCACATGGATTTTCCTTATATTAATCATATTAATAAAATTAATATAAATATGATATTCATTTAAGTGGTCTCATAGGTCAAATCTATCATTTGTAGTGACTACCCTTAGGATATTATGGCATTTGAAGAATATTTCCTATGTCTCCCCTTTTTCTAATATCAGATTTTTTAAAAGCTTTCCTCATCTTCTGTCTTCAATATATGCTAGCAGATTTTTCTATCTTCAAAGGTAGAAATCTATTCTAGCTCTCACTGTAAGGTAGGAAACCTTTCTGACCTCCTTGCTAGTCTCCAATTTCTAAGTAGGCAGTTTTATTGTTTCCAGGTGCATATCTCAACACATCACAGAAGAACTTGTCTCCTTTGTGTTTAGTAACCATGAATCTGCTCTGATTCAAATCTCCTTGGCTTGTTTACATGCCTGGCCACTCAGATATCTGTCTTAGACTGTAATCTTTTATTGAAGAATGTACCAATCTGACCTTGTTCAGAATTAAGCCAAGTCAGGTACCTAATTTTTCAGGCAATTAGAGTTACTGGCATATTGTTCTCAGCCAGACGCTCACAGCCTTTTGTGTATTAAGATTTTGTAGCATGAATAGTTTCATAAAGATACTTCACTGTTTGAATAGGTGCAGTTCTGCCTTTGATGTGTTAATGCTTCTGAAAAGCACCTCTAAAAAGATCGCTAACCAATTCAGCATGCATGCGTGATTTTTCCTAACAGAACAATTGTGTGTACAAGGGTTTTAAAGGGTTGTTAAATGTCATTTAGAAGCAGGCTTGCTGTAAAGTCTCTGAACCTATTTAAATACAGAAAACAATGCCACACAACAACAGGGATATATTGACTAATATGCAAAAGAGTAGCATAAGTACCCTTAACTCTTTAAAATAAAATCTCTTTTGGTTGGTCATTTTGCCTATAATACAGGAGAAATCCTTAGTTGTCATTTCAGTAAAAGGGAACTCATTTCCAACAGCTCAAAATACTTTTCCTTGGCCTCTCAGCCTATAATCCCTGTGCTTTCATTTCTGGACACTCTCCAGTCCCCTTCTCTGTCCTTACTCTGGAAGAATAAAGTTTTTTTTTTTTCAAGAGACAAGCTTCCTCTTTGTAGCTTTGGCTGATCTGGAACTTGCTCTGTAGGCCATGCTAGCCTCGAATTTACAGAGATCCATCTGTCTCTGCCTCCTGAGTACAGGGACTAAAAGGTGTG
Source organism: Acomys minous (assembly GCF_964271855.1). Classification (NCBI taxonomy): domain Eukaryota; kingdom Metazoa; phylum Chordata; class Mammalia; order Rodentia; family Muridae; genus Acomys; species Acomys minous. The sequence continues at coordinate 78,727,037 of NC_140486.1, read as the reverse complement.
CGCCACCCCTGCCTGGCTGAGAATCAAGACTGTTACCCACTCTTTCTTATGTCCCACCACAGAACGAAGTAGAAACTAATGTGGAAGGATTATAAAGACGCACACTGAAACACACACTCCCGTCTTCCACAGAGATGCATCCTACCTGCATGTTCCCAAAATGAAGCAGTTGTTCTTCATCACTTTGTAAGCATGAAGCAAGTATAATATTGAGATTGACTATTACAGTTTATTTATTACAGTTCACACTCAATTTAATGTATTTTCTGTTATTTTACTTATTGTCACAAACTATGCTACAGATGTTGAATATTTATTGGGTGTTAAGGGATGGAGAGATGACTAGCAGTTAAGAACACTGACTGGTCATGGAGAAGACCCAAGTTAGGTTTCCAGAATCCAAATTGTGATTTACAACTGTCTATGACCCCAATTGGAGTGAGTCTAATGTTTTTCTCTGCCTCTTTAAGGCACTGAACATGACACATATACATTATGAAAGTAAAACTATTTTACACATGAGCCGAAAAAAAATAAACTTTTAAGAAAATAATTAAAACTCTTTATTGAACCCTTATTTTCAATATTCTGATTTTTCAGTTCATTTAAGATAATGCCTTTTAATTTGAAATAGATTTGAAGCTCAAAATTTTAACATTTATTTTAGTAACAAAAATTTTTTCATAGTAATTGCATAACACATTCTTATAAGTAAAACATATGATGACTTAACTAAATTTTGCATTACTTTTTGTTATATTAATAATGTTCTTAAAATAATATATATTTTACTCTGAATTAAGGTCATAATAAACAACGTATTTAAAAGTATGCATATCAGAAGAAATAATGATAGTTAAAATCTTCATTTTTTGATGTGCATTTATTTATAGTAAGCATGACATAAAATCACAGATCTTCTAAGTCCTGTGAACACATCAAGTGGATTGGCACTTCCCTTATACATTTTACTCCCAATGACTTCTAAAATATCACAGTGCATCAGTCCAGGATCCGCACTAGATACTTTTCAGTTCCCCAACATATTTTAACTGGCAATAGCACTTCACAATGAACAGAGGAACTTTAGGCATCTGCCTTTAATCTTCCAACTTTGTGGAGAGAGAACTGTCTCCAACTGTTGACTTGCCGCCTCTAGGGACAATTTTCTTAGGCATTTCCCCCTTTTATCTTCCTCAATCACATCCCTCTGAGTCTCTTGGCTGAGTGTTTTCCTTAATCCCACCCTTGGTCTCTGAGTGCCCTTTCAAGTCAACACTTCCGGTCATCCTACTTTCAAGTCTGGGTGTATTTGGAAATGAACCTTTTATAACTCAATCTCAGTTTGTTTTACCCACTCCAGGGCCTACCTAGAGATGGTAACATAGAAAGAGAACCCACCTCTGTCCTCTGTGTGGATGAGCTTTCAACATATTTATATGAAACAGCCAAAAAGTTTTATCTTGGTTGCCTTTTTTGTTTAATAAGGCATGAATGCAGAGGGTGGGCTACAGTGGACAAAGACAAGCAACTACATAAGGAAATTCCATAATGAAACACATTACTTATATGCTGATTTTTGAAAATAATTACAAATATAAAGATTATTTGGTAACAATTTAACTGTAGTTGGAGACTGACCCTTTGACGAAGTGATAATTCTTACATGAAATCCTAAAGTAACACCTGACCTTCTGCATTTGTTCCCTCCTAGCAGCACTTTAAAAACTCTTTCCAAATATCAACACACCTAGGATGAAATTATTTGACCAAATATAAGCAGTCTTTTTATAGATGAAGTATACACTAGGTGAATGCTTGCTCAAATGCATTAAATTCTTATCAAATTATCCCAGTTATTCACATGTACTTGTTGAAATATAGAAACGTGACAAAATGATTCTAATGAAGTTTTTTCAGTAATTTAAATCTAATTTGGATTTATTGATATATAACTAATGAAAAAGAATGAATAGCATGATTCCTTTGTTATTTAGTGATAATTTATTCATTCTCTTAAAATATTCATGAAATATCTAACATTTGCTTAATGTAAAAGTACACACATGACACACCAAGGCACTGGAAATCCGTAACAGTTAATACAAAAGTAAAGAATATATTAGCCAATACGTGAACACATTAGATGATGTTGACAGCATAATCATACTATGTGCTTAGGTCAAGCCTTATTACCGGTGGCCTGGGCAGAGAAACAACTCAAAATCATTCATCATCTATAAGAAAATTAAAGACCATATCAAGTAAGTAAAATCAGTATTATAAAATAGTAGACGGGAGAGAAAAGACAAAAGATAACAATGTTTGGTAGGAAAAAAATATACTAAAAGTAGAAGGGAAGCAACTACAATCACAAAGCCAAATAAAGTAAAGTTATTCATAGCTCATCAAATTGTCATTGTATAGCATCTGAAAGCGCTGATCAACAATGTTCCCAGGTGTGAATTTCCAGGCTGGACTGTCTACTGTGATAAGAGTGCTGAAGACTTATAACAGTAACTACTGAAATGTGAGCCGTGCTTGGCATTACTGTGACACAGGCAAAAGCTGATCAGGACTGTAAGCAGCAGTGTAAAAATGGAAGTATATGAGTAGGTACGTCAATGCTCATGAGAAAAAGATACAAATTAACAATTAATTAGTATATGAGGATGTTAGCTGTTAAGGCTGTGATAAGCAGGCTACAATGCACAGAGGTTAGTATAGCTTAAGGGACTTGAGGAAGATTTTATAACCCAAGGAAGCAGAAAGAGGATAGTTATGAATAGATGGATTAATGTGGGGAAATAGATAACGATCAAATAGGGAGGCAGAAGTGGGAAAAACAGATTATGGAGAGAGACAGCTAAAACTAAGGTCTACTTAAGTTTGGGAACCTAATACAGAATACATGTATGAAGGTGATCTAAATGGACACACCAAATAAAAGGGGAGAGAGAGCTACATGTGGATATGTCTTGCACCAAAAAAAGCTTCCGGTTCTGGAAATCAGTTACACCCAAAAATGGTGTTGACCAAAGAAGCCCCATCAGAACTTTGAAATGACCTAGGCAATTACCAAAGATATTGCTTTCTTTCCACAAACTAATAGTAAGGCCCTATTTCTGGAGAGAACACATGTATAACTCACTGAATATGGAGAAGTGAAGCTGGTACCTACCTAGGGCCTGCAACCTTAGAGTTCATGGTACTGGAAAGTGCTCTGCATACTACGAAAGGGGAAAGGTAAATGCTAACTCAGTTACAAACCCTTAGATCTATAGTGGTGAATTGACTGCAAGATCCACTAGTGCAATAGCGCCACAAAACTATATCTTATTGGATTTAAGGCCCACTCCATGAATACAAACTCATCCCTGACCAAGCCCCTGAGATGGATAGGACATGGACTTTGACAACAAACAGATATACTTCTGTTTTGCTGAAGGAACATAGCAGTACAGTGACTCCTAAGGACATTCTGCTATCCCCATATATCATTGTTTTTCCTGGCCATCAGAGAAGCTTCCTCTGCAGTAGATGAGAATTAATACAGGTATCTACAATTTAGTAATGTACGGAGACTGAGAGACCTTGGAACACTGAATCCTAACTGGGATGTCTCCAAATCTTCTTCCCCTCATGGCTTAGAGAACCCCACAAAAGATGGGTTAGAAATATTTTAAGAGGCAGAAGGGATGAAGAACACCAAGGAAACAAGGCCTTTTCAACCCAGGAGTACCGATGCACATATGAACTCACAGAGACTGAGGCCACATATACAGGAACAACACAGGTCCGGGACCTGATGGGGTTCCAGTGCTGAGCGGGTATGTAGACCCAAACCCACATCCTTAAGACAGAAGCGACCTCCAGTTTATAACAACTTAGAAATGAAAAGAGATATCTTAGGCAGAATCTCACTGAGTAGGCTGATCACTCTTAAAGCCAGGCGTCAGTCCCAGCAGCAGATGACCAACACAACAAACTGATCTCACTAATTATTTTTTGTTTCTTGATGCACAGGTATTGTATGTTTTTATTATAATATCGAATTTTGTGCTTTATTGGATTTCTGTGTCTGCCAATGTGTGTATCTTTTTGTCCATCTGTAGTTCTTATGCTTTCTCTTTGGCTATGTGTTTGTTTGTTTGTTTTGTTCTACTAAGGCTTGTTTGTTTGTTTTGTCTCAGTTTGTTATTACTCTTTTCTTTTTCTTTAGATTGCTGTTTAACTTCTAATGAAAGAGAACAAGAAAGGATATGGATCTGGTGGATAGGGAGGAGGAAAGCTCTGGAAGGAATCAGGGGATAGTCAGATTCATTGTATTAAAAACTCTATTTTCAATAAAAAATGTCTCATATGTTCTTATTAGGTGAATAAAAATGATGATATAATAAAAGGGAATAATTTATGTCTAGGACACTATGTAGGTCACAGTTTTTCTCTAAGAAAAGAGAAACATAGAGTAGATATTTGGTACCCTCCAAATGAATGTAGTTTCAGTTTATCTTGTGATATTGAAGTAGTTATTTAAAAAAATTTAAGTGTCATCTGAGGTAGATAAAGAGATAATGGATTAATTGTTATGCATTAGTGTTTGTAAACAAACTCATATCAGTTACATCACATCTATATTAAGTTGTATAGGACACCTATGGTTTTGCACAATAACCATATATTTAATGATGTGTTATTTGTGCCCATCGTAAAATGAAGCTTGATGCTTCATGGTGAAACCCTGCTTGTCATTTCTGGTGACGAAAATAATTATGCTTCCTTTACATATTTATCCATGCTAATTCCCAAGGCCCATGAATTTAGAATTAGTGTTAAGGAAGCTGTTAAGGGTTATTGTCACTGGAGGTGCAATTATAACCACATGAGGCTAGAAATTTAAACATTTTCTTCTCTTTACCCAGAGTATCAGAAGGTGATGTGAGAATGGGTGAAAGACAAGACAAACATGGTATCTGCAGATTTTAAACAGAGTCACAGCTTGGATAACACAATGGCCTGCAGCATCTAGGGAATAGTTTGGACTCCAAAGCCTCGCAAAATAAGTCTTTCAAAACTCCTGTTCTGTTTACTCAGAGGAAGCATATCAGGGATCTGACTCTCAAAAGATGGTATCCAGAAAGATCCAGGGGTCTGACCCTTCATCCTAGTGTCTGGGTCTTCTTTTATTTCTTTTATTTCTACTATTGACTCTCAGTAGGGGCATTTCATAAATCTGTTTTATTAATTTTAGGGATTGTTAAATGAATCTATACAAATGTTTGGATAAAACTATTACTTGTACATTAGAAATAAGCTTTCCACATAGCTGTGTGCTGGGCTCTCAACCTTCAGGTGAAGTTTTGACTAGCCTTTTCCCTTTGAATTCTTGTTACATATAGATATTAGAGCAGATTATGTCTTTCTTTTATTTCATTACTCCAAATCACTATTCAGTAAGCTAACTCTAAACAATCTTAGATGCTCTCTGATTTTTGTTCTCATTGTTTTCATCATCCCTGGATGTGTGGTCAAAAATCATGTTTTAAATCCTCCTTAAAATAAACTGTTCACAGGATAGAGAGATGCCTCAGCAGTTACAAGCATTTGCTACTCTTGCAAATAACCTGAGTTCAGTTCCCAGTGTTCATATAAGAACTCACAGCTGTCTGGAACACCAATTTAGAGGGATTCAAGCTTTCCTTATGGTCCTCATTGACATGAGCTGTACAGTTGGTACACATACAAACATACAGGCAAAATACTGATTCACATGAATTTTAAATGTTCATATCTATCATCTATATATGTATGTATATATCATCTACAGCATTCATGGTCTCAGTAATTTTATTAAAAGTTGAAACTACAATTTAGAGTTGCCCTCAATAAGCCCTCCCCTGAGAGCTGCCTTTTTAAATTTGTAATGTGGTTTTAAAACATTTTTGTTACGTTTTGTTTATTTATTTTTTTATTTAATTTTATTTTTTATTAATTTATTCTTGTTACATCTCAATGATTATCCCATCCTTGTATCCTCCCATTCTTCCCTCCCTCCCATTTCCCCCTTACTCCCCTCCCCTATGACTGTTCCTGAGGGGAATTTCCTCCTCCTGTATATGCTCATAGGGTATCAAGTCTCTTCTTGGTAACCTGCTATCCTTCCTCTGAGTGCCACCAGGTCTCCCCCTCCAGGGAACATGGTCAAATATGAGGCACCAGAGTACGTGAGAAAGTCATATCCTACTCTCCACTCTACTGTGGAGAGTGTTCTGACCATTGGCCAGATCTGGGTAGGCATTTAAAGTTTTACAGCCTGTATTGTCCTTGGCTGGTGCTTTAGTTTGAGCAGGACCCCTGAGCCCAAATCTGCCTATCATAATGTTCTTGAAATTTGTGGATAAATGGATTGACCTAGAAATGATCATAATGAGTGAGTTAACCCAGAAGCAGAAAGACTCAAATGGTATATACTCACTTATATCTGCATACTAGCCCAAGGGGCATGTCCCACGAAAGCCTTCACTTACCAGGAAACTGAGACAGAGGGGAGGACATCCTATTGGGACTCTAGATGAGAGAAGCATGGGAAAATAGCAAAGGACCCAGAGGGTCCTAGAAACCTACAAGTAGAACATTTTGTTTATTTTTAATGTGACTTTAAAATTTTTTTATGTTTAGGTATGTTACTGTAGAAGTATATATGCATGCATGTGTACAGGAATTATAGCTTTGGCTGGAGTTACAGATTGTTGTGAGTTACCAAACATTGATGTGAAGAACCAAATGGGGTCCTTTGTAAGAGTTGTACATGTTCTTAATTGCTGAGTTATCTTTGCATCCCCTCCAGTCCCTCCTGTTTATTTTTAAAAGATTTTAAAATCACTAACAAATCTTATTAATCCAGTCTTAACACAATGATCAAACTCCAGGTATAATGATCAAACTCCATGCCTTTGCTCTGTATACTATCTTCATCAGGTTTTATCATGAATTCCATTTATTGAAATTTACTGGATTCCTTTATGTTTTCTCTCGTTTATGCTTTAAAACAATTTCCTTTTTTCCCTTCAGATGTATCATACCTTGGCAATCTTTCACTGATTCTTACTTCTCAGATCAACAACCAATAAGAACTTAGCTTTTCTATTTAGGAAAGATTTTAGTTTAATTTCTTGCATGACACATCTAATAGTCCTGAGATTTCATTATCTCCTGTTCTCACTTTTTAACCCATACTGTGTGGAGAATAATGAGGCTCCTTGGAAATGCTACAAAGGAAATCAACCTCATGCCTGTCATGTTCAAATTGGGGTTGGAAATATGTTTTTTTCTCATTTTGAATATTCTAAAAGTCTTCCTTGTATAAGAACCAGTATGGTAAAAGATATTGAAGATATTGGCATAAATGAATAAATATATGAGGAATTATTTGAACCTATATCACATTGTTAATTTCATGTCAATGTAAAGTTCCATCTCTGACACATAATGGATAAAAATTATACTTTTGTTTTGATGGAATTCTTTTTTAGACATTAAATTATACTACTTGAAATTGCTTGGTTTTTATACTAATATTTTTTTCAAATTGTTAAATGAAATAATAAAGTCCATTTAAGGTGGTTTTGCTGTAATTGTCTGAAGTAGGAAGTAAATTGTTCCTATATCCAGTAATCTCTTTGGAGAAATCTGTCCCTTAAGTCAAGGTACTAAGCTTTTTTTTCTTTTTATTGACTTAGTTCTCTTTGCAGGCTGATCCTTACTTAAATTCTCTCTATGTCTCTCTCTCTCTTTGTCTCTCTCTCTCTCTCTCTCTCTCTCTCTCTCTCTCTCTCTCTCTCTCTCTCTCTCTCTCTCTCCCCTCTCTGTCTTCTATTCCTTTGTGTGTGTATGTCTATTTGTGTGCAACATAAAATATATGGTTGATGATTTAAAATTTTTTAAGTGGTAGATTAAGATTCTTTTTTTCCTTCTTAACATAATTAAGATTTACATATTCAAATATGTAAATGAAGATCACACCACAGACACTGCATGACAAGGAAACCTTTATAGTTAGTAATTCTAAATATGCATGTGGATACACTACTTTCAAATAGGCTAAGTCAAATCCATTGCCTTAAAGGTACTCTTTATAAATATGAGATTGGACTCAAACCTCAGAAATCTCAAGAAACATCAGCCTTGCAAACAAAACATACAAGTAAAGAACAACTTTTTACCTCTGTATTCCAAAGTGAAAAGGATTCCATATAATGTCTTATGTTGGAGCTACCTCAGTGTATTCAATGTATGAAGAAAGCTATGACAGGAAGGAAGATGAACACAAACAGTACAGTATTTAAAAATTGCCTGTGCGAACATGGGATTTCAATGAGACATAAAACAGCCTGGCGATTTCGTTCCCAAAGGGAACCAAAACAATATATGATAGAGAAAAAATAAATCTGAGAAAAGAGATGTATTAGAGGTTGGATAAGAACAACTAATATATGAAGCCCTTTATTTGAAATTCAGAAATGAGTTAATTTTAACTCGACCATAAAGATTCATGATCTTTATGGATCATGGATGCAGGCATAAGGTTATCGTATAATTCAAATACTGATTCCTGTATCCCCCATATCTTGTTGCAAACCTTGTTCTAAGACTCTCCTGTCTCAATGTTGTGTAAACACTATTCCTCAATTGTTACCTGATATGCCAATAAAGTATCTTACATCTAATCACTGAGCAGGGGAAAGAATAGGGCTGGACTTCCTGTGAGCCAGGAGTGGAGGAGCAAAAAAAGGAAATAGGGGATTCAGCCAGAGGAGAGGTCAAAAGACATTAGGAAAGCAGCTGAAACTAGAGAGCAATAAAGAGCAAATATCTCTGTGATGTAAACTGGGAGGAAGCCAAATAAGCCTAGAAGGTTAAGAATAGAGTAATACCTGCTTAGTTATTGTGCTGTGAAGCTTATTACTAAACAAACATAAACAAGTCTCAACTATTTGTGTGATAGCCAGGTTAAGAGAGAACTGGGGAAATAAAAACAGTTTTATAAAAATAAAATTAACACCTAATATTTTAGGATGTCCTCACATATGCAAATACAATGTATTCAGAAGTAAATAGATCAAGAAGGAGACCATTTAATTATTCTCTGTTCTGAACTGATTTGTGGAAGGGAGGACTTTATAAGACCAGGAAGATGAGTGATATGTTTGTAATACAAGAAAAACATTTTTGATAGAAGCCAGGAAAGCACTGACCAGGGCTCTACACCTTTACCAGAAGCCCGAACTGCATTTATTTAACTTCAAATATGCTGCAGAGACCTTCTGTCATTAATGCCATCTCATTCAAGTTTATCCACTTTCTTTAAGTAATATAAAATATGAAACTATAATCTGCGCAGTGGTAGCTCTCGCCTTTAACCCCAGCACTTGGGAGGCAGAGGCAGGCAGATCACTGTGAGTTCAAGGCCAGCCTGGTCTGCAAAGTGAGTCCAGCACAGCCAGGGCAACACAGAGAAGCCCTGCCTTGAAAAACCAAAAATAAATAAAATAAAATAAAACTATAAACTCATATAATATATTTAAATTTTGTATTTTTGTCTTTAAATTCTGATTCTACCATACTGACAGCTCCAGAAGAAAATGTTAAATAAACACTTGCTTATAAATTTTTGGATTAATAATTTTATCATATACACAATTTTATTTTACCATATATTTTGTAGATAATTAAAACACTTGTTATGTAAGTTTTATAAATAACACAGAATACAATGATCCCATAAAAGTGTGTTTCTTTTTCTGTTTTCTCTTTTCTTTTCCTTTTATTGAAAGATCCTGATTAATGATCCCCGCCTTTTACACCTCCAAGATTCTCCCTACCACCTGTCCCTTCCCTTCCAGAGTCACTCTCTGTCTCTCATTAGAAAGAACTTATTTCAAAGAGACATCCAAACATAACAAAATATATATAATTAGAGAAAGGAAAATCCAGCATATTGAAGTTGGACGTGGCAATGCATCAGGATTAAAAGAGTACCAAGAGCAGATACAAGAGTATAGCCACTATAGCAATCAACTATAGTAGCTCCTCAGAAAGTTGGGAAAGATCAACCTCAAGATCCAGCTATACAATTCTTGGGCATATACCAAAAGGATGTACATCCTGCCATAAGGACATTTGCTCAACAATGTCCGTTGCTACTTTATTTATAATAGCCAAAAGCTGGAAACAATCTAGATGTCCCTCAACAGGATTGTATGAAGAAATTATGATACATTTACACAGTGTAGTATTACTCATTTATGCTGAACTGTTAAAAAAACTGACACCACATATTTCTATGAAAAATGGATAGAACTAGGAAAAATCATCCTGAATTAAAGACCCAACCTCAGAATGATAAATATGATATGTATTCAACATTGAGTGGATATTTGCATTTAAATAAATGATAATTAATCTACAATCCACAGACCTAAAGATGTTAGGTAAAAAGGAGATCTAGTGGAGGATGCATAGATCGCTTTGTGAGAGAGTAATAATGTGTGTTTATTATGTTAACACATCAGTAATAGCATGGACCACTTCAGGTGGGCTCAATCTCCAAAGAATTAAAGCAGCCATAGAATGACTGCATCCTTACCAATATTCTTTTTCTTCTATACTGTGTACCTACTCTTTTAGATAATCAAATTCTTTATTTGTGTACGTGTGTGTGTGTGTGTGTGTATGTGTGTGTGTGTGTGAGAGAGAGAGAGAGAGAGAGAGAGAGAGAGAGAGAGAGAGAGAGAGAGACTGTCTAGTTACTTTCTCAGTTACAGGCTCATTCTACAAGGTGATACTTGGTGTCATTTATATGCAACAACGTCTTTGTGGTTTTCCATTTTTAAATACAGTTTCACATAAGAACACTATCCTAATGTTGCTATTATTGTGTAAAAACTAAATATAATACTTGTTTTTATCTCTGTTTTAATGATTTAATAGTTCTTCTATCAAAGGATGCAAAACTTATCCTAACATCAACAAAGTTTGGGCTCAGAATATGTCAGTTTTGAGAAATATGCCATAATGGTATAAGCATATTTTCTCAAATTCTTAACTGGCCGTGTTTTCTCATTATAGTGTTGTTTGTTCAGACTTTCCAGTAATTGTATGAACTTTGTCTTCATTTCCTGCTGACATTCTACCCTCCCAAGCATTCTCTACACAGAAATACATTCCCTGTGTTTATTGCAATATCATTGAAACTGAGAAAATGAAAACAAGCTAGACACTCAATTGACAAGAGAATAATAAATATTATTCATCAGTAAATCAGAAAGGGGTATTGCCATTTGAAAAAAAGACATACATACAGCAAGATATAATTTTTTTCCTCCTTTATTAATTTATTCTTGTTACATCTCAATGGTTATCCCATCCCTTGTATCCTCCCATTCTTCCCTCCCTCCCAATTTCCCCTTATTCCCCTCCCCTATGACTGTTCTTGAGGGGGATTACCTCCCCCTCTATATGATCATAGGGTATCAAGTCTCTTCTTGGTAACCTGCTGTCCTTCCTCTGATTGCCACCAGGTCTCCCCGTCCAGGGGACATGGTCAAAGGTGAGGCACCAGAGTATGTGAGAAAGTCATATCCTACTCTCCACTCTACTGATAATTTTTTAATTGAAGTAAGCACAGTAAAAAATATTCAAGGACCATATGCACTCAACAATGTTGATCTTATATGAACTAAGAATAGAATTGTGGTTACCACATGTGGAACACAAAGAGGAAAGGATAAGGAACATTTGATTATTGGTATTAAGCTGTTGTTACACATAGTAAGAACTTCTGGTATGTAATTTCAGAGTAAGGTGAATTATCTAATGATAATACACCATATATTTTAAATAGCACAAAAGTCTTTGGGGTGTTTTCTCTGCATATGATAGATGTTTAAAGCAATAAGTATGTTATACAAGTGTTAAACCCCCACTAAAGTACCCCATAAGCATGTAAAATATTAACATTTTTCTAAATTAGTATATATTCAATTAAAATTTACATAGAAACATTCTGGAAAAAGTTTACACCCACACAATAGCTTGTAACCACTTGTTGTATATTAGAATATTAGAATAAAAACATTCCATTTAATTAACTCTAATACTATTTAAATGATGTAAGTATTCAAATGAAAAAGAATGGGCGAATTGTACAGAAGAACCCCTCGTTGCAAAAGTGCACATGTACACACAGAGATATACAATTCCCCTGCTTATCTATTTTTCAAATCTCCAATTTAGATACTTACTAAAAATACTGAGCTTTGAAATTGAACAATTGATAGAAACACAGAAACACACATACACACACACACAGTAAAGTTGCCATTTCTTGCCCTGTTGATCTTCAGTTAAGGCAATCACAGCATGTTAGCAGGATTTGTGAAGTAATAGACTTAGTCAACATTTTCTATGAAAAGCCAGGGATCAATATGTTTAAGTGACCTACAAAAAATTAAAATTAGTGAAAAGATAGTATATATTTTAAGCCTTACTGTAATGTTTTGGTAAGCAGAGTTTCCTGAGACATTGGAGGGAGTGGGCTGCCCTGCAGGGAGAGTTGGAGGGTCTTTGCTGAGAGGGCTAACTGCAGAGAAGATAAGGAGTCTGAGAAAAGCAGGAGTGAGTCAGGCAATGGACAAGGGATTTAGCAGGGACTGTCTAGCAATCAATTCCGTTCTCCGGCTCTGAATTCTAGCAACCAGGTGATTATATATTTATTCAAGTTTCACAAAATAAAGATAGAATAATGTTTATCCAAATAGTACAGAGTGTGCACTTGATTTTTCATTACATGTTCAGGGTTACAAGTCCAGTTACCATTGTAAAATACAAAGAGAAGATATTTTACTCTTATTATTAGCCTTATAGCACCAATATAAAAAAATCTAAAGAACATCGCCTCCAAATATATAATATTTAATATACCACAGCCTCTGAAAAACATTTTAAGAGTAGGAATACTAATACCTAGCCTCTGTTATGATATATACTGTAATCTATCCTATAAAGTAAAAAAAGTTTATTTTAGTCAGTTTATCTTATTTACTGATTTTTTTCCTTCAGGGGTATACCCTGTATTATCCCCTATCTTTAAACTACATTTTCAGAGAACTGTAAGACTATAATAAAAAGAGATATTAACTTTGTAATGATTCTCCTGGTCAGTCAGGGTTTGTCAATTGTCTCTTGTAACCTGCACCAATTAAGCTATTTGAGTTTCCTCAGGGGTAGATACCCCAAGAAGATTCCTGGAGTAATGGCCTTATCTAGCTATGTGCTTATCTGTGCTCATGATCTCCAGGGCAAAAGGAAGGCTTCCAAATAGTGGACAGATAAAGTTAATTTTAGGATTTTCCTAAAAAGACTCAGACATAATTTTCTCAGGAAAACACATAAGTTGAATCATGCAGAAAGTCTCCAATAATGCAACATGCATCTCAGCTTTGCTGCAACTGTGTCAAGCAGCTGTGTTGGTTTCATGACTCTCAGGGTTTCCAGTGGATATGTCTTTGCCAAAGATGGTAAAAATCAGTAAACAAGTCCTCAGTAAAATTAAGATTTGGAAAAATTCAACAATTTCTCAGATTTCAGTGAAATGGAGAGGAATGAGAAATATGCTCAGACTATATGACCAGAGATCTAAGATATCCTGATCTTGAGCCATCATTAGGATTAAGATACTGGTTTTTCTACAGACTATGGCCCATTGTCTATCCTCTAGTCCTAGCTATACTTCAGTAAACCTGCCTGCCTTAGTAAGGATTTCTATTGTTATATCTTAGCAGTCTTATCAAAAAGCAACATGAGGAAGAAAGGTTTATTTTGGATTGTACTTCCCGATCATAGTCCATCATTGGAGAAGGTAAGGACAGCTACCAAGCAGGGCTGGTAGCAGGAGGCAGAAACTGACAGGCCATGGAGGGGTGATGCTTATTGGCTTGCTTCTCATAGCTTGCTCAAACTGGTTTCTTGTAGAACCCAGGACCACCAGCCCAGGGATGTTACCACCCAGCATGCGATGGTCCCACCTCCATTGATTTGGGAAAAATCTCTTAGGGTTAATTCTCATGGAGGCATTTCTTCAGCTGAGGTTGTTTTCTCTCTAATGGCTCTAGCTAGTGTCAAGGTGACACATAAAACCTGCTAGTAAAACTTACCCCTTTGAACATGACACTAAAATACATCACTATTAAGACTCAACCCTTACTTTCTTATTTATCCCTTTGGTCTCATATTAAAAACATAAACAATTGTGAAAGTCCCAAGATCTTCAAAAACTCAAAAACATTGAAATTTTAGTGCCTTTAAGATACCCAGAGTCTTTTAAAAATCAGTCTTTGATAGTCAAAGTCTCTCAACTGTTTACCCCAATAAGATAATTTCTTACTTCCAGAGAAAAACCTCAGGGCACAGTCATTATCAAATCTAAGGAAAACCAAATTCTAACCATGAAATATCTTGGATCCACTAATTATCTTCTGGACTCCTTCAATGGGCTTGGGTCACTTCTCCAGCTCTGCTTTCTTTAGCACACACCTGGCCTCCATTCTCCAGCTGGCACCATGTCACTGTTGCTGCTGTTTTTGTTGGTCATCCTATTGTAATAGCATCTCCACATCACTGGGGTCTTCTGTTGCAACTGGACTGCACTCCCCAATTAGCCTCTTATAGGCTCTAACCATGGAAATCAATCTAATGTTTGCTCAGAAAACTGGCAATAGCTCTACTTCAAGACCAAGATAGACCACTCCTGGGCATACACTCAAAAGATGCTTGTGTTGTATTTCAAAGTGAATGATCAAAGAAAATTGAGCAAATATGGATACACAGGGTAATTATTATCTTATTTTATTTCTTTCTAATTTAATGAGATACAATATTTCTAATCACATTCTTTCTCCTTCACCACCTCTTCACAGATCCTCACATTCCTCCATATTCAAATTTGTTTGTTGTCTCTCTTAAAGATAAAACACGAAGAACATCAACAACAACAACAAAAAAAACACAAAATAAAACTAAAAGCAAGAGAAAAACCCCACAAACCAAAAATACATGAAATCTATTTTGTATTGGTCACTGACTCCTTAGCAGGAAATTTGCCTGCTATCCTCAGCATTATTCCACTGAGGAAAACCAGTTTTCTCTCCCACAGTAGTTATCACTGTAAATAGCTTCTTGGTCCGATGGGAAAATCCACTCACTTGAGTAATCCACATTAGGATATTGTCTGGCTTGAACATATGCAAGTCTTATTTATACTCTCTCTTAGTTCATATGTGTGTGTCTGCCTGTATCTAGAAGACAATTTTTCATTGGAGCCAACCAACTCTCCTGGCAGTATAATTTCTCTGCCCCATTCCACAAGCATCCTTATGCCTTAATTTGAGGGCTATGATACAGAAACCCAATTTTGGGATAAATCCTCTAAAGTCTCTCACACACATATTGTCCAGTTATAGTTCTCTCTCTTTACTATTATTTACTGCATAAAAAAGTTTCTGTGGTTAGAGTGTGATGAGGCACTAGTCTATGGCTATAGTAATATTTCACTGGAAGTAATTTATTACTATCCTCACTTAGAATAACACTATTAATAATTTTTCATAAAGTCCATGAACTACTAGGTCTCAGAATCTTAGCTTCATTACCCTTTTCATGGAACAGGTTTAAATTTCTTTAAAAAGTCCTTGTTTGGTTCCTTCTGTGATATTTTGTCCCACTTGCAACCAGTGAGCACATCTTGCAGGCAGATTGCTACTGTAATTTCAGGGTTGATAGCTGAGTGAATGATATAATATATATTAGGAAAACCAACAACATATGTAACATATGTTTGCTGTAAAGTATAATCAAATACGTAATAAGAACTCTCAAGTAATCTAATAATTAAGAATCTATTAAATCCTACTTATTTTTTACATTATCCTTACATTTATATCATGAATTCAACATAATTTTAGAAATATGTTTTCTTCAAGGCTGTCAAATACAAATAGCCAAAACTCTGAATGTAACATTTATCTATTTCTGATTATGTCATGGTTCTTCTTGCTATAGGTAGTTTATTGTATATATGTATAATAATATAAATATATATGTAAAAATACAAAATATTTATTAAAAATTATGTAGTTGTTTTTCAAATATTTGAACTAATCTCTTTCATTTAAGCATTAAAATAACAGAAAGAGTGGTGTTCTTGTACATGATTCTTCTTATTGCACCTAAACAACACTGTTTTCTTTTATATTACTAAGTCATATGACAAAACCACTAAGAGAAGAATACCATAATACTCTGACAGGTTAATAAAAATTCAATATGTAATGTATCAATACATAAAAAGCAAATTTACAAAAGAAGCTTCAGGAGACACTGATATTATTCATGGACTAAAATCCAATACAATGAAAAAGAAATATAAATACTAACTACAAGTTATTATCTTATTATAATATATTTATATGTATACATATATCAATGTATATGAATGTAATTTTTATTTTGCTGAAAGACTATTGGTAACCCTTTACATATTAGTTCTTAGAATCTTCTAGTGTGATTATTGATAATTAAAAGTTAGATTGATTGAGGGACTGATTGAGTGAATAATTACTGGGTTAAAATTAAGAGCCTTATACATGTCACGTACAAATTACACAGATGAGGTACACCAATACAATATTTAAATGAAAAATTTGTGAGAGAAAGTAAGTGGAGTGTACACAGTTTATTTGCATTATGGTCATTCACAATTCCTCTGTGTTGCAAATAAAATCTAAAATCTAACACCTAAAAGAATTTGGGTCCATATAAAATAATTTAATTATTTTATTTTCATTCATAGTTAACTAAATTTACTCATTTAAAGTAAATAGATTCCAGGACTTTGTTAGGAGTTTCTGAGATATATATTAACCATAACATAAAAATAATAGCTTATCTAGCCTGCGTGGTCTGAGTGGGTCTGACAAGAGGCAGGCAACCGGCCTCAGTGGACTGAGTCTGCAAACTTGGGCTAACAGAACTCAGCCAGGACAATCCCCATGGTCCGGCAGGGACTCCTATTCTCTTGCGAGAAGCTGGACTGCACTGAGGGTCTGGAAAGGGTCTGAATTGGGACCACAACTCAGGGGATCTGAAAACCAAATGTGTGCAATCTAGACTGGTCCGCTATGTAGACTAATTGAGGCAGGAACCTCTCTGTGGACCAGGGAAGTCCAGACTCAGACAATTGGTCAGATAAAGCCACAGTTCCCATGGCCAGGCAAGGACTCCCACCCTTGTGGGAAAAGCTAAACTGCCCTGGGTGTCTGGAGGGGAGTCTGAGTTGTGGCTGTGGCTCAGTAGGATTGAGCCACCAAGGGTGCCCAATCTAGATTGGTCCACTATCTAGACTGATCCAGGCAGGAACCTGTCTGTGAACTATGAGAGTCTGGGCCTGGACAATTGGGCAGATAAAGCCACAGTCCCCATGGCCCAGTGGGGTCTCCTACGTGCTTGGTAGAGGCTGGACTACCCCGAGAGGTCAGGACAGAAAATTAAACAGTAGCCAGCAACACAGCTAGTCTGAATTCCCATGGTAGCATGAATGGAGTCAGGCAGAAGCCTAACTCTGCTGACCTAGTCAGGCACAAAATGTGTAGATCAAAGTCTCCTGGAGCAGAAACAAGGCCTCCTTCCAGTTCCAGAGAAGAACTCCCTGACCACCACAGGCAAGGGCATGTGACCTATAATCACTCACCAACTACCCATTCTCAACAACCAGTGAAGGACACCAGAAGCTACCAGCCAACATCAGAGATAGCAAGATGACCTACAGGACAGCATAAAAATGCAAACAACAAAAACCAAAACAGCTTGTACTTCTTAAGATCCCAGCTATCCCAAAAAAAAGTAACCCTGAGAACTTAAAAACAATCCAAATACAAGAAAATGACCTCAAATGCTTAGTAATGAAGATAATAGTGGAGGAAACACATAAATTCTATAATTAAATTCAGGAAGACACAGCCAAAGAGGTAAAAGACATAAAAGAGGCCTATAGAGAGGCACGGGAAAAAAATCAAGAAATATAAATAACAAGATAAAGGAAATCAATAAAACAATTCAAGGTCTATAGATGAAAATGGAAACAGTAATAAAAGCACAGACAGAAGAAAAACAGGAATAAGAGACCTTAGAGAAGAAAGTAAGCAAGTGAGATTCTCTAACAGAATCCAAGAAATGGAGGAAAGAATCTTGGGACTAGAAGACACAATTGTAGAACTCGAAGTAACCATCATAGGCAATGCTAAATCTGAAAAAATCCTGAAACAAAATATCCAAGAAATCAAGGACACCATGAAAAGATGAAACCTGAGAATAATAAGTATTGCAGAAAGAGAAGAGACCTGACTCTAAGGCACAGAAAATATCTTCAACAAAATCATAGACTAAAAGTTCCCAAACTTACAGGAGATGCATATAAACATACAAGAGGCATAAAGAACACCAAATAGAATATACCAGAAAATAAAATTTTCCCAACACATAATAATCAAAATACAATATATATATAGAACAAAGAAAAATATTAACATCAGCAAGAGAAAAAGGCAAAGTAACATATAATAGCAAACCTATCAGATTACACCCGACTTCTCAGCAAAGACCATAAAAGCTAGAAGGGCCTGGACAGATGTCCTGCAAATGCTAGGAGACCACAGATACCAGGCCAGACTAATATACCCAATGAAGCTATCAATAAACATTGAGGGAAAAAACAAAATATTCCATGTAAAAAACAAATTCAAACAATACCTACCCATAAATCAGATTTTACAGAAGTTACTAGATGGAAAACTCCACCCCAAAGGGACAAGCCACAACCAAAACTACACAGGAAATAGATAACTACGCCATCACAAAACACAACTACACAAAATCTCTACTGTAACAAACATCAAAAATTAAGGGACTTAACAGTCACTTGACATTAATATCTCTCAACATCAATGGTACCAGCTTTCCAATAAAAAGAAACAGATGAGCTGAATGGATACATAAACAAGATCCAATATTCTTCTGCATCCAAGAAATACATCTCACTCACGAGACAGACATTATCTCAAAGAAAACAGCTGGAAAAAATATTCCAAGCAAATGGTCACAAAAAAAAAAACTGGTGTGGCCATTTTAATATCTAATAAAATAGACATTCAACCAAAATTAATAAAAGAGATGAGGAAAGACACTTCATACTCACCAATATTAAAATCACCAAGATGACATCACAATTCTGAACATCTATGCTCCAAATACAAGGGCACCCACATTTGTAAAAGAACTATTATAAAAGTTTAACCACACATCCATCCCCACACATTAATAATGGGAGACTTCAACACCCCATTTTCACTGAAGGATAGGTCACTGAAACAGAAACAAAGCCAAGAAATAATATCATTAGCCAATGCCATGAATCAAATAGATCAAACAGATATTTACAGAACTTTTCACCCAAACACAAAGGATTATATCTTCTTCTCAACACCCCATGGAACCTTCTCCAAAATTGATCACATAGTAGGTCACAAAGCAAGTCTCAACAGATACAAGAAGATAGAAATAATTAGTTGTATCCTATCAGATCATCATGGTCTTAGGCCGGAATTCAACAACAACAGAAATAACAAAACACCTACACACACATGTAAACTAAAGAATTCTCTACTTAATGACATATGGGTCAGGGAAGAAATAAAGAATGAAATAAAGGACTTCCTGAAATTCATTGAAAATGAAGGAACAACATACCTAAATTTGAGGGACACATTGAAGGCAGTGCTAAGAGGAAAATTCATAGCACTAAATGACTTTATAAAAAAAATTGGAAACATTCCACATAAGCAACTTAGTGACACCTCTGGAAGCCCTAAAAAGAAGAAGAAGAAGAAGAAGAAGAAGAAGAAGAAGAAGAAGAAGAAGAAGAAGAAGAAGAAGAAGAAGTAGTAGTAGAAGAAGAAGACACAACCAAGAGGAGTAGACATCTGGAAATAATCAACTTTGGGGTGACATCAATAAATTAGAAACAAAGAAAACAATTCAAAGAATCAACAAGACCAGGAGCTATTTTTTGAGAAAATCACCAAGACAGACAATTGTTACCCAAACTAGCAAAAAGGCAGAGAGACACAACCCAAATCAATAAAATCAGAAATGAAAGGGAGACATAACAACAGACACTGAAGAAATACAAAGAATCATGTGATCCTACTTTAAAGGCATATATACCATAAAAATTGAAAATCTAAGAGAAACGGACATTTTTCCTGATCGATTCCACTTACCAAAATTGAATGAAAATCAGATAAATTAAATAGTCCTATTTCACCTATAGAAATAGAAGCAATCATTGATAGTATCCCAACCAGAATTCTACCAAACCTTCAAAGAAGAGCTAATACCGATACTCTTCAAGCTACCATATAAGATAGAAACAGATGTAACATTATCATATTCATTCTAAGAGGCCACAGTCACATTGATACCTAAACCCCACAAAGACACAAGAAAAAATAAGAATTTCAGACCAATTTATCTTATGAACATTGACGCCAAAATACTCAAGAAAATACTCACAAAACAAATACAAATGTGGAGATGCTCAAGGAAATTCCTCTAAAATCCTGGACCAGAAAAGCTGCCCATTTTTTCCATATCACTTCAATATAGTTCTTGAAATTCTAGCCAGAGCAATAAGACATCAAAGAAGACCAAGGTGATCAAAATGGCAAAGGAGTTAAATTATCCCTATTTGTAAATGATATGATAGTGTACATAAGTAACCTCTAAAATTCTACCAGCAAACACCTACAGCTGAAAAACACCTTCAGCGCTGGGAGGACCCAAGATGGCAGTGAGCAGTATGGACTATGTTTGGAAGCTCCAGTGAACAATTCAGGGAATTGCACAGATTTCTGAGCCAGAAACACAAAGGTCCCCACACCATGGCAGCAGGAGTGCTCCACGGTTCAGAGGGACCACGGTGCGGAGGACCTGCATGCCCCTGCACATGGGAGGAGCACGCACTTTCTCAGATCGGAGCAGCAGCGTCAAAGGCAGCAACAGCAGCGGTGGCACCAGCAGCACCAGTGTCAGCAGCGGCAGTGGCTGAGGTTTGCAGCTCTGAGCCTTCCAGTGGAGGCAATTTGTGTGGTGGCCAGTGGGAGTTGCTGCTGCAGGAGAGGGGACTCTGGACAGGATTTGAGTCGTGTGGTGCCTGGTGACCCAAACTGTACTCGGCGGACAGTTCAGCCCCAGAGTCCCGGGTTCAGCTCAGTGCATAGTGCCATGGAGACACTGGCTCAGTGCAGCAAGCAAATCTGCCCTAGGCACTAGCTCAACTCAACCACAGCTCCCCTGCTGTGACACAGGCTGGCCAGAGTGTTCAGTTCTACTGGAGGCACCACCTCAGCACAGCTGCAGTTCTCCTGCTAAAAGGAAAATTCATAGCACTAAGTGCCTTTAAAAAGAAATTGGAAACATCACACATAAGCAACTTAACAACACAACTGGTAGCCCTGGAAAAAAAAAAGAAGCAGATACACACAAAAGGAGTAGATGTCTGGAAATAATCAAACTCAGGGATGAACATAACAAATTAGAAACTAAGAAAACAGTCCAAAGAATCAACCAAACCAAGAGCTTGTTCTTTGAGAAAATCGACAAGATAGGCAGATCGTTAGCCAAACTAACTAAAAGGCAGAGAAACAGTATTGAAATCAACAAAATCAGAAATGAAAAGGGAGACATAACAACAGACACTGAAGAAATACAAAGAATCATAAGATCCTACTTTGAAGGCATATGTGCCACAAAATTTGAAAATCTAAGGGAAATGGACAATTTTCTTGATCAATTTCACTTGCCAAAGTTGAGTGAAGAACAGATAAACAAGCTAAATAGTCCCATTTCCCCTACAGAAATAGAAGCAATCATTGATAGTTTCCCAACCAAAAAAAGCCCAGTTAGAAGAAAAACTGAGAAAGAGCCTGGAGCACATTGGCACAGGAGACAACTTCCTGAACAGAACACCAACAGCTCAGTACTTAAGATCAACATTAATAAATGGGACATCATGGGCTGGGTAGCTTTTGTAAGGCAGAAGACACTGTCAAGAGAACAAAGCGACAGCCTACAGACTGGGAAAAGATCTTCACCAACCTTACATCTGACAAAGGTCTAATATCCAAATACATAAAGAACTCAAGAAATTAAATGCCACCAAACCAAATAACCCAATTGAGAAATGGGGCTTGGGACTAAACAGAGAATTCTCAACAGGGGAATATCAAATGACTGAGAAACACTTAAAGAAATGCTCAACATCTTTAGTCATCGGAGAAATGCAAATCAAGATGACTCTGAAATTCCATCTTATATCCATCAGAATGGCTAAGATAAAAAATTCAAGTGACACCACATGCTGGTGAGGATGTGGAGAAAGAGGAACTCTCCTTCATTGTTGGTGAGAATGCAAACTTGTACAACCACTTTGGAAATCTATCTGGCTCTTTCTCAGAAAACTAGGAATAGGACTTCCTCTAGACCTAGCTATTCCACTCATTGGAATATACCCAGAAAATGTTCCACCACACAAGGACATACCCTCAACCATGTTCATAGCTGACTTATTCATAATAGCCAGAACCTGGAAACAGCCTAAATGTCCCTCAGTTGAAGAATGGATAAAGAAACTGTGGTACATTTACACTATGAAATATTGTTAAATACAGGTAATTCTGAAATTTGTGGACAAATGGATGGGACTAGAAATGATCATAATGAGTGAGTTAACCCAGAAGCAGAAAGATTCACATGGTATATACTAATTTATAATTGGGCAGTAGCCCAAAGGGCATGTCCCACAAAAGTCTTCACTTAGGAGGAGATTGGAATAGATGTAAGGACATCCTACTTAGACTTTAAGTAAAAGAATTGTAGGAGTTTGGGAAATAGAAGCACCCAGAGTGTCCTAGAAACCTACAAGAAGAACATTGTGATGGGTGGATCTGGGTCCAGGTAAGTCTACTCAAACTATTCCACTAACCAAGGACAATACAATTAGTAAACATCAGACCCCTACTCTGATCTACCCAATGGACAGGACATTCTCCACAGTTATGTGGAGAGTGGAGACTGAATCTGCCATGAACTCGGGTGCTCCATATTTGACTACTTCCCCTTAGTGGGGAGGCCTGATGGCACTCAAAGAAACAAAATGCAGGCTACCAAGATGAGACTTGATAGCCTATGCATACAGTGGTGGAGGAGGGACCCCTCCATCTTAGACCTAGGTGAAGAGAATAGGGTGAAAGTGGGAGGGAGAGAGAATGGGAGGATACAAGTGATGGAATAACAATTTAGTTGTAATCTGAATAAATTAATAAAATTAAAATTAAAAATAATATTATATAATAATATTAAAATGAAGTCTTTGTTTGACACCAAATGTATAACTTGAGTTGAATATACGTATGTAAGTAATTATATTAATTTCTTACACATGTTCTTATTTGCTATTATTAATGTATTTCTTATGTGTTCATATGCATTTCACACACATACACTCACACATACATACATTTGTGTGGGTGCATGAATATCACAGTGCATGTGCAGAATGGAGGCCAACAAAAGAGCATTAATTTTACTTTAACCATTGATTGGGTCACATTCAATGCAGGATATCAGCCTTGATGTCACTGTACCCAAAGAACCATGTCATAGGTCCACTTGTTCTTTTTTAAAAGGTATGTTTGTGTGTGTGTGTGTGTGTGTGTGTGTGTGTGTGTGTGTGTGTATTCCTATATGTATCTACAGTAATATAGATCCTTGAGACAAAAATTTAGTATACATTTCTAATAACTACCTTCCCTTCATTCTTTTCTTGTACATTTATGACTTGTTAGTCTTTGGTTTAATCAGGATGGTTTTAGAAATTCAAAGATACGCTGTTACTGTGAGCACCTTGGTAATGGAAGGCCAAAATTTGAACTAACCCATAGGCTCCATGATGTCATATATGTAAATAATCACCCTACCTTTATTTTGATCTGACTGTCTACCCTTTATCTATCTATCTATCTATTTATCTATCTATCTATCTATCTACCTATCTACCTATCTATCTATCTTTTAGTAGTGTTGTGTTTAGAATGCAAAACATCTTTCCTAAGCTTATTTGCATCCTCTGTCTTCAGCTAGTGGTTCTGTTTGTGATAAATTTGAAACATTTAGTTTATTAAGGCTTCCTAAAAGAAGTATGGTAGTGTGGACAGAACAGGAGACCATCCTGGACCCACTTCTTCCTTATCTCTCTGTAGTGTTAATGCAAAGGCATAGACTGGCTGCCTGGTCCTGCTGCCATGCCTCCTCCACCATAATTGAGTATATGAGCTCTTGTGCTGTAAATCAAACAAGTCCTTCTATCCTAAAGGTGCTTTTGTCAGTATCTTTTATCACAGCAAGAGAAAAGAAAATACAAGTGAATATCATTCATTAAGCTCTAGGCTCTGTTATTTTATCTAAAACATGAAAGGGAAAAAAAAGAGTATAAAGGAGTTTTCACTGTATTGGTAAAATGGAAAAAATTTAAAATGCATATTTTAATTCTAGGCAATGGAATAATGACAAAAATGAGAAAAATAAAAATAAAAACAGTAAGTGGCAAAGTGCAGATTACTTTTCTAGGGACACCTTTATAAATGAACTTTTGGAAATTGAGTTTTGACCACAAACTGGAATGGGATAAATGGAACAGTGTGAAATCTTCTATTGTAAAGAAATTCTGGATCTCTTAATGCAAAAAAAAAAAATGGGCCTATCAAGGTTGCTCAAGGTGTAAGAGCTCTTGATCTTGCAGTGGACTGGAGTACAATGACCATAACACACATCAGGTGGCCACAACCACCTATCTCCAATTCTAGATCAGATAGCTTCTTGTGTCCTCCATTGGCACCTGCACACACATGGTTCATGTGAACATACACAGTATGATTTATTTCAGGTTACAATTTCAGATGACTGTGAAGCATTGTGGAAAAGTAGGACAGAAGTCTCAGCTACTAATATCCCATCTACCAAAAGCTGAAATAAATGACTGTATACAAATTCAATCTCTTGCTTGGTGTGGTCAGCTTGATTTTTTTTCCATCCTAAAGTGCAAGGTACTCTGCTCTCGGGGTTGGGTGAAGATGGTTATAAGGATGTGGCAACATTAGGAGGTGGGAAATTTTTGGTGGAAGTATATCACCCTTTGTCACCTTTGATGTTTCAGATGCTCAAGCCAGGTTTGCTATACATTTTTAAATGTCTACTAATTGCCTTGATATCATAAATTGTAGTGTAAACATAATTTTATATAAATTAAAGTATGTGTTCTTCTGTTTTATTTGAGACAGGGTTTTTGTGTGTAGCCTTGGCTGTTCTGGACTGACTTTGTAGAGCAGGCTGGCCTTGAGCTCATAGAGATCTGCCTGTCTCTGTCTCCAGAGTTCTGGAAGACATGTGTGTGCCACTGCCTTAATGACTTATTTGAAATTTATTTAAGATTTATCATGAATAATTATCTTGAGATATCAGTTAAATTGAAGTGATTTAGTTTTTTTAACTTATAATTTTACTAGAAGATGGATTCTGATGTCCCATAAATGCTTCAAAAGTTAAATTTAAGCAACCTTGCTTTATATACTAAAAGCAACTTTGTTGGATAATCAGTGCAATTATTTAATATTAAAGTGTATTTTAGTAAATAGTACTTAATAGATGTGTTTTAACCAGCACAGGAAATATAACTGTTGCATAATCAGAGATAAGAATATAGTTAAGTGTTAGGTGCCATGACCAGCATAGACAGGATCCTGGGTTCAGATTTCAGCTCCACATATAGCACTGCACCATCAGCGTGGTAGTACACCATTTTGATCCATTAGTATATGTGGGATTTGTAAATCAGGTTAAACTTACCTACTCCTTAAACATTTATTGTTTCTCTTTAGTAAGATCTTCTAATTTTAATTAGTTTCTTAATATTGAAAATACTATTGAGAATGAACTTTACTTTTGAAAAATTTCAACTGTGGTAACAGTAGTCCAAAGCAGCAATTCCCAGTGAGAAGGAAGAAGAAAACATATTTATAAATGTGTTGTTTTTATGTTTTCTAAAGCAAGCATATTGATTAAAATAAATCCTATTGTTTACAGTGTAATCATTGGTTTATTTTTTGGAACTTTGCGACTGTACAGTATTATAGTTACATAAGAAACTTTAATATGTAAACTATCTTAACACACGAGTGTGGTTATGCACGGTGCTAGGGATCCATGCTGTGATGAATATGATGGGTCTTAGTGTATAACCTTAAATCATTTCCTGTTGTTGCTGACTGGAAATCATTACAGACTAAAGTCAAGAGGATTTCTCCTAACTTACATGTAAATGGTTGGTAGGTTTTTTTCTTTATTTCTTATTTTTATTTTTTCTTTCTTTTTTGTGACATGATCTTGGCTGCCTATGCCTCCCTCAGTACTAATTTGAAAGGTGTATGACACCACACCCAGTTTCATTTATTTTCTAATACGGATTTTCTTCTGATCTTTTGATCCACAGACACAAAGGAAAACAATCATTATTAATATTTTAGATAAACACTTATTTTTGATTTGTCTTGTATAGTTGTATAGGTTTTCCCAAGTGTCATGTTGAGTCCCGTAGAGACTGGCTCAATAGAAACTCTTCAAGCCTAAGAATCAACATACCATACTAAGTCCTGTGTATTCATACATCTCTTGAGTGAAAGAGATATACTGAGATTGAAATAGCTATGCTCATTTGTTGGTGTAGAGGTGAGATAGAAAGGAAGTAGCCTGTCATTTGAAGAACATGCCAAATACCACAAGTACATGTGAGCAGATGAGGTAAGAAAGCAATAGAACTCTGTCCTGAAGTGGCTCCTGTGTTTCCTGTATCCAGGTATGTCCTCTAGTGCATTGAGGACCTGGGATTTCCATAAAACAATTAATATTACCAGTTTTTGCTAGTGTTTATAATGTTCTATCTATCTGACCAGTTATCCCATGCATTAGCACGATGATTAATTTATAGGTCCTCACCCAGAAGTTACCTCTGTGGCTTACTTGATAAGTGTATTGACCATGTGTTTTAAATTTTGTTCATGGTCATAACTTGTAACTATTACTAACTACTTGCATTGTAAAGGGCTAGTGCATCTATAAATTGATAACATTATTCTGTTTAATTAAAAGCCTGTGTTTTCGTACTCTGGTGCCTCTTATTTGACCACGTCCCCTGGATGGGGAGACCTGGTAGCACTCAGAGGAAGGAAAGCAGGCTACCAAGAAGAGACTTGATACCCTATGAGCATATACAGGGGGAGGAGGTCCCCCTCAGTCACAATCATAGGGGATGGGAATAAGGGGAAAATGAGAGGGAGGGAAGAATGGGAGGATACAAGGGATGGGATAACCATTGAGATGTAACAAGAATAAATTAATAAAAAAAATCCTGTGTGTGTTTTTTTTAAGCAATGTTGGAGAAACCTTTCAAATACAGTGAAATTAGAATCTATAAGATTCTTCAGCTACATGTAAAGCTAGTAAGATTTTGACACGTTTTGTTTTTTTAATGGAATACAAAACTTTCATTTAATTACAGATATGGAATCATGTTACTACTTAAATGATTTTTTTTAATTTTCTGGTAAAATAAATTTAGATGATCCTCCATGAGTATTTTATACTTGCATGTAAATATCTACACTTTTTTATTTTTAAATTGTCATGAAGGAAGTAGCCTAAAATTGAAAAGTTAAGTTTGATGGTAAACCTAGAAGCAAGGTGCTAATTTATTTGACATAATGTTAATTTTCCTATTCAGTGTCTCAGTGGTTCTATTTTTTGTATAGTCTACGGTATCTATGTTAGAAGGAAGAAAGTTTAACAGACCACAGTGATTTAGTTTGAAAGTAGTTAGAGTCTTCACTACTACCTCCCACCATCTTTAGTACAGGAATGGACTTTTCATGCTCTTACCAAAGTAATGTAAACAGAAAGCCAGACACAAACCTTTATCTATAGTTGTACACCAATTGAAACATATGCTAAATGGCACAAAGCTGATAGGACCAACTAACCAATATCTGATTTGACTTGAGGCAAACTCTATGAGATGAAACCCTTACATAACCTCACTGTGAAGCAAAAATCTGAGACTAGATGGCCCAGAGATATAGGGTAAAAATTAATACTACTGATATATATATATATATATATATATATATATATATATAATGTAGTGATAAATGTACTCATAATTGTATTCTGTTATATTCATGGATCTATACATTCTTCAGATGTCATTATAGAAGCTTCCTCCTCAAACAGATGATAAGAAATATATTGACCCACAGACAAACATTACAGAGATAGTGAGAAACATTGGAAAAACTTAGCCCTAAGTAGGATGTTTCCATCAAATCCTTCCTCGTAGACCTCCGTGAACCCTGAAAAAGATGAGGCAGAAATAGAGTACACTGTATGAGACTGAAAGAATGGAGGACACCAAGAAAACGAGGCCTTTTAAATCACCATGAGCAACACTCAGATGAGCTCACTGCACCACAGCACGCCTATGGAGAGCAGCATGCACAGGGGCTGCACAGGTATGAACCAGGTCATCTGCATATATATTATGGCTTCAAGTTTCATGTGTTTATTGGATTCCTGTGTATGCAAGTGAATGGCTCTCTGATTCTCTTGCCTTCTCTTGTTCTTTCTTCCTTCTGTTTGTTTGACTTGTTCAACTATGATATTATAGTTTTGTATTTGACATACTATGTTTTCATTTGTTATATTTTTACATTAATAAATTAATTTATAAATAAATGAATGAATGAATGAATGAAAACCTCAACACTCGTGAAAATTTAGCAACTGAACATGCCACTTACACCAGCTGGGAGAGGGAAAGTCAATTTTCTCAATTAGAGTGACAGTGGCTATATCAACCACACCGGGACGGGTATCATGTTCACGAAGCGTTGCCCACATATAATGAACTTCATGGTTATTTTGTGTGCTTTTGTTTATTTAACGTTCAGAGTGGTTTTTGCTGTTGGTTGAGAGGGTTATTTTGTTTTTTTGTTTTGTTTTGTTTTGTTTTGTTTTTTGGTCTTTTCAGTTATTTTTTGTATTAAGATTTGATTTTTTGAGAAAGAACATAAGTTGCTGGGTGGGGACAGACTTTAGGGAGGACTTAGGGAAGGGGAAGAATATGATCAAGTTATATTGAAATAAAAATTTATTTTATTTTATTAAAATAATGGCTAAATCTAAGTCACTAAAACAAGTTATTCTTGATTCCATTGCTGCTTTCCTATTTCCTTCTCAGGATATTTTTCTTATAAAGCAAAATTAAATAAATAAAAAGAAACAAAATCTAAGCGACACGTTGTCTACTCAGTGTAAATTAGGAGGGAACAATAGAAAAGAGTTAAGGGAAATCTTTAAATTATACACTAGCAATGCACATACATTTCCAGCAGGAATTTGTCATTCAGTAATTCTTCATCTTTGAAGAGGGACATCAGGAAAACTGGGATTCAATGTGGCAATGAGGCTTAGACTCTAAGGATCACCAGAGAAAAGTTATCCTTAAACCTAAAACAGATGCTTCATGGCTTTTGATGTTCGCAAAAAACAACAGCAACAAATCTACTCTTCCAATCTTCTCCCTTTTTCACATGTTGAAACCCAAGGTGCTCAGTGCCAGAGCAATTAAACCACAGTTAGTAAGGCATAGGTTGTTTGAGGGTAGCTGAAGACAATAACATATCTTTCTTCTTTTCAAAATAATTAGCACAGGAAAATTAACAATATGTTTCTGAAAAAGTTTCACAGGGCAAAAATTAACCACAAAAATCATCTCAAGAAGTAACCGCAGGTTGAATTAAATATCAAATCAAGAGAGGATTACTACCAATGGGTGGTGATAATTCTTCACAGCAAAACGCAGTACTCATCTGTTAACTATTTTATTAGTTTTTAAATAATTCTTCCTAAAGAACTCCTTCATTGCTGGTGGGAATGCAAACTAGTACAACCACTTTGGAAAGCTCTCTGGCGCTTTCTCAGAAAAATGGGAATAGGGCTTCCCCAAGACCCAGCTATTCCACTCCTTGGAATATACCCAGAAGATGCACTACCACACAACAGGGACATATGCTCAACCATGTTCATAGCTGCCTTATTCATAATAGCCAGAACTTGGAAACAACCTACGTGTCCCTCAGTAGAAGAATGGATAAAGAAACTGTGGTACATCTACACTATGGAATACTACTCAGCTATTAAAAATAAGGAATTTCCAAAATTTGTGGACAAATGGATTGAACTAGAAATTGTCATAATGAGTGAGTTCACACAGAAGCAAAAAGAGCTAAATGGTATATACTCACTTATATCGAGACACTAGTCCAAGGTGTACGTCCCCATGAAAAACTGTACCTACCAGAATAGTGGGTAAGAGGGGAGGACATCCTATTGAGACTTTAGGTGTGAGAAGCCTGGGAGAATGAGGAAATAGAAGGATCCAGCGGGTCCTGAAAAACTACATGGGAGTCTGGGCCCTGGGGTCCTCTGCAAACTATGGCAACAGCCAAGGAAAATATAGGCAGTAAACCTCGAACCCCTACCCAGACTAGCCGACGGAAAGGACATTCTCCACTGTTGAGTGGAGAAGGAGATCTGACTTTCACACAAACTCTGGTGTCCCATATTTGACCATGTCCCTTGGATGGAGATGCCTGGTGGCACTCAGAGGAAGGACAATAGGTCACCAAGGAGGGACTTGATACCCTATGAGCATATACAGGGGGAGGAGGTCCCCCTCAGGAACAGACATAAGGGAGGGGAGTAGGGGGGAAGTGGGAGGAAGGGAGGAATGGGAGGATACAGGGATGGGCTTACAACTGAGATGTAATATGAATAAATTAATAAAAAAATTTTTTAAAAAACAAAAAAAGAGTTGCATAGCATAATAACAGCTTCAGAAAAGCTTGAGTAATAAATGAATTTAAAGATGTCATTCCACTATTGAGAAGTAAATGCTGTGAAGGTAATTTTAAATAGTCTACAATTACTTGTTTAGACTGTAAAACATAGCAATTACTCTCTATTAAATAATTTGTATATAGAAAGGAGCATTTACATACATACATGCATACATACATACATACATATGCACATATTTTGTTTCATTTTCCTTCATATGAAACATCCACATGAATGTCACATGGTGTCAATACTTCACAGAGCATATCCATTCATCCTAATTTCAGTGTTAAAACCAACAAAGAGAAAAAGTGGAAATCAACTCTTGTCAAATACTAAGTTCAGTATTTTCTTCTTGGTGTGTATATCTTTAGATTTATAACTGAACAATACTGGATTTCATAGGAGTAAGGAATTGTAAATGTTGTTTTTATTTCCTGAGATAGGGAAAGAGATGAGAGAGGGCTACACTCAAGCTTTACTAATACATGGCTTGAGCTAAGCCTAGAACATCTCTACCTAACTATCGCTAATGATAGACCTGCAAGTGCCGGAGTCCAGCTCCAGATTAGGGTCGGGCCCTGAAGAAGGGTGTATGTAAGAGCGACGAGGGCAGGAAGAATCAGACACGTGACACCATTCAATTATTTTGATGAGAGAAGGGACAGAGAGGAAGTCTTGATGGCTTTAACTACCCTGACAATGTATGACTCTTGTAAGCTTTATTTATACACAATATCATTTCCTTAAAATCATTAATCATTGATTACACAGCTTGAAATCTTTTTGGTTACATAAGTATATAGGAACAAAGAAAACAAAGTAAGCAAACAACAAATTTCCTGAGAACTAAAAATTAACTTTTAGGATAAAATCTAAAAACTTTCTTCCTTATTAGTATCGTAAAGCCTTGCGGTTACAAAAGGTATTAAACAAAGCAATTTTTGTTTTGAGTTGGCATATGATTAATAGATCAAAGATCAATCCCTCCACCTGGTACCCTAAACTTGTCTTCCTGACCCTTAATCCTTTCTTTTCCTTATTTTAGCTATCTTTTAAAAATATTATGTGGCCCATTTTTTTTTTTACTTAAAAGCAGCTGGTCCCTTTGTCTTTCCAGAACATCAGGAAAGTCCTGGCCTGTCAAGTTTACTCAGAAGGGCAGGCAGTTCACTGAGACAACATACATGTCTCTGTGACTTTGTCTTGAACCTCTGTATCAACACAACTTCTATCTTTACTGTGGTTTTGTAAAGAATAGAAAACTATTAGAACTTTAGGGCTGTTTCCAATGTCTTTGTTTAACCTCACCATAAACTTTTACTTCAATACAATTTCCATCTTTATTATAATCCTGTGAAGGAAACTTAGAATTTTAAAACTATTTTCTTTTGCTTCTAGGTAGGCACAAAGGTCTGTTGATAATGGCATGGTCAGGATCTCTTTTCTTTCTAAACTAGTTCCTTGTATGTAAAGCAGAGCATGAAGACCTAATAATTTTAATTATAGGTTGTCAACCTTCAAAGTTCCCATAAAATTTTATTCTTTATTAATTCTTCTGAAGTCCTCTAAATCATTTATCAGAATTGTTTGTTGGTAGTTTAGTAATGATTTTGAACTCATATATTAATTTGCCAATAGATCTGAATAAGTTTTATGAATGACCCAATTTTCTGCGTAGCTGTATTTTCCCGGAGAATCATCAATGACTTTATTAGTTTTTATTAGTATCAGCTTTTACTAATGTTCAATTCTAGCCTTTGGTGATAAGCCTCTAACAGGAACCTCTGTAGTCAGGATAAACCCGAGGCATCCAGGCACTGGAACTTTGTCAAGCAGGCCTTAAGGACACCTGGGTATTGGGGTACTTGAACTTTGTCAGGCAGTGCCCCCAGATTTCTTGGCCTTGCCATGAAAGCTTCCAGCCTCCATACAATTTAATCTGTAAGACCTGACCTTGGAGATTTCAGCTTCTGCCTCCATCTAGGCCTAGAATGTTTACAGCCTCTGAGACATACTGATGAATAACTCAGCCTTTCCAGCTTTTTCTGAACTCTGGCTGGCTGGTTCACCTGAGCTGTTCTGGCTCAAACCTCCTCTCCAAGCTGATTTATTTAATCCACTTAATACCACAGAATATGGGAAGGGAAGGATGTTGTTTTCATTGGCTAGTGCATGTGAATGAAAGGTTAATTCATGCTCTTACTCCTACCTAATCAAGAAAGTACTACAATAGTTTTTCCATTGCTACCTGTCTGTAAAAGAATTTTTGAAAAAAATCAGTTTCTTATTAGATTATCCTTTGTATAGTACTTTTCTTGTAGAAATATCAGTTTGCCTGTGAACAATCTATATTAGAAGTTCCTGCAGAAGAAGAAAATCTATGCCACCCACTCTGATGCTTTTCTTGAATACAGTGTCTCCAGTTGGCTGTTTGTTTCTTCCATATCTAACTAATTCTGTTCTACCATGCTTTGTTTTAATATGACTAGGGCTTCTATTATATTTAACTCCAAATTTAGAAAGTGAGTTTTGAATAACTATTACAAATTGACTAAATTGAGCAGACTAATTCATAAAATATCTAAATAAAATTAATAAAGTTCACACTACTAATTAAAAATCCATTGCAGATTTTCTTTAAAATATACTCCAAATTATAATGTAACTCTTAAATACTGTTTCTAATTTCTCTTGATGCTACTGTGTAAGTTGTTATTTCCTTGATATTAAGGTACTTTCTACTTTTGTAGTAAAAACTGCCTAACTTATACCCTGTAGTCATTAACTAAGGACAACAATGTTCTACAACCATAAGGGTATTCACTACTGAAAATGTATATATAATTTACTAATTAATTCAGAGCACTATCATTTTAAATGTTACTTTAAAATTTTCTTTTTCTTCCAAGAATTATTGAATAACTTCTTTTCTTAGGAACTTTTTAAAATATTGATAGTATTAGTCTATTTGTTTTTTATAAGTGCAGCATAGACTGGAACTGTTAATGTAATGACAAATATCTGCTAATGATATTATTATTGCTAATTCTTGCTAATAAGGATTCAATATTGGTGTAATAATATTCTGTGACAACTGGAAGAGGTGATAAATCTAAGGCTTATCCTTTCCTAGCTACCTAATAAAAACATTTGTATTCAATGTATGCTAGCATAAATATAGGAAAAAATTATAACCTGAAAGCAATCATGATATCTTAATATTTTTTTAAAATAGGAAAAAAAGTTTTTACCACATCACAGCAAAAAGTTTATTTTAGAATATTTGATATAATTATATAGAAGGATATTAATTTTAGAAAAATGAATATATGTATATAATCTTAGTGTTATATTACACAACAAGCTATTGTTATAAACATTTCCTGAAAGAAGTGTATACCATCTAGTGATCTAGTGGCAAAATTGCAACTGTTAATTCAGCAGTTTTTTGATGTATCTAAAATCATCATGACTTCATAAACAAACTTTTAATTAAGTTATACTTGAACATTCTGTTCAGCACAATAGCTGTTTAGGAAAATGTCCAATTAGTTAATTATTTCTATTGCTATGACTCTTGGAAATAAAATGAGCACACAAAAGAAGGGTTGAGTAAAGTCTCTGCAGCCTAATGACACTTTTATTTCTGAAACACCAAGTTAATGGTAAAAGTATTTTATATTATGTAATGATTTTATAATTATTGTTATGTACTATATACATATATTATATATATATATATATTTCAGTTCTGTTAAGAACATATACTGAGCAAATTGAAGGGCATTATACAAATGCTATAATTTCTAAATATAGTCAAAAGTCATTTCAGTTTACAACATTAGACATGATAATTTAACATCTGATTACTTTAAATTTTGACTTCTGTTAATCTTTTTAAGTTTACTTAAAGTTTTGTACAAGATATGATAAATAATAGACCAATTCAGTTTTCCTTATATCTCAATTGGTCATTAAATCCCCCTCAGGAACAGTCATAGGGGAGGGGAATAAGGGGAAAATGGGAGGGAGGGAAAATGGGAGGATACTGGGATGGGATAACTATTGAGATGTAACAAGAATAAATTAGTAAAAAATTAAAAATAAATAAAAATAAAAATTGTCTTCCTCTTGATTGGTAAAATATTCCTACAGCTATAGAATATTAAAACTGTGGATGATTCAGTTTTACCTCAATAAATTTCAAATATATTAAATATAAAATATAGTCTTAACTTCCCATAAATGATTCTCCTTATGAACAAGGTTACTTGAGAAGTGCACATAACACAGTCGAGGTTCTACTCTCTCATGAGGAACAACTGTAATTTTCCATCATTTCTGATGATGCCCTATCTTTGCAAAAATTCTACCCCTATAAACCTAAATTACAGGTCATTTACACTTTCCAAATTTCATAT
This sequence comes from Acomys minous, assembly GCF_964271855.1. NCBI lineage: Eukaryota > Metazoa > Chordata > Mammalia > Rodentia > Muridae > Acomys > Acomys minous. The sequence continues at coordinate 78,691,440 of NC_140486.1, read as the reverse complement.
ATCTTCAACATCTGTTCTGTACATCATTTTCATCTAGATACAACTAACATGAAAAACACAATAGCAAAATGCTCATAGAACAGGGTACCATGTGATTACTCCACCAACTTTTATCCTTTCCATACTGGCTTTCAAGATAAATTAAATTCTGATAATGAAAACTAAACACGCTTTACAAGCACTTGTTTTAAAATATTATGAGATGAAAGTATTTAAATTAACTCCAATAAAAAAAAACAGGTCAGTAGATTCTGGATTTTGTGTTTTAGTTAGTGTTCTGTTTATGTGAAGAGACATCATTGCCAAGGCAACTCACAAAAGAAAATGTTTATTAGGGCTCACAGTTCCAGAGTGTGAGTTCATGGTCATCTCGGTCAGGACCATGGCAATAGATAGGAAAGCATGTGGCAAGAGCTATCTTATGAATGAAAAGCATGAAACAAAGAAAGAGGAAGAATAGAGAGAGATAACTTGGAAATGCATGGGCTTTTCAAATCTCAAACTTACACACTGTCACACACACTCCAATAAATCCATAAACACTTTTCATTGGAAATAGATCAAAGAATTGTGGACCACATATTCAAACATACTAGGCCATGAAGGCCATTCTTACGTGATCCATTACAAAAATGTAGTCTTTTTTTTCTTTCCAGTTATCTCTCTCCCTATTTCAGTAACTCCTATCCCCCATTATTTCTTAAATTTACAGCCTATTCTTCTTTATACAGTTGATTAAACATTGTTTTATGTACATATGCTTAGGATTGATCACTTGGGACTGGATGTCTATCAAGGATCATGTCCCTTCCTACTCTGCATCCTGCATCCTTCATATTTCAGCAATATGTACTTCAGTTGCCACTCCTCATCAGAACAAGACAGCTCGCTGGACAATTTCTAAGAAAGCTTACAATCCCAATTGGTCCAGCAGTTCAGACGGTCCCACACAGGGCTCTAATTAAGCCTGGAATTTCTCAACATTTAGAAACTGGACCACAAATGCTATTCCTAACCTGTTCAACTATTTCCCCAATTTTATTTGAGCCCCTATAAAGCTATTATTCATCCTAATCAGCCAGAAGAAACTTCAGAGAATGATACCCCATTTCCTTTAAAGGTGGGTTGTGTAGGTTTTTGGTTGCTTTCTTGAGCTATAGAGGGCTTTTTTTTTTCCAATGGAAGTTGGTTATAAGTTATTATTGGTATTATTTACAGAGAAACAAGGTTAGACTCAGATGTTTCTCTTTTCCTTTATTTTCCATTCTTACATTTGGAGATAGGGATTAAAAAGAAAGAATGGGAAATACAGAAATATATAGGGAAGATAGAGTAAAAAGTAGATTAGTGAATCTACTCCTCAATTTAATGTCTTAATTGTCACAAGTTTTTTTTTAAATTCACTGGCATAGAATTTTGTATGTAGATGGAAAATAAGTTTAATTTTAGATACAGTGGTATATAAAACATCTTGATTTTAATGCTTTGCTTATTTCTCAATATCTTACACTATTGATTTTGATATCATACAAAAAATAAGAAGTGAACGCCATCACTTATTTTTCTTGATCTTATCTGGAAGAACAAGGAGTAACCTATCATAGACACTACCTCCCACGTTCGACAAATACTTTTAAATATCCAGATACTGTAGTTCATAGTTTGAATATGTATTGAATCATTGCTGTGTTATCTCAGTTTCTTTTCCTGTATGATAAAAATACTCTGACAAAACAACTTTAAGGGAGGAAAGTCTCTTAATATATCTTCTTATGATATCTCTGAAAAGAGACATAGGGGCAGAAAGAAGGGAAAGTGCTTGCTCACATTGCATCCACACTCAAAAAGCATAGAGTAAACTAGAAGCACAGCCAGGTTATAAATGCCCAACACCTAAGGAAATGATTTCTTCCAGGGATGCTCAATTTCTAAAGGATCCATTATCTTCCCAAATCCTACCTCAGGCTGAGATCCAGTTTTTAAATGTATGAACTTTGTGAACTGGTCACATTCAAACCATTATCTGTACTATAACAAAAATTTGGCTCTCTTTCTTACTTCATTATGTATGGTATTGAAATATCTGAGTAAACAATGGATTTGGAATTTAAATGCTAATATCACTTGTCATAAGTTCATAATAGAGCGATAAGCAGATTATGTCCTCAGGAAAATATCTGAAGAAAAGAGAAATATATTCTAAATATATATTTACCAGTTATAGTATAAAGATGCAATGAATTAAATACAGAGAAACATTTGTTTTTTTTTTTTTTTTTTTTTTTTTAATACATTTTTATTAATTTATACATATTACATCTCAGTTGTTAGCCCATCCCATGTATCCTCCCATCCCTCCCTTCCTCCCACTTCCCCCCCCTACTCCCCTCCCCTATGTCTGTGTCTGAGGGGGATCTCCTCCCCCTGAATATGCTCATACGGTATCAAGTCTCTCCTTGGTGACCTATTATCTTTCCTCTGAGTGCCACCAGGCATCTCCATCCAAGGGACATGATCAAATATGGTGCCCCAGAGAAACATTTGTAACTGATTCATGCAGAATTATTAGAACAAAACATCTTTTTTACCGAATATACAACTGTCTTCATTTGCATCTCCATAGTATGTCTTTAAGGTAATATGAATAGTTACCATAATCTTGTCAATTAAACTGAATCAAATTGGAAAATCAGGCTTAAATAATTTGATTACCTCAAGAAAAGTGTTCATCTTATATGTGAAGTTTGTTTATATTACCCATGACAGAAAGGTGTTCATGGAAAGTATAATATTGAACAATTATGATGTTCTTTGATGATTCATTATCTCTTGAAGTAGTTTGAAGAAACATAACTCACTGCTTACATTTGTGAATATTCATATACTTTGCTTTCATGTCTTAACAAAAAAGTAAAGTGTCTCAAGACATAGGATTAAAATACTTTAATTTTTTTTATCTATTTGAAGAATATTTCTATCAAATAGAGGTAGTGAAGAAGAGGTCCCAACAGACACCCTGGAACTGGAGTTATGAACACTCATGTGCTGTCATATACATGTAGGGAACAAATCTAGGTCCTCTACAAGATAAGGTCATGTTGTCCAGGTGCTTTCTATCATGTGTCATCAAAATATTTGACACCAGATCATTAGTTATTGTCAAGACAATTTTATTGTTATTAAGTTGCTCTTGAATAGTTGTTAAAACATTTTAGTCAATATAATTACACAATTTGATTGTTAAGTTTTTTTTCTTTCAATTAGAGGAAAATAGATGAATAGTTAAGTTTCCAAGTAATGCTCAGGTCAAATGTTGGTAAGTATTTTAAAATCTAATTTATAAGTGAGAGTTGCAAATTTAATTTAAACACCCTGACCTTGATACAGGTTTAAACATTAGAGGTTAACTAGGACTGATCTGATGAGTAATTAAAATTATTTCATTTTTTAAAATTCAATTTTATCCTCACATATGTTCTAATCAATAACTCAGGGCTCATGGAGTACAGGTTAAATTGTTATGTTAAAGTATTTTGCTCAGAGAACAAGTTATTTTGTATCCACAAATAATTTCTGGTAATAATTCAGTTGTCCTTCAGGCAACAGCTTGATACTCATTCATATTCACGAAATTGGCATTTATGTTCTATTCTCAATTGTAAGAAGCCAGATGACTCCCTGATTCAAGATCGGGAAAAAATAAGATAATAACATATCATAATGTAAATCTATTAATATTCCTTAAAATATAGCCATTCTAATAATGCTTCATTTGATATCAACTTTTATATGGGCTAAACAGTGATGCATCATATACAAGTAATCATTTGGATAGCTGGGGTGAAATATCTATGTCTGAAAATAAAGTAAAATTCATGAACCTCAATTATTCTGTAATGCCATTGTTTATAATTAGAATGAATGTAGAAGGCTTTTACTTTCCAAATTGTGTGAAATTTAACTAAAATATAATGTATTTATAGTTGTTATACTAATACTTACAACATTGAATATGTCTCTAGTGTCTAAATGGGAAGAAGTGATTACCCAGCGCTAAGACAAGGTCTTTTAAATCAACATAATCAAAGATTATATAAAAATAACAGAAACTGTGGCAGAATGGAAAGAGTGTATACAGAAAGATTTCAATAAAAGAAAGGTAGAAAACTATATATTTAAAAAAAATAAAGGAAAAATTGGGGAAAATGAGACTATATTGTAAAGACATGGAGAAGTCTGTCATAAAAAACAATTGATATAGGAGGTTATATTAAAAATAATATTAGCAAATGAAGATTCTGAAACAAATAATTTTCAAAAATAACTGTGAAATAATTTTACAATCAAACCTTCAGACAAATTTTGTCTTTTTCCGGGATGCTGAAATTCTTCTCATTCTCTGCCTTGTGATAAAGCACATGATCCAAAGCAACTTGGGACAAAAGTGGTTATTCAACTTACACATCCTAATCATTGTACATCATGAAATAAGGAACCTGGAGGAAGACATTGAAGTTAAAGCTGCATAGAAAAACTGCTTGCTTGCTTCCTCCCCATGGCTTTCTCAGCTCACTTTCTTATATTTTCTGGGACCTCTTCATGGGTGTTATTGAAAAAGTCCCATATGCTTGCAGACTGGCAAATATGGTGGAAGCATTTTCTCAGACAGGTTTTATCACTTTAAATGTTATCAAATTGACAAAATCTAACCAAGACATTCAATCACACTGCTTTCATACTTGATAGACACAATTAAGAATAAGTCATGTGATTACACTACTTACACTACTGTGTATAACTGTTTCTTCATGACATTAGTTGCATTTTATTTGATGGCAGTTATGAAACCAATATTTCCCTTTTATGTTTACTTTGTTAATTAGCAGAAAAATCAAAGTTTTTTTCATGACATTTTTATGTGTATTTTGTTTTGATTGATTTTTTCCATTTCCTCTCCACACTATTCTTCTTACTTGTACGCTTCTCTCATATTACGACAATCATCCATGTTGGCATTATCAGAGATAACAAACACATATAAGAAATAAAGTGATAAATCATATAAATAAAAATTACATGATTATCATCATAGATGTAGAATATGCTTTCACAAATTACAAGATGCTTTCATGGTAAAAATCCTAGAGAAATATCATTGGAGAGAACATATCTTAAAATGGTAAAGGCTTTGTGCAATAATCCTACACTTAACATTATCCTAAATGGAGAAAAACAATGAGTTGGTTGTAAATGTTGTGGATTATATCTGTCTTATCAAATCTATTCCATTGATCAATGGTTTGTGTTAACCACTACCTAGTTGTTTTAGCTAATTTTTAACCTTTTTCCTCTATTACAGATTTAAATTGGAACAATGTTACTAACAACAGAATTGTTATTATTTAGGATTGTGTTAGCTATAATAGATCCTATGTTTTTATGTGGATTTTAAGAATTTTTTTCAGACCAGTAGTGCATGGTTTTACCATAGGTCTCAGGACAATCTAGTCTATGGTTCTTGGTTATGTAAACAGTGTTGGCATGGTTCCCTCTCATGGAATCCATATGTCAAATCAGACACTAATTAGTTACTTATGTATGTTATGTGACACTATTACACAAACATAATTTTTTTTCTGGTGAGACAGATTATTCGTCAAAGTTTTTGTACCTGAGTTGGTATCTAGATTTCCATTTTAGTAGCCTGCTGGTCTAAAAATAAGTATCAATAGCATGACTACTAATGATATTCTGATACATACCCATAAATAACTGTCTTATCAGTCATCAGCAGAGAGGCTTCACCCGGAGGTAGACACAAACAGAGACCTACAGCCAGATAATATGCCACACACACTTACACACCAGACAGAGACAGAGACAGAGACAGAGAAACAGAGAGAGAGAGAGAGAGAGAGAGAGAGAGAGAGAGAGAGAGAGAGAGGGAGAAAATAGGATGGTCCCATCAAATCCTTTCCTTCATAGCTCAGGGAATCCCTAGGATGAGGAAGCTGTAAAGCGTAAAAGACAGAGGGTGTAGAGAACATCAGAGGAACAAAGCTCTCTGAATCAACTAAATGAGACACATAGGGGCTAACAGGCAAGCAGCAAGCACAGGGCCTACATGTATCTGTACCGGTTCATTCATAGATGCTAGTTAAGCATTTTTTGTGATAATGAGTACGTCTCTGACTCTCAGGCCTGTTATTGGGACTTTTATCCTGTTGAGTTGCCAGATCCAACTTTGATAGGATAATTTTTGCTTCAGTAATTTACTCTTTTCTGAAACAAAGGGAAAAAGAATATCAGACACATAAAGAAAGGAAAGACATCTCCAATCATATTCTACTATTTTCCACTGAATTCTTGGCCAGTTGGGGCTCCTCCACACTTTTCAGCCCTCACTGGTAGCGAGACATGGCCATCCGTATTTTAAATATTAAAATAAAGGGATTTTGTGAGTAATGCATTGAGTTTTTATGAATATGTAGATTGCCTTTTGTGAGATGACACTTTTCAGAAAATTAAATATAAAAACACAATAGTTTTATAGTTTTTCTATATTTTAATAATTTATTTAATTTCTAACATATTAAATTTCCATTTTTAATTTTTTTATTTTCTAGATGAGATGTTTTACAAAATAATATTTGAAGCTGCTCTGAATACAGATGAAATCTTAAAGCTACTAGTTACTTGTGTGGAAAGATATATAACACTAGTAGGTATTTCTTTAGTCTACATGTGCCCATTAGTCAATGACTGGATAGATGGCTATACCAGAAATGAATCTCCTCCTATTTAGGGAAAAAAATCACTTAACAGTACTACATAGATGTAAAATGTATAATCTTTACTCTCTCTGTCTCAGTCTCAGTCTCTTTCTCTCTGCCTCTGTCTCTGCCTCCTCTCTCTTTCTCTTTGTTGGTGTGTGTGTGTGTCTGTGTGTGTGTGTGTGTGTCTGTGTGTGTGTGTGTCTGTGTGTCTGTGTGTGTGTGTGTGTGTGTGTCTGTGTGTGCATGAGAGAGACAGACAGACAGAGAAAGACAGAGACAGAGAGTTTAGTTTTGGTGAAGTTATACCACTAGGAATGACAATGCTTCCTCACAAAAGTGGAAGACTATCTAAAAGAAAACTCTCACTTCCAGGAATTGGAAACAACCTTTGAAGTGTTTGGTCAAATGGGCCAAAAGATTCAAAATACAGTAAACATCATAGGCTATTGTCATTGTCCTCCATTATGTCTTCAAATGTGAAAGAAAGACCTTATTTCTGAACATAACACCTGCTTTGCAAACAGGACATGAAAATTTAAACAGGACATTTCCTGTATATATAACCTGAAATGATATAACGTATCAGGGATTCTCCCTGGAAAATCCTGACTCTCATCATTAAACATAATGAAAAAAAAAGAAAGAAGTCATGAATTTGAGTCAGAATAGAAGGGACATTGGGGGTGCCAGTGATGGGAAGGGCAAGTGGCAGAAATGTAAATATCCTCATCCAGGAATCCACCAAGAAGAACACTAGTGGTTTAGAAATACCCATCTTTAGTGACAAATTGTTTTCCCTTTGCTACAGCACACATGTGACTACACACACACCTTCAAACAAATTATAGTGAAGTAGAATGTATATTTTCATAATATAGTAACTGAAAAAGAAAAGTCAGTGGTTCCCTGGATGCACACTGTGGTTGATAGTGCCTTAAATCTAAACAGATTTTCAATGAGGCAAAGAAATTAATTGATGTATTAAGCGATGACACTTTCAAGGCAGTCCAGGGAGCACAACACACTAATATTGGAAAGTATTCTAGTCTCCATCTGTGTCTTTATCCATATAAGCAGTTAATTTAAATTTCATTAAATACAATGTCTTTCTTAACATTTATTCTTCTGTGGGTTTTTTTTAGTTGAATATTATGACTCTTCTAGCTTACTTTTAAGACTGCTAATTTATACTACCCAATATTTAAATGTACGGCTGCTCTCACTATTCCATTTCAATTTTATTGTGAAGAATTTTGATAAGAATTCATGCTTTAAATTAATAAAGGATGTTGCACATACTAGTAGTAATTAATAATGTATTTTATAGTAAGTTAAGATAGCTGTAATCATTAAATAAGTGGAAAGAAAAAAGTGTTGAATTTCCACACATCTAAAAATTAAAGGAAATACAAGGTCAAGGTGATAGAACATTCAACTAGTAACAGAAAAAACATTAAAATAAAATATACATTTAATATGTAATATGAAATTGAAATGTAAATTTAAGGCAATTATTATCTTAAATGAGAAATCAAATGTTTTGTGAAAGGGAATTCCAAGCTTATGATAGTTTCCTACTCTTCCTCATCTTCATTAATTAAATATGAACACATCTGCATCAAGTAGTCATCCTAAGTAAATCCTGCCTCCCTTTCTGTCTCTTACAGTTCACATATTTTTCACATTCCATATAAATAGATTCAGGTAATGCATGACTTTTGATATTTAGGTTATATTACTTTTTAATCACAAAAATATTAAGGACTTTTTTTAGTGTATCAGATTTCATGATTTGCCTTTATTCTGCTTAATATAATTGATTAGTTACAATTTGAGCAGTCATTTTTTATTGGATATTTTTATCACTTACACCTATGGGAGGGTATATAGTACAATTATAGAGGTTATTACACTGGACTGCAACTCAAAGTTTGCAATCATTCTGATATAATGCTAGGCAAAGAATGACTAGTTTGAGTTTATTTAATTCTATTTCGTTGGACAGCCACTATGCTGGCTAAGATATCTATAATATATTACATTCCATTAACTAGTTTATGAATTTTAAGCTTTAATCTCTCTTCTTTCTCATCATCAATACATTTTCTCTTCTGGTGGCTTATTAGCTCATTTTTTAGTATTTATTTTCATTAATTCTTTGATGATTGCCAACAAATATTCCTACTGTATTCATTGTCCTCCACAAACTTTTCCCATAAATATTCTCTATCATTCTCACTTAGCCATATATAGTGAATGAAGTGAACTCAGTTTTTCATCATCTATCCATGAAGAGTCACCATACTGGAAGCATCTTCATGCTCTTGTAGTATAGTGATATCCAACCATTTTAAATTATGATTTAAGCATTTTAAAAAACTAGCATATTATCAGGTAGGTGATTTGTGCTTTCTTCATTTTCGGTAGTGCTACATGACTTACACTCATAAACATTTAGTTTTATCCAATCCATTTTACATGCTTTTGTTCTGTTGACTGTGATGCTACAGTCAAACATACATAGTAGCAGGCTTCTTCTTCATTTTTTGGCATGTGAAAACCCACATGTTCCAGGTAGAATTTTGGAAAAGATTGTTCTTTCTCATCTATTTTAATAATCAGTCAATCCTAAATACATGGTGTTATTTCTGTTTTCTTCATTATCTTTTAGTATTTTAATACACTTTTACCTTTAAAATAGTAAAAGTAGTTAAGTGATGGTACTCAATTTGTAATATCTTCAAATTCATAATGTAATTATCTCTCATATTTACTCCTTTTTCTAAGAATGTCTATATGAGCACATGTGTGCCCATGCATATAGATTTGCTAGCATCAAATTATTTACTTTTAATTTTAAATATAATTTCAAAACTGTATATTCTGATTATGATTTCCACTCCTGCAAATAATTCCAGTTGCTCCTTAGCTTCCAACATACCCAAATGCACAAACTTTCTCATTCTCACAGGTATACAAGCAGACATCTAAAAGATAATAAAACTCAAATTAGATAAAACACAAAGGAAGGATAGCAGGCCACCAAGAAGAGACTTGATACTATAAAATATATGTAAAATTACTTGAATGGAAAAAAGCAATAAAGAATTATAAGACAAAGAACCTAAAAAATGTTATCGAGCTTGTTTGGTGATGAACATCAACTGGAATAAGTGTATTGTATGCACAATTTCTCCTTTGGAAAAATCGGATATTTCATTTGTGAGTAGATATTCATTGAAGATTTCTTCTGGGTTATGGCTGTAGGCTTGTGTCCACTTTCCCACTCAGCATTTCAATCACATCAGACCAGAGCTAGGCATTCTGCCTCAGTGTCTGTGAGTTATATGTATATATGTACTTCCTATTTTTAATTTAATTTAATTTTAAGGCCTTGTTTCTTTGGTGTCTTCTCTCTCTTCCATTCTGTCTCACAAAATCTGTTTACTTCCAGAAGAGGGGCAATTTGATGAATACATCCATTTAGGACTGCTTGTTTCAAGGTCTCTGACTCCACACGTTCCTCAGATGTGGGTCTCTGTATTTATTCCCATCTACTGAAAGAGGAAGCTTCTCAGATAATGACTCAGTAAGACACTGATATATCTCACTAGGCATCATTTTATTGCTTCAGGCTTAAGTAAGAACAGTGGTATTTGGTATTCCCTAGTTCTCTGATATATGTAGTATCAAGATTTTGGCCAGCTAAGCAGTGACACAGATGAGTTCTATATCATGAGGTAGAACTAAAATACAATTAAATATTGGTTTGGTTAATTCCACTAGTTTTGTGACACTATTGCACTAGCTGGTCTGTAACGGAAATCATCATTATAGATCTGAGAGTTTTTATCTGGATCAATGTTTATCATTCTCATTTGGTAGTATGAAAAGTACCACGAAGAGCAGTCTGTAGGGGTTAAGGCTCTAGATAGGCACCAACCTGAAATATCCAAGATCAAGCAGTTGTGTTGTTGCTGTCTTCAACAATAGGGTCTATATTAAATTCAGTAGTGGCTACCATAAAGGGTTGTAGACTCTAGTGAAGACATATTGTTCTGAGTATTATTGAGCATGCTTTTACTCTGGTGTACATTCTATTCCTTTTTTTTGTTGTTGTTTTCTAAGGATCTCATGAGTATATCATAGCTTTGTGCAGCCAGATAGCAAATTGTCCATTGCTAGAGTATAAAAATGATACAGATCTGTTAATATTTATCTTGAACATTACACATGTAATAGATTTATTTATTTAATAACTTTATTTTGTAGTTCCCTTCACAATTTCTACATGTAAGGTGATATTTTATCAAGTAAGTTATTTTCCCTTATTCTGTGAATAATTATCAGGAATAATTTGTCTAACAAAGTGAATGAATACATGTTTGTCTTTAAGTTTTATAAGTATACTAATTCCTTGGGTGGGTGGGGAATGTGTAATGAATCACTGGTGTTGGAAGATAAAAATCCATTCTCTACACTATTGTCTGTATGGGTAAATATGACAAAAATTATTCTCACCATACTTTCTTAAGACCTTAGTCTTATCAAAATGTACATCAAGCTATGTACTCTTTCCTACTTAAAATAGTCATAAACAGTTTTGAGTAATTATTGATCTGATGCTTTAATCTCAGCCAACTTCATTTTGTAGCAAATTCCTTTTATTTCTGTGTGTTTTTTTAGTTAATAAATCAACAGAAAATGCTTTTGCTGAATTGTACCATGCCATATATACAATACCAAACATTGTTGGCATTCAAGGAAAATTTGGTGTGTGTGTGTGTATGTGTGTGTGTGTTTAAATGAGCTTTTTGTCATTCTGAATCTCTTATTTGTTAATAATACGATAGCTCATGTTCCATAAGTTATCTTGCTATGAGAAGAATTCAATTCCCTTATATGACTGAATAAAATTCCATTGATTATTTCTCCTATATTTTCTCTATTAATTTACTTTTGATGGATATTTGGGCTACATTCATATATTAAATATTGCTGCTAGATTTACAATAATCTTCAATGTATGAGCTTACACCTACAGACAAATACATATTAAAGTTACAACATAGCTGAGCTGTATAGAATTATCTATTTGAGCTTTTTAAAATCACTTTTTATATAAAAATTAAATATTTATTAATAAAATATATTTATTATGGTTTTCTGCCTCACATCTTCTGCTATTATCTCTCACCTCCCTTCCCATCCAACACTACGCTGTCTTTCTCTTTTTGTTAGAAAACAAAAAGGCAAATAAAAAATAAAAACATGCAAAACAAAAAAAAGCACAAAACACATACCTACAAAAACACACTCATAAGAACAGAAAGTCTGAATCCATAGTATTTAAACAAAAGGTCAGTGAGAAAAAATAATTTCCAAACAAAACCATAGGAGAAAAACTTATTAAAATACCACTGAATTATTATTTTGTTTGTTTGTTTTCTTTTGTTGGACATCTACTCTTGGGTGTCATGTCTTCTTATAGTGTGATTTATATACCCAGTATCACTTGTAGGAAAAAAAATATTTTTCCATTGCAAATGAATGTCAATTGTGACAGCTTATTGTTTTGGGAAGGAAATTGTGTCTCCCCTACTTCATTTCTCAAATGGTACTCAATGTGGCTTGAATCTGTTAAGGCCCTGTGCATGACAAGCTGTAGATTGGAAATTTTGTGACTGGGTTGGTGTAAACATTGCTTTTATTTCCTCAAATGAGGAAATGAGATTAGAGCCATACACATGTTTTAAAATGCATGGCTTATGATTAGATCAGAACATTTCTCTCTCTGTTCTAACTAGACCTAGACCTAGGCCTGCAAGGTTCTAGCTTCTATGCAATAATCTTTTCCAAGGCAAGACCTTGAAGGCTTCAGCTTCCAGCCTCTGTCTGCTAACATAGGCCTAGAAAGTTTTCAGCCTCTGAGACCTAGTGCTGAAAAAGTTCACCCTTTCTAGTTCTTTCTAAACTCTAGCAGGCTGGTTCTTTTGGCTTCTCATTGAGTTGCTCTGCTTGAATAAGCTATCTCTAAACTCTATGAAGAGAACTGCACTGTAGGCCCCAGCTGTGTAAACTGAATGGACTTCAGGAACTCAACTGAACTGAGCTGCACTCAGTGGAGCAGCACTGACCTGAACTGCTCATCTTGCTACTCCTAAGTAGCTTCTCTTTCCAGTCTGTTCTCCTGAGAATTAGGAAGATCCTATTTTTGAATGATTCTGTCAAATGTTCCTCTGATTTGTCACTTTCTTTGATTATCAATAAGATGCCACTTTCAAACATACCTCCTTCTTTATATATCCTAATCTTATCCCATTGCTTGGGAATGCAGGTGTGTACTAAGTGTGGTTTGTATTCTAGACAGATCATACTGTAATCCAGGCATGTTGGAATGCCAATGTCTCCATTTGAGACCATTACCTAGGATGGCCTATTCAGGCACTGTGTCCCCATTAATAGGAGTTGCCTACTGTTACCCTCATAGATTCCAAGGAGTTTCCATAATGATATGTTTCTACCTTGCTCACAAAATGCCTACTAATTCCAGTATTATCTTCCTCCATTTCTTGACACCTGATGCTCCTTATCCCATCCCCACCTGGCCAATGACCACCAATGTAATCTATTCTATTTCACATTCCAAAAAAGACTCTTCCCCAAACTCCTCCTTGTTACTTAGCCTTAAGGACATGTTTTAGAATAATATATTTTTGTATTTTATAACCATTTAATCATAATATATAATGACATAATAACATGTAGTTATAAAATGTTCAGTATTTCTTCTTGCTAAATACTGTATCACAACCATCCAATATAAGTTCATAGTAAAATCAAAACTTGTGATGTTTTCCTAATGCAAATGTAGTTTAAAGATTCCTCCAGTAGAACTATTGATGGAAGTATAAATGCATGACTTGCTCTGAATAGCTTTGATGTAACTAAAGCATCGTCTCTTGGGAACACAAAGTGCTGCAAGGCAATAAGATCAGTAATACTGTATGTGTTGCCTAAAGTGCCATGCAGAACTGAAGTGCTGCATTTACGGACTATGGTTCTTCTATCACTCAGTACATTTAAGAGCTCCTTTAGTGCTTCAGAGGAATTAACTAATCATTACACTCAATAACTTAAGGTTTTATACCTCAAACAAAACTAAAAGAAATAGGGTAAGTGGTTTCGCAAGTCTGTATTATATTTCAGCGTGAAGTCAAGACAGTAGCTTTCGGGTTTTTCATATGATTTAAATGGCTAGACTTGTGTTTCACAAAAATGCTTTACAAATGGAAATTACTGACCAGAACTAGGAGGAAGAGCCAGGGATGATAGATGGTAGAGGTTTCAAGGCACCACTTGCCTTCATCTTGATAAATGATTCATCATATGTCAGCAACATTTCATAATTCTTCCATTCCATATTCAATAAAATAATGTTAGAAACTGGGGGCTTGAGCCTCAGACTTTATGTAGAGATAAAGGGTAAATTTTCAAGTATGGTAGGAATGAATTGCTATTTTCATATGTAGAGGCAGATAATTTGTCCTAGTCAAAGAGTTTTATAATTATCCTAGCACGGGTTTTTAGCAAAGTATGAATTAATTCATGTTATGACCACATGAATATATAAACTTAATTTTCTAATTACCTACTTACCACTACATTATGGTTCCTAAGAGATTTTTTTGGAGGTAGTCACAATGAGAAGTTATATTTGGGTCATACAATCTGGGATTAGTTTCAACATTATTTCTGAAGTCGTTCTTCATTATTTCAGTCTACCAAATCTAAGAACAGTTTCAGTGGTGGAGAGATTTTGCATGAGGATCAAATTGCATGAGACAATTCCTGTCCACATTACACTTTGTATTAGCATACATCACATATAACATATACATCAAGTGAAAAAAATATTCTACCGTTTTGTAATGTCCTAGGTTGTACAATAACATATGGCTTACCTACTGAAAATTTTTGATGAGAATTATTAAAATGTATTTATGATAACATCTTTTATCTTGCTTAAATTTTATGGATTTTCTATTATCAATTTGAAAATTATGATGACAATTACTACAAGAACATTAATATATTCATATGCCTATAAACATAAAATAGTGTTATATACATATATTTATATGTTTAGAAAATGTTTTGCATGTTCTCAAAGTAGATTATCTACCATTGAAAGTCTTAGGAAACTTAACATTTCCCTGTACATTTTAATTGAAATATATATGCTTTCTAAAATTAATTCAAAACCATGTCTACTCAATTTAAAAATAAAAATGAAAGCAACTATTCTATTTCTTATATACAAAATTAATATAAATAATAAGCCAGTCTAAAATTTCTAACTTATTTTTTCTGAGTAGATTTTGAAAACTAACTACATGATGTCCAAGGTTTTTCAAATCTAAAGTGCTTTGGTTCAAAGATATACATTGGTTGAGAACTAAATAGAAATTTCAACATTTCAGATAAGTCAACTCTGCTGAAAATAGATGAACATAGGCTACATCATTTTTGTCTTTATTACTTTTATTATTCTCTCATAAATTACATCCTGACTATAGTTTCCCCTTCCTCCACTCCTACAAGGACCCCCTGACCTCCCCTCAATCCCAAATCCACTGCTCCCCCATTTCCATTAAAAGAAACAACAGGCCTCTCTGAGATATCAACCATGCATGGCATGAGAATTTAAGATTAGGCTAGGCAGAAACCCATATGTAAAAGCTGGATGAGGCAAACAAGTAGGGGGACATTTTAATATAAAAGGCATATACTTATTTATTAAATCCTGTTAAGTTTCTATGCAATATAAATAAGAATGTTAACTCCTTTGAGTGTGCATCTGTTTTACTAGTTAGTACCACAGCAGTAGAGAAAAATCTGTGTTCTTAGGTTAATATGTCTCCTGAAATGTTTGGGGGATTCTACTTCTAAACAATGTTAAATCATCATTCAGTAGTGCCATAACATATCTTCTCTTTGGATAATACACCTTTTAAATAGGCTTCTGGGATAATGGGTAAATAACATGAAGAATCAAGTATGGAGAAGGTGTCTAATTATAAATCATGAGCACTTGGGGGGTGGGGAAGGGAATTATTGGTGTGCACATTTGGCATGGTTTGTATTTGACTCTAAAATACATGATTATTCAGAAAATATAGAAAAATTTCTGAAGAATGTTCATGATAATGGTGTTTTAGCTATAAATTTTTTTCTGTGCTAGAAAATTAAAGAGAAGACATCCACATTAACTCTATTATTGTTATCCTTACACTTATCTGATATGACCAAAACTGATGCATTTCTTTCACAGTTTAAAATGGTATGATTTTTTCATGGGAAAATAAAGTTAATCATTTAATGCATCATTAATTCATAGTAAGAATAAATATAATGATGATAAATAGGCTCATATAAACACAAGAATATCAGCTTTACATTATCCATTTTTCAAGCCTGTATTTTTGTTGAAAGATCTTGAAGAAAGAAAGCAGCAACATTTCACTCTGAGGCAAAGAACAACCAACCAAGCATGCACATTGCTTTCTGTAAATGATGATGGACTACACTAAGGTGATGGATCAATAGGTTTAGATGTCTACCAATGCAATTGATGACCTGAGTTCAATGCCCAGGACCCACCTGATGGGAGAACACTAACTCCCACTGTTTGTCCTCTGACATATGATTGCCAATATGCCCAATCACTCAAAATAAATGTAGAAATAAATATTTTAAAATGTGATGTGCTAGCTGCGCATTGTGGCACATGTCTGTAATCCCAGAACTTGGAAGGCAGAAATACAGAGATTTCTGTGAGTTCAAGGGCAACTTTGTCTACATATTGAGTTTCAGGACAACAATCAGAACAACAGAGACCTTGTGTCAATTAAACAAAAACAAAACAAAACAAGAATTAGATCCATTATAGGTCAGTATTATTCAATTCAAAGTCATGCACAATACATGCAAGGTGTGCTTGGCTTATAAATTTACCCTTTTGGGTTTCAAACAAACAAACTGGTACAAACCTGTTACTGGCTATGCTTGAATATTTAACATTTTTGTTTCTGAATTTTGTTGCATTTTTTAACACATGTATGATAGTAACAGAATGAATTCATCACTCTTTATTAGGTTAAATTTTACTCCATATCTGAAAATTTTAATGATATTGCATTATTATAACATTGATAAGAAATAATTTTTGGCATTTCACCATACAAAGTTATGTTTATGGCTATAAGTTATTAGCCTTAGTTAAAAACAATAGTATATTAGCAAGTATGATTTTCAGTAAATCTTTAAGGTTGTAATTCTTTAACATTTATTATTATTATTATTATTATTATTATTATTATTATTATTATTATTATTATTATTATTATTATCCCCTTCCCATTCCCCATACCTTTCCACTTCTCAGCCCCTTTCCAACTGTCCTTCCCATGCTGCCTGTCCTTATGTGAGAGAAAGAGAGAGAGAGAGAGAGAGAGAGAGAGAGGGGGGGGGAGTGAGAGAGAGAAAGTCTGTGTGTATGTGTGTGTGTGTGTGTATTTTAGAAAGAGTGCATCAGCGAAGCACGTTTTGTTACTTTGTAGAAATGTCATGGTATCTAAATTTGAAGATGTAAATATCATTCAATTGTAGTTATAGCAACAGTCTATATGATGGTGAGTTATCTATTCTTTTCCATAAAATTATTTGACTGTAATGAAATTTACAATTGCACATTTTAGTTATGCAGTGAATTTTTAAATATATACAAGAATTAAAAGTAATGGAATTCTGAAAATAGGAAGACAAAATTGAGTTATAAAAAATAATAATTGTTTTTCAAGTCTAAGATTCTAAATGTATCAAACATTAGGGGTTTAATTGTTTTTTCATACCTTTATATTAATTACCTATAGTTAACTTGATCAATTTATAAGATAAATTTGTTATGATTATATTTTTAATATACACATTAACTCACCATAAATTTAATAAATGTTTTATTAAGTCTTAGAAAATTACACACACTATTTTTTCACACTCAAAAAACTCCTCCCCTTAACTCTCCCAGATCTAGCCTTACCTCTCTAATCTCTACATTCACATGCTCTTCCATTTTTTAATTTAATAACCTACTGGTTCCAATTTGTGTTATTTATATGCTGCTCTATGTGAAGCCATATTTTAGAACATGATTGACCAACCCAGAATGATGACATTAAAGTAGGATTCTCCAGCACCTGTAGCATCCAGTATCCAAAACTCCTCAATTAGGAGTGGAAACTTATGAGCTCCCTTGCCTCCCCATGCTGGGAGGTTTACTGTCTTGACCTTCTTCATGTCTCATGTTGGCAGTATCAGCTCATGTGAGTTCATGATTGCAGCAGCCTGACTATACCCAGAAGGCACTGTTTTGTTCAAGCTCTGTGGAAGCTTAGCTCTTTGGAGCTTTCTACCCCTTCATCTGTGATGGCCCTTGATCCTTGGGGATGAGGTATGGCTCAGTATTCCATGGACACTTATTCTTTGCACTCTTACCAATTGTGATTTTCCATACACTGGTCATTTGCAATCCAAAGAGACTTCTCTACAGAGTTCTGAGATATGCATTAATCTACACATAGAGAAACAGAGATGGTACAATGTCCATTTAACAAAATAATTTTGTTTGTTTTGAGACCTCTGATTTTCTCCAAACACTTATTCTGTTTATCAAAACTAGTTTGTTTTGATAATAATAAAGATATAAATTTATAATGTTAAAATATGGAGGGTTTAATCAATTCAATAATATTTCAATATTAATTCAAACTTTAGAGTGTTCCACTGTGAAGTGTCATTTTCTTAGCAAACTCATTAATATATTGGTTCAATTACTCTTTCTGCTTGAATAGATCATTTGAACAGATGTCAAATATTTTGATACTTAGGGCCAGTTCATAAAACTAAGAAAGCATAAAGTAATATAGCTGCTGAAAGTACATAAATATGATGCCAGGAAAGACCTAAAACTAATCATACATGACAGCAATTTTAATCTACCATGAGAGTGCACCTTACTAATTTTAGAAATAAACCAGTAGTAGTGAGATCATACTAGGTAAAACTATATTAATTTATCTTCAAAACAACAAAAGCAGGCAGGTATATTTTGGTTTGACTTTGATTTATATATTTGATGCTTGGAGATGGGGTCTCACATAGCCTCAAAATCACTATGTAGACAAAAGTATCTTAAAAGCCTGATCTTCAGTCCAAACTCATCAAATGGCATTGTAGAAATATTCAACTACTCTTTTCCACACTATTCATGTATTAATAAAGAAATTTATAGTTATAATGATATGGTATTGACTAATGCATATTAATGTCATCTTCAAAAGGTACTTTTCTGTATTTACAGTATTACTCTTTTATCATCCTAAATTCAAATTTAAAGTAATATTTAAAGGAGAACTTGTATCTTTCTAAAATGGCACAAAATGTTATTGATCTACAGTAGAATATTCATTTTCTTCTTCTTGGTATACATTTCTTTCTTAAAGCATTAGTATTTTGAGCTTGGAAAGAGTGATTCTATTCATAAAAGCTCAGCACTGTGATTGCCCCATGTACATCTTCATTTGTGTGACTCTAGTCATAGTTGGCCACAATAATGCTAGAGAGTGTGTTAACATCAGCACAACATAGTTCCATTATTATACATTTAAGTAAATTTCTTATAGAGATTGGATTTAAAGACCACTTCATTGTATGCATAAGAGTTTTGTCTTTCTTGTCTTTTTCTTGAGATTTTATTTTAGTTATACTATTGCTCTTTCCCCTTTCTTCCATCCAGACCCTCTCATATGCCCTTTCAAATCTCTATAAAATTCATATATCTGGAATATAATCTATTGAGGCTATCAGGAAATTTATTTTCAATATGGTGACAATAGCAAATTGAAATGAAAGACAGTTTACTGTATATGAATTTAACACCACCAGGGAAAGACAATATAAAAAGAGATCTGAACCCCATAACCCAAAGGTTATTGTGTGGACATATGTTTTTTGAGACAGGTTTTCTCTGTGAAGCCTTGCCTATCTTACACTCACTTTGTAGACCAAGCTGGCCTCTAACTCACAGTGATTCACCTGCCTCTGCTTCCCAAGTGCTGGGCTTAAAGACATGTGCCACCAATATATTTGATTAATGCAACAAAATCACCTATTGGGTTGCACAATAGGTTGCTTTCAGACAACTGAAATATTTAAACATGAAGGCATAAAATATTTCCTCAGCTTAACTTTGATGCAATTATCTTTTCAGTCAATTTAAATATCTAAAAACATAAACTGAAATGATGCAGTTATCATAAAATTATAGGAGCAAAACTGTATAATATTGCTGTGGGTTACATTTTAAATTAAGAAAAGGCTATGAGAGCATAGCTTTTCATAAATTTACTTCCTATACATACCTATCCTCATCTTTTGGTAGAAAAGGTTAAAGTTATGATTAGGCAGACTCCAAAGTTTCACGCAACTAAATTTTCCCTGGAGCAAGTGCCATTTTCACTTGTTTTCTCTCTTTAAAATATCCCAATGGAGCTTTTCACACTTTCAGGCAGAAATGTTTCTTTGCTGACTTAAATACCGTTCACCTAGAGCATATATTGTTTTCTGTGGTAGCATTTTACAGTTTGTATTTTTTCTGCCTGTCATAAATATCTAGCTATTTGAACTGTGTTCAGTACATGGCTTGCTTGAAAATGCTTCACTTATTTCTAAAATATAGTTGGTGAAAAAAATAGTAACGGCCTAAGAAACAATGTGACACGACACATTGTTTCTCTGGTGCCTCATATTTGACCATGTCCCCTGGAGGGGGAGACCTGGTGGCACTCAGAGGAAGGATAGCAGGCTACCAAGAAGAGACTTGATACCCTATGAGCATATACAGGGGGAGGAGGTCTCCCTCAGGAACAGTCATAGGGGAGGGGAGTAAGGAGAAAATGGGAGGGAGGGAGAAATGGGAGGATACAAGGGATGGGATAACCATTGAGATGTAACAAGAATAAATTAATAAAAAAAATTTTTAAAAGAATTTAAACAAAAAAAAAAGAAAAAGAAAGAAACAATGTGACTGCATGTTGAAGAGACACCTCATATTAAACTACAGTGTGGAAAACATCATTGGTACTCTACTTTAGGAAGAATTTTAGCAAAAAGAAGAGAGAGAGAGAGAGAGAGAGAGAGAGAGAGAGAGAGAGAGAGAGAGCAACATGTTCCCATTCTTCAAATTACTGATGATGGCAAAGGCATAACACAAATATTTAATCTTCTCTAAAAGACAGGCCCATTCTCTGACCGTATTTAGTGAATTGTACCATTATTCCATTTCTGTGGACATATATGTGGGTATATAGATATTTTCATAATGAAAGGTACAGAAGTTGTGAACCAAAATATACAATTTATGTTGATTTTTAAGAGCAGAATTTGAAAAGTTTACTTTGCATATACTGAAATAAAGAGTTTTATTTTACATATCTTATTTTAGCATGATTTGGTCATGTCAAAATTACCATTGAGTACTGCAAAAAATTTTATTAAGTCCTAACAAAATAAATACAAGAAAATACATACATGGTCATTTAAATACTGTGAAATCTACTTGAACAGATTTATTGTGTGGTACCACCAAAGTTATTATAAATTACAGTATATAAGATTACTTCTCTTTTTTTTACCCATATTTTATACTATAAAATCCAGGTACTTTTATAGTCCTTCATTGCATAATATTAAAATATAAAAAATTATGAGCTTTTTTATTTATTTATCAAAATAATATTCAAAAAATATACAGCACCTATTCTAAAAACTTGGAAGCATCTCTATTAGAATTTCTGAGACATAGATACTTTTACTACTACTGCTAATAATAATGATAAATCTAATGAATATGTCTTTTACAAAAGAGTTATACAGTCCTTTTTGCTGTATAATAGTATTTTTGCATTTTTGTTTTCAATCAAATCTTGAATTACCTCAAAGTTGTAAATCACTGTCCAAGCAAGAAAGCCAGCATCTATATTGATGTTTATTTAAATAAGCTAAATATTTCTGCCAAGGTCAGACAACTCAAAGTGAGATGCATGCACAACCAGAGGAACAGAAGATACTGAGCAAATCAACCAACAGACTTCTGCTGATTCATGAAAAGAAACTCTTGAAATAATAGAGACAACTAAAATACATTTTATAAAAGTATAAAAAGGAATTCAGTAATAACATCTAAATTGTAAAGTTCAAAACAAAGTGAAATGCTGAAAAATAAAATGCAGTCAGACAAATGAAACGGTTTTGGGGAAAGTCTCATGAATTGATCAAAGAGTAGAAAGATTATCTATCTGAGTTAGAAGATGAAATGCAAAACAATTACATCAAGGATGAAGAAGGAACAAATGAGAGTTACAAGATGTTTGGAAGCTGACAAAAAGACCACATTTAAGAATCATAAAAAGAGAAAAAAGACAAGAATTGTATTTAATATAATATATTTTCAAAATCATAAGATAATTTCTGGAACCAGAGAATACTTAAGGTAGAGCCAAGGAAAACTTCCAAAACTATCCATAAATCAGTGCCTTGTCCAGTTGTCATCAGAGAGGTTTCCTAAAACAGTATGTGGGCAAGGGTATGGAAATCCACAGCATGACATTACAAGGAGAGAGAGTCTATATTGGATGGCTCCATTGTGTTACTCCCCTCAGAGCTCGGGGAATCCTGTGGAATAGGAGGAGGAAAAATTGTAAGAGTTGAAGTGGATGGAGGACGCTTGGAGCTCATGGCCCTCTGAATCAACTAAGGAGGGAATACATGGCTGATAGAGACCAAAGCAACAAGCGTGGAGCATGCATGGGTCTCAGGCAGGTCCTCGGCATATACGTTGTGGATAATAACTTGGTGTTCCTGTGAGCACTTAGAAGGTGGGGAGGTATGTCTCTGGCTCTTTTGCTGGCTCTTGGGACCCTTTTCCTCCTATTGGGTTACTTTGACCCACCCGATGTAGGGCTTTTGTTTCATCTTACAGTAGCTGTTTTTTCCCATGTGCCTGTTGTCTCTTGTAGGCCTGCTCTTTTCAGAAAAAGAAATGAATTATGGGTAACTGCAGGGGAGTGAGGAGGTAGGGGTCTATTGGGGAGGGGAGGAAGAGAAAGTACGGTCAACATATATTGTAGGAGAGAAGAACCTATTTTCACTAAAGAAGAAAAAGAAACAAAATTAAAGACTGTTTTGAGTATATATTCAAAGATTAAACATCTTTTTCCATCACTTCCCCCTAGCTGGATTGCCTCACCATCCGCAGAGGAAAAAGATGGGCTTAGTCCTGATGCAACTTGACGTTCTGCTGTGGTATGGTGAAGGAAAGCCTGCCCTTGCCAGAGGAGTATAGAAGGACAGACTGAGGAAGATGGAGGGTGGGTGGCTACGGAAGGAAAGGAGTGAGGTAGCTACAATTGGGATGTAAAGTGAATATATGTGTGTGTGTATGTGTGTGTGTGTGTGTGTGTGTGTGTGTGTGTGTGTGTGTGAAATGGAAAAAATATTTCAACTTTTTAAAATTCATCATGTTTTTATTTCACTCAAAGATGACTATATTGGTCATAAGTCATATTAGCTATTCTTGTGAGATGCTATACTTTGAAATAGAATTTATTTCGGCATTTTTCCATATATTCATCTGCTTGATGACAATAATATTATAGCTGAAATTTAGTGTTTTCTTGTTGCTAATTTTAACATCATCCATTTTATTTTATGGATTTATGTGAAAATCATCATTGATATACATAGTTATAGAAGTGCAAGAAATAATACATCAGGATAAATAGAATATCAAATGCAAATGTTTAAAAAAAAACTAAAGATAATCACTGAGATAAATGTAAAATACTTGGTGTTAGTATGACTAAGAGGCCTGATGTATAGAATCATATTGGTTCTGTAACACTATGGTTGTATAACTCTATTCCAAATATTTATGTACTAATAAAACTAATGATAACATCAGTTACTTGTCAAATCATAGTATAAACAAAATAATAGAAATTAAAAATAATTCACTGTTTCCCAAACTTACTTGATGCTTGAAATGAAGTCATAAAAATAAAATTGTTCATAATTTCTTATAAACATTTTTAAAATATTAAAACAAAATTTTCACATTTTAATTGATTATGTTCTTATATTAGTTGGAACATAAAATAGCTTCTATATTTGAAAATCCCAGCTACATATAATTTCCTATAAAAAAAACTTAAAATGATAAACTTGTAAAAAATGTGTATAATACTTCCTTCCAGAGTCCTTTGGGGCATGAAAACACTAAAGCCGGTAACCATAACAGTATGTAAGATTTTGATTCATTAAGATTATTTGCATTTGTTAATTTCATTGCCATTGACTTTCTTTGAATAAAATCTGTTAAGCAAATTAAGGGAGCATTGCAACATGAGTTATTTTCCCAGCAGGATTATATATTTATGTGGAAATATCTCCTATTCTTTTTTATTTCTGGCTGACTTTCTTTAGTGAACAACTTAAACTGCAGCCACCTTAGTTTCTTTGAAGAAAAGGAAAGCTGTAGGTGCTAGTACAATATTACTGATTTCTGTTGTGTTCCATTCAACCAGAATTACAGCAGGGATACAAGGTTCTAAGTATTAAACAAGTATCCGATTCCCAGTACCATATAAAACATTGATTTTTAGAATTAACTATTTGTACGGAAAGGAAATTTTACCTAGTATAGCCAAAATGACATACATTAGTAAAGAATAAACATTTGCTATTAATATATATTATATATACAGATATACTGTATTTTGGGAATATATCACTAATTAAAATCATTGGAAAAAAATGAGTGTCTTTGATTCTCCAACAGGGCTTCCCTATAGGTCAGTGAAGCCAGAATACAGAATCAGTTTAAATTAAATCCATTTTCTTTTACTTTATATGTTTTTTAATTATACATATTAATTTCACTTTGTGTCTTTATGGAAATTCTGTATATGTGAATGTATCTCTTTATTATATGTGACTTGTGCTTTTTCTTTATATTTTTTCAGTTAATTTATTTGCTTTGTCCTGTTGCTATTTTATCTAAATTTTATATTATATAGTTGTTTTCTAATGAGAGACACCAAGAAAGAGGATGGAACTGGATGGGTGAGGAGATGAAGTGGATTTTGCAGAAATAAAGTAATAAAAGCCATAATCAGATTATATTGTATGAAAATTTTATTTTCAGTAATAAATAAATAATTCCATCTGAGATATCTCCATCTCAATGCTTGCACTGTTGTGATTGTTGCAAATTCCCCTGATGTTGATGTAAATGTATATACAGTGAAATATCATAAAGAAAGAAATAGTCATTATTATTCCAGTGTAAATGAGGAGAAACTTTGCTTCATCTAAGTGGAGTAGCAAAGGAAGTCACAATATAATGTCATATAAATGATGCATGCTTAAATAGTACAATATGTGTCATTTAATATCAGCATGTCATTTAAAATTCACAAGAAGCCTCATATTGCTAGTCACTCTTTCTGAAATACTTGATGTTCTTGAGCAAGTTTGTATGCATTTTAACTAATCAATTTATGATTTTACTTTATATTATTTTTAATTTTTTTATTTAAAATATTCAGATTATGTCTCAATTATTATCCCCTCACTTGTCTCTGCCCATTCCTCCCTTCCACTTTCAGCCTATTCCTCTCCCCTAGGTTTATAACTGAGGGGGACCTCCTCCCCCACTACAGGGTATAGGATACCTATCAAGTCTCATGTTGGTAGCCTGCTTTTCTTTTTTCTGAGTGTCACCAGGCCTTCCCACCATGGGGAAGTGGTCAAATATGGGACACCTGAGTTTATGTCTGAGTTAGTCCTCACTATCCACATAACTATGAAGAATGTCTTGTCCATTGACTAGATCTGAGTAGGGGGTCAATGTTTCCTGCCTGTATTGTCATTGGTTGGTACAGTAGTTTGAGCAGACCCATCTGGGCCCAGATCCACCCATCACAATGTTCTTCTTGTAGGTTTCTAGGACACTCTGGGTGCTTCTATTTCCCAAACTCCTATAATTCTTTTACCTAGAGTCTAAGTAGGATGTCCTTACATCTATTCCAATCTCCTGGCAAGTGAAGACTTTTGTGGGACATGCCTTTTGTGCTAGTGCCCAATTATAAGTGAATATATACCATGTGGGTCTTCCTGATTCTGGGTTAACTCATTCAGTATGACCATTTCTAGTTCCATTTACTTGTCCACAGATTTCGGAATTTCCTTGTTTTTAATAGCTGAGTAGTATTCTATAATGTAAATGTACCACAAGTTTTTTTTTTTTATCCATTCTTCAACTGAGGGACATTTCAGTTGTTTCCAGGTCCTAGCTATTATGAATAAGGCTGCTATGAACATGGTTAAATATATTCGTTGTGCAGTGGAGCATCTTCTGAGTATATTCCAAGGAGTGGAATAACAGGGTCTTGAGGTAGCCCTATTCCCAGTTTTCTAAGAAAGTGCCAGATTGATTTCCAAAGTGGTTGTACAACTTTGCATTCCCAGCCGCAATGAAGGAGTGTTCCCCTTTCTCCACATCCTTCCCAGAATGTGCTGTCACTTGAGTTTTTTATCTTAGCCATTCTGATGGGTGTAAGATAGAATCTCAGAGTCATTTTGATTTGCATTTCTCTGATGACCAAGGATGCTGAGCATTTCTTTAAGTGTTTCTCAGCCATTCGATAGTCCTCTGTTTACTTTATATCTTAACCTCTGTTTCCCTTCCCCCATGATTCCAGTCCTTTCCCCCACCTTCTCTCCTCCCATCCATTCCCCCTCCCAATCTCTTCAGAAAAGGGAAGCCTAGGTACACTAAGTCCTAGTGATACTAGACAGATATTCTGCTGTCAAGTCTACACTAGATAACCCAATAAGGAGAAAGGGTATTAAGATTGGCAACAGAGTCAGAGATAGGCTCTGCTTCCACTCTTAGGAGTCTCACATGAAAACAAAGCCCACAACTGAATTACATATGTGAAAAGCATATAATTCCATCCCATCTGTGATCTCTGGATTGCAGTTCAGTCTCCGTGAGCCCCTATCTGGTCAGTTAGGTGATTCTGTAGATTTTCTTGTATCCTTAAACTTTCTGGCTCCTATAATCCTTTCCTCCTTCTTCCACAGAATTTACCAAGATTCAGCTAATGTTTGGTTGTGGGTCTCTCAACTCTTTCCATTAATGCCAGGTGAAGCTTGTCTGATGACAGTTGTGTTTGGCTTCTCTTAGAGCAATTTGATAGAAAATAGTGTGGTTCCATTACTTTCCCTATGTACATTCAGTTCTCCTAAGACCATTTGCAGGTGATGTTTTCTTCTCCCTTGTTGATACATTTGGCAACTTTGTTAAACATTAAAGCAGCTGAAGTTATGTGTACTTGTGTTTAGGATTTGATTTTGTTTCTTTAATCTATATGTGTGTTTCTCCACCAGAACCACATTTGTTTCGTTACCATGTGTGTTCATTGGTCTTATATCAACTTGACAAACAAACTAGCATTATCTGAAAGGAAGAAACCTCAATTGAGAAGACAGCTCAATAAGCAAATGCCTGCTCGAAGGCATTTTCTTAATTATCCTATTGTGTGTGGTGCCACCACTGACCTGTAGTTCTGTAATCTATAAGAGAGCTGGCTGAGAAAAACAGGTGAAACAAGGCATTAAGCAGTACTCCTCCAAGGTCTGTACATCAACTCCAACCTCTAGGGTCCTGCCTTGTTTGAGTTTCTATGTTGTGTTTATTCAATGATAAAGAGTGTTGTGGAGGTGTAAGTTGCCTCCTCAACTTGCTTTTTGGTCATGGTGTTTTGTCTCATCAATAGAAACCCTAATTAAGACACTATGGCTCTGTAATATATCTTCAAATCTGGATTGAAAATCCCTCTGTAGATTTTTCCTTTTGATAAGTATTGTTCTAAAAATCCAAGACTCCATATGCATCTTAAGGTAGTTTTTGTTTCCTGTTTCTGTGAAAAATGAGATGAGGATTTTGAAGAAGATTGTATTGGATCTGTAAAAAGCTTTTAAAAATATGGTCATTTTAACAATATTAATTCTAATAAACTATGAGAACTGGATTCTTAATATTTTTCAGTGTCTTTATCTCCTCAGAGTTTTCATTATATAAGTCCTTCTGTTCCTAGTTTGTTTATTCCTAAATATTTTATTTTCTTTAAGGCCCTTGTGAATGGAAATATAGCCACAGTTGCTTTCTCTTCATGTTTGTTTTCACAGTCATAGGGGAGGGGAATAAGGGGAAAATGGGAGGGAGAGGAATGGGAGGATACAAGGGATGGGATAACCACTGAGATGCAACAGAATAAATTAATAAAAAATGTAAAAAAATCAAAGTAAAATAAAATGTACAAATTAAAAAAAACAGAGGAAAGAAAGTATAGTGAGGACATATTAGATCTAAGCAAGAATAAAAATAATCAGAGTAAAGCCAAGATTCTACATTTAAATATCTCATGTCAAAGATGTCTTTAGTTACTCACTCTTTTCAGTTTTAGTAAATGCAGCACATTCCTTTTTCTTGTGCTGGTTTCCCACCCAGTTTTTAGCTTTCCTTGACAGGAAACCCATGACTTCAGGATCGCCAACTTCCTAGAGTCTCCAATACCAATACAACCCAGATTTCTCCTTCACAGCTTCACTCAATGGTCTCATTGCTGACATATACCTGGATTCAGCATCCACAGAGGGAGTCTCCACCCCATAACTCCTTTCATGCATCCTTGACTATAAATCCTGAACCACATGGCTAAAGCTGCCAAGTTTTACTGCCTACTAGGGGTGGTACATGGTACCATTGTTCAAGAACACTTTCACCAGCTCTCTTTTGTGTGGGTTTTCATTGCTTGAGCTTACTTTAAATCCTTTTCACAAGTTGGAAGCTTGTCTGGGAGGTGTTGTGTCATAAGGCCACCACTCCCTTTATTCCTGGAGCACTGGGCTTTGGTCTATTACACTTCCTACTCTTATCTTTCTCTGCAAACTGTACTTTTTATAGCTCAGCCTGCTCATTTTTATTAGAAAGCCACATAATAGTTGCCACTGAGAACCACATGGTACAGTTAATATTAGGCTGTCTTAAAATCAGCTTTGCAAATGTCATTAATCCAAGACTCTTCAATTAAGTCTCAGATATTTGGGGGGAGGGCAAAAGCAGAAAGCTACCACATTCTTCACCAAAATGTAACATAATTAGTCTATAGGCCACTTACAAATATTTTTCTCCTCTAAAACCTCTTAATCTAAGCTGTTATAATCTGAATTGTTCTCTGTACTACTGTTTTCCACACTGCATCTAATATAACCAATTAAGCCCCACTTAAACCATTCATGTGCTTTCCTATTCGAAGTCCCTGGATCCTTATTGGCCAACAAACAGTCATGTCACATCAGTAACCCACTCCTTTGTACCAACTGTTTTCTTAGTCAGTGTTCCACTCCTATGAAGAGTTGTCATTACCACAAAACTCTCTTATTTAAAAAGCATTTTATTTGGGCCTGCTTACACTTGATGAGGTTGACTCTGTTGTCAGAGTGTGCAGCATGGAATCATGCAGGCTGATATAGTGCTGGATGGGTAGCTGAGAGTTCCATATCTAGGACCAAGGGCAGCAGGATGAGAAAGAGACATTCTGGGCATGGCTTGGGCTTTTGGAACCTCAAAACACACCCCCAAGGACACCCTTCCCTCAACAAGGCCAATCCTAAGCATTTAAATATATGAGCCTATATGGGCCATTCTTCTTCAAACAATTCTGTTATCTTTGATTTCCCCATATTTTTTTTTACTGTGTTGAGTTACATTCTCTCTAGTCTAACATTTAAGACTTTTATCATGAAGGTATGTTGGGATTTCTCAAAAGCTGTTCTGCATCATTCAGATGATTGTGTGTGTGTGTGTGTGTGTGTGCGCGTGTTTTCTTTAAATCTATTTATGATGTTCATTACATGTATTGCCTTACATATATTGAACCATACCATTGTGCATCATTAGGATAAAGCAAATTTAATTATAATTTTATAGATGTTTACATCCTGTTTACAACTATTTTATTAAATATCTTTTATTCTATGTTCATCAGAGATGTGAGCCTGTGGTTTTCTTTTCTGTTGTATCTTTATGTGGTTTTGATATAAGAGTGATACCATCTTTGTTGAAAAGGTTTGAGAGTGGAGGGATGCTCCTTATGTTTCTCTTTATTTATTTATTTTTATGATATTTAAAAAAGATTTGATGTATTTCTTCTTTGAAATTCTTCTAAAATGTATAAATTATCTGTGCTTTCTCTACTTCTTGTCTTTTTTTTATCTTTATTTTGGCTAAAAGACTTTTAATTACCATTTAAATCTTTTTATTTGTCATTTTTATAGGTCTGTTTAAGTTCAGTTTGGGAAAATCATGCATTTCTTCACTTTATTTAGATTATAAAGAGATAGTTTCTCACTCTGTCTTTTTTGATTACTTGAGGCAATGGTCTGACAATTTTGTTTATCTACTTTAAAAAAAAACCCTTTAGATTTTTGATTCTTTGTATTGTTTTCTTTGCTCCTATATTATTGATTTTGCTCTATATTTTTCTGTTTATTATTTATTGTAGTCAACTTGATTTAATTTTACATGTTTTTGAGATTCCAAATTTTGAGTTACATTGTATGTCATTTATTCATCTTCTTTCTGATTCATTTTAAACATTCTTACTTAGAGCTATACATTTATCTTGTAGAACTGCTTTCAAGGTATTCCAATGTTTTTATTGTGCCATGTATTCCTCTTTACCTTCAAACATTTCATATGTATTTCTTGATTTCTTCCTTGACCTACTTTCCATTCAGCAAAAAGTTGTTTAATCTACAAGAGTTTATAATTGACTTTGTGCTGTAAATATTATTGCCTTGTACTCTGCCAGATATAAGGATTCATTTCAATCTTTTTAAATATGCAAATGTTCAAGTTAGGACTTTGTTTCTAAGATGTCATCTGTTTTAGAAAAGTTTCTCTGTGCTGCTGAGAGGAATGTTCATTATCTGGTGTTTGGTACAAACCTGTATATATCTATTAACTCAATTTGATTTATGATATCACCTAATCCTATATTCATTTTATTATCTTTGTTTGTTTATTTTTGTCCAGATTACATATCTTTTGAAGATTTAAAACATTTTTTTATTTATGGGTTAATATTTATCTATGTCTTGAAACCTAGTAGAACATTTTTACATTATTATGTGCAACAGAGTTTGGCTCATATATGTTTAGGACAGTAGCATCTTCCTGTAAACTGTTTTCTTGATTAGAGTGAAGTGTCTGTTCCTCTTTACCTCTTCTGATTAGTGTTCATTTGAAGTGCGTTATGCCATATTTAGAAAGGCGTCTCCTTCTTGCTCTATGTCGCATTCAACTGTAGGATATTTCTTTATATTTTTATTCTGAGAGTTGCCTGATTATAAATCTAAAATGTATTTCTTGTAGACAACAGACAGACAAATCTTGTTTATTTGAATGTGCTTTAGGTTAGAAACTAGAGAATAATGATATTTAAAGTAATTGAAATGGGTGAATTATTTGCCATCATCCTGTTGTTGATTTTTGGTGCTTTGGTGTTGTTAGTCACCTATTTTTATTTAAAACATTATGGCTTTTAATTTCTTCCATAGTCGTCTTTTCATTTTGAAATATTGCTTACTTAATTTTGTTTTTGTTTTTGTTTTTGTTTTTATAGATTTGGTTTAGTCTGTTTATGTCACGGATATTTTTTTCTTTATCCTTCAATTATGCCAGTAAGTTTTGCAGGGTATATTATTCTAGACAGATGGTCATTGTCTTCTAGGACTTGCAATGCACTGTCCTACTCTCTTCTAGTTGTCAAAGTTTCCGCTGATAAATCATCCATTCTTCTTATGTGTTTCTACTTTCATGTGACTTGTGTATTTTCTCTTGAAGTTTTCAATACCTTTTTTTAACTCACCTGTCATTTAATGATTGGAGATTTTTTTTTCTAGTCTTGTCTACTTGATGTTCTGTGTGCTTCCTGTATCTATATGAGTGTGGTTTTCTTTAGTTTTGAGAACTTATTTTTATTCTATTATTGAAATTATTGCCTAAGAATTCCATTGACTTAGATTTCTTATCTCATTTATGCCTTTAATTTGAAGGGTATTTTTGTTTGTTTGTTTTCTTGCCTGCTTGTTTGCTTGTTTTTTGTTCGTTCTTTGTGATGTCCCACATTTTCCAAATGTTCCTTTCTGGTATATTTAATTTTATTTTTCAAAATCTTGGCTATTTGTTCTATATCTCTAATTTATCCTAATGTCCCGATAATCTGTGTTTTGCTTGAGTGGGGATTTTGGATACAACACAGGAGAGATGTTTGTTTTCCCTTTTTGATAAAAGGGTTTTTTTCTTATAAATAGGCATATTCTTTGTCATCTATGTGGAAAATTATTTTCCCATTCACTTACTTGTTTGGTGAGCTCTACGAAATAAAAGTATTTTAAATTATAGGTAATTTTACATTCTTGAAATTAGAGGCTATGGATTTTTTAAAATCTCTTTAAGTAGAGTAACTTTTGAAATATATCGATTCAGTTCAAGAGAGACTCTTGAATACCCTCACATTTGTGCCAATTTTGCACTCCAAAGTGAGTTATTCATTATTAAAATGTCTACTGAAAGGAGAGAAGAAAAATCTGATTTCAAAACCACCTATTATTCTGTATCCAGGATTATTTTCATCTTTGGTAATAACTCATACCAGTAGTTGAAATATTACTCTGCTTTGGGAAGATCCTGGGAATGCTTTAGATGTTGTCTTAATTCATGAAGTTTCATTTTTATTCATTTTTGGTCCTTCAAACAATTAAAATATGTTTATAAAAATATTTTCAAAGAATTTTCTTCTTTAACATGTTTTTATTAATTATTCTTGAGGGGGTTAATTGTGTATATTTTGGAACTTTTGCTAAGCTCTTCTTTGAAAGTCCATATCATTGTGCTACAGTCCTGAAACAGCTTTTCCATTTCACTTTCGTTGGCTGGCAACTTTGAGTGAGTTAGGTTCCACTCTACTTGTTCACAACTCTTCCCTCCCTCTGCCACACCTCTTTCTTTTCCATTTTCTTGACATAGGGTTTTTCTGTGTAACCTTGGCTGTGCTGGACTTGTTTTGTGGAACAGGCTGGCCTCAAACTAACAGCGATCTGCCTGCCATTACTACATCCTGAAAACGGGGACTAAAGGTGTGTACCACCATGCCCAGCTTAAAACCGACTTTCTTTTATAATCCTTACATATCTGATTGGCTGTACATTTGTGTTATATGAGACAGTAGTTTTACACCACTATTCTGTCAAGAGTACCCTCCTTACCTTCCACATGAGGTTTGGGTTTGCCATTTGGACATTCATTTCTTTTTATGAAATGTTCATAAAAATAGAAAAGTATTCAATATTTTAGCAGATTGTCACACCATCACATATAAAGCCACTATGCGTACATAGTGAAGAAAGGGCCTAAGAAAAAGCTTATCTCCGCATCAGGCTACAAAAGAAATAGTAGAATAGAAATAGAAATAGAAATAGAAATAGATAAATAGATAGATAGATAGATAGATAGATAGATAGATAGATAGATAGATAGATAAACACTAAAAAATTTTAAGAACAAATTTTGTATTAGAGACTCTAGGACAAAAAATATAGTCAATAAGAGTAGACTGATATTTTAAGAGTTCTGTTGCTGTGCAGAAGAAAAGTTCCACAAGTAAACAAGGAGAAATATTATAGGTTCATTTAAATTCATTCCCATTTTTCTTCGATGAACAGTATTTTGCTAAAATTGCTTAGTTACATAGCAAAGTTCTTGGTTATCATGGTAAAAGGTTTTACAGATTAGAATCCCTTCACTGCAAGAAACACTATTTCAACACTCAATTCTCCTCTAAATTCCTTTTTAAAAATGATGTCACACTCTATAACCACATTTAAAGTTATAGTGTTAATAATTCTTGATAGTAACGAATGACCTTTGTCTTCCAATTAAAAAATGTGTGGATCTTCTCTATTGTTAACACTATTAGCTTCTCATGTTGTTGGAGAAAATTTTATCTATAGCTACATTATAAATGAAATTATCTTCTTTGTAAAATTCATGAACAGTATATGCTAAGTTATGAGGTAAAGAGATTGAGTTCAAGACATATATTCTCAAAGTTTATAATGTTAATTATTTTCTAATACAGCAAAGCTCCTTATTACTATCCTTCTCCAGCTCTCACTAAGGATTCTTGACTTATTATTCTTTCTAATACCATTTAAATCCAATTTTCTATTTTCTACATAAAATGACATTCATTCCAGAATCACAGAATGTACCGTTTTACTTTTAAATTGCCATAATTATGATCCTATCTTATCTTACAAAAGTATTTCATTTTTTTTCAAATTACTTGTATTTATAATCTACATTTAATATATTTAACTTTAGAACTGAGTGCTGTATTTCATTGTATTGATATGTACGTTTATCAAATTTATTGCTAATTTATTTCTTATTTATGTAAATATTTTTCTCTATTTGTATAACTTTCTTGGTTTCTTTCTATAGCACTGTACTGTCTGCATGTGGCTTCTAACATTTAAAATATAGCAAATGCAACCCCACAAAAATTCCTAGAATTTTAATAACTTTCTTTTAAAGTGACTTACTCTCATTTATATTTATTATAATCATATTTTAAATTTTAATGTAGTCTATATATATTTCTAGGCTTCATTTTTTGTAAATTAGTGGAGAAATTTAATATCTCATACAAATACATGTATAGTTATGCCTGTTGAAGAGATAAGAAAGAGAAAGAGGCTATCAACTTCAAACTGGAGGAGTATAGAAGGAAATTGCTGGAAGTAGCTAGTAGGGCATAGAATACAGAGATGGGAAAAATGATATAATTATATTTTAATTAAAATATATTTTCAAAGAAAATTTTTACTAAATGTAGTCTTTAAAATATGATTTACATTGGTAGCAGTAGTTTGTATTTTAGTAAATTATTTAATTTTGAGAAAAATAGTCTTTAATGAATTCATAGAAATTTGCCATTTAACTTTAACATATTTTTTTAGTAGTGCCAAATATTACTTATGTTTAGGCTGTAATTTTTTGGCCATGCATCAATTATAACCACAGCAATTCATCAAGGAATAATAATATCTTTTGATAGAAAGTAGCAGTACAGCATGGTAAATCTTGTTTTCATGTTTACAGTTTCACTGATGCATTCTACTTTCATATACTCCATTTTATAGAGAGCAATATTTTACATGTGTTCTAACTATGAAACTTTGCGTATCACTATAATTTTAATTTATAGCACAGAAAGGATTACAAGTGCTATTTTTTTATAGGTGATGGACTTGATGGTGGTAAGAAAAAAATATTATTGAGTTAGAGTTCTCCCTTGGGATATGTGAAAACCCTTTCCCCCTTGCCCAGTTTATCATAAAAACCCTGCAAACCAAATGGCCCTCCTTTCTACTTCCTGTGTGTATCTCTATCTGTCCTCCAGACTTCCTCCCACTCCCCATGTTTATATTTTCCTATGTTCACTCCCAGTCAACTGGTTACTTGCTTTGACTCTTGACCTATTTTTGCCTGTATTTAATCATGTATATAAGAAACTCTTGTGTTAAAGGTGTGTACTAGGGATGAGCCACATGACAACTAGAAACAGGTTTTTCTAGTTCATAATCCTTGGGTTAACAATGTGATCAAATATCTTGCAACATTTCCCCTTTTTGTCTAAAAAAAAACCTCCCTAATATTAATAAACTAGATACTATTTGGTAAAAATTACATTCACGATAACCAGTCCATTAATAGTTGGCATCCTTGGAGAAAGTACTCTGTCTATCTTATCTTGGTGAGTTCAAAGTTATGTACCTAAATCTCTATCAAAATTTTCAGTTATGAACATAGAAGCATCCTTTTAAATATTAAAACATTTCCTAAAATTCTCAAAAATTAAGCCTAATTGTGAGACTATATCTAGTCCTCAACTCTATTAGAGACCTGAGAAGGATAAATATTACCTGAGTAAACAGGGAATTCAGAGGAAACAGTTTCAAAAACTGTAGAAGTGACAGAAACTATTGCTCACATAGAAAGTAACACAGGGTTCCTGTGCAAGGTTGGATTATCCATCTCTTTGGCTTTCTGGCCCAGAATATCTGACAGATTTTTCTGTGAAGCTTTAATTATAAAGGAATTGTCTAACTTTTCCTAGCAGAATTTGGGAGTTGATTTTCTTTGTGTCTTGCTTGAACACGGCTTGGATGGATTACTTTGAGCAGTTTTCAGGTAAGGCTAGTTTTCCCCATTGTTAAGTCATTTTACATATTTGATGCAAACTCATTATGTATGTTCTTAGATGCCCATCATAAGCATTGAAGTAGTAGAGGGGTAATTCCAGGGCCTTACATGCCTCATTGTCAAAAAAGACTTAAATCAATAAAAAAAATCTTTAAATATCGTATTCTATAGATCTCTGAGGTTTTTGAAGACCACATATCTCTAGCTATAATATCTGAATTGCTTGGTTCTAGCTATTTACTATCTGTTTAACCAAAGAAGCATATTTTGTAATCAATTAAACTAGGATCTAATGAGAATAAAAATTTGATTTACTATTAACTTACATTTTTTAGGTATCCTAAACACTTTGATAGTAGCTTTCAAAACAACTAGAACTTCATACTGCATTTTAAAGAATTAAATAGGTACAATACAAAATTTAACCATTATTGTGTATCAATATTCAAAGCTATATATCATTATAAATAAATAGAACCTCACCTTTTATCAATATACAAAGATCTATACTAAAGCAAGATTTTTGGATAGTAGTATTTCTATAATAAAAGAGTAGTTTCAGTAATCTACCATTTTTCCTATTACTTCTATGTTAGTTCTATATCACCCTTTGTAAATAAAAGATTTTAAGTCTAACACACTTATTGAAATGCTCAATGTCCTTAGTCATGAGAGAAATGAAAAGCAAAATGACTCTGAGACTCCATCTTACAACTACCAGAAAAGCTTAAATCAAAAAATTCAAGTGACAGTACATGCTGGCAAGGATGTAGAGAAAGGGAAACAGTCCTCCATTTCTGGTGGGAATGAAAACTCATACAACCTTCTTTTTTTTCTAGAGAATTCTCAACAGAGGAATATCAAATGGCTGAGAAACACTTAAAGAAATGCTCAACCTCCTTAATCATCAGGGAAATGCAAATCAAAACAACGCTGAGATTCCATCTTACACCCACCAGGATGGCTAAGATCAAAAATTCAAGTGACACCACATGCTGGCGAGGATGTGGGGAGAGAGGAACACTCCTTCATTGCTGGTGGGAATGCAAACTAGTACAACCACTTTGGAAATCTATCTGGTGCTATCTCAGAAAACTGGGAATAGGGCTTCCTCAAGACCCAGCTATTCCACTCCTTGGAATATACCCAGAAGATGCTCTAGCACACAGCAAGAAAATTTGCTCAACCATGTTCATAGCAGCCTTATTCATAATAGCCAGAACATGGAAACAGCCTAAGTGTCCGTCAATAGAAGAATGGATAAAGAAACTGTGGTACATATACACTATGGAATACTATTCAGCTATTAAAAACAAGGAATTCCCGAAATTTGTGGATAAATGGATTGAGCTAGAAATGATCATAATGAGTGAGTTAACCCAGAAGCAGAAAGACTCAAATGGTATATACTCACTTATATCTGCATATTAGCCCAAGGGGCATGTCCCACGAAAGCCTTCACTTACCAGGAAACTGAGACAGAGGAGAGAACATTCTAGTGGGACTCTAGATGAGAGAATCATGGGAGAAAGGCAAAGTAGAAGGACCCAGAGGGTCCTAGAAGCCTACAAGTAGAACATTATGATAGGCAGATTTGGGCCCAGGGGTCCCGCTCAAACTAAGGCGCCAGCCAAGGACAATACAGGCAGTAAACCTTAAGCCCCTACCCAGATCTAGCCAATGGACAGAACACTCCCCACAGTAGAGTGGAGAGTGGGATATGACTTTCTCACATACTCTGGTGCCTCACCTTTGACCATGTCCCCTGGACGGGGAGACCTGGTGGCAATCAGAGGAAGGACAGCAAGTTACCAAGAAGAGACTTGATACCCTATGAGCATATAGAGGGGGAGGTAATCCCCCTCAGGAACAGTCATAGGGGAGGGGAATAAGGGGAAATTGGGAGGGAGGGAAGAATGGGAGGATACAAGAGATGGGATAACCATTGAGATGTAACAAGAATAAATTAATAAAGGAGAAAAAAAAAGAAAACTCATACAACCCATTTGGAAATCAATCTGGGCCTTTCTTACACAATTGGAAATAGTGCTACCTAAAGACCCATCTTTACCATCCTGAGCATATACCTAAAAGATGCTCCCACAAAACAAAGACATTTGCTCAAATATATTCATAACAGCTTTATTCATAATAGCCAGAATCTGTAAACAACTTAAATGTCCCTCAACCTAAGAATAGATAAAGAAACAGTGGTACATTTACAGAATGGAATACTACTCACCCATTAAAAACCATGAAATCTTTGTATTTGTAGACAAATAGATGGATCAGGAAGAGATTATCCTGAGTGAGGAAACCCAGACCCAGAAAAACACACATGGTATATATCATTTATAAGTTGATATTAGCCCAATATAGATGTCGTATGAGAGACTCCACCCAGCATGCTATCTGTTCAGATATTGTGACCTGGAGCTGGCCTCTGAACAGGCAGCTTAGAATTGTATGTAATAGTGGGGCGATGGAAGGACCAGGAGGATTCAGGAGGACCACAAGGAGACAATCAAGGCTGGTGGAGCTATACACAGATGGGCAGCACAAACTAATGTACCAATCAAGGACCATTCATGAAGAGAACCTAGACCACCTGTTTAGTTGTATCCTATAGAGAACTCATTCTCCATGTTGAGGTGGGGCTGGAGGAACCACCTCTGATATGAGCTCTGGTGCCCATATTTTGATCTCATCCTCTTGGAGGGGCATTCAGGCTATCCTGATGAAACCTGATAGGCAGTTGTCTTATGTTGGGAGAGGAGCTGCTCCATCAGAGGTCTGTGGGAGGGTAATAGTGAATAAGCAGAAGGGAGGGTGAAAACAGAGAGAAGAGATAACAACCAA
Organism: Acomys minous; assembly: GCF_964271855.1. NCBI lineage: Eukaryota > Metazoa > Chordata > Mammalia > Rodentia > Muridae > Acomys > Acomys minous. Next base: position 78,652,287 of record NC_140486.1, on the reverse strand, counting down.
GATATAATGTGAATAAATTTTAATAAAGAAAAAAATATTAAAAATAAAAAGGAGAGATGCACACACTACCCACAACTAACATTAAAATAACAAGCATCAACAATCAGTGGTCATTAATATCTCTCAATATCGATGGACTCAATTCCCCAAGAAAAAGATACAGGCTAACAGAATGGATGCAAAAACACTGTCCATCATTCTGTTGCATACAACCTCAGCAATAAAGATAAACATTATCTCAGTATAATGGTTTGGAAAAAGATTATACAGGCAGATGGACCCAAGAACCAAGCTAGAGTAGCCATTCTAGTACCTAAGAAAATAGATTTTCAGCTAAAATTAATCAAAAAAGATGGGGAAGAACACTTCATACTTTTTAAAGGAAAATGTCCAGTAAGATGTCATGTCATTTCTGAACGTCTATGCCCCAAATTCAAAGGTATGAACATTTGTATTTTAAAAAGTCTCTAAAGCTTAAATCACATATTGAATCACACATGTTAATTGTACAAGATTTCAACACACTACTCTCACCAATTGACATTTCATCCAGAGTGAAACTTAACAGATAATGAAATTAACAGACATTATGACTCAAATGTACCTAACATATTTACAGAGCATAACACCCAAACACAGAAGCATATACCGTCTGAGCACCTCATGGAAGCTTTTCTAAAATTGCAAACTTATGGAACACCATGAAATCAATGCTAACAGGTAATTTTTTGCCACTAAGTGCTGTCATAAAGAACACACAGAGATCTCATACTAGCCATTTAAAACACAACTGAAAGCTCTAGACAAAAACAAAAAAAAAAACAAAAAACAAAAAACCATACCCAAAAGGAGGAGACAGCAGGAAATAATCAACTTCAGGGCTGAGATTAATAAATTAGAAATTAAGAAAACAATTCAAAGAATCAATAAAACCAAGTTCTTGCTCCTTGAGGAAATCGATAAGACAGAGAAACCCTTAGCACAGTGAAAGTACCCAAAGAAACAAAATCAGAAAGGAAATGAGGGGCATAGCAACAGACACTGAGGAAATCCAATCGTTAAGTCTTATTTTAAAAGCCTGTAAGTGCACAAAATTGAAAAATCTAAATGAAATGAATAAGTTTCTTGATAGATACCACTTTCCAAAGTTAAATCAAAATCACATGAACATAAGTAGGTATATAATCCCTAAGTCTCCCAACCAAAAACAAAACAAAACAAAAAACTTAACAATAACAACAAAACTAACAAACAAATACAATCCCAGACCAGATGCCTTATGTGCATAATACTTCTGGACTTTCAAAACACTAATAACAAATATTGCACAAACTTTTCCCCAAAACAGGAGGAGAATGAACATTGCGAAACCCATTCCATAAGGCTACCATCACCCAGACACCTAAAACACATAAAGACTCAAGAAAGAATGAGAATATTAAACCAATTTCCTTTATGAACACTGATGCAAAAACACTCAGTAAAATTGTGGTAAATTGAATCCAAGAACATAATAGAAACATTCACCATAATCAAGTCAGTTTTAACCTAGGGATGGTTCAACATATGAAAATCCATCAATTCACTTTACTCTATATACAAACTGAAGGAAAAGTACCACATTATCATCTCATGATATGCTGAAAAACCTTTGACAAAATCCATGCCCTTTCACGCTAAAAGTCTTGGAGAGATCAGGGAGATAAGGTTCACACCTGAACACAAAAAGGCAATATAAAGAATGCCAATAGACAACATCAAATTAATGGAGAGAACCTGAAAGCAATTTCACCAGAATCAAGGACAAAATAATGCTGCACTCTCTCCATATCTATTCAACATAGACCTTGAATTTCTAGCTAGAGCAATAAGACAGCTAAAGAAAATAAAGGGGATACAAATTAGAAGGGAAGAAGTCAAGGTATTGATATTCACATATGATATGATAGTATATACAAGTGACAACCAAAATTCTACCCAGTAACTTACACAGCTGCTAACACCTTCATCAAAATGGCTGGATACAAAGTTAACTCAAAAAAAAATCAGTAGCCCTCCTTGATGCAAATTATATATGCTATGAGAAGCAAATTAGAGAAATGACACCCTTGACAATTGCCACAAATAATATAAAACATCTTGTTGGAACTTTAACAACACAAGAACTTTAAGTCTCTGAGGAAAGAAATTAAAGAAGATATCAGAAAACAGAAAAATCTCATACTCATTATCTGTAGGAATAAGTCTTCATTTACCAAAAGCAATCTACAGAGTCAGTGCAGTTCCCATCAACATTCCAACAGAATACTTTACCTTGAAAGAGCAATTTTCAGCTTCATATATGCTATATAATTGATCAAATCTCCTCTTTGTAATTTTTCAGGAACAATTTGTAATCTCCAGCAAGGTAAAATTCTCTACTTCATCAAATATTTTGTACGGTATCTGTGTCTCAATCACCTTGTAAGATATCATCCACATAATGATAAAACTTAGATTGAGGAAAATGTTTAAAACTTATTTTTCCTGTCTATTATACTAAATATTGACTGTTTAACATTCCTTCTGATAACACTTTCAAAAGATATCTATTTATTCAACAATTATTATTACAAGTAGGTACTGAGGGAAAAAATATTTCCTTGTCATGCCCATGTAAAGGCATTGTGAAAAAGCAAAAGCATTCTTTTAAATCAATTGCTATCAAAGGTCATGTCTTGGGTAATAAAAAGAGGCATTGAGATTCCAGGATGTAAAAAGTCCATTGAATGATTCATATGATCTATGGCTTTTAAATTTGTTAACATTGTCTGGTTTTCTTATTTCTTTTTTTATAACAAACACAAGCAAATTCCTCATTCTGGTAGATTCATCAATGTATTGAGCATTTAGCTGCTCCTCTAGCAGCTTTAATTTTTCTTCTGTGATAAGCCAGAGATCCACCCATAAGGCTTATCAGTTAACCATTTTAAATGTAGAGAAGACAGTACTTTTGAAAGACAAATAATTGTTGTGTCCTGCTTACAGACAACTTGGACAGTCTGTGACTGGTAATATCTTTTAATATTGTCTCAGAAGCATTCTTTATTTAACGCTTTGTTTCTAAGATTAGAAGAATGATAATCTATATCTTCTTGATGCAACAAATCAAGTCTACATATTAAATTCATGGCTATGGTAGACACACATCACTTTAATTTTTCCATTTGTCTTTCTAGCTTTATACAATCAATCTGTCTTGCATTCCATTTCACCTGAGATAAAATTTCAATTCTGAGGAGCTGAATATTAACCTTCTGAAGAGGCCAATCTGGATGACAAGGTTTGAGTGAAATTATTGTTATATCTGCTCCTATATCTACTAAAACTTCAATTTCAATGCCATTTGTTTGAATTTCTAGCTTTGGTGTCCTATCATTCATAGCAGTTTGCCAAAATACTTGTTTTTGTGGTCTTTCTTGAATTTTTTGCTTTATTTATTGAATCTGTTCTGTCCTTAATTACTTCCAAAGCAGTGTTTGGTTTTGTTTTGTTTTTTAAACAACAAGCATTACATCTAAAATTGCTCTTTAGATGAGTTTTTTCTGGTGTTGACAGGGAACAATTGAATTAAATTAAATGTGGGTGCTTGTGGGTGCCCTCTCAAGGCATTTCCCAACTCCAAAGTGTTAGCTTGCCTGTCTCTTGTTGATCTGCACTCATTAGTCCAATGCTGAATCCCTCAGAGGAAAACAAGCAGCCAGAGGAGCCCTATAAAACCATAGAATATAGGCGGCAGAGTTCAAAAAAATATAGAAACAGGTAGGCAGAGTCTGAGAAGCCAGTATAAAAGTCAGCTCCTTATCAAAAGTACTCATCCCTGAGGCCACCAGCTTGAAGAGCACAATCCCTCTAAGCAGATGCCTAGAGGAAAGAATGAGAGGCCTAATAACAAAAATTATGACATTATGGCTCCACCAGAAAGCCCAGAAACCAAGAGATAACCTATCAAAGCAGAGTCATAGGAAAATGACCTCAAAACCATGCTTATACAGCTATTTGAGAACTATAAAGTGGAAATGAATAGATCCTTCCAAGAATTCCAGGATAACACAAACAAATGAATAAAAGCCATCCAGGAGAAACAAGAAACCAAAAGCAAACAGGTGAAGGAATTAAATTAAAAAAAATTAAAGACATGAAAACAGAATTAGACAATATTTAAAAAATCACAAATCGAGAAAAACAGTGAAATGGAACAATTAGAAAAGGAAGCAGTATAATTAATAGAATCCAACACATGGAAGAGAGAATATCAGATGCTGATTTACAATAGAAAAATCGATACATCTCTCAAAGAAAAATCTTAAAACAGAAAAATTGGTGACACAAAGCATCCAAGAAATCAAGGACACCATGTGAAAGCATAACCTCTGGATTATAGGAGTGGATGAAAAGGAAGATGCAAAGTCCCAACGACCAGAAAATGTCTTCAAGAAAATCATAGAAGAAAACTTCCCCAATCTACAGAGATACCCTTGAACATACAAGAGGCCTACAGAACACCAAATACACTAGACCAGAAAAGAAACTCCTTCCATCATATAATAATCAAAACATTAAATCTGCAGAATAAAGAAAAAATATTAAAGGCTGCAAGAGAGAAAGACGAAATAACATATAATGGTAGATGTATCAGGATTACACCTTTTCAACAGAGACTATGAAAGCCTGAAGAGCCTGGATTGAGGTTATGTGGACTCTAGGAGACCACACATGCAAACCCAGGCTACTATATCCAGCAAAACTTTCAATCAACATAGATGGAGAAAACAAAATAATCTGTGACAAAACCAAATTTAAACTATCTAAACACCAATCCCACTCTACAAAAAACAGTAGAAAGAGAAAGTCATCACAATGAGATCAGCCACACCCAAGAAAATGAAGCATAAAGATAATCACACATCAGCAAAACCAGAACAGACACTGCCACACATAATCACCACTAACTCCACAATAAAAGGATCCAATAACCATTGGTCAATAATATCTCTCAATATCAATGGCCTAAACACCCCAGTAAAACAGCACAGGCTAACAAAGTGGATGCAAAAACAAGATCCTTCAATATGTTGCATTCAAGAAACACATCTCATCAGCAACAATAGACATTACCTGACAATAAAGGGCTGGAAAAATTTTTCAAGCAAATGGTCTTATGTAGCAAGTGGGAGTACCCCTTTTAATATCTGACAAAATAGACTTTCAATTAAAATTGATCAAGAAAGATGGAGAAGGACACTTTGTCTTAATCAAAGGAAAATCCACCAAGAGGATATCACCATCCTAAATATCTATGCCCCAAATATTAGGGCACCTGCATTTGTAAAATAAATACTTTTAAAGTTTAAATTACTCATTGATCCCAACACAATAGTAGTGGTAGACCTCACTACCTCACTATCACCAATGGATAGATCCTCAAGGAAGAAATTAAATAGAGAAATAATCAAGCTAACAGAAGTCTTGAATCAAATGGACCTAACAGATATTCACAGAACTTTTTACCATAATAGAAAAGAGTATACTTTCTTCTCTGCACCACATGGAACTTTCTCCAAAATAGACCATATAATTGGTAACAAAACAATTCTTAATAAATAAAAAAAAAATTTCAAATAATCCCTTGCATTCTATCAGACCACCATGGCCTAAAGCTGAGCATCAACAATAGAAACAACAAAAAGCCTACAAACACATGGAAACTGAACAGTCTTCTACTCAATGACAACTGAGTCAGGGATGAAATAAAGAAAGAAATCAAAGACTTCCTAGAGTTTAGTGAAAATGAAGGCACAACAAACCCAAACCTTTGGGACACATTGAAAGCAGTGCTATGAGGAAAATTCATAGCACTAGATGTCTTCAAAAAGAAACTGGAGACATCATATATAAGCAACTTAATGGAACACCTGAAAACTCTAGAAAAAAAGCAGACACAACCAAGAGGAGTAGATAATCTGTAAATAATCTAACTTAGGGCTAAAATCAATAAGTTAGAAACAAAGAAAACAATTCAAAGAATCAAAGAAACCAAGAGCTGGCTCTTTGAGAAAATCAACAGGATAGACAAACCCTTAGCCAAACTCATTGAAAGGCAAAGGGAGAGTACACAAATTAACAAAATCAGAAATGAAAAGGGAGAAATAACAATGGATACCAAGAAAATCCAAAGAATCATTAAGTCCTACTTCAAAAACCTATATGCTACAAAATTTGAAAATCTAAAGGATATTTCCTTGATAAATTCTACTTTGCAAAGTTGAATCAAGATCAGTCAAACAAATTAAACAGTCCTATATCCTCTAAGAAAACAGAAGCAGTCATCAAAAATCTCCCAACCAAAAAGAGCCCTGGGCCAGATGGATTCAGCATAGATATCTACCAAATTCTCAAAGAAGAACTAATACCAAAAGTCCTCAAACTATTCCATAAAATATAAGCAGAAGGAACTCTTCCAAACTAATTCAATGAAGCCACAATCACCTTAATACTTAAGCCACGCAAAGACCCAACAAAGAGAGAGTATTTTAGAACAACCTCGCTTATGAACATAGATGCAAAAATATTTAGAAAATTCTGGCAAACCGAATACAAGATCACATAAAAAATCTCATCCATCATGTCCAAGTAGGTTTCATACCAGGCATGTAGGGGTGGTTCAATATAAGGAAATCCATCAATGTAATTAATTATATAAACAAACTGAAGGAAAAGAATCACATGATCATTTCTTTAGATGCAGAAAAAGCATTCAACACAATCCAACACTCTTTCATGTTAAAAGTATTAGAGAGATCAGTGATACAAGGCACATACCTAAACATAGTAAAGACAATATACAGGAAACCTATAGCCAAAGTCAAGCTAAATGGTGAGAAACTAAAGTCAATCCCACTGAATTCAGGGACACAACAAGGCTGTCCACTCTCTCCATTGCTCTTCAATATAGAACTTGAAGCCCTAGCTAGAGCAATAAGACAGCTAAAGGAGAACAAGGGGATACATATAAGAAAGGAAGAAGTTAAAGTTTCACTATTTGCAGATGATATGATAATATACATCAGCAATCCCCAAAAGTCAACCAAAGAAATCCTACAGTTGATAATTAGCTTCAGCAAAGTGGCAGGATACAAACTTAACAGGAAAAATCAGTAGCCCTCCTGTACACAGATGACAAAAGTGTGGAGAAAAAAACTTCCCCTTAACAATAGCTGCAAACAATATAAAATATCTGGGTGTAAATCTAACCAAGCAAGTGAACAAGCTTTATGAAAAAAACTTCAAATTGCTACCAAAAGAAATTGAAGAGGATACCAGAAAATCCTATACAACAAAAGATCTGCTGGAGGAATCTCCATCCCTGATCTCAAGCTGTACTATAGAGCAACAGTAATAAAAACAGCATGTACTAGCATAGAAATAGGACAGCTGACCAATAGAATAGAACTGATGACCCAGATATACATCCACACACACATGGAGCTATTAGATTTTTACAAAGAAGCCAAAATGTTACAATGGAAAAAAAGAAAGCATCTTTAACAAATGGTGCTGGCCAAACGGATGTCTACATGTAAAAAATGCAAATAGATCCTTATTTATCACCCTGTATGAAACTAAGGTCCAAGTGAATTAAAGACCTCAACCTAAAGCCAAATACACTAAATTTGTTAGAAGAAAAAACTGGGTAGGACCCTAGAACTCGTTGGTACAGGAGACAAATTCCTGAACAGCTCAGGCTCTAAAATCAATAATTAATAAATGGGACCTTATGAGGCTGAGAAGCTTCTGCAAGGCAGAAGACATGGTCAGCAGAACAAAGTCATAGCCCAAAGACTGGGAAAAATCTTTACCAGCCCTACATCGGACAAAGAGCTGTTATCTAAAATGTATAAAGAACCCAGGAAATTAAACACCAACAAACCAAATAACTCAGTCAAAAATGGGGTACAGAACTAAACAGAGAATTCTCAAAAGAGGAATATCAAATGGCTGAGAAACACATAAAGAAAGGCTCAACATCCCTACTCATCAGGGAAAAACAAATCAAAACGACCTTAGTTCCATCTTACACCTATCCAATTAGTGAAGATCAACAACTTGAATAATAACACATGCTGGTGAGGATGTGGCAAAAGGGAAACAATTCTCCACTGCTGGTGGGAGTGCAAACTTGTTCAACCACTCTGGAAAGGAATTTGGCGCTTTCTCAGAAAACTGGGAATAGCTCTACCCCAAGACCCAACATGGGGATAATTCTGAGACTAGCAGAGATATAAATGAAAAGGAATAGAAGGCCTCATGTTGACCACTGATTCTCTGTGTCTTAATATTAGATGTCACTACTATTAAGACATGAAGGACGATTTGCAAATGCCTTACTTCGACCCATACAATGACCAGAAAACTAGATTCAACTGTTCTGTGCATTCTACATACCTCGTACAATTATAATGTTATAACTGTATAATTCTTGTGAAAATTTATGTTTTCAGAACAAAATAACCAGCTGGATCAGACCTGTCAGGAATCAGTCCTCCCAGCATGAAGGACTCTGATATCCTGCATCCTCCTAGTTCCAGCACTGAATGATTCTGTTGCTTTTACCCATCAAATTTGAACAGCTTCCTGGGCAACATTGTAGAAAGCTTCTGATCCTATTTGGACCACCATTTCAATCTCCTACTAAGCCTGGAATCTCTCAACATTAAAACCTGAATCACAAGTGCAATCACTAGATGACTTAACCATTCTCTCCAATTTTGGGGGGCCCATTCCAAGGTATTATATGCCCCAATTAAACCTGAAGAAACCTTAAGAGAATGATACCTCATTCCCTCAAGGGTGGGTTGTATAGGTTGCTGTTTATTTGCTTAATCTACAAATGCCTATTCTCATTGGGAGGTGGTCATAAGTCATTATTGGTCTCATACAGAGAAAAAATTAGGGGAAATGCAAGAATGTCTCTCTTTGCCTTCATCATGCATACATAGGCAAGGAGATGGGAGCTGAAAGGAAGAAAGGGAGATTTAGGAGTATAGAGGGAGGATAGAACAAAAGCTAGATGATTGAACCTACTCTTTAACTCAAGGCCTTAATTGTTACTTATAATGAAGGTTATGTCGAAGTCATTGCTATAGATTTAGTATACTGATACAAAACATGAGCATTTCAAATACCTGGCAGATTTTAACAAAAGAATATATATCCTAAGTCTAACAGAGGGATATGACTCTATCAATAAATGTGGTAAATTAATTGAACAAGGTCTTCAAAAGCCTCAGAGGCACACGGAATATGGCATTTAAAATTGTTCTTACAATCCTAAATTTCTTATACAACAAGACAAGTTAACTCCTGATAATACCCAGGCAACCTCAAAGAAGATGATGAGCATCAGAGAGCCTCCTTATGGAGATGGCTTCAAAAGTGGCAAACCAGCCACTTTGATGAAGGCTTTTTCAGCTCTATGTTCTTAAGAGTAATTGGTCTGAAATTATCTTTCTTTGTTGGGTCTTTGTGTGGCTTAAGTATCAAGGTGACTGTGGTCTCTTAGAACGAGTTTGGTAATGTTTATTCTGATTCTATTTTGTGGAATAGTGTGGAAAAAATTGGTATGAGGTCTTCTTTGAGTGTCTGGTAAGATTCTGTGCTAAATCTAGCTGTCCCTGTTTTTTCTCCCCCTTTGGTTGGGACTCCTTTGATGAATGCCTCTATTTCCTTAGGAAATATAGGATTATTTAATTTGTTTACTTGTCTTTGTTTTAGTTATGAACACTGGAATCTTTTAAGAAAATTGTTCATTTCATGTAGATTCTCTAATTTCATGCCATATAGGCTTTTGAAGAAAGATGGATTCATTCTTTGGTTTTCATCAGTATCTGTCGTTATGTCTCCTTATTCATTTCTGATTTTGTTGTTTTGAGTACTCTCCCTCTGCCTTTTAGTAGTTTGGCTAAAGGCTTGTATATCTTGTTGATTTTCTCAAAGAACCATCTCTTGGTTACATCGAATCTTTGAATTGTTCTTGTTGTTTCTAATTTATTGATTTCAGCCCTGATTTGGTGATTATCAGCCTTATACTCCTCTTTGGTGTGTCTGCTTCTTTTTTTAAATGATTTATTTATTTTTATTTTGTGACAGGAATTCTCTGTTGGCCTTGGCTGGTCTTGACTCTCTATGTAGACCAGGCTGGCCTTGAACTCACAGTGATCCACCTGTCTCTGCCTCCCAAGTGCTAGGATTAAAGGTATGTGCCACCATGCCTGACATGTTTTCATTATTTTGAGAGCATAAGAGAGGGGGGGGAGGGAGAAGACCTGCAGCACAGGAACCACCCTTTGTTATTTTGCTCTGGTTTTGTGAAAATATGCCTCCTGAAGAGGTGCCATGAAGCATATTATCTTCCAACTGGTGACACCATCGTGTCAGCAGAGTGTCTGCAGAAACACAGGATGAACTAAGGAACAGGCTGGCAGCCTAGAATGGGTGTGGCAGCAGATTGCTTTACAGGAGACTTCATTTTCTTTAGATGTGAATGGAGGAGATGAGTCTTCTTTATTCAAGACAGCCAGGACACAAGGCACATGAAGCAAATGCACTTGGTACAAAGATTTCTGCTTCTTTTTGCACTAGAGCTTTCAAAGAGCTGTTAAGTTCCTAGTATAGACTCTCTCCAACTTTTTTTTATCAAGATGTTTAGTGTTATGATGTTTCTTCTTGACACTGCTTTCATTCTGTCCCATAAGTTTGGGTATGCTGTGCCTTCATTATCATTGAATTTTAGAAAGTTTTTAATTATCTATTTGTTTGGTCCCTGCTCCAGAGGTCATTGAGTAGGGAACTGTTCAGTTTACATGTGCTTTTAGGCTTTTTATTCTTTCTGTAGTTGTTGAGTTCCAGCTTTATTCCATGGTAGTCTGATGAGATGCACAGGGTTATTTTAATGTTCTTGTATCTGTAGAGGTTTGCTTTGTGACCATGAGGTACTGAGAAGAATGTTTATTCTTTTTTTGTTTAGGTGGAATATTCTATAGATATTAGTTAGGTCCATTTGATTCATGACACCTCTTAGTTTCGTTATTTTTCCATTTAGTTTCTGTCTTGATGATCTGTCTATAGGGGAGAATGGTTTGTTGTTGTCTCCCACTAAGAATGTGTGGGGTTCAATGTGTGATTTAAATTTTAGTAAATTTTCTTCATGTATGTGGGTGTTACTGTGTTTGGGGCATAGATGCTCAAAATTGGGACATCCTCTTGGTGTATTGTTCCTTGAATAAATATGAAGTGTCCTCTATCTCTTATGATTAGTTTTCTTTGAACGTCTGGTTTAATAGATACTAGAATGGCTACTCCAGCTTCATTTTTGGGTCTGTTAGCTTGCAATACAGTTTTCTAGCCCTTTACATTAAGGTTATGTTTATCTTTATTGCTGAGGTTTGTTTCTTGTATGCAGCAGAATGATGGGTCCTATTTTCACATCCATTCTGTTAGCCTGTGTCTACTTATTGGGGAGTTGAAACCATTGATGTTGAGAAATGGTAATGACCTGTGGTTTTTGTTTCCTTTTTTATGTTGGTAGCGGTAGAGTATGTATATGTGTAATCTTTCTTTCTTCTGTTTTTGCAGATGTGTAGTTATTTATTACTTTTGTTTCCTATGTGAAGTTTTCCACTTGGGTATTTCTGTAGGGCTGGATTTGTGGCTAGGTACTGTGTAAACTTGGTTTTCTCATGGAATATCCTGTTTTCTCCATCTATGGTGATTGAAAGTTTTTCTGGGTATAGAAGTCTGGGTTTGCATCTGTGGTCTCTTAGTGTCTGCATGATACCTGTCCTGGCCCTTCTGGTTCTCATACTCTCTTTGGGGAAGTCAGGTATAATTATAATAGGTTTGCCTTTGTACGAGATTTGGCCTTTTTCTCTTGCAGCTTTTACTATTCTTTCTTTATTCTGTATGTTTAGTAGAACACTAGACATGATGCTTGTGTCTGTAGATCATGTACTCTTCCATAAATTTTCTACTTCCAAGATTGTCTTAGATTGTGTTTGTTGATTGCTTTTATCTTCATTGTTAGGTCTTGTTTATTATGTTGCAGGAGGATTTTATTTTCTGGTCCAATCCATTTGGAGTTGTTATATATTTATGGACATTTCTTCCTTTAGGTTGCAGAAGTTTTCTTCTAGGATTTTGTTGAAAATATTTTCTGGGCTTTGAAGCTAAGAATCTTCTTTTTCTTTTATTCCTATTATTCTTATATTTGTACTTTTCATAGTGTTCCAGATTTCTCAGATTTCCTAACTCAAAAAGTCAGGAGCTTTTTAGATTTAACATTTTCTTTGTCTGAGGTATTGATTTCTTCAGTCATACCTTCTATCTCTGAGAATTTTTTTCTGTCTCTTGTATTCAGTTGGTGATGCTTGTATCTGTAGATCATGTTATCTTCCCTAAATTTTCTACTTCCATGATTGTGTGAGATTATGTTTCCTCATTACTGTTATTCATTTCCTTCTACCGCTTGAGTCTAGTTTCCTGTATTTCACTAATTTCTTTAAGCAATTTGCTCAATTCTTTAAGCTCTTTATTTGTGTATTTCTGTTATAGTTTGAGGGTTTTATTTACCTACTTTAAAGTCTCTATCATTTTATTAACCTCATATTTGAAGTTTTTCTCTTGTTCATCAGATGTTATATTACCAGGGCTTGTTGTGGTGTTTGGAACTGTTGGTTTCTAGTGGTATCAAATGGTCCTGTTAGTTGTTGCTCATGTTCTCACACTGACCTCTACCCATTGTGATGTATCCGGTGTTAGTTGTTTCAATTCTCTCTGATGGTCAGACCATTTGGCAGTAGGTATCATCAATGGGGATTCAGCCCTGCACACTACTCACTTCTGCTGAGATCACTGTCTCTTTGGCTCCTTGTATATGATCCAGGGAGGTTAGGCACCTCTGTCTAGATCACTCTATTGGCTCTCTAATTGTGAACCAGATCACCAGAGGAGCATGTGGGAAGATATTGGAGTAGAGAACTGCTCCAGTGTGCTCGCTTGCCTCCAGGGTTTGGCAGGCAATGTGAGAACCTGGTGCTTCAGCAGCCCACAGTTCCCTCTGGGCCTAGGAGGTCAGATATTGCACCAGGCCAGGCATGCTGTAGCTAGACCTTGGGCAGGTGACTGTGCCTGCAGATACCCAGGGAGTTTCCTCTGGATTCAATTGGTGGCCTGAGGCCAGACTTGCCTGTGCTCCAAATAGTTTGCACCTCTTTTACCTGGGGATCAACAGAACTAGTTTTTTGTATATCTCAGTTGAGTTCTTAGGTTGATGTACAGCCACTGCTTTCCTCCTGATCAAACAAGGTGTGTTTTTGGCTCCACCATCTTGGATCCCACTGCTGAAGTCAATCTTTTTAAAAAATTAGTGTAGGTTATTTTGAGCTCTGTATAACTTTAGTAACTGACTCATCTCTTCAACTTTACCACAAGAATTTAAAGCTGCTAAACATCATAATACTAAAGTGTGATTATGAAATTCAAACTTCTTTTTCAACTCAACATATTGACATGACCTAGCAACTGATCTTCACAAATGTCAATGCCTCTGGCCTGATTATATTATTCTAAGGACCTCACTTCCCTGTTCCATCATGTTCATCATTGAAACCAAAGGCAAGCTTCCAATACTGCTCTTGCCAAATGTAGTCATGTGTGGAATTAATATATGTTGTGTAGTTAAAGAGTTATGTTGGCTCTATTTTTTAACAATTAAACTTTATTACACAACCCAACTATCTTACAAGAGAGGGAAAAAAGGTTAAAGGGAAACAAGAGTGAACCTTCCAGTATCCTTTCCACAGGATGGGTCCCTATTTGCCTCTGGCCTGCACGCTGATCTGGCCTGTTTGCTGGTCCTTTTTCTGATCCATGTGCACTCAAGTTTGGTCTGAACCTGCTGCCTCCTCTCATCCTTCTTGCCTGTCTGTCTTTCATGTGCAAGGGCTAGTCTCCTCCTCCCATTGAGGGTTGATTAGAAACCCAATAATCCGGGTGGAGTCCCCCAGTCAGTTTCCAGGATTCCAGGCCCAAGATAGCTCCACCCAGTCTATCTCAAGGTTAATCTCAGGGAGTATCCATGGTGTGTCCAAGGGCAAAGCCTATCAAGAATGTTTTCACCTGTGACAGTTTATAATCCTTCCCACAGAGTTAGCTTTTTAAATTAAACTTTTCATGGAGAGATGCAAAACATATGTCTACTCATCCCAGATAGGAAGCCCCTTACAAACTCAAGAACAGATACCACCAAAATATAACTTGGGTGAATTAATGAGTTTTGATGGAGTTCCTCACAGGAGTTTGGGTAAAGGGTTACTTATGGGAAAAGAGATAACTCAAGGACAAATCCATCATGAAAGCTTACTGCACAGCCTACAGGCAGCTTAACTGCCCCATTCCAAGTGACTCTTGTTTAAAGTTCTTTGAGATAGATCTCAGCTGGTTTCTTCTTCTTTCAGGCAAGTGATCTAGTCAAACAGTATTCTTTGAAACATTGCTCTGGGAGGAAAAGGGCCAGGGAATCTGTTAAGATTCTGGAATTCCTGAAGCTATTTAAGTTGTTTATCTTCTTCCTTAAGGAGCTTCTCTTCAGGATGGAGTTTATCCATCTTAGAAGAAATTGTAACAAAAAAAGTTCTCCATTGTGGTTTGAAATGCATCTTAATTATAGAACTCCAGAGCTTACACAATGCGGGAGAGACAAACTAGATAACCGGAGGTGAGAATTCCCATTAATAATATCTTATATGAATGAAAACTAGTGTTAAATATAACACCAGTGAGTATTTTGGACATCATTAATCTAACAACCAAAGAAATATTAACTCTTTTAGGAATAAATTTGGGAGAATATGATGATTTTTCTCAGTGATATAGGAAAAGCCTTTGAAGTATTTCAACATACATTTATTATGCAATCTCACAATAAACTAGAAACAGAAAAATACCTTAGTCAAATATACAGTAGTTTTAAGAAAACTATACCTAAACATCAAATTTAATGATGTAATATCATATGATATACAAATGGTTTCTGATCAATGCAAATACATTTTCTCCTGTCATTCTTACTCAACATTATTTCAGATTCCTCAAGTAGGAAAATGGGGCAGAAAAAAATGTGTCCTCACACATGAGCAGAAGTTCAAAAAACTAAGAATCACCAGCACATAAAACGCCAAAGTATATGCATAATTCCTGGATCAATAACTATTGTAAAAAAATTATGAGGTAGAAATATTATTTGATAAAATTAACTATCCATTTATATATTTAAATTAACACTTATACCAACCACACAACCTTATGTAACAGAGGATATCAAAGAAGTGAACATTGGAAAATTTTAATAACCAGATGATTGGAACATTTGCTCTGACTTAGTTTCTTCTTTATATCACAGGGAAGCAACACCCATGAAATTTCAACAATATGGCTTCTTCAACTAGACCAAAAAAAAAATGGCAATACCAGTTGATGGGTTTTTGACTGACAGATTTTTTTCCTGAGGAGATACAACACACATGTTTAATGAAACCACATAGGGATCCCAGGACAGACTAAGTTTTTAAACCAGTGAATTTTATTGTAGATATTTGTTGTGATTATGGGTGAATTGGTTACTTAGTGAAACTGAAATAACTCAAAGAGAACTGCATCACCAGAGCCCATTCCAGCATGGGTAACAAACAGATCACAAAAGCTGAGAACATGGAGCACACTGCACAGCCTGCAGGCAGTTCAACAGGTTGAAGAGTATCTTTTTCACATGGCTCAGTTGGTCTGAGCTTCTTCAAGGCAATTTTTTTTCTCTCTTCTTTGTGATTGCTTGTACTGCCTTTGTTTTTTCTGGCTCTTGCGTGATCTGCTCTCCTAGATGAAGAGCTATAGGCAAATAAGAACTGTTCAGAGAGACAGTAGCATTATTCTCCAGGAATCAGTCCCCTGACTTCCTATTCAAAACAAAGTGGTCAGTTCTAAAAACATACAGATAATTAACAGTAAATGGACTAAACAGTCTTACTAACAATAATGTAGAGACTTGATACCCTATGAGCATATACAGGGGGAGAAAATCCCCCTCAGTCACAGTCATAGGGGAGGGGAATAAGGGGAAAATGGGAGGGAGGGAAGAATGGGAGGATACAAGGGATGGGATAACCACTGAGACATAACACAAATAAATTAATAAAAAGATTTTAAAAACCAATAATGTATCAGGAGTGGGTAAATCTGCCATAGATACGCACGGAGGTCCACAGCCTAGGTGGTGGAAGAAAGATGAAAGTAAATGAGGTACATGAGAGGAAGTCTGTTGTACATCTTAAAATGCTCCAAAAGCAATGTGTACCAAGAGTTGGCTATGTATCAACACATACGTAAGACTGACATGGGCAAATAGAATAATTTATAAAATATGCTTAACATTATTCTCTGGAGAAATAAAATATACCCAATAAAAATAAGGCATAAGTAACAATGCTATGTTAACTCAAAAAAATACCTGAAAATATTAATAGAGATGTAACATAGTGTAGGATTTTGAAAAAAAATTTCTTATAAACTATAGTTTTCACTTCTATGATTCAGAAAGCAAATCTCAAGGATTTTATTCAATGAAAATAAAATGATTTCTTACCTCAGAATCTACATGCAAATGTAAAGCAGTTTTATTTCTGTTCATCCCAAACTGGCATCTACCCATATGTCATTCAACTGTGGAATGAATAACTTGTTGTTATATATAGACAATATACTTCATTTAATGATTTAAAAATTTACTATTTATAAATGCAAACAAATAAGATAATTTTAAAACTACTTATGAAATGAATACAGTCATACACCAAGTGCTACAAAATTGAATAATCTTTAACTTAGGCTACCTTGAAAACAAAATAACCCAGCTATAACATCAAGGGTAAAATTGTTCATCCTTACACTTAAATGTGTGTTGAGAATACATAGAAAATGTAATGAATAGACTGAGTGGTGAAGCTTTTCTATGTGCTTTTATTAGTGGTGGAAAAGATATTATATATATTTCCAGTATGTGTTAATAATTGCAATATATATATATATATATATATATATATATATATATATATATATATATATATATATCACTAAGTAAAAATATACCAGAAAAAATTAGGAAGAAAAATATACATTTCACAGACTAAATATGTGATACAATTTGTGACACTTTAACTTTGAGTCACCAGAGTAAGAAGATGGGAAACTAAGTAACTATACTATGTAATTCTGCATCATAATATTTTTGATTAGCGTCTAACCAAAAAATAATGTAATCTCAAAATAAATGGAATTTTAGAAATGCATACACTCTAGCTATAGCACTTATTTCATATTGGCAATACTCAGTCTATTTTATATCTATTCTAGTGTTGAAAAGTAATGCACCTATATTTCTAGATCTAAGAATGAGCTTTATACTACCAGAAATAATTTAATATTTAAAAATAAAACACCAGTGGGTACAAAGAATGACATATAAATATACATACATGATTACTTTATTTAGTCATCATGTATTTCTTAGTACTGTCCCCTAAGTGCTCAAAAAACAACATTCAAGAGCAATGTGTACATGTGACATTCAAAACATAGTTTCTAAATACCATTCTCCAAAAAGCATTACAGTTACTTCAAAGACATGTTGCCACATGTCAGCAATTTTAGCACTTGTGGTGATGATCTAGGAAAATCAGTAAGTTTAGAAAGTAAGGAAATGCTCATAAGTGGGATCATTATTTAAAATGTAATGTAAAACTATGAAATAATTCACAATTACTACAGATTAAATAATTTTGAAAATAGAGCACTTTGGTGAGTTTTTTCTACTTTCATTTCCATAGTTGTGGCAACCTCTTGACAAAAAACAGTGCAAGAAAATAAGGAATAGATTCTATATTACAATTCCAGGTTGTAGCCTGTCATTGTAAGAAGTCAAAGCAGGAATTTAAGGCATTATAGCTATAGTCAAAAGCAGAAAGAATATGGACACATGTGTCCTTGCTTGCCTATTTTACTATCTTTACTCCTATGCCATTCAGGCCCTACGCTACAGAATGATACTTCTCAGAGTGACTCAAGCCTTCCAACCTTAATTAATTAACAATCTTTAACGATTCCAACAATACTTCTAAAAAATGCTCACTGGAAAAATAGCTCAAGAAATCACTGAAGCTCTTTTCTCAGGTGGCACTGTTTGGCAAGATGGCAATTAGATATTAATAATTACAACAAAATACATATTTGTACAATTAAATAGTGAATAATTGATAACTGTTTTATGCAAATTAATTGCAATGACTAAATATCAAAAGAACGGAAAACATAAAGGACAATTAGACAATTTAGGAAGAACTACTATAAATAAGGTCCATAAAGTGTGGTGAAATTACTGTCAAAATTTGTTACTGGTATACAATATTTTCCTGCTCCTATAGTTTCAAAAATACCAATTCATTTTAAAGTGAAAGTGTTAACTGTAAAGTGACAACCCATAGGCAAAATCTGAGATACACAATTTAGGAGAATACCATTAACATTTATAATTTACAGCACAATGCTGTCCTGATATTATGCCTAATAAGAAAGATTTTGTTGCCTATAGTTTTATATCCCAATATTACCATGTGTCATAATTAGCCCAACAAAAGTTTTGGGGACAGGCAAAATACTTGACTTGTAATATTCAGGAGTCTTGCCAGGGACAGTTTCATGAAAGTCAACGTATCCTTCAGCATCTGGCAGGTGGCGTCGGTTCCACATCCAGCAGGCTGGCCGAGGAGCTGCTCGCTTGTTGCTTCTCGATGGAAACAGATGGATTTGAGATCAAAGGTCTTGTTCCTCACTCAAAGGCAGCCTAGGGTACTCTAGTTTGAGGCCCATGGTTTCTGCCTGAGCACTAGGGGTAGGCAGAAATGATTTGCCTCCACGTGTTATAGTTAGTTCTTTCAGAATGAGATTGCTGGTATCAGATGGCACTGGAGACTTGAGAAATCCACAAACCTGTGATGTTATCAAAAGTGTTACAGTCCTTCCTTAAGTAGCAGAGGATGCAGGCAGACAGCCAGAACCAGCCCAAAGGCAGGTTTAGCGAGACATAGGCTAGTGGGTGCTTGCTTCACTGGAGGTCAGCAGCTAGCAGCAGGCTTCAGCAGCTGTCAAGGCAGCTTCCCCGTAACTGCCTGACCACTGGTAGTCAAGCACTGGGTGTGCAGCCATGATTCTTCAAAGAATAAATGAGTCTCTGATGGTCATGCATGTGAAATGGCGAACATGACAGGGACTCATCTAGCCAACCTTTACTTTTGTGAATCAGGGATTTATAAACCTTGGGGAATGGAGAAGGACTTGAGGGTGTATGTGTCTAATTTGCTAGGATTACAGATGCCAGGGTACTTGATTTACATGCAGTGGTACAGTACCTCCCTTACATGCAGTAGCTTCTGGTCGTAATATAAGAAGTGGAACAAAATCCTTAATTATCCTATGGGTGGGGGAAGAACTTTCTACTGTGATTAAAAGTCTTTTGCTGAAAGCTAGGGTCTCCTTAGCATAAGTTGGGGGCATTTTCAGGATTCCCCCCTCACCTCCCACACCCCCACACCCCGTGCTTGCTGAACAGGTTCTATCCCGAAAGGGTCAGGACAGTAATTTTTCCCTCAGGGCTATGTGACACTGCTTAGGGGATCTGGGTGTTCACAGATCAGAGGAAGAGAGAGCACCACTGAGAAAGGAAGTCTGTGGTAATAGACCAAGCTCAGTTTGGCTATCCAGAAACAGTAGGCTTCGACCTTAGAAAGTCAGGCTACACATCAAAAGGTGCTGAGAAATATTTATAGGTTGTGAAAATGTGAGATAAGTGAGTGATATTATAAAGATGTGATCACAAATGTAATATTCTGGGTGAGACTTAGTGAAATAAAGATAATTTAAGCTAGTATAATTTAAGTTCATTACACCATGATTACATTATAGTTATGGAAAAATAGATATTAAGAGAATTTGAATGAGTGATGACAAGAAACATAGGACTCCTTAAAAACTTTTCTGTAAGTCTTAAAATTTTGATGCCAGTATCATTATGTTCTTCCTATTTATTCATTTATAAAACAGGAGTACAATATAGGGCTGCCGAACTCCCTTCCTGTTTAAATATTCTGTGAGCAGAATATGGTGATAATGATCTGTGGAGGTCTCCATTAAGTCAGGTAGTCAACAAATGAATAGAGAAATTGATTGATAGATCTACCAGATTGCTCATGAAATATTGCTTATGATATATTTGGAATATATCAGTCATCAATTCAGCACACACCCAAACATGTTGATAATTTTTCATAGACAACGTATTATAATATATTAAGATACTATAGGACAATGAAAAGCTTCAATAATTTCATAAAGCATTTCAAATTCTTTTTTTTTTTTTTTTTTTTTTTTTTGGTTTTTTGAGACAGGGTCTCTCTGTGTAGCCTTGGCTGTCCTGGACTCACTTTGTAGACCAGGCTGGCCTCGAACTCACAGCGATCCACCTGCCTCTGCCTCCTGAGTTCTGAGATTAAGGCATGGGCCACCATGCTCAGCTTGCATTTCAAATTCTTAATGCCTGTGTTTTGTATCAGATTGTAACAAACTACATGGGAATAAGATGCTGGATCAATTTTCTATCATTTTCACTAATACATTTTTAAAGAATATATTTTGCAATACACTTCATATGAACAACATCATCTTATATTTTGTTATTATTTATAACTCCATAAATGATTTAGTGATGCTCATAAGCATATAGGTATCAGGCCATCTAATGGGACATGAGCAACCTACCATTGTCCATGTCCCCAAAGAAGAGTAATTCTGTCTCAGAAGCCACCAATAGCTCCACACATGGGTGGATACTCAGGCAAAAGATGCAGTTTACACAATACTTGGAGACAAAATCACCTTTTCATAACAACACAAAATGAAAGTCATCCCTATTTCTAATATTCGACTACTTACTAGGAAGTTATTTTTTACAGTCTTCACTAATCAATGACAGTCACTATGGGATTTGAATGAGGGTTCTTTAGTGGCTGCACATAGTGAAAGAATTAGGTTATCTCAGAAGCAGAGCCAGATGGTTGTGGGTGGATGTGAGACTTAAAGAACTTTGAAAGAATGGCCTACCTAAAGTAAGAAAAAGCACCATACTGAAGGGAATTAAAATACATAAGTTTAATATCACTAAAAGGAACATTCAAGCTTCACACTTTCTCTCACCACCACTTTGTAGGGAATGAGAATTTTTGTAACTTCCATCACTGTCGTTGTTTTGTCTATTTTAGAATTTAATGTAAAATGAGTCCTTCAGGCTGCATCCTGAAAAGGAAGGAGCGAGGTTTCCTTCAGCCTTGGTCTCTGGCTGGAAGACAATTAGAATTCTAAGGTTAGCATGGTGTACTTGCAGAGCAAAACATACTAGTTAATTATCATATCTATAGCTACCAAAAAAGAAATATCTCATGAAAATATAAGAAAAAACACTTGTTACATAATTGCATAATCTAAATAATGAAAGTCAATTGTTTTTAATATTTTATTTAACCACTTTACAGCCTGATCCCAACTCCCACCCGCCTCCCCTTTCTGCCCCTCTTTCTCGGAGAAGGTGGGGGCCGTATCCTCCAAAGTGGTATCAACCCACCCTGGAACCTCAAATCACAGCAGGTCTAAGAGCATCCTCTACCACTGGGGCATGACAAGGCAACCCAGCTCTGGGAAAGGGATCCAGTGGCTGGCAACAGAGTAGACTATGGCTCCTACTCCCATATTAGGGGACCCACATGTTGACATCACCGCATATCGGCTGTATATGCTTACGGGTTATAGGCCCAGTCCCTGCATGCTCTTTGGTTGGTGGTTCAGTTTCTGTGATTCCTCCATGGGCCCAGACTAGTTGATTCTGTAGGTTTTCTTATTGTGTCATTGACGCCTGCAGCTCCTTCTGTCCTTCCCGCTGTTCCACAGAACTCCCCAAGCTCCGCCTATTCTATGATTGTGGGTCTCCGCATCTGTTTCTATCAGCTGGTGCATGAAACCTCTCAGAAGTTATGTTGGGCTCCTGCCTGCAAGCATAGAAGAGTATCATTAATAATGGCAGAGGTTACAGTGCTTTTGCAGGCCCTGTCGATCTGTGTCTTGCTTCAACAGCGTTTGGATATAACAGACCTGGGGACTCCCTCTTTGTTAGCTTTCAGCTGCTTTAAAGTCTCTCCAATTGCAGCCTCTGGGACCATCTCCTTGTCACCCCCGGCTCTTAGGATCACCATGGTGTTTTTGCAATTATCACCATACTGGGGATCAGCCATGACCTCCCAGATTCATCAGAATTATTTCATCAAAGTGGAAGCTGGTCAACTAGCACCTGCGGGCCTCCTATGCCTATCTCTCTCCGGGCTACTATTTTGATCTGGATGACGTGGCTCTGGAAGGTGTAGGCCACTTTTTCTGTGAATTGGGTGAAGAGAAGCACACGGGCACCAAGCATCTCCTTAAGTTGTAGAAGGAGCAAGAGGTCACAGAGTCTTCAAGGATGTGCAGAAGCCATCATCTCAAGATGAGTAGGATAGGGCCCAGGAGGCCATGGAAGCTGCCTTAGCCCTGGAGAAGAACCTGAACCAGGCCCTCTTGGACCTTAATTCCCTGGGTTCTGCTCACACAGATCCTCATCTCTGTGATTACTTGTAAAACCACTTCCTGGATGAGGAGGTGAAGCTCAGCAGGAAGATGGGCAACTACTTGACCAACATCCGTAAGCTGCCTAAATTATAGCCAGCGCAGCCTGGTGTGCCACAGGCACCTCCGGGAGACTATCTCTTTGACTGGCTTACTCTCAAGCATACTAGGAGGCCTCCTAACCTTCCAACGGGCTCCTTTCTTTGCTGTGCAGCAGCTAGCCTTAGGACCTCCACCTGAATGAAGCCCTTAATCCACTATGCAGTTTTGTAACCACTCTGGATCCCCTCCCAAGTCTAGAAATAAGTAAAAATAAAGCTTTTTGAAACAGTAAAATAAATAAATAAATAAGACAGGGGTTGTATATCTTCCATGGGGTAGGTCTCAAGTTTGGCCAATCTTGGTTTTGCCATTCTCCCAATCTCTACTCCCTATTTACCCTCACACTCATTATAGGCAAGACATTTTTTAAGTTGAAGGTTTTATGGGTGGGTGGGTGTCTCTCTCACTCACTTCACTGGATGTTTCACCTGGCTACAGGATGGGGTGACTTCAGTTTCTTAACCCTTGTTTCCCAAAGTCTCAGCTAGAGTCACCACCACAGGCTCCCAGAGTTTCCCATGTTACAAAGATGCCCCCAATGGTACTCATTCTCCATCCCAGTTCTCCCTCTAACGTAACCTCCCCTATTCTCCAAACACCCTGATCCACACACCAGTTACTCTTCTCATGCTGTCTCCCACCCACTTCCCTTTCTCCATCTACCGCAGATGTCTATTATATCCCCCCACCCTTTGAGGGAGATTCACATATATTCTCTTGTGTCATCCTTGGCTTCTTTGGGTCTGTGAATTGTAACATGATTAATCTGTACATTATGGTTGATATCCACTTATAAGTTAGTACCATACCATGATGTCTTTTGGGATCTGTGTTACCTCACTTCCAGGATATGTTTTTATTTCCACCCACTTGCCTGAAAGTTTCACAATGTCTTTGTTTTTAATATCTATCTAGTATTCCATTTGTATAAATATACCACCTTTTCTTTATTCATTCTTAAGTTGGGGCACATGTAAGTTGTTTCCAGTCTCTGGCTATTATGAATATAGATCCTATGAACATAGTTGAGCAAGTGTCCTTGTAGTTTGGTAGAGCATCTTTTGGGTATATGCCCAGGAGTTATATAACTGGGTCTTGTATATCTATTCCAAATTTTCTCAGAAACCGCCAAACTGATTGCCACAGCAGTTATACAAGTTTGCCCTCACACCAGCAGTGAAGGAGTGGATCCTTTGTGCTGCATCCTTGCCAGTATGTACCATCACTTGTGTTTTCGATCTTAGCCATTCTGACAGATATTAGAGGGAATTTGAGAGACACTTTGCTCTGCATTTCCCTGATGACTAGGGACGTTGCATTTCTCTAAGTGTTTCTCAGCCACTCAATATTCCTCTGTTGAGAATTCTCTGCTTAGTTCTCTGCCCATTAGAATTGGGTTATGTGATTTGCTTGTGTTTTATTTCTCGAATTCTTTATATATACTAGATATTAGCCCACTGACAGATGTAGAGTTGATGAATCTTTGGCAGTCTGCTGGCTGTTGTTTTGTTCTATTGGAAGTGTGCTTTGCCTTACAGAAACTTTTCAGTTTCATGAGGTCCCATTTACAGCAATCTCCTAAGGGGGTTTCTTTGATGCTCACCATCAAATTTCAAGTAGAAATGGGGTGCTTCTATGGGCCTGACATATCTCATCTTGAGAAAGAAATTAAAATAATAAAAAGCCATTGAATGCCATATTATGCAGGTTTCTGAGATATTTGAAGATCATCGATCTATATATGTTTACATATTACATAATCATTATCTATCTAAATATAGCATATCCCAATAGGTGAACATTGCTTATTTTTATCTTTTTACTATCTGTTTATCTTAGTATGTATATTGTGTGATAAACTAGACTAGTGTCTGAAATGATTATGTTTTGATTGTCTAACTATTAACTTTCATTACTTAATTATCCTAAACATTTTGTCAAGAAGCTTTTAGAAGGACCGGTATTAAAATCTGGATTTTAAAATGAGTTTCAGGGTCCAATACCTTGTATAAAGATGAAACATAATTATGTTGTAACAACAAAGCATTAATTTTTTATCAATATGAAAATATTTTTGCCAATAAAAACCTTAAATTCTATATCAATGTAGGATTATTAGTTTGTAAATATGTTTTTGGTTTAAGTGTAGATTCAATAATCTACATTGTTTCATATTATTTATATATATTATGTATGATATTTCTATATTCTCCCCTTTCTCTCAACCCTTTATAATGACAAGCATCCATCACCTATTAGAATAACCAAAAGCAGCTACTCAATACAACTTGAGAGAGTGGGGCACAGTTCTTGAGATTGCTTCCTTCTGATTTGCAGTGTGGAATCCCTTCTGGGGGAGCCAAAAAAAGATTGGAAAAATCGTAAAGCGAGCTAACAGTAAAATTTGTTGTCTACTCTCTAAATCCTGTGAAAATACAGGCTTAACTTAAGTCCTGTGTAGAAGAATCTGTGGTTCTATACGATGTGAGCCAGCTGCTTTGAAGTTGTCCTGGAAGTAAATTTTAATGAGACAGCACCTGAATCAGTGTGAGGCTTGATCTTGCAGTATGCTGGAATAAATGTGTCTCAGCATGCTTGGGGATGAGTCTCTCAGGTCCATCTCCATTCTATTAGTGTTTGTCCCTTTTGTTCTGTAAACATATAAACACTTACAAGAAATATACAGTCGGTAATTGCATATGCATGGGATGTGCAAGTCACACAGATTAAGTAAAAGTGTTTTTTGTCTTTCTTTAAGCCAGTCTGAATTATATATCAAACTGTAATAATAGTTTTTATCTATGCCATTTAAAATAATGATGTAAGTCCTGAGGAATTTGTAGCCAACATGACTTATTGGCTATGCATAGACATTTATGTCTCAGCCAGTCTCAGTTGTTCCCATAGATAGACCAGCGTATACATACCTGCTTAGTCTTGACTTGTTTCTTCTTGTGTATGGCCAAGATCTTACAGTGTCTCCTGTCGAATCTGAATTTTACCGATTTGGATGGAAGAAACAGCTTTTCTTCTCCTTTATGAACATACATAAAATCTCCTTCCCAACACAACATCCCTCTGTTCTTCCATTTGGAATTAGGACTTTAAATGCTGATCTAATTCAACAGCCCTTTCTAAAATCAAGTGTTTGTTAACAGTTGGGCTACTTGTCTCATTGACTTTTAAAACTTTCAGTCAACAAAGCACCATTTAATCTATCCTTGGGATATCTTTTCCCTTCTGATCTATGAGAATATTCTTTAAATCATTATTACATATTTTTATAATTGCTTGTTTTGTAGAACAGTAAAATATATCTGTAGTAGGTTTCAAGCTGTAATGTCCAAACCACTGTTGTATTATAATGGATGAACCCACTGAAGCACCATGAGCAGCAATCTGACAGGGCACCTCCACTGGTGTCACCATTTCTAATACATGCACTATTTCTGAATTATCCTTTAAGAATTCAAAGCAAAAAACAATTGAATTCTGAATATGCAATAGTAGTAGGATGCATAAATGTGTGTAATTATCTTCATTTTCAAATTCTACAAAATTAAACACATAATTTACCACATGGCATCATTGTACACTAGTATCAATAAGTACAATGTGCAATTTTAATTCAACACACTGTACATCCGTGGGTTGCCTTTCTAATTCCTCAAGCCCTGCAAACTTTCCTCATCTGGAACTATTTTCCTAATTTCTGTTCTATGGTCTCCAATCCAGCAATACATTTCTCTGTGTCCTCCTTCTCCAAGTTTGTTTTAGTTTGATCTTTCTTAAAAATTGTTTAGTTGATTAGGGAATAAGATCTTTTTAGATCAAGATAAAGGAGTTGCATTAATAGAGATGAGATATGATAAATATTGAATTTCATTCAGAAAGTTAGACTCAAAAAGACAGAAGAGATGCTTGCTTCAACTCTGATAAATACAAATAGCTAAATCACTGTGCATGTAACATTTATAGAACTCATGATTCTCACATGGTTCTCTACTATTGTATGTAGCTTGTTTTATGCATGTGTGATAAAATAGATATATATGAAAAAGAGAAATAAAATTGCCAAAAACACCCACAAAATTTCACAGTAAAAAAAATGACATGTGGAAGGATGCTTACTGCTGAACATGTTAATATTTGTATGTTGACAGTCAAAATAAACTTGTATGTGACACAAATGTCCTCGTTTGAAGGGTTTTCCATTTTTTAACACATAAAATATATATTGATTTATTGTTAATCTCTTTATGGAGACATTTTATCATTTAAACTCTGTATTTTTTACTCTGTTAATTTGTCTGTCTATCTATCTATCTATCTATCTATCTATCTATCTATCTATCTATCTATCTATCTATTCATATAAAAGTATGACCTTTTAACAAATTTTTCCAAAGTAAAAGTTCAGATTTTTTTTTTCTGTGTTTGTGTTTAGCTCCTGCTTCCTTTGCTGTGCTTTGCTTGGCCACACCCTCTGCTTCCTTCTCTGCCACACAGGTCAAGCCTTTAAGAGGACGTCTCCCACCATGGCCCTGACTAACCACCCAGCAAGGGGTGATTCTGCCATGTTTGAGCCCTTAGCACTTCTCAGTGGTGTCAGCTAGCCCTGGTGCTATGGCTGCCACAGATAACTCTTCTCAGCTAGAGTGCCCCGATTTGACCAAAATACTGCTGCCCAGCTCGGGTCCTACCAGCGTAGCCAGCAGTTCATGGCCCTTTTCCCTCTAGAGGCAGATTTCTGATTAGCAAGGCCATTCACTGCTGTACCAACCATGGTCAATGCATGCAGTAAACCTAGGCTCCCTGTTTAGATATAGCAAATGGACATCTCTTTTCCATGGTGGTAAGAATAGTGGGGACTGTCTCCCAATTTGGTGACTTCCACTTGGTGGGAAGGCTTGCTGGCACTCAGTGAAAGGGGAAGCAGGCTATCTGGGTTAGACCTGTTTGGCTATGATCATAGGTGGAGGAATAATTCCCCTCTGTCAGAGGTCTACTGGAGGAGAACAGGGCAAAAGAGGGAGGAGGGTTGGTGACCGGAAGATACAAGTGAGGGGATAATAATCAGGATGTAACCTGAATAAATTATTAAAAATTTTTTCCAAGATATATATTATTTTATTAATTTGTTCTTGTTACATCTCAATGGTTATCCCATCCCTTGTCTCCTCCCATTCTTCCCTCCCTCCCATTTTCCCCTTATTCTGCTCCGCTATGACAGTTCCTGAGGGGGATTTTCTCCCCCTGTATATGCTCATAGGGTATCAAGTCTCTTCTTGGTAACCTGTTGTCCTTCCTCTGAGTGCCACCAGGTCTCCCCCTCCAGGGAAAATGGTCAAATATGAGGCGCCAGAGTATGTGAGAAAGTAATATCCAACTCTCCACTCTACTGTGGAGAATATTCTGACCATTGGCTAGATCTGGGTAGAGGTTTAAAGTTTACAGACTGTATTGTCTTTGGCTGGTGCCTTAGTTTGAGCGAGAGCCCTGGACCCAATCTGCCTATCATAATGTTCTACTTGTAGGTTTCTAGGACCCTCTGGATCTTTCTACTTTGCCATTCTCCCATGCTTCTCTCATCTAGAGTCCCAATAGGATGTCCTCCTCACTGTCCCAGTTTCCTGGTACTTGAAGGCTTTCATGGGACATGCCCCTTGGTCTAATATGCAGATATAAGTGAGTATATACCATTTGAGTCTTCTGCTTCTGGGTTAACTCACTCATTATGATCATTTCTAGCTCAATCCATTTATCCACAAATTTCGGGAATTCCTTGTTTTTAATAGCTGAATAGTATTCCATAGTGTATATGTACCACAGTTTCTTTATCCATTCTTCTATTGAGGGACACTTAGGCTGTTTCCATGTTCTGGCTATTATGAATAAGGCTGCTATGAATATGGTTGAGCAAATTTTCTTGTTGTGTGCTGGAGCATCTTCTGGGTATATTCCAAGGAGTGGAATGGCTGGGTCTTGAGGAAGCCCTATTCCCATTTTTCAGAGATAGCACCAGATAGATTTCCAAAGTGGCTGTACTAGTTTGCATTCCCACCAGCAATGAAGGAGTGTTCCTCTCTCCCCACATCCTCGCCAGCATGTGGTTTTGCTTGAAAGTTTGATCTTAGCCATTCTGATGTGTGTAAGATGGAATCTCAGAGTTGTTTTGATTTGCATTTCCCTGATGATTAAGGAGGTTGAGCATGTCTTTAACTGTTTCTCAGCCATTTGGTATTCCTCTGTTGAGAATTCTCTGTTTAGTTCCAAGCCCCATTTCTCAATTGGGTTATTTGGTTTGGTGGTGTTTAATATCTTGTGTTCTTTATATATTTTGGATATTAGACCTTTGTCAGATGTAGGGTTGGTGAAGATCTTTTCCCATTCTGTAGGCTGTCGCTTTATTCTCTTGACAGTGTCTCCTGCCTTACAGAAGCTTCTCAGCCTCATGAGATCCCATTTATTAATTGTTGACATTAATGCCTGGGCCTTTGGTGTTCTGTTCAGGAAGTTGTCTCCTGTGCCAATATGTTCCAGGCTCTTACTCACTTTTTCGTCTAAGTGACTTAGTGTCCCTGGTTTTATGTTGAGGTGTTTAATCCACTTGGATTTGAGTTTTGTGCAAGGTGACAAAAATGGGTCCAATTGCATTTTTTTTTACACATAGACATCCAGTTAGACCAGCACCATTTGTTGAAGATGCTATCCTTTTTCCATCTAATGGATTTGGCTTCTTTGTCGAAAATCAAGTGACCATATGTGAGTGGATTCATATCTGGGTCTTTGATTCGATTCCACTGATCAACCAGCCTGTTGCTGTGCCAGTACCATGCTGTTTTATTTACTATTGCTTTATAGTACAGTTTGAGATCAGGTATGGATATTCCTCTGGAGCACCTTTTATTGTACAAGATTGTTTTAGCTATTCTGGGTTTTTTGTTTTTCCATATGAAGTAAAAAAAGCCACTTTCAATTCTGTCTCTCTTGTGCTCTCTGGCTCTTTGGCTATAAAAATCACTTTCCTAGCATTTTCCAGGGCTCATTTCTTAGATTTTTAATCTAGGGGTGTGCCTGAAGCAAAGGACTCCTCTGCTTTCACTCTCTTTTAAGGAGACCAGTTCTCTCTTCTTAAAGAGACAGAAACACAAGTTGTTTTATCTCTGGGGATATTTTTGTGGCTCCCACCTGGGAGTTTCTCAGGTTAGTTTTGAGTCTGTGCTCTACATATGGAATGCCATTCTGTTGTGGGAGGTTTTTTCCCCCCTGCCCTTTAGCTCTTGGAATAATGACCCAGGAGACACAATTATTATTTTACAAATACTTAGGCTTAAACTTAAAATAACTCATTTATTCTAATTTACATTCTGCCACCTGGCCCTTTTCCTGAGCTGAGGCACCATGCCAGATGGCCCACCTAGTCGCTGCCTCACCCATAGGCCACAGGGTTTTTAATTGAGAGGTGTTGCATCCATACATACCCAAAAGATTCCACGTGCAGAATTGCTTTGTAGACTCAATATTCATTGATTCTGAACTGCACAATTTGGCATATTGTTTGGTTGTGGTTTCTGTAATAGAATCTGTTGCAAAGAAAAATCTCCTCTATGATGGGTAAGTAATATACTTTTCTGTATGTATAAAGACAAATATTTACCAAAATATTTTATTATTAATTTCTATCTTTGGTGTATGTGTGTGTGTGTGTGTGTGTGTGTGTGTGTGTGTGTGTGTGAGAGAGAGAGAGAGAGAGAGAGAGAGAGAGAGAGAGAGAGAGAGAGAGAGAGAGGTGTCTGGGTATTTTTTGTGTGTGTGCATCTGATGCTACATATATAGAAATAATAGTGAAGCAAGTTCATTTTTCTATCTTTATATATGTTTTTATTGACATGTTTGGGACTATATATGTAGTTAATATATATTATATATTATATAGTTTAATATATATAGTAAAAAATAGGAAAAACTTAAATGCTTGAATTTCTATTGGAAAATCTAAGGTATGCAATTCAAGATGTAGGAATACCAATGGATATTTTTGAAAACAGTATCGGAAGTTTTCCCAAAGCTTTAAAATAAACCCACCAGCATGATGAAATACCATTGCATAATTGTAATACTTTTGATCTAATTTCCTTTCTAAAGCTAATTTAAAAAAAATAAAAACTTACAGCTCGTCACAAAGGACCAAGAGGAAGGGAGTTAGTTTCCTCAGGCACACACTTTGAAGGAGACTCAGGATGCTATCACTTACCATTAAAAGACAGACAGTCCTTTTCACAAAGTGATCTAATTTGGTATCCCATGGCAGCACAGTCCCAAAGCCATAAGGGAAACCATGATATCTGACCTGTGTAACCAGAGGCAGAAGCCTTCCCCTCTTCACCCTAGGCTTTTTCCCAAGGCTATGTGAAGCTGAGTGCCTCAATGGCTCTCATCTAACAGTGAATCCATATGCTAAAGGGACATGTATGACCCTGCATTTACTGCAGCATCCTTCACAGAGACAGTAGTTAAAAAATTAATAACTTCTTATCAGCCAACCAACCAATTAAGAAAATGTTACATTTTCCAAAGTAATAACATTCTATAATAAAATAGAAGTAAGTACTATCAAAAGGTTTAACATATGTTCAATGTAAATTTTCAAAGAACAGTGAGAAAACAGTAAAAAAAATTGTTTGAAAATATAATGGACGAAATAGATTGAATTTTCTGTAATTTTTGACTGCCTTGAACAGAAGATAATTATGTTTAGGAAAATGAGCCAAACAGAGAATTGCAAGTACCTCATAGTCTCCTTGTATGTGGACTAACAGCACTTTGTCTTATAGAAGGTGATTATGAAATAGGGTTCTACTAAAGTTTGGGGAGAATAAATTTGGTAGTAGAAATACAGTACAGCAGCGCTTTAATGCCAGCACTCAGGGCTGTAGAAGGAAGCAGATCACTGTGAGTCTGAGGCACATTCAGGACAGCCAAGGCTACACAAAGAAACTTTCTCAAAAAACAAACCAAACTACATTAAAAACCAAAAGCCAAAATTTAAAAAAAAGGAAAAGAAAAAAGCAACAACAAAACAAACAAACAAACAACAACAACAATAAAAAGAAAAGAAAGGAATGAAGGAAAGAAGGACAGCCAAAAAAACTGCAGAAAGAACTAACTTTTAGTCAGATTATAAGCAAATAATTCTGGCATGCTGCTGAAGAGCAGGGAGGCTGCAAATTAGGATATCGCTTAAAGGGCTCATTTAATATGCATAGACATGGATATGGATGGTTATGGCAAACACAAGTCCCTTTTTCTCTATGTACAAGCTAAAATTAAAACAGAGTTATTTTTTAATATGTTCAAAAGAAAAATACTTTAAAGTAAGTAAACTATTTCTGGAACATGCATAAGGCTTTTTTTGTTCACCCATAATAATGAGGTAAATAGCAAATTTATTTCTTAATGTATAAATTGCTAAATGACTTTAGATATGATATCATGTACATTAGTATGACTATGGTATCTTTACAATATTATGAGTTATCTTGGTTTTTTAAAAGTAGTATTGATGTATTGTCAGAATATTAATAAAATTAAAGTTTCTAAATTGGGTACTTGTCTCCATGGTTATATTAACATGGATGTAATCACCTTAATAACCTCTGACTACTTTTAGGTTTTCTATGACAATTAATATATTTTTTGAAAATTCTAAGGCAAACATCAAAAATAAAACACAAGGTTTTTTTGAAGTTGTTTTTGTGCTCCTTGTTGTGTTCATGAACTATTTACACAGGGCCAAGAATATTGGGTAAAATGAAGCATTGGTCAACCTTTGCTGTGTTCAGTATTGTGCTAATGATTTCTGGGTTCTCCTAAACTTTCCCTCATATGTGATTCTACAGCTTAGAGCAATTTTCATCTCATCCACTCAGTTTTAAATTAGATTTTCTGTGACTTTATTACTTCTTATTTTATAAATGATAATTCTTCAAGAGTCTAGCAGTCAATTGAAGAGCATCTTTATCAAAGCTATAATAGTGTTTACAGAGTGGAATTCTGCAAAGCAGAATCCAAGACAGTAACTAATGAATTAATTACAGGAGAGCCGTTTTTCAGCAATGCTGCTTTCACCTGAGACATTCTCAGAGAAAGAGGGTTCTTGAGATCCTCCTTCATACTGAATTTCTAGAACATTAAAATTATTGTTTATATACTAAGATAAATTCTGGGCTCTTTTATTAAGCAACTGAATTAGCTGTGTAGGCTTTGACTGAGAAAACTAGATAAGAAAGTTTTGGAAAGTGTGTTGTAAGGTGTATAGCATCAACTCACAATTAACCAAAGACTCTAGACTTCTATACTAGGCAACTTACAACCTGTTAAGTTCGAATTGTCTGTAGTTATACAGAATATATTGTTACAGTTCCATAGATCACAACAATGCTACAGGAAACTTATAGTAACATCAACAGCAATGTATTATAATTAGCAATTGGCATACTTATACTCCTTAACACAGTGTAAATAAGTATTGGAAAACATAAATACAAATAAGAATCATTATGCTTCCCAAAGATGGTAAGTTGGTGGTGAACAACAACAACAAAAAAAACCTTTACAAATGCTCATGAAAACACACACACACACACACACACACACACACACACACACACACACATTTTGAAAAGTCACTGTTGTAAATTCTTCCACAATTAACAATAATAAAGTTTGTTCTCACCAATGATAAGACCACAATTAATTGTGATTTTGTCATAAGCTTAATTATCTAATGTAAATATGCTGTTGTTTCTGCAAAACATGTTTGATATATTCATACTAAATGTCAGTATCATTACTCTTTAAACAAATTAATCCACATCCTTTTTGCCCAATTTCAAAGATCCATGGCACTAACTCTAACTCTCAACTTCCGAAAGTACTGAAAGTGCAGATGGGAAGATCATGTCTTTAATGCTAAGTCTTTGTCATAAAGCCATAAGCCAAGTATTAAAACAATTATTCAATAAATCCACTAAAGTTCACAAAGAAAATGAGATATTTTTCATTACAAAATAGCTATGTTTATCAGGACCTCTGGTTCAGGTAGCTTCATACATAGACACAATGCTCCCATCTACCAGCTCCCGATATTAACAGTGCCATAGACCTGTAACAGGCAGAATACTACCAGTTCTCAATTCTCCTTTCCATCATATTCTGTAGTAGAAATTAAGTTCTTGATGAAGGCTGTTGAGAGGCTGATTTTAGAAATATTCTAGAGTGATTAAGAGATATTTAAAACATAATCCTGTCAATTTCTTCTTGGCCATTGGTTATATAAAACTTCCAGTGATCAGACATTAATAATATCTGCCTGTACCTCTGCTCTAATGTGAGTCACTGAGAATGAAGTCTGTGTGAAAACCAATCCTAACTCTGGAGCCTGAGGGGGAGAATCCACACAGCAGGGAAGCAAGCTACAAACAACATAGTAAGTTCTTTCCATCAGAATTTGTTTTACTTGAAACACTGTGGTAAATTTATTGCAAATGGTCCTCCTCAAGAGTTAATGTTCAAGAGAAAAAGACTAAAGAAGAATCATGCATGCAGCTTTTCTGGAGATATAATCTATACCACAATAGAAAACCATGGAGAGACTATTATATATCTCCAAAGAAGCTCACCTTTAATTAAAGTAACCTTGTGTTTGAAAGGTTCTTGAAGAAATACAACAGTATACAAAAATTCTTGTAGGTTTATAACAAAACTGGCTGTGGGTAGAAAGTGGTAGTCAGTGATGACAGCTAAAATTATTTCTGTATTACCTTCATGTTCAAGTCCAAAACAGCAGGTTACCAAGAAGTGACTTGATACCCTATGAGTATATACAGGGAGAGGTAATCCCCCTCAGGAACAGTCATAGGGGAGGAGAATAAGGGGAAAATGGGACGGAGGGAAGAATGGGAGGATACAAGGGATGGGATAACCATTGAGATGTAACAAGAATAAATTAATAAAAAAAGAAAAAAACATTTTAAAATATCACATCAGGGAAAAACCTCAGCACTACCTGAAACAAACAAACAAACAAACAAACAATAACAAAAGCTATAGTGATAGTGAGAAGAATTATTATATTAAGTGTTTTTTTCTTTCCAAAGAGTGAGGGGTAAGTAATGAAAAAGCATCAGGAAAATTTGAGTTGTTTATTAGGAAGAAACAAGAAACACTGACAAAAATTCTAAAGAGGATGAAAAATTAGCCAGATGTCACATTTAACACATAGTCCTACTATGGCTAAGAAGTAATTGAAGCTAGGTTTAAAGAATACAGCAAAATATTGTCAAGGAAATGCATAAATATCTTTACAATTTTTTTTTACAAATAAGATAATGTGAATAGTTACAAAATATTAAAATTGAGATTTTCAAGTTAAATGCAACAAGTAAAATAAAAGTTAAACTAGAGGGGCTCATCTCGATTGGAAAAAAAACAAACTTAAATAACGATCAACAGATATTACACAACTTAACGATGATAGGGGGAATACTTTAAAAAATAGTAAATGTTGGATTTCAAACCCAGACCCCATAGCCTGAAACTTGTTAATATCCATCCAATTCCACTGGCCTGCTCTCAGGGACCTAGGAATTGCTTGCTTACATTATTACCTGCTACCACCAGGTGAGCCAGGTGTGTGTCATGGATAAAAGTGCCCATTTACCTGCAACCCCTGTTCTCTCTGTCTCTTTCTGCCTTCTTCTTCTTTTCATATGTGTTCTTTCTTTTTCCCTCTCTACTCCCCCGATCTCTGTCTTCCTGTCTGCTTGGTGATTTCTCTGGCCCATTCTCTGAGAGCAGTTAACCCACCAGAGAACCTAAAGAATACAAAAAGCAAATTAACAATAAAATAAAATGTCAAGAACTTTCAATGACTAATTAAAAAGATAATTTTATAGGAAAACAATATTTAGAAAAGCTATAAAATTTACTTTGGAAGGCATAAATATACCTGAAACACACTACAGAATAATTCCAAATTCTAAATATGTATTTTCATGTTTACATGTTTTAAACTTTTTGTGTTGTTTATTCTATGAAGTTATAATCACAGAAATCATCTATAAACTTACAATTGCACCTATGTCATGATCCCCAGAACTTTCTTTTGAGAAATTAATGTGCTGAAAAAATCCTCCCCTCTCTCTCTGTCTCTCTCTCTCTCTCTCTCTCACACACACACACACACACACACACACACACACACACGCAACTATTAAAAAAAACAAAAAAGTGAAAACAGCCTTGATAATGAAACAGCTATGTGTAGTGCAGATTCTGATTCTGAACTACCAAAAAGAGAGGTGTAAGAATAAATGCATAGATCTATGAAACAGATTTTTAGAATCTACCAAACACTCACAGATTTGGCCAGTGGAGTTACAATAAATATGTCCATACAATTTAGTGGTATCCTGTTCTGTGCAATAAATCACTGCAGGGGAACTGGGCAGCCTAAGGAGAAAGAATAGTTTGTTTCATCTCAAAAATATATCTAAAGTGATTAAAAAGCATTCTATATACTAAACATAAATAACAAGACAATTTTCTTCTTGGATACACACCAAACACTGGATATCACACAACATTATTTGGTGTGTTTGGAAGAATACATTTTTTTTCTTTAAAAATTAATTTGTCAATTTATTCATATTATATAAAATTTTTAAAAATCACAGAAAAAAGGAAAAAAATTAATTTGAAGCTAATATTGTATATCTAAAGGAGCAGGAAATGAGAATGTAAAAAACTTACATAGAATATTGATGAAATATAATACTTGTATTTACTAACATATTTTAAAAGTAAACCATCTGAATGAAAATATATTGCTTTTTGGTGCTCTTGGGTGTGCTTTTGTTGGTTGCATTATCGATTTTTTGAGATGGGATCTTGCTATGTAAACCCATGTTTTTAAATGATTGTAGCATTTAAAACTGAAAATCATTGGAAAATATGTTATTAATGCTAGATTTTACCATAATTACTATAAAATCTAGAAAGTATTATGAGTATGATGAATGTGTATGGTTCTATATTTTATTTATCATATTTTTTTGCTACCAAGCTTCTAAATGGTCACTCTAATCTGATTACCAAATGTATATAAAACCATTAACAACAAGGCTAGAAAAACTAAAATACTAAGTGAGATACTTTTTACAATCATGAGTACAATATGTGAACATGGTTTTGAAAAACTATATTCATATGAAACTCCTATGAATGACATGTCTATATACCTGTTTCCCTTAGATAATTTATACCAAATAAAGCTGACTATATTGCCAGTATATTTACAATGAATTAAATGATAAAATGTCACACTTTATGAGATTTTGCCATTCTACCTTGGACATATATTACCTAAGTAATAATTAAATGACTGAGGAGTTCTTACTCTAAATCATTGCAGTTTGCAATGGGTAGGGAGAAAGAGGAGACATTATGAGGGACATCGCATCCTTCCTAATTTCCCACAGTGTTTTTCTGAAAACTATGCCCAGTGTAACATATTACAGGGTTTCTCATTGGCTTTAGAAAGTGTCATATGAATAGATGCTAAGGTAGGAGTTTGAGGTTGTTTTTATGGCATAAGTATCAGAAAGAGAAGTACACTATCAGTGAAGTGTAAGACACAAGGAGAGATATCAGATAATCTGAAAATAGCCTGTAAATAAAAAAGGGGCGGATTTTCCGGAATCTGAGTCATAGTCCCTGAGTTGCTGGCAGAGATGAGATTCACAGTGGTGGTTGAACATACTACAAAACTGGCAAGACACAAATGCCCACAGATGGGAGGTACTATAACTTAATGCCAACACTGACTTTAGCTGGCATTGAAAGAACATTTTAGAAAGCAACTAAAGAACATCTCTAACTTTAAGCTGACACACAATATGGCAAGATACAATTCCCTCAAGATAAAGCTCAGCATGCCCTAAAGAATGGGAGTCAGGCCCAGGTTTGCTGAGACAAGGGTGGAGACACAGTAATGCCAACTGTAGATCAACAGGCAGACTTAGTACATCTATCTACTTCCTCTGTCTGTCTGGAAAGTTCATTTCTGAAGTGCATTCTAGTGCCAACTCCAGCATCTGTGTATGCTATTTTGGGCAAGCTTTACACTTGAAATTGATATCATCACAGGATTCGTATGAACTAATAATTTGTATAATAGAAATGTGTATTTTTATTTGTTGAAGTAGTTTTACTCAGCTGTGATGGCTGCCTACCACAACAATAACCAGCGAGACAAAATACGTAAGTATGTAATAGTGGCACTAAAATTTAGTGCTAACCAATAGCTATTTAACTGGACCTAAGGCCTGCTTAACAAGAGAAAAATTGTGTCTGGCACTCTAAGCCTGGGACTGGTAAAGTCATGGAGCTTGGAGGAGAACCTTCTTTATTAAACTAACATAAGTCTTAAGTGCATTCTGTTACCTAGAACTGTACTCACAGATATGTGTAATTCTCACCCTTCATATTAAAGAAGCTTTTCTTTGTATCAGACAAAGATCATTACAGAAAACCGCCACTTGTTAATATACTGAGAACAATAAGAGTGGATTGCTCAGCCCCAGTGGATATATTTACAACACAACTACAGTATAGAAGGCTCAAGGCATATCACTGATTTACTCTCATAGCCAGAGGACAAGGAAGCCTATGAGGAAGAGGTGAGATTCTGCTCTAAAAATAACAGTGACCCAAATTCATGATAAAAGAATATGGCTGCCTAAATAAAACAAGACAAGGACAATGACAATAGACTAGCATGGAAAGGCAAAAATCTCATGAGGGGGCCCCATTCTTACACAATGAACCACAAGGAACCACAGAATGTTGGTTGTTTGTTTTTCTTTTTTTAATATTTTATTAATTTATTCATATTACATCTCAATTGTTACCCCATCCCTTGTATCCTCCCATTCCTCCCTCCCTCCTGTTTCCCCCTACTCCCTTCTCCTATGTCTGTGACTGAAGATGACTTCCTCCCCCTGTATATGCTCATAGGGTAGCGAGTCTCTTCTTGGTGACCTGTTATCCTTCCTCTGAGTGCCACCAGGTCTCCCCATCAAGGGGATGTGGTCAAAAATGGGGCACCAGAGTTTGTGTGAAAGTCAGACCGCCCTCTTTATTCAACGGTGGAGAATGTCCTGTCCATTGGCTAGGTCTGTGTAGGGGTTCGAAGTTTAATGCCTAT
Source organism: Acomys minous (assembly GCF_964271855.1). Lineage (NCBI taxonomy): Eukaryota > Metazoa > Chordata > Mammalia > Rodentia > Muridae > Acomys > Acomys minous. The sequence continues at coordinate 78,613,070 of NC_140486.1, read as the reverse complement.
ATTTTCCTTGGCTGGTGCCATAGTTTGAGCAGGACCACAGGAGACTGATCCACCTGTCATAATGTTCTTCTTGTAGGTTTCCTACATGCTGGCAAGGATGTGGAGAGAGAGGAACCACAGAATGTTGAGATCAGGATAACTAATCTCTCCCCGGATTGAAGCCCACAAATGGTTATTAACAACAAGTGGTCAACTCTGGAGTAATATACATACAAGCAACACTAAATGGGTTCAGGGGTATCGATTTTATATATTCATGTATATATTTCTCTGTGTGTCTGAGCTACAATACCAAAGAAAAATAGACCAGGGACAGGTATAAAAGGACTTGGAGATATGAAAGGTAAAGAGAGAATATGCAACTATATTTTAAGGTTTCAAAATTTCAAATACGTAAAGATACACATATATACTGAGCATTCCTATAAATAACAGATATTTACATTCTTATGTGCAAATAGCGAAGAATCCAATTTGACTTGAGGTTTCCCTACACTGAGTAATCCACCCTCATTGGGAGCATGATAATTATTTTGTCCCTTTCAATATCTATATCATTTATGTAGAAAAAACTCAAGAGAACTGCATGTTTCAACACTTCATGTGGACTTTTTATTAAATGTCCTTTACTTTAAAAATCATACTTGTCTAAAAGGCAATCTGTGTTCCAATTCCATGCATACTCATTATCATAAGACTCAGATATCTACAATTTTAAGCTTATTTCTTAATTAGGAACCACTGAATATCCTGCTAACTTTATAAGAGATCCATTATTAAAGCTTTTTAATAATTAACAAATATAGTTATACCCTGTGAAATAAAAGCATATTTTCTCAGAAATAAACTAGAGAATAGATTCTCAAGATGTTAATTTCTTGAACATGGCAAAACAGATTAATTAAATATAGAATACTCTACTTTTAAAAATAATATCCAAAGGAGTATATGATAAACATTTGGATGTATTTTGCTATTAAATACAGTAAAAATCTAGTGATAAAATGTAATCATATCATCCTACACTAACATTATTTTGTTTGTAGTCACAATATTTGATATTAAAAATACAAAGTATTTTTAAATTATATATTGTTATCATTTAGTATTATGTATAAAATAAAGATGTAATTTGTATGTATCTAATGATTAAGTTGTGTGGTTTTTTGTATATTAACCACTCAGATTTGAAAGTGTGACAAATATTATTAACCACAAATCTAGGACAAAATGACATTTTATATAGATAGTAATTTCTGTGTATACTGCAGCACAATGCTCTATAATCCAAATGAACAGTATTGCAAATAAAAGTGTTCACAGAACCTACCTCAAAGGAAAATGGAAAAGTAGACAAAAAATAGGTGATTTAAGTGGATGCTATTGCAAAAACATACTGAACTTGTGTAATGGTGCTTAGTTGAAAATTAAAATATATTAAGGGATATGTTTACCTGAAAATAGCCAAAAATACAGTAAGATCATTTTGATAGTTTTAGCTTGAAACTATTTTTAAAACATGCTTTAATTTTCTTCTCACTTGAAGTCTCTTATATACAAACTTTTAGTTATAAAGAGTACTTGATATCATGCATCCAGATTTACATGTTTATATCAATTCATGAAACAATGTGATTCGCATTCTCTTAGGGTTCAACATGAGGGAACTAAATAAGGTATTTGGTAGCATTTGCTATATTGAAATAAATGTCTTTATGAATTATTGCTATATGTTCACTGTCAATTTAAATATGTTTGAATTGTAAAAACAGCTACTGGTGTAACCTCCTGTCACCCCAGGCAGATGGTAAGCAGAGTTAAAACTATTGTTACTGGCCTAGGGCTCAAAACATGATCTTAGTGATTTTTTATTAAAATGTTTACATATTCATTAAAGTATTATACATATATACAATAAATTACCTACAGCAGGAAGAACAATGAAACGATTAAGAATTATACAAATGTTACTTTATAGTGCTTGACTGTTTGTATTTGGCAACCTTGAAGAAAACATCTTTCCTATTTTGATGAGTCTAAAATCCTGAATGTAAATCAATACCTATCATATCTCATCATTATCAACATAAAACATCTATCTAGACCTAAAAACAAGAATTGGTTGAAAGTGGTTGAAAAGAAAGCAGAGGGAATATAGAAATATATAGGGATAATAAGACAAAAAGTAGTTAAGTGAATCTACTACTCAATTTAATGACTGAATTGTTACTCACAAGGTTATTTTTAATTCACTGGTATAGAATTTTGTACGTAGATGTGTAAGAAATTTAATTTTAGATACATTGGCATAGAATTCACATTTAAGATTATTTTCACATATTATATATATTTCTACTCCAATATGAGGTGTTGTACCCATACAACTCAATTATAAACAGGGTTTACTTCCAATACTTTGGAAGTGCCTATTGCAGGTTTTCTAGGATAAGTAGGTTATACAAGTTAATTGTTAACTGATTAAATCATGGTCATAACAATTACTAGTCTATTTTAACACAAGACTATCCACCCTAAGTGTAACAGATAGATCTGATTCTATACATATGTAAGGTAAAATAGATAAGGGTCTTCAAAAACTTCAGAGGCATGCAGCATATGGTACTTTAAGATGTTTTTGTTATCTTAAAGATTCATTTACAAGAATCAGCTGAATTTCCGGCAATATCCAACCTACCTCAAACAAGAGGATGAGCATCAAAAAATCATCTGATACAGAACTGAGTCATCACATAGAACAACAAGTTGCATTGTAGGGAATTTGGTTTAAAACAAATTATGTAAAACAGGAAACTGAAGAAATATAAACAAGTTAAACAACCGGACACAGCAGGTTGAAATATTCTGGATATTTTCTTTTAGTACGGAAAATGTAGAAAGCATTCTATTTTTATCACTGGTTTTATGTTCAAGATTTTTTTTTGCATATGTCATGGTGTTGTAACTTGGTGTTCTTTGGGACTCCTATCAGTAGGAGTTGGAGTGTCTCTGATTCTTTTGCCTGCTCTAGGGACCCCTTTCCTCCTATTGAGTTGGATGATCCAGTCTTGATATGAGGGTATTTGTCTAATTTCACTGTAACTTGTTATGCCCTGTTTGGTTGATATTCCTGAAAAGCCTGGTCTCTTTGAAAGGAAATGAAAGAAAATTATATATGGGGGACAGGTGAGGAGGCTTCATGCAGGGACTTGGGGGAAGGGAGAGACTGGAAACTGTGGGTGGATGTAATATATGAAAGAAGAATAAATTGTTAACACTAAAGGTTTGATGACTAGCTGATGGGGTATGTATCCGCAAGTCTAAGAGTCAAATAGTCCACACAGTCAGATTGAATCAACCTATCATTAGATTGTTAGAATATAAGGGCCCATTATCAGAACAGCACCATTACTAGCTTGCTAACTTTTTCTAATGTCACCTTCATGAAGAGGTTTCTTATGCTCCAGTGTTGTGGCCTCCACAGTATTTGAACCACAGTGAACCACATAAACTATCTCATAAAGTCAGACAAAAAATGGCTTGAACACAAGTTATAATCTTTATTTGCTATTCAGATTTGGAGAAATTATCAATTCTTTTTGGCAATGCCAAAAGTGTATGTAAATGGCAAAATCTTTAATAGAATTCATTAACTTAACATATGTATATAAGAAATCAAGAATATTTGTCTATTTTTCATTTTCTTTGCTTTATATATCATTCTTATTTATAAAGATAGGCTTGAGAATTAACAAATGTGTATAATTTGACAAAATTACTTTTACAAATCTAAGAGTTTAATAATGTTCAGCACAAATTTGACAATTATTTTTTGAAATTTAATATCTGGTTTGACATATGCTAATATTGTAATGATGTAGAAGTTCTTGAATGAGCACCAGGAGATATATCTTCACAGGGAATTCTTCCTTGGGGTATATTCTCCCATTTGTATAGCAATTTCTTCTCATCAGTTTAGTGATAATATTGTTTGATAATAATTCTGAGCAACAATTAGAACAATTTCATCTGATTTCTGATTAGTAGGCATGTATTAAAATTCAGACTTTTGACATTCTGGTTTCAGAAAAGATGAGACATTGGCCTAGTTACTGAACTTAGTGTTGAAATACAAACCACTTGTCAAATACTGTTGGTAGTGAAGTATACAATGTGGTATTGAATCAGAGAAATGTGAAATGTCTAGGCATTAGTATGACTTTGAAAAAACGTAGGGACATGGACTTAACTAGCTGCAGAGATCTCCTACTAGTAACTAAATGGCATAACAAGCCTATACAACAAAAGGAACAAATCACACAGAAGAGGGTTGGATGCCAAAAAATAACCAAATTCAGGAATGAAATCCGTAAAATATAAATAAACACTACCAGCAAAACCCAGTAATAACAATCAATGAAACAAACCATCTTTTGATGTTATAGGTTATATATAATATTTTAATACATATTTAAGTTTTGATAACTCTTTCCAATAACCTTGTATTCCAATCCCCACTTAAACCACACCCAGGTACTATGAATAACAGAGCAATTTACATTGTTTAACAAGTATTTCTGTAATAGGGTATATATTCCTTAAGGTACAGTGGTGTACCTGTATTATGTAGCATTTCTATTTATATCTTCTGGATAAATTTGCACAGGCAGAAAATGTTTACACTCTCAGCAGATAGAATAAAAGTATTCCCTTCCCCATATGTTTATCCACATTTGCATTCACTTTTCTCCCTTGGTAATAGCCAAGCGAAACATCATGAGATGACATCATGGAGAAGTTTTAATATGTATTCCCATGATAACCAATCTTTAATATATTTCTGTGACATGTTAAAGCCATTGATTTGTGCGTGATGTAACTTCCCTGGATTTTAAGAATGAAGACAACTTGACCAAGGTGAATGGTGTTCTTGAGGAGTTAAAAATATATTTGAGTGTCTTTTAGTGAGAACATTTACATCTATGCTCATCAAGGATAATGGTCTATAATTGTTTTTTTTTAATTATGGCTTTATATGATTTCGGTATCAGGGTGATACTGGCTTCATAAAATTAGGAAGTATTTCTTCCTTTTATAATTTATAGAACAATTTCAGAATCAATGTTAGTTCTTTAATTCATTGGTGTTATAGAACACTGAAGAGAGCATAGCTGACACTGCGATTTTCTGTATTGGGGAGATTTTTAATTACACTTCAATATGATTAAACTTTTTTATCTCTATATATCATTTTGTATGTGTGTGTGTGTGTGTGAGAGAGAGAAAGAGAGAGAGAGAGAGAGAGAGAGAGAGAGAGAGAGAGAGAGAGAGAGAGAGAGAATTTATGTCTTTTTGCTAATCTAATTTTTGTCAATCTAATTTGAGTACTTTTTTGTTTTTGCTTTTTTGTTTTTGCTGTTTTTTTCTTCTTCATGAGCTTGATGAAGAATTTGTTGATGTGACATTTTTTAAAAATTATCAACACCTCATTTCACTGAATTTTTGATGCCTTTATCTATTTGTATTTCACTAATTTATGCTTTTGTGTTTTCTTTACATCTGCTGCTTGGTTTTGTTTCACATGTCCTTAAACTGCATCATTTGGTTATTCAGTGAAAACCCCTCTGTTTTTTTTTTAACCCCCATGAGTTGTTAAATTTTCTGTAGTTTCCCTTCTGTTCACTTTATTTAACTGCAGGCAGAGAGAATACAAGGGATTGTATTAATTTTTGCATTTGTGGTTAGTGTCTCAATTCTCTACTTTAGAGAATATTGCATGGACTGCTGAGAATATGGGTTCTACAGATTTAGAATGTAATCATTTTAGATTACTTTAAGTGTATTATATATATAATTTCATTAAATCTAAATTTCTTCATAATTTTTCCCAGATGTGTTCATTGCTGAATGTGTGGTACTGAAATCATCCACTATTAGTATGTTATAATTATATCTACAAGTACTTGTTTTATAAATATTGTTTATAAACTATGCTTATGGCACATATGTTTGGTGTTGTAATTATTCATGATGGACTTTCTCTGAATCACTACGAAGTGACTTTTTTATTTTATGAGCAGATTTTGTTGAATTTCTACTATATACAATTTTAGTAAAATGGTTCCCCATGGTTTCTAGTTACACTTTCTGGCCTTTGTAATTATGAGCTCACTTACTCTCCTTTTTATCATGGGATTCTTTTAGTACTCCATCAATTATGCTAAACATAGTAGCTTTGGTTGGAGTCTGTTTATCAGAACATGAAATCATGGTCTCATACTTCTGTGAATTTCAGCATATGTGTTGAGAAATTAGATGTGTTCTGATAGCCAGTCTATGGTGTATATATCTCTTATTATTATATTTCAATACATTTATTGTTTTGTGTTCTTTAGTATATAGCTATATATATGGGATATAGGGAATTTCCTATTGCTTCCTACCTATTTGTTGAACTACATGTAATATATGGTCATGTGGCATCAGCCTTCAGCATCTTAAAAAATAAGAGAAAGTGGTATTAGCTATAAAGCCTCAATGCCTGCCTCCTTAGCAAGACTCCACCCACTAAATATTCTATGACCTACTCAAATATGGCCTCCAAGTAGGTATCAACTCTTCAAATACTTGAGATTCATATATGGTTCATATTCATATCACAACAGTGAATAAAAATCTTGAATATTTTGTTGCTATCAATATATTAAATCTACAATAGGAAAATGGTTCTTAAGCTTTGATATTTTGTGTTCTGTTTGAAAAATCAAAGCTTTTGAAACTTATCTATAATCTCCTCCTTATTCTAAAAAATATTTAAACTCTTTCCAGTATGTTATTAGTATTTAAGCAGAAACTAACTTTTGAAAATTACTCCATTAAAATGGTGTGATAAATTTATACTTATGCAATGTCTATCATTAGGATGCAATTATTTTCTTGATAATTAGAGGAAGCTCGAAGTTTTTGAATTGTGAAATCATTAGTAATTGATTACTCCAAGTGGAAGCACTGCTGTTATGACTAATGAATTAATTGTTAATGTGTGTAATAGATTATATTTTGTACTAATAGAGAAATGACTATGTATGGCTATTTATCACTTTGTTCTCAACAAGATACTTGAATCTTGCATCTTGCACTCATATTTCCTTTTTATGTGTTTAATATAAACTTTAAGTACAAAACAATATTATTTTTTTTCCATTTAAAGTCAGTCACATAAGCACATTCCAACATACCAATTTTCTAATTCAATGAAATTCACTTATATAGAATGTTCTAATGTGTGACTATTTCTGGCCTCAGATATGCATGAAATAACTAACATTGCTAATTAGTAACTAATTTATTTTATCTTCATAAGAATTTTTGTAGGAGCAGTATATCTGTTTCCATACGTTGAAGCTGCAGTCTTAGAAGTCTTTTAATCTTTTCTTGTAGTAAGGGATTTATAACCATGTCAGTATACATCACACATACACACACACATGCACATATATGTAGGAACCAGGCTTGACTGGACTGCCTGCCTGTCTTGCTGTTTTATGTCCTGTTTCTAGCAGCTTCCATGTCTGTGTTTATCTTGATTAGCTAGTTATGTTTACTGCTCTGAGAATGCGCCCCTCCCTTCCTCGAGACTTTTCTTCCTGTGTGATTACCTCTTGAGGGATTTCACCTGGGAGTAGGATTCCTGTTTTACTGCCTATAAGAAGGCTCTTTGGAATTCTGAGGGCAACGAGAATAATAAACTGCTGCCGTGGCTGCCGGTGCAGCTGCTGCTCTCTTAGCACGAAGGACCCTCTGTGTTAGTGTGTGTGTGTGTGTGTGTGTGTGTGTGTGTGTGTGTGTGTGTGTGTGTGTGTGTGGTGTGTGTGTGTGTGTGTGTGGTGTGTGTGTGTGTGGTGTGTGTGTGGTGTGTGTGTGTGTGTGTGTGTGTGTGTGTGTGTGTGTGTGCGCGCGCGCACGCGCGCGCGTGCATGCGCATGAGTTAAATCCGCAGCCCCTTGCCCTCGACTCGGTACCGCTGGGGCACGGGCGCCATACATACGCACACTTTCACATGCAAACATTACACACATCCAAACACATCATGGACACATACACATAAACACATCACACTCAAACACATACACATGCACATATATCCACACACACACACACACCAGCATACCACAGAAACACAGACACACCAGCACATATGTACGCGCGCGCACACACACACACACACACACACACACACACACACACTGTATAAATTCTGTTCAAAATACTTTTTCAGAACTTCTTATCATCAAATAACTTTCACCACTATCAACTTTTTATACATTGAGCTATACATGATGTAGTAACAGCAAATGAGTGCATAAGAAATATTCTCTGTCCCTAACCTCTTTCCCAGACATATGTTTCTACTTATCTCTTTCACTACCAGGAAAGTTTCATATTGCCTAGTACAGAAACCTCTTCCAGTTTGAATAATTTCTCCTCACCTTTTATTGTGTTTTGTTTATTTCACTTTGTTTATTTAAGAAAATTTTCACTCTTTAGCCCAGGCTAGCTTGGAATTTACTCTATATTCAGGTCTATCTTAAAAATCAAGACAATCTTCCTGCCTGAGGCACTATGTGTAGATTCTGCTTCTGTCATATGGTAATCTCAAATCCTAAATACTACATACACATGTTTTCCTCTTGTTCACAGTTGTAAGGCTTGGAAACAAATATTACAGTAATGGACTAATATGTACAAGGTTTTAATTTTCTTTGGACCTAGAACTTTTCCTTCATCCAAGATGGTAGAAACATCCAAAATCTTAAGACACCCCAAGAGACTGAATTGAAAGTATAATTTTATTAAAATCTTAAGAATTTTTTGTTTTAATAAAACAAATTTTACCTACTTAAAGTCAAGGTCATTAATAATAGTGCTGCCACAGAAGACAACTTCTTAAAAATTTGTTCTTGAGGGCACACTTGCAGATGTTTGTGTTCCGGACCCATTCTTCCCTTCAGACAGCAAAGGAAGTCTCAGCAAAAGCCTCCATGAGAAGGACAGGAGTTACTTATATCACTGCACTCAATGGTTTACTTGTAATAATTTCAAAATACCAGTGTCTTTCAATAGGTAAATTACTCAGCAAGTAACAGAGATGTTAAGTATTTGATCCCAAGGTCATCATGTATTTCTCTTGTTGATTAATAAATAAAGTTTCTTTAGTCACAAGGAAAAGTGAATACTCCCAAAATTTTATACAGTGTTCAGTTTATTTTTGGGTTTTGTTTTTTATGGTCTTACACCTCTCAGATTTATATTTTAAGTATGTTAGAAAAGATATATTTTCCTGTGTTGTCACCTCTCCAAGATTTTTTTCCACTCTGGGAAGCAAAGGAGACCTTCACAAGTAAGAACCCCAAAATAGAGCTGAATAGCTTTTAAAACTTTTATTATACAATACTTTGAAATTATTCTAGAAAAACTGTTATGATGTGTGTGGGTGAGGGGTCTCACTTGTGTGTTTGTATGTCTAAATTTACCGCAAAATAATTTCAGTCCTGTGAACTGGTGTTCATAGAAATGCCACCTATAGGATATCACAAAATTATTACTATATATATTCAGATTTTAGAAAATTTTGAAAAGTTTTCAAGATTGTCTCTATATATGAGAATGATTACTGTGAGGAAGGATGGCATGTTTTCATTATGTCATATTCTGTTCTGATAAGATTCATGTAATCTTTCTCCAAAGCCTTGACTATGTTATACATTAACTTTATACATACAATAATTAGAAAATTGAAAGAGTAACTCTAATGTCAAACAGTGTCATTTAGGAAAAGCAAGATATTGATTGTGAGTTTTTTCAATATCTGACTTTTGTTCCCTGGTTATCATAAAGATTTTGCTCAGATATAGTTTTATAAATTACATCATTGTGAATATGGAGACAAATAAAACCAAATGTTCTTGAATCAGGTTTTATGTTCATCATCTGCTGTTCTATCAGAGGCCCAATGGTTTGTGTACTGAATTGCACATACAGGCTAACTTCATACAGATAGAAATATGTTTTATTATTTTTGTTTCAAAACAATACACCAAATGTACATGTGCTAATACTTTAAGCATGTTTATATTTTCTGAACCAACAGTAAAGATTTATGAAAACAGAATTTCATAGATTACTTTCATTTAAGGAGAGTTAATAACCATTCAAACTGTGAGATAATTCCGATAATTGTTATTTCAAGTACAGATGTTATGTTTATAATGTTAAGTTACATATGCACTTTAGAGTTGTATTAAGAATGTGAAATTGTTAAAACACCTACAGTTTCACTCTTTATTTTGTAGCAACTTCTTACATATTCTTTATTGTTTCAAAGTCATTTGTTTCATTGTGTTTATCTTTATGTCCAAGTGTGTAGACATATGTGTGCAGGTGCAGTCACCAGGGAAGGTGCAGAGGCCATGAGAGATCATCATGTTTGCTGCATTAATTACTGAATGTTCCTTTGAAGCAGAGTTTTTTCTTGAACCAATTGCTTGCATTTTTTCTAGCTTTTATAGAGTCTAGTGATATGTGGTTATCTTAGTACCTTTCTTCTCAATATGGCTGGGACTACATGCGTGTACCGGATGCCTGCCTGTAGCATGGGCTAGCGCCAGAGCTCTGGTTTCTTTTATTGTACACTATTCACTCTTCACTACAATTTCTGCAGCCTCCTAATTAGGATTTTGACTTTCACTTTTCATACAAACTACAGAACCAGCCTAGTTAATGGTGTCATTGACGGTTTGTTTTATAGTATTGCTAGGAAAGTTAGAGAAGTGCAACTGTTAGAATTTTCTGAAATCAACAACATTTAGGCAATAAAAAAAAAAGCAGTATTTGTTTGGCACAATGAGGAATAGTTTTCACATCATTACTTACTCCACTGAACAAGCCATCCCCAACTCCAAGGGAGATGGCAATAGTTCAGTGGGAAAAAAAAAAAGCATCACCAAGTACATCCAGCTTTCTGAAGGTCAGTTGAGCATATGCGAATATCAACATAAAAATAGAGGGAGAGGTGAACCTCACAAGGGCAAACAAGTACTCTATTATTTCGCATACTTAAAGGTAATCACTAACAAGATGAAATTCTGAAAATATAATCAAAGTCAAAGTTTGCCAAACAGCCTAGAAATAAGAAGCAGTCAAAATATAAATATTCTATGAAAAAAGAACTGTGTGAGAATAAAAACTGCTTACTTTGTATTACCGTTGTGAAACAATCTCAGCATGTTGGAGTGCTTTGTTTTTTATCCTCTCCTCTCTCAAACACAAGGACTACCCAGCACAGACTCACCCACCAGTCTTACCACCTACAGCCTTCCTCAATGATTTAAGCATGCTATATGTCTGGTTGTATGTTTTTGAGGGGCAACCAAATGTTCTCAGCAGGAGCTTAGGAGATTCCTAATTTCGGTTACCCCATCACATTAACATTGTGCATACACTTGTTTGGCTTTCATTTGTTTCCTAAACTCACATTTTATGCATCAGTTTTTAATGCTTTCCTTTTATTCTATTTTATGTTTATTTTATGAATATTTTGATGTTGGGTTTGACTCTATTATGACCACATTGATATCTACTTTACCTATTTTTAGCTATATATTTCCTAACTCTTTGTACTTATTTTATGAAAGTTCATATCTGTATGACTTTGTGAAAGCACCTATAAAGAAAGATACAAACTCTCATATATAAAAATATCAAAAATTAAAAAGGAGAAATATTAAATAAAAAAAGAAAAAGATGCTGGAATGCATACTTCATTGTCTATAATTATCATTTTGTATTTGGCCTTTGTTATTTTTAATGAAGCTTTTATATCATATCTTTTATATGGACATTATTTTAGTAAACATTTCTTAACTGATAAAAACACGTTAATACATTACCTAAATGACATTCTAACACCTTAACATTTGGCCTAGCATTATTTAAAATCAATATAAGAATGTCAGAAAAGTGTTACTTACAGAAAATATACATTTTTAAAGTATCGCATAGAAGCTAGTCCCCAAAATAATTTAGTTTATATGAAAAAAACATAGCAAGAAATTCAACAGCAATGGAATAACAAATATTTAAAATACATATACTGCTATTTATAAAAAATTTTAAGGCTACAACTTTATGAGAGCTTTCAAATATAAAAATAGTGATTTAAATAAATATTAGTGACTATGTTTATGGGCTTAGAATGTGTGTTATTTAATTTTTTTCTATATCTACACTCATAACTCTCAAACCCAAAATAGAGTATGTTTCTGATAATGTAGCCATGCTAAAATTAATGTAACTTGTGAGATAAATTGAAAAACATTAATTCCAGAATATGAAACAATCTGACATTAAAATATAGGAATATAGGAAACGTATGATATTTACTTTTAAAATGTCAAAGAAATCAACAGTGTTCAAAAATAGAATATACACACATGTACAACATCGGTCAACTCATTTAAAAGAATGATTGTCATGCATTGGATAATTATATGACCTTCTCAATATAAACACCTATCAACATGCTAACAGTGACAGGAGACAGCTCACAAGTGGCAACCATACTAACAGAACTATAGGACAATAAGGAATTCTGAGAACAGCATGTGTGAGGGTGGTTGGGTATAGTCTTCTCCAGGGAAAAGCACACTAATTAGTTACACAATTCCAACTGGTCAGACATTAAAACATACATGTGAGTAACATTATGCACATTTATCAGGTTGTACTTATATTTTTAGTTATATGTGTTTAGGAATCTCTCTCTCTCTCTCTCTCTCTCTCTCTCTCTCTCTCTCAGATTATAAAAGTAAGAAAGATATTTTTTAAACATAATATTCTAATACTCTTCTGAGTACCAAGACTGCTGAAATTATCTTCTGCCAGTTGTACTCATGCTGCGTTGTGTACTAGCCATTAGTTAATTATCTACTGGTGCTCTTACTTTTGAGATTGGCAGTCCCTCAGTAGCAGCGCTCAGGGTCAATACCCATGATTTTACTTAATAATGGCCATGAAGTACAAGCAAAGGGATAAGAAGTAAGCAGCAGGACATAAAAAAGACAGAGAGATTAACACTGGCAATACATGTTAACAACATATTCTTCAGTGACACAATGTCTCTTCTACTTGGTTTGACTTTTACCTGACTTTAAAGCATTCATTTGGGTAAGGTATGTTGTAAACCATGTAACAAGCAGAAAACATGCCTCAAGCAGCATTTGCCAACAAATATAAGTGCCAAATCTTCAAGTTTAATAGTACTTCAAATAATGCTACCTAGAACAAATATTTCATATGTTGTATATGAATAGACAAAAATATTTACATATAAAATAGCATGGATTCATTGTATTCAAGAAAACTGCAAAGCTTTATACTACAACATGCAAGAAAAAAAAACAAACATGAAACAGATGAGTAGTCACATACAAATGCCATTTGACTTACAGTGTCAATTGCTTTCTGTTTAATTCTCCACAAATTTACAACATTTTGTGAGAATGCAGTTAATACACACAAACCATTGAATGTCTCAGATGACCTCATTCCATGTAGAATATGATCAGGAGCAGGATGCAGTAGTGCATGCCTCTAATCCCTGAACTAGGGGAGGCAGAGGCAGGTAGATGTCTGTGAGTTTGAGGCCAACCTGATCTATGGAGAGAGTTCCAGGACAGCCAAGGTTACTCAGAGAAACTCTATCTCAAACAAACCATCACCACCAACAAAAAAGGGTATGTTCAGTAAACATAGATTAATATAACTATAGACAATTTCATCTAATACAAATGCCATCTTATATTAAAATACTAAATATTTTCTTATGTATGGCATGAGACAAATTCTTACAAATGTTTACTATAAACTATTGCTTATGAATTTTGTTGCTCAAATTTTGGCTCTGTAGCTCACCAGATATATGAACATTATTGAAAATACATAGCCTGAGAAAAGTCAAAATTTCAAACACTGGGTTTTCTTCCAAATAATATTAGTATAGCTGCCTTGATAAAAAGTGTGTACCCAGAATGCACAATTTATTCTCATATCTTCACCTATAGTTGATATTATTTTTCATATTTTCTTATTTTCTATGTTTTATTAAAGAACTTTTGCAATTTTAGGACACATGGATGGTTGTGAGATTATAAAAACAGTAGTTTTATATAACTTGAAGATGTTAAAAGTAAGGGTTATTTTTGTATTTTGAAAACTATTTTAGCTTGTTATTTTGGGGATAGAGTTTTTCTCACAAAAGTTATAAGTTTATTTACTTCTTACAATAAAATATAACTATCTCAGAACTGTTTATGGTAAAACTACTGTTTCTACACTGATTTGGGATACCACATGCTGTCCACACAAGCTGTGGAAACACCTCTGCTTGTTTACAAGTTCATTATATCATTTTATCGCTCCTTTGTTCATCTGACACAATATCAAATGCTTACGGACGGGTTTTAGTTTTAGTTTTAGTTTAAAATAGAGTCAACTTGCAGGTCCTAGTCTAGGCTGTACCCCATGATTCTGTCTCTGTTTCCCTAATGATACAATTACAGGTGTTTGTCATCACTCAGCCTATTTCTTTGTTGCTATTGTTGTTTGTTTGTTTGTTTGCAGTGCAAGTCTCCCAACTTATTGTTGTTTAAAACCGTTCATATTTCTAACCACTTCTTTCTCCATGAACACTTTTGATTAAAGTCATTCTGAAGTCATAGATGGGGGTGAAATGACATCATTGTGTTGATTCTTCAAATCATTAATAATAGTTTCTGAGTACTTAGATCTTTAAAAACGGTCTTAGCTTGTCAAAATATATTTAATTACAACTTAAAAATATGTATTACAGATTTGGTAGGTTCTGTACAGATGCTTTTTTTGCATTAAGTGTTTGTGTTGATTTGCAGTGGCATGTTTGGACCTGCGTAATTTGCAGTGGTCAGGTGCATGCAGCTTTTCTCATCTCTGCTTCACTGACATCACACTGTGTGCTAGGAGTTAGCTGAGGTAGGCATAGTGACACCATAGAAACGGCACCCGTTGCACATCAAGTCACTTTTCATCATTTCATACCAGCACATACTCATTACAAGCCCTTATTACAGATCATAATAAAAAATATAGTTATCAGAGGCAGTGACTATTCAATAGAAACAGATCCCTAACCACTATGTATTTAAGGGCTAAGCATTAAAAGCAACTTCATTGCAGTTTTAAGACAAAATAAAAATCTCTGCTTTCATTTCTTCTATTTAGAATTTATTCAAAATTCTGCCAGAGGTTACGCCTGATTAATCAAGAAAGAAAAAAATGAGAAAGAAATGGAATTGAAAAGAAACATTTCTTAAATGTAAGATTTTTAAAACTCAAACGTTTACATTAATGGTTCAATTTCAAAACTTTTTTTTTTATAAAATGTAACATGTACTCTCCATTACTTGATGTGACAATGTTGTCTCCTATAAAAATGACATAATACATGGTGATTTTAATTACAAAGCAAAACTGAGCTCCAGTTCCCTAGCTCAGAACACACATTGGCAAGGTAACAATAGTAGACAATCTCTCCAGGAACAATAAATAGAGGGGAAAAAACATTTCCCCCTGCAAACTGGAAAAAGATGATTAATTAGGGAGGGGATGTGAGAGGAGTTTAAAGGAGGGATTCTGAGGAGGCACAACTAAACCTGAAAGTCATATGAGTGCTATACCAGAGGCTGCTGCTGTAGAAGCTTCCTAAAATATACACAAATTTAAACGGAATCTAAATATACTCTTAAAATAATATGGAAAACAATGCACCAACCTGGAGCTTATATACCACCAAGTAAAACTTCTAGTGTCAAGAATGAGTTACATTTTGTTGAGTCATTGGCCAATGGAGTCACATGGAAAGACTCAAAGGCTATTGCCAGGTCTATTAGTTACTCTCCATAAATGATGGTAAGGGCCCTATTGCTGAAGACAGAATTCTCACTAAACACAGAAAAGTAGAGCTCGTGGCTTACTAGACTCCTCAACATTATTGACCACTATTCAATGTACTGGAAAGTACTCTACTGAAGTATGCTACTAGAGGAGAAAGTCTATCTCTTTCTCCCAGCTGCTACAGTTTGATCAAAAACAGTGACTTGCCTGCAAAGATATATTGAAGTAATAGGAGTTTAAATGTTACAAGAATAACCAATCACCTATTTTTTTATTGAAGGTAAGGCCTAGTCCAGGAGATAGAACCTACTGCTGACACTTCTGAGGAGGTCATGAAGCTGAGACTAGAGAGATCATGGGTTTAGGAGAAATTCTACTACTGTTATTCTGATTAACAGAGCATAACAATACAGTGACTCCTAAAATCATTCTGATCTAGCTATATATCAGTGCTTATCTCAGCCGCGATAGAAGATTCTTAGTGTGGTAGAGGGAAAATAACGCAAAGACAAGCAACACAATATGCAAAGACTTGGAGTCTTTGGTGTACCCATTCCTAAAAGGGATGTCTTCATTAAAACTTCCATTCAAGGGTTATGGATTTATGAAGAAACGGAGACAAAGATGAAAGCCAGAGATAATGGATGGCTCCAAAAACAGTGTCTTCCAGACACAGTAAGACTATTGGACATATAAACTCAGAAATTGTGTTAGAATAGACAAGTCCTACAAGTAGAACATTATGGTAGGCAGATTTGGGCACAGGGGTCCCACTCAAACTAAGGCACCAGCCAAGTACAATACAGGTGGTAAATTTTAAACCCCTACCCAGATCTAGACAATGGACAGAACACTCTCCACAGTAGAGTGGAGAGTGGGATATGACTTTCTCACATACTCTGGTGCCTCACCTTTGACCATGTCCCCTGGAGGGGGAGACCTGGTGGCACTCAGAGGAAGGACAGCAGGTTACCAAGAAGAGACTTGATACCCTATGAGCATATATAGGGGGAAGTAATCCCCTCAGAAACAGTCATAGGGGAGGGGAATAAGGAGAAAATGGGAGGGAGGGAAGAATGGGAGGATACAAGGGATAGGATAATCATTGAGATGTAACAAGAATACATTAATAAAAAAAGAATAGACAAGTCCTGCATAAATTAAAGATGTACAAGGTCCCAGCACTGAAAGTCAGAAGTGCTCCCACAGCTATTTACAAGTAATTCCTGCTGGCAAACAAGAACAAAAACAAAAACAAAAACAAAGCCGTTTTCTCCAGGCCACATTTCCAGCAGTATGGACTCAATGGCATTTTTACAGACATTCTATGGTATTTTATATTGTTTTAAGTCTTTGGTTTCAGTAGCCTGTTGATTGATTATGTTTCCAGTTTTGTGGATGTTTTGTGTGTTTTTGTTTTTAGTTTTGTTTATTTTTTGTTTTGTTTTGAGACACAGAGAACATCAAGTAAAGTTAGTAAAGTTGAGAGGATCTGGAAGGAGTTAGGGAAACAGGAAACATGATCAAATAAAAAAATCTCAGAACGGTCAAATTTCTATGTTCTAACATTCAACAGTACAAATGCTGCTAAAGTTCTGTATATTCCTGATCATTGGCAACAGCTCTGCAGTGAGTATGGTTGGAAATTCAGGAAAATACACCATTTTGTACAGTGTTATTCATATTCAATTCCAACTGTTGAGCCATACAGTGCATTAACTTTTTTTTTTGCAACATCCGTAACAGTCATCAAAACTAGATGGGATACACTTATTATCTCATCATAGTTTAGTTAGCTTCTGTATATACACTCTTGGTGAAAAAAATATATAAGTACGCAGATGCAATTTGGTGGCCTTTAAGGCTGATCCAAAAATATAAAGGAAGTTTATAAAGTTCACATAAGGAGCAATTTATTTATATATATATATATATTCTTCTATTCTTCCTCCTCTTCAAAGAGCAGAGGTACAGATTATATTTTTGCTAATATTCATATTTGACAGAACATTGACTCTTATGTCCAGTAACATAAGCTAAATAGCAATCATTTTAAATTGTGAAAATAAATAAAAGGAATAAGATCAAGTTTCCCCTGCCAAACATAGAGAAAAAGCACTATGAATTTTGCACACTAGTGTATGGAAAATCATATAACTTTTGTGGTAACACCAATTCAGGCACACTACAGTCATAACAGTAAGAAATAAGTGGGCTGTGTTGTAGTGAGATTTCTGGAGTTTTTGTTTCTTTAAAAAACACGGAAATGTTATAAGAGTGTGTCTTGTTTTAATCATAGGTGTGGGGATATGATGCTGCGTCAAACTATCCACAGCAGCTGACCATGACTTGCCCTGTGCTCTAACAGAAGCAGGGTTTTGCTGCCTTCAGATAGTTCTGTGAGAGTATGACATTTAGATTTCTGGAAACTTTTCAGAGTGTATATTACTGCTAGATCCCCCCACCGCCTTCTTGGTCATTTAGGAAGGTTGATTGTGGTTTGTTACTAGCTTACTAGCTGTGGTCAAAGAAGAAACAAAAGGAAAAAAAAATTAGATTCAGAGACTTTCTTATTTCCTCTCCTCTACCCTTGTTTCTGTACTGTCCAGTGTTGGGGGGAGGGGTCGGAAACCAGGGTGGGGAGAAAAATGGTGGGAAAAAGAAGAAGCCACCAAGTAGTAAATAAGGGATACACCATAGTTGGCCATAGAGTATATAATATGCCAAACTCACCTTTTTTTCTAGAAGCAGATAAATAAACAGACTTACTTAGGGGTCAGAATACCTGTATCTGAATCTGTGACAGTTATTATGCTTTCAAAACAGGAACAAATCAGATGTCATTAGCATATGATCTCCAGACTAGTGTTCATATTCAACGTACAATCACATGCCCAGAAGGTTACAATTTAAATTATAAAAGCAAAAGGTTTAGATAATAATGCTAGGCAGTAGACAATTTTAATGAATTTATTGCTCAGCTTGATTGACTTGTCTACTACAAACAAATGCAAAACTCATTCATTCAAAGTCAGTTGATAAGTGAAGGCTTTCATGGGACATGCCCCTTGGACATTCTAGTGGGACTCTAGATGAGAGAATAATGGGAGAAAGGCAAAGTAGAAGGACCCAGAGGGTCCTAGACGCCTACAAGTAGAACATTATGATAGGCAGATTTGGGCCCAGGGGTCCCGCTCAAACTAAGGCACCAGCCAAGAACAATACAGGCGGTAAACCTTAAACCCCTACCCAGATCTAGCCAATGGACAGAACACTCCCCACAGTAGAGTGGAGAGTGGGATATGACTTTCTCACATACTCTGGTGCCTCACCTTTGACCATGTCCCCTGGACGGGGAGACCTGGTGGCAATCAGAGGAAGGACAGCAAGTTACCAAGAAGAGACTTGATACCCTATGATCATATAGAGGGGGAGGTAATCCCCCTCAGGAACAGTCATAGGGGAGGGGAATAAGGGGAAATTGGGAGGGAGGGAAGAATGGGAGGATTCAAGGGATGGGATAACCATTGAGATGTAACAAGAACAAATTAATAAAGGAGGAAAAAAATAAAATAAAAAAAAATAATAATAAATTAAAAAAAATGGCTTACCATACTTATACATTTAAAATAAAGCTGGATGCAAAACTTAAAAACAAGCTAAAAAACAAAACAAAACAAAGAAAAAACAAAGTCAGTTGAAAACTTAATTCTGTGAGACATTTTGCTACCTCAAAGATTACCATGTTTATCTTTCATCGTGGAGCTTCTATAATCTTTTGTGTATTTATTATTTCTAAATTCAGCAATACACCGCTACATTTACTTATTTAAGGAAACACAATTTTAATTGTACTAAATCATAATTTTAATAATGCATTTGATTAATGGGTTGGATTAATTTTCCTCCCAATAAAAGATCACAGAGCATACTTTGCACATTTCACATTACATAACTGGAGATTCTGCAACAAGATTTTTTTTCTCAGACCCTTTGTATTTCTCATATTCATTAAAGTTGACTAAGGACTTATATTTGCCTTGGTCACATATTTCTCTGTAATTATCGGACCAGCTATACATCACTGACTTTGTTAAAACAGACATCTTTATTTTTAGGACAAACCACAGATTTAACAGTAAAACAACAATAACTTGTCTTTTTCTGGTTTGTCATTATAAAAAGACAAAGGAGAAAAAAAAAGAATAAAACTAGAAGTCTGAGGCTAGAGAATAAGTGTACTAGAAATATTCTTTAAACTAAATGTACACTGCCATTCTCAGAGGCAAATTCAGCTAGGACACTCCAGCAATTAAATTAAATTTCCTGAAATAACTATAGGCATATTGTCTGTCAGGAAAGTGATGCCATGCAGGTATGAGGACCAGAGTTCCTGATTCCCGGGAGCCATGTGAAAACTGAGCATGTCATGCATATGACCCAATGTCCATAGGTTGTTGGTAGAGACAGATACATCCCATTAGCTCATTAGTTGCCAACTTCATGGACTCAAAGAACTCCAGGTTCAATGAATGACCATGTCTCCCCAAACATAAAAGTATCGACTTTGGGAGGAGGTTTTTCTTTTTCTTTTTTGTTTGTTTGTTTGTTTGTTTGTTATTTTTTTTAAATAAAGACAGAAGTTTCACAAGGTGAGATGAATAAGAGAAGATGAAGGAGAAGTAAATAAAATGCATTTTATGTATGTATAAATCTGTCAAAGGACACATGTAATTAAACTTTTTGGATTTAAAATATGGTTAAGGATGATCACAGAAAACATCCAGTGTTCCTCTCTGTCCTACATGTTTGCACACATGTCCACATGCACCATCATATAAACTCACACAAAAGTCCACACGCACTTAAACACATATGCTAATGAAAACATTTTATTACAGATTTTCTACCATAGAGCCTGATGCTTTTGTTTCTTTTTATTACCAAACCATCGTATCCCTTGATTGATTCATCTATCACTTATATATCTAAAGTACCTACCATCAATCTTCTCTGCCTATCTATACATTTGCTATCTGCATTGCTGTTAAGCTACAGACATCATAATTAGCTTATGTACTAGGCTACACTGTTCAGTTTTTGCTTAGTTAAAACTAAACTATATAATTAAAATCAATTTAAAAATATTGGCTTTTCTAATGAATAAAAATCTAAATTTGTGAAGTTTTGTAGAGCAAATGTATATGGGAAAATAATACATGGAACAGATTTCAGGTTGTAATTGAAGCAAACATTACATCCACCCTCCTGTCTTTTCTTTTTATAGAGAAGATAGGTGTACCTACCTTTGTTCATGAGCACTGAGACAACTCCTCCCAGAGCAATACCATCACATAAATATGTAAAATGTGGTCTTTATTTACAATAAAATGCAGCGATTAGCACTTCTGTTCGCAACAATGGAATAGGTACTCGGTCCCTCTGAGGGACTCCTGTATCATTCTAAAGGCACATAAGTCAAAGAGACAATAGGTAGTTTCAAAAGGTCATCTACTGATGGCTATCAGTTTGTGCCAGAACTCCATGATTAACGCTTAGGAAGAGTCATGCTATAGTGGGCCTTTTATTCTCACACATATTGTTTATTGCACATGCATGAGATGATCCAGCCATCAGATATGTAGCTTTATTGTATTATTGTCAATTTTAATTTTGCACCTGGCGGTCCTCAAAAGATATAGAGTTTGGCAAGTAATATGACTACACTTACACTGATAATTTAACTTCTCTGTTATTCTGGATGCAAGTCAGACTAACAAAACTTTCAAGTCTCTAGTGTTTCATTTAGAATTCGTCTATCTATATTCAAATGAAATAATAATTTCTATAACTTCAACCTATATTTAACACAATATTTAAATGACTGTGATTAACATTTTTTCCAAACATTCAGACTTCTGACAGTTCTCCCTGGTTATATGGTTCAACATTATTTCTTGCCTCTTCTGTCTCCTCTGTCATAATATTCCTAATAGTCTGCCTATGAAATTTTATGTCATCCACTAGTATTGAATGGCCAGTTTTGCAGCCTTGATAAGTGCAGCCAATAGTAAATATAAATCTCATTAATTAAATGGCAAGTAGCTGTATATCATTCTTAAGCCTCAAAAAAATTCCAAGTGAATCAAAAACAGTTCCGATAAAATAAAAAGAAGCAAAGAGTTCAAAACAGTGTCATACAGAAACAATCCCATGACGGAAAGTATTTTTTCAGCATGAAGGTTAAAGGTCACATAGAATATCTTATTCAGCCGGGCGTGGTGGCGCACGCCTTTAATCCCAGCACTTGGGAGGCAGAAGCAGGCGGATCACTGTGAGTTCGAGGCCAGCCTGGTCTACAAAGTGAGTCCTGGACAGCCAAGGCTACACAGAGAAACCCTGTCTCGAAAAAACCAAAAAAAAAAAAAAAAACAAAATCTTATTCACTCCCTCTTCATGATATTGTTTGACACAGGATCTCTCTCTCTGAACCCGAAGGTGACTGTGTTCAGCAGCTGAGCTATCTCCTACTCCTTCTGGAACATGTTAGTATAAATCTTTGTGATAGAAAGTAAGTCTTGATAATAATTGTACATGTTAGAGCATAATATTTGCTTTAGGTCATAAAACTTCAGACAATTAATAGCTTTGCAAAGAAAGAATGTATTGGGTGGTATGAAGTATACTCATTATCCTACTGCAAAGGTAGCAGAGGCAGGAGGATCATGCTGGTCCTGCAGATACAGACACAGGGGCTGCACGAGGCAGGAACAAAACAGGATATCCAAGAGAAGTCCAGGTTAGGATTCAATATTCATAATTAACAGAAGCCAGAGACCTCAATCCAGACCAACTGAACATTGAAATGAATATTTGCAAGTAAAATGTGTGGACAGAAGGATATGCTGTGGGATACAAAATAACACACTGCAGCTTTCACTGTGAGATGTTTATTTATTTGCTTTTATTTTACTTGAAAAAGGAGGTTGCAAGGGTAGAGGGTGGGTAGGAAGGGACTTGGGACTGAATATAATTGCATGATGTGTAATTCACAATGAATCAATAAAAAGTTTGAAAGAGTGAGGAAAAAGTCTAGTCTGTTTTCAAAATTTCTTCCTCCTTATCCAGTTCCCCATCACCTGGATCAATTTCTCTCCCTTTTTCCTTCAGAAAAAAAAAAGGGTCTCCATGGGATACCAGTGGAAGACAAAGTAACAAGTTACAATAATACTAGGTACAAACCCTCATATCAGGACTGGGCAAGGCAACGCAGTAGAAAAACATGAGGTCTAAGGGCAGATAAAAGAGTCAGAAATGCCCTGCATTCCACTATTTGTAGTCCCGCAAGAACACCAAGCTATTAATTATGACACATAGACAAAGAGGGCCTTGGTAAGACCCACGCAGGCTCTAGAGTGGTCACTTCTGTCATCGTGAGCCCTGTAAGCCCTGCTTAGTTGAATCTGTAGGTTGGAACACTAGCTTTTTAATACTCATGTTTATGTTTTTTGCAGTAGATCACTTACATTTTGTGTTTTGTCTATTTATCTTTTATTTTATTCTTTTAAATTGTATTTTCTTTTATAATTATTTTATTGACTTCTTTTTTAATTTTTCATAATATGTGAAGAGAATTACGTCCTGAACTAAAAACATATTTCATATAGTTGGCAGATTAAATTTGTGGGCTGTATCAGTGAATACAGATTCAGTGTAAAAGGACTTCAGAATGTCTTTGACAAGTTGGATGGTGTGTTTGATGATTGATATCCAGATCTTAATGTGCAAGGAATAAATTAAGATACTTTTCCATAAATATCAATGTTCCCAGTTTTCTTTTCTGGTAGTCATAAGCTGTCAGAGTTTTTATAATTGGCCTCTTTTTTTCTGATTAATAATGACTGGATACAGGGCCTTGCCTTCTGCTTGAGGAAGAAGCCACTTTTTATTTCCTTAACTGTAATTTATGAGGAAGCTTTGAACGAATATCCTAACTTTTTCCTTAACAGGTAATAACTGTCATGTACCTGTTTGATGACTTTTCATTAATATGGATATATTGCTATTAGCAAACTAAATTGGTAGAAATGAAATGAGTAAGATACATGTCAAAAATTCTCAGAATTTTACCTAAAAAGCATTTTTTCACCAAGGAGAAGTGATATCTCTTTTCATGTTTAAAGTTTTCTGGCACCTTAATTCTCCTTTATTGGCAGGAAATACTTCCCTTCCCTTGTCTCTCCTCCAATGAGTCTCTTGGTTTAAGAGGATATTCTTGATGTCCAACTCTAGTAATATGAGGAAGTATTCCCAGATTAAGGCTTGGAAATTACTCTCAGGTAGATTTTGATATTATGAATTAAATGCTATAGTGGTAATTAATACAATTATCTTAGCCATTGGGTCATCTTTTTGTTTTGAAAATCAGAGTTTCTCAGGCAATTTATTCTGACCAGAGTCGCACCTCCCTGCATTCCTCTCAGACTCCTCTACTCCTCCCCGACATCTATTTCTGATCTGTTTTCTCTTTTGGAAATATCAGGCTTCCAAAAGACTACAGCCAAGCAGGACAAAAAAACTGACTAGGAGAAAGAAAAAAACCTTCACATCATTGTTGGACAAGGCCACTCAATAGGAGGAAAAGAGTCTCAAGAGCAGGCAAGAGACAGAGAAAAACCTGCTTCTACGGTTAGGAGTCCCACAAGAAATGTCTCACTATCAGCCATAACATTAAATCAGAGGACCTGATGCAGACCTGTGAGGGCCCTGTGCTTGGGACTTCATGCTCTGTGGGTCCACATGAGCTCTGCTTAGTTGACTCAGTGGACCGTGTCCTTCTGGTTTCTTCTATTACCTCTGACTCCTATAATCTTTCCTCCCCTTCTTTGGTAGGGTTTGACAATTTCTGAAGAGAGGGTGCTAATGAAGACTTCCAACTTAAACTTGCATTGCTTAATTTTAATTAATACAGTATCGCTATCTGGTTATTAAAAGAAATATTGAGAGTGCTTAATCCTAATTACTAGACCACTGGGGCTAAGATGTTTTTAGTTCTAGATAGATGTTTTAAGTTGGTAATGACAAGATGTGAGGGAGATTGATTTACATTCAGATTTTTAGATGCACCAAGATAGGAAAGATGTTTTCTTCAAGGCTGTCAAATACAAATAGCCTAAACACTAAGAATGTAACATTTATATAATTCCTGATTATGTCATGGTTCTTCTTGCTATAGGTAGTTAATCATATATATGTGTAATAATATAAATGTATGTGTAAAAATAAAAATAAAATCGGGCTGGAAAGATGGCTCAGTGGTTAAGGGCACTGTCTGTTCTTCCAGAGGTTCTGAATTCAATTTCCAGCAATCACATGGTGGCTCACAACCATCTATAATGAGATCTGGTGCCCTCTTCTGGCCTGCAGGCCTAATTCAGGCAAAGCATTGTATACTTAATAAATAAATAAAATTTTAAAAATTAAAATAATAAAAATAAATCAAAAAATAAAAAACATATTGATTAATATTCCCAGATACACATTGAGATTCCTCTTTATTTTAAACTATGGTACACTAAATAAATATTTGGAAATAAAACTAATCATGTCCAGTTTAACAGAGTAGCCACTTGATCTGCTCATACCCAAGTGTTGGTAACCTTCTTAAATTACACTGTTATAAGCCTTAGGAGTTTTCTTAGGTTAAGCCATATTTGAAGAATATACATTTATCATATTTTAATGTTGGTTTCTCACAGCAGGACTTCTGCGTAAAGAAGTTTTCATCATCAGCCAGGTAAAAACATTATTTTGGGAACAATCAACTTTATTTGATTGATATACAAAGCACTGATTGATAAGCAAACACAAGCAAACAGATATGCAGTATCTCTATGACACTAACATTTCTTGATGAATTGCATAGATTAAAGTCTAAATTTTTCACTGAAATTAATCATGAAAAAAAGTCAAAATACACTGGGTCAGAGTGAGCCTTACTTGTTGAAATATATATATATATATATATATATATATATATATATATGGATATATATATCCATAGAGCAGTGGATCCCAAGCTTCCTAATGCTGTAATCCTTTAATATAGTTCCTCATATTGTAGCGACCTCCAACCACACAATTATTTTCAATGTTACTTCACAACTGTAATTTTGCTGCTGCTATGAATCATACTGTAAATATCTGTGTTTTTTTTTATTATCTTGGGAAACTCCTATGAAAGGGACATTCAACCTTCCAAAGGGATAACAACCCATAGGTTGAAATCTGTTGCCACAGAGTCAGTCTGGCAAACCTGCTAGTTCTCTAGAGGACGTTAACGAACTCATTTTTAGGTGTTGGGAAAATAGCTCAGTTGGTAAAAGGCTTGCCAACCAGGCCTGAATTTGGTCCTCCACAACTACTTCACAACTTGGACATGGTGATCTGTGCTTGTGATACTACAGAGTCAGCAGAGACAGGATGAGCCCTGGAGCTTGCTGATCAGCCAGCCTGGTCAAATAGTCAGCTCTAGGTTCACAGAGAGACCAGGTCTTAAACAGTAGCATGGAGAAAGAAGAAAGAAGGCAGTGAACAGGAGTTATACACATACAATATAGTTTCAGACAAGAGACTGTTTCTCTATGGTGCTAGGTTTGAGATTTTTGCTTTTTTTTCTTTTTTTTTTTTACAAAATCAAAACTGTTTTTTTTTTCAACTTGTGTTTTTGTGGTCTAATTGTCGTTCAATGAATGCAGTTTAGATGATTAACTGAATTTATTAATATTAGGAAATGGGTCCTATAACACTAATTGTTAAGACCCTATTTTAAACAGGGAGAACATTAGTAAATATTACCTCAGAGGGACTAGAAGAGACAGGAAACAAAGGTGAACAGTGTAAAATGGAGTAATATGGATTACTGTTAGAGTTCTGCATGTTTGTAAGTAGAATAAGAAAAGAAATAAGGCATTTAAGGATTAAGACACAGTAGCCCTTGCGCGCTAGAACAAGTTTTCAGGATCAAACATCATTATCAAATAAAACAGTAAAATACGAATGAGTTCTTAAATTATATGTGTCTAATCAATTGTTTGCATCAATGCCATTGTAAAAGCAATTCAAAATTTTGTATAAAAAATTCCTGTCCCCAGCTGGCCTTCATGGCATACTCCTGTAATGCCAGCACTTGAGGCAGAGGCAGATGGATCTCTGTGAGTTGTCCAGGACAGTCAAGGCTACCCTGATAAACCCTGTCTGGGAAAACAAAAACAAAATTAAATAAATTAAAAAAAAAAAAACAATCTAGGCCTCAACAGAACCAAAAGGTTTTGGTACTAAACTGTCATTTACCTACAGTAGGGAGGTTAGAAGTAGTTCTGATTTCAGTGACTCCTTTTCTGTAGACAGTCAATCAACAGAGGGGTAATCGTGTGAGTAGATGTTGGAGCAGCTGTGTCTTGAGGCATTTCCAGGTGGAGCATAGCTTGGAGGCTGATTTTTTAAAAAATCAGTCTTTTTGTTTGTCTGTTTGTTTAATAAATTGGCCCTATGCTGAGGATTGCTTGAATTATTCCTGTGGGGAATATAGTCTTATATAGTGATGAGAGCCGGAATCTCATTTTTTTTAACATTAATTTATTTTTCCCTGTTGTTAAAAATCTTTGAGTGATTTTCAAAGACCAGACAACATCTGTTCTTTAGTTGTGGACAGAGATTGGTAAAATGTAATTTCTGAGTGTGTTTCTAAAAGGCATTAGCACTTGAATTTGAAACTAAGTTAAGAAAAATCTACCCTTATTATTGTGTAGGCATAATGCAATATCCTTTGGCTCAGAGAGAAAAAGAGGAGGACAAATTTCCATCTCACCATACGGGCACATATCACAACTCCTCAGTCGTGGGATTTCTTTTGATCTTAGCATGCAATGCATCGTGACAAGTCTTTAGATTTCCATTTTGTGAGACTACTGTTTTTTATTGGCTTTGCACTCCCAAAAGATATATCTGTGGAGTAATGAGTCTCATACTCATTGGAACTAATTCTCATAATAAATTTCCTTTTTCAGTTATACGTCGAATGATAGTTGGTGTGGTGATCTAAATAGATACTATGCTGGTTCCATTTCTCTGAGGACTTATGACTAAAACAAGCAGAATTTATGCCTCTATTATTCTTTTCCTTCTAAATATTTGATCACATCTTTACTTCTTTATGTGTCAATGTTGACTGCGGACAAGTCTGTTGAATTTGTGTGTGTGTGTGTGTGTGGGTGGGTGGGTGGGTGCGTGCACCCATACATGTGCACTTACCCACATACATGCTTAGGTCAGCGAACAACTCTTTTTTGTTTTGATTTGTTTTGTTTCCTGTTTTTTTTTTTTTTTAATTTTGAAATAAAAATGAGCAGACCTAGAAAAAACTGAAGCATCCTCGGAAAGGTGGGGCTAGACTTGCTGGACGTTAAAGTCTATTATAAAATGTTACCAGTTGAAATAGTACACTCCATGTAGGGAGATTAAGTCTAGTTAAAACCACACTGAGACCCTTTCCAAAACAAAACCAAACCATGAAAAACACTCAAACCAAAAGGATCTATTAATATATGTACAGGATAACCAAAGTGAAACGATAATGAACAACTGGGGAAATGTTTTCTATTCTCCCCAATAAGACTTTACATGTCAAATGACTGTACCCTGAGTGACAGAAGAGGTATTATCAATTTTATAAAAGTTTTTGTCAGTATCATATATGTAAAATGTATCTCACTATAGTCTTCACTTTTATTTTCCATACCATATGTATGATGTGAATTTATATTCACTTATGCAAGGGCTGTTGGTTTCTGTAAAATCTTCTTGTGTCTTACCCTACTTCCTACAGAGCAGAGAACAGCTCTTAGGTGTCCTTTCTTCCCCTGTACCATTACAGTAAGGTACAACTACAGCTACCACCTGAGTAAAGTACAGCCACAGTTACTTCCTCAGTAAGGTACAGCCACAGTTACCACCTCAGTAAGGTACAGCCACTGTTACCACCTCAGTAAGGTACAGCCACTGTTACCACCTCAGTAAGGTACAGCCACTGTTACCACCTCAGTAAGGTACAGCCACTGTTACCACCTCAGTAAGGTACAGCCACAGTTACCACCTCAGTAAGGTACAGCCACAGTTACCACCTCAGTAAGGTACAGCCACTGTTACCACCTCAGTAAGGTACAGCCACAGTTACCACCTCAGTAAGGTACAGCCACCGTTACCACCTCAGTAAGGTACAGCCACAGTTACCACCTCAGTAAGGTACAGCCACTGTTACCACCTCAGTAAGGTACAGCCACTGTTACCACCTCAGTAAGGTACAGCCACTGTTACTACCTCAGTAAGGTACAGCCATTGTTACCACCTCAGTCAATTCTCTGGCTCTATTGTTGCTTACTCTGCTTTATGCCAACATAACACAGTGATAAGAAATACTCATTGACTGTGTTCCATTGACATTTGGCAAATAGGTCAGACACAGCACAGGCTCTGCATGTCTTTGCCTTTGTTATTTATCTTATAAACAGTGGTAAGAACTGCAACATACTGAATCAGAGCTTAGAGAAGAAAGTAGGCATAAACAGCTGAGAAGTCACAACCAATTAAAATATACCACCATTCCTAAATATCTTTGAGTATTCTTTGTTACTGTTGAAATATGGTATACTTCTAATGGTTTTGACTAAGAAAATAAATTGGCATTACAAAGTTTTACCAAGAAGGCCATCTCCATAATAAATGTAATGTCTATATCTGTATTTTTTTTGTCCTTGTGTCTATATGGCCTGAAAAAGCATTAGTTGTAAAGTTGGATAAAATTATCAACTCAAATTATTTTCTACAAGCTTAAATTTAAACTAAAATAACTTATAATTTGACTCTAATACTTTAAAGCTTATGTTTTTGGTATTCTACTTCCTCATTCAAATCAGACAAATCATGCAGCCCTGCATACAATATGTAAAGTGGAATCAGGAGGTTGTTTCTATTCAGGGATGGATTGAACTATTTAAGAAATACTGTTTCTCATTCTGGATATTTTCCTCTCCTCAATCAACTGAGTTTTATCTTTGGGGTTTCTTACAAAGTTAGATTTCAAAATGAAATATTAGCTCAGTATGTTTTAGAGACAAATATTGTTCCATTACCACATAAAATCTACATATTGGAATAAATTCAAATATGAATCATTGCTTTGGATATCTCACATATATAAATAACATCACTACTCATGAATTTTAAAAAGCAATTTAATGACAACTCTACAATAATTTTGAGCAATTTCAAAACCTGTCTTTACATGTTAGTGTAGCATAAATGGGTGCTAATTTAACCTACATGTCCAAAACAAACAACATTAAGAGGCAGATTCCATATAAAATTTTAAGATATTTATCCCTCATTGACACAATACTGTCCAATCCATTTTCATTGCTCTAATCATTGAAGCACACTGAAAAGGAAATTCTTCAACCTGAATGCCAAATGCTTCCTTTCTATTGTTATGCATTCTCTGTTGGAAAGACAGCTTTGCATGATCAGCACAGAGCATAGGTGTGGCTCTAATTCTTTATAATTGTGATTTCAAGAAACATGTCTAAATCTTTTCCAGGTATATACTAATGGCTGGTGTTTGTTTTGTACTAGTCAGAGAGAACACATTGATTTCTTCACAAATTCTAATACACAAAAATATCTCAGTCACCTAGATAGCAATGCTATTAAAATGTTTATATTAATAATACTAAGAATTCTTATTTTAAATCTATTTTCAAAATACTAAATTTATTAGGTACTTTTAGGTTGTTATCTTTTATTTTAATATTTGGAGTTAATTCATTTTTAGGTTTCACTCAAATCAAATGAGTAGATGCTAGAAATTGTAGTCATCACTATGAATGGAGAAGGGAGAATATTATTACTCAATTTAGCATTTCAGGATATGTACTATTAATATTTGAATTTTATCCACAGCACTGGAGAAATGACTCAGCATTTAAAATCTACTGATTTTCTTGACAGGACCATAGACAGTTTCTAGCACCAAATTTGGTTATTCAAAATTCTCTCTAATTCCATCTCCAGGGAATTTGACACTTCTTTGGTGTCCACAGGCACTCTCACACATGCAAACTCTTTTATACAAGCACATTTGTTCACATACACATGTATACACACACAGTTACATCATAAACTCAATGGTTAATTTCTAATTCATTTAAACTAATCTGTCAAAAATGATAATTTATAGCATAAAGGATGTAATGGCTAAACTCTGTATATGTAGAAACTGCAGTCAAAACTTTCTTTTTTTCTGTTTTAATAATTTTTTATTGTTGTTCTTCTTTACTTTACATCTTAATTGTAGCCCCTTTCCTCCTCTCCTTTACATTTCTGAAGGAAAGATGAACTGTTGTTGTTGTTGTTGTTGTTGTTGTTATTGTTGTTTAGATCACAAGTGGGGGGGTGAGAAAAAGACTCGTGGCAAAAGATATTCACCAAGCCTACAAAGGGTTAACATCCAAAACATATAAAGAATTCAATAAATTAAACACCAGCAAACCAAATAATCCGATTTAAAAATGGAAAACAGCGATAAATAGAGAATTCTAAACAGAGGAATCCCAAATGGTAAAAAACAAACAAACAAATAAACAAGCAAAAAATTTAAAGAAATGTTCAATGGCCTTAGTCATCAGGGAAATGCAAGTCAAAAGACTCTGAGATTCCATCTTACACCTGTCAGAAACGCTAAGATCAAAACCTTAAGTGACAACACATGCTGGGAGGATATGGAGAAAAGAGAACACTCCTCCATTGCAGGTGGGAATGCAAATTTGTATTACTGCTGTGGAAATCAATCTGGTACTTTCTCAAAAAAATGAGACCTAGTTATAACATAATACCAGAAGGACACCTGCTCAACTATGTTCAAAGCAGCTTTAATCATAATAGCCAGAAAAAGGATACAATTTAGATGTCCCTCAATTAAAGAACGGTTAAAAAATATGTGGTACATTTACATAATTGAATAGTACTCAGCCATTAAAAACAAAGACATGATGCATTTGTAGGCAAATGGATGGGATTACAAAAGAGTATGTTGAGTTAAATAACCCAGACCCCAAAAGACATGCATGATATATTCTCAGTTATAAGTGGATAACCACAGATGCAAATAAGCCAAGGGAGGACACTTGAATCTCACTCAGAAGGTGAAATAAAATACACATCTAATGTAGACGGAAGTTGAAGAATCCAGAATTGGAAGAGTGGTGGGGGATACTAGGAAAGAGATGGCACATTCGTGAGTGGGACATCTCTATGAGAGGAGAAGCTCTTGGGGGTCAATGGGGTAAGCCTAGCTGTGACTCCTAACAGCCATGCCCTGTAGCCATGTGGAGCTTCCAGTGGAGGGAGGGGGATACCAACCCATTCATAAAACCTGCAAACCAAAATATGTCTTGCTTACAAGAAGTGTAAGGATTAAGATGGAACAGAGAAGGCAAACCAATGACCAGTCCAACTTGAGACTTACCCAATGGGGAAAGCCAACCCTGACACCACTAATGTTATGCTTTCAGACAGGAGTCTATCATAACTGTCTTTGGGAGGTTTCACCCAGTAGCTAAGGAAAACAGAAGCAGGAACCTGCAGTCAAATTGAGCTCAGGAGTTTTGTACAAGAGTGGGAGGAAGGATTAAAGGAGCTGGAGGGGACAGGGACACCATAAGAAGAGCTGTAGAGTAAACTAACATTGCACCCATGGAGCTTCACAGAGACAGAACAACTAACCAAAGAGCAGTGGCTAGATCTAGACCCCCTACACATATGTAGGAACAGATGTTCTGCTTGGTCATCATGTGAGTGTCATAACCATGGGAAAAGGAGCTGTCTCTGATTCTGTTGCCTGACTTTGGATCTCTTTTCCGTATATAAATTGCCTGGCTTCAGGGGAGAAAACATAATAGTCTGCTGCAACATGAAGTACCAGGGTGGGTGGTCCTCCACGGGGGCCTCCCCTTCTCTGAGAAGAAGGAGGAGGAGAAATGAGGAGATGAGTGTATAAGGTAAGGGGCTGTTATCAGATTGTAAAATGATACATACATACATATATACATACATACATACATGTATACATATGTACATGGGGGGTATGTCTTCCAAACACATCAAGGTTGATACATGTATAAACTCACTTACTGTAGCAGGCTGCAAAAAAAAAAAAAAAAAGGTATAGGTTCAGTCCTGATGAATACCACAGAAAAGGGAAAGAATAAATGTCTCACCCCTAACCAAAAAACTATATGAAATTGGTACTTAATTGGAAATGGAAAATTCATTTTTTTCCAGTAGAGTGATATCACAATCCAGGTAGGCCAATGACTACAGAAAATGAACACCATGATGTGTGTGTGTGTGTATTTGTATTTTAGTGGGGGAAAGCTTTGGGTTTTTTGCTTGTTTTGATATTCTTATTTTTCATTGAGAGAAAGAGAAAAAAACATGGCATTGGGTGATTAGGGAGGTGAGATAGATCTGAGACAAGTTGAGTAAAGGGAAGACTATTACAAAAACATATCATATGAAATGTTTTAAAATAATAATAAAAATAAAACTGTTGTACAATTATTTTTATTTGAATAATAATACAGAAGACAGATATTCTTGTTCATTCTTATTTAAATAATATACAATTATGGAGTTATATTTAAAAATGATTAACCTTTAATTTAATACACATATAAATTCACAAAGATTGTAAAGTATTCAGAGATCTGAGAAGAATAAATTGTAACTTAGACAATTTCATGTACCAATCAAAATGACAGTGATGACTAACCATCTCCTTGTACCTAGACAGTTGTCTCAGTTGTCTCTTGTGGTAACACGGGACCATGGGCAGAGACTTTCTAGCTGTCAGGAAGAGAGACACAGAAGATGAGAGGTTGTTTCTGTGATAGGAGAACACAGAAGAGATTGACTTCACCTTGTATTCAGTAACATGAAACAATGACTCTCCGGGGGTGGCTACTTTGTCCACAGTACATGTTGGGCCTAGCAGCAGGTAAAGCATTATTGGGGCAGTTTTGCCCAGTGGTTAGAAACCACAATCCAGAGAAGGAGTCATCTGCCATGCCTAATTTTCTCAGAGACCTTGAGGATACTGTTAGGAAGTAGGATTCTCTGCCATAATTAGTTTAAATATGTTTAATGCCATATTCAGCAGATCTCCGATAAGCTTGAAGACCAGAATATCTGTGCTCAATCCTTGTCTGTCTTTAGCTATCTGTTCTAAACTACATCTTACAAACATAAAACAGAATGTTATCAATAATCTGCAGATAAATGCTAGAGGACCACATCGGTCTAATTTTAGTATATCTGAGTTCCTTGTTTTTAGCTATATGTTGGCTTATTATTCTAGGAAATACCTGTGATTAGCTGAACTAAACCTAACAAAACCATAAACTTTAATTATCCAAAAAAGTTTGTGATAGTAGCTTTTTAAAAGGAATGGAACTGCACATAGCATTTTAAGACTTACATAGGCTCAATACCTTAAAAGAGTTGATGCATAGTATGTTGTAATCAAAATATAACCTTCATTTTTATCAATATGCAAATATTTGAACAATCAAAAACCATCTATCCCACCTAGGGTATGAGACATCATTCTCTTGGAATTGTTTCATTGACTATCAGACAACTGACTCACTGATACAGCTGACCATGAACTGCGTCAGTTACTAGTACAACTTTAAATATATTTCTGAGCTAATATCAAAGCAAACTTTTAATCAAAGATACAGTTCATTGATGGACTCGCAACCTTGGTGATTCTGTCACATTTTATGATTAAGACTGAATAGCAAAAGCTTGCTGAGCAAGGCAACGGAATGAGGTCAGTAGCCTTCAAAAGAGAGGCTTGAGTCTTCCACAACCAAGCTGGCTGCCAGCCTTGTGACTACCCTTAGCCAAGATGGCAGAGAAGCTACAACAAGGTGGATCCCAGCCACGTGTCTGCCCTTAGACAAGATGGCAGTGAGGCTATAGCCCCACCCACAGGGCAATTAAAATGTAGCCTTATTCGGAAAATAAAGCTAAACATATTCCTAAGACAGCGATTTTTACTTTTTTGAATGAAAGTAGAACATAATAATCATAAATTTAGAAGACGAAACCCAAATTTTAACAGTGTAAACAATTCAGTTAAATAGCTCTAAAATTAATATTTTTTAACTTAAAAGTATCTTTAGAGACCTGTTGGCTTATGCCATTTACTGCTTAGAATGACTCCAACTCTAACTTAAATGTTTAAGTTAACCTTTTGGTTACCAATGTAAAAGATTTTTTGTTAACCATCTTCAACAGCCAGTAATATATAAGCAAGGTGTGCAGAAAATAATAATTTTTTACATTTAAAATCAAACGTACAGTGGCCACATACATTAATACTTTTGATTATTATATTATTATAAGGCCAAACAGCAGCCACCCCCAAAACATTGCAGTTCCAGTATCACCTTGGTGCTTATTCAGCGCAAGTGGTGGGACATTTTAAAAGACAAGGAGGAAGTAGGCATATCTTAGCAATCCTGTTTCCACTCCTCTTCTGACAGTGCACACTCACGCCAGAGCAAGCAAGCAGGAGGGGAGGGGTATGCCTCTGCTGACTGAGGGCTCAGGTGTTTCGAACCAGTAAGGATCTAATAGCCTCAGGGGTCCCCAGAGGTCCTTTCGTGCTTGAGATAGGCCTCTCTGCCAAGGACTCAGCAGTAGCAGCCGAGTACTCAAATGGGAGATAGGTGGCACTAGACTCAAGTTGCTATGCTTGAAACCTGGCCCATTTCTAGAACTGAGATGGTTACAGGCAAACAAAAACACAAAATGATTCTACACAGAAATGTACTGGTACAACAAGAGAAAAGAACCAAAATTACACCAAACTCAGAACAGTTTATCCCATAACCAGGCTCTTCTTGATTCAGAAACGAGACCTGGTCTGGAATTCCTACAAAAAATTCTTAGTCACAAGAGTCACACCAAGACAAAAAACCAAACAAAGCACAAACAGACAAAATCAGACTGTAGGAGTGACCCGCTTTGTTTCCCAAACTTGAGCTTGTCTGTCTCATCCTTCTGTCAGTCTCATCAAGACTACACATACAGAACAGTTGTTGGATACACAAACATGTTCAGCTCACTGATTTAATAGGAAATGAACGTATAGGCTTTGCCACGCATGAGAGCATTCAGTGGCCGGATCCAGTACTAAACTGATGGGAGGTTGCAAGCCCTAGTCTTAATGTCTGTCCAATGGTCAAGTACTACCATCAAGGGGTTAGATTCCTTCTGTCCCATGTTTCTGACACAAACAAATGAGTAGACAAAGACAAAAACACATAGACAAACACAAAAACAGAGGTGCCTAAAACCGAAACCAAATCCCCTCTACAGTGGCCAAATCGGGAGACTGGATTGCTCTAGCTGCCCACGAGTGGGGATATGGGTCACTACCTGAACCCTGGAGAAAGGGGCATCTGCCGATCTCCCAAATGGAGGTACACCATCCCCTGACACTGTGTGGCAGACATGGAGCAGCGACTTCCACGAGCATGAACTGGGCCAATGAAAATGAAACCAAGAGATGGACTGACAATCAACACAACGAGACATACAACAAGCAGTGGACACCTTACCTTTCCCTGGCTGGAGTCTCGGTTCTCAGGTGGGCTCTTATCCCGGTGAGATGTCCAAAAATATAAGACACAGAGGCTAGGTCCTACATTCTGGAGCCCAATGAGACAGAAGAGTCCAGTCAGATGCAACAGCAAGGGATGCTTTATGATCCATTGTGACAGGGTCCACCAAGCTCTATTGAACTGGATACGCGGAATAAGTGAAGCTTGCATCTTTTATACCCTTACAGAAGCAGAATTGGTGATTAAGTAGAGTTGTTGGACCCTTTAAAATGATTGGTTACTAGTTATTTTATTCCTGAGGGGCAAAAAGGTCTGCTTGGGACATCATGTGCTGTCAGGTGTTCAGGACAGGTTTGAGGGTGTGGTTTTTCTTGCAAAGTATAGAACAGCCGTGAGTCCATCTCGGAAAATACCTAGTTGCCAGGGTTGAAAAACAACGTTTCTATCTCTTTAATAATGTATGTGATATTTTACAATAAAATAAGAACAAACTTTTATTAATCCTTATTTCTCATAATTGTGCAAATGTTACTATTTATGATGGATATTTTTTTAAACTGTAGAGGAAAACACGCAGTAAACATGTGACAAAAAAACATTCTAAATTCAATACAATTCAACACCAGGTGTTTTGAGATAAAATCATTTAGGCAACATTTTAGAAAACATGCCCTTTTCCAATATGTAATCAATTAAATACCGTTTTGAAGAATTATATACCAAAATAATTTGATATTATTATGAAAATATGCTTTTTAAATTAGACCAAGATGCTATCTATGTAAACCAGAGGCTCAGAAATTCAGCAGATCATCATAAAATGTTGGGTACCTGCAAACATAGTACAATAGGAAAAAGATAGGGTAAAGTGAGTGGTCTGATACCATTTAATTTCTGCACATTTTAAAAGAGATTCTTTGAGGGAATAGTTATAAATATTTCATAAATGATAAAATGTGAAATGATACAATATTGCACATTTAAGATATTTAATTGCTGCCTATTGTTTTATTTCATGGTGTGTGGAAAGAATGTTGTCTTGCCTTAGGCTGGGCCCAAGGAGAAAGCAGTCTTGGGTGACTTGACCCTACTGCACCCCACTGAGATAAAGATCTTAGATAGACTCAGGGAGAGTGGAAGGAATGTGACCTTGCCTTAGGCTGGGCCCAAGACGAAAGTAGTCTTGGGTGACTTGACCCCTGGAGACCCCACTGAGATAAAGGTCTTAGATAAACTCAGAGAGAGAGAGAAAGAGAGAGAGAGAGAGAGAGAGAGAGAGAGAGAGAGAGAGAGAGAGAGAGAGAGTTACAGCTCAAGACAAGAGACAAAATTGCAAAAACAACCACATAGTAGGAGGAAAAGAACTTTGGGGAATCCAGTGAAAGAGATCAGAGGTTCCTGGCCTGGGGGTTAGAGGAGAGAAGAGGGAGTAGGGGAGAAGAAGGCTGTATTTCGAGGAGGGGTTTGGGGCGGGGTTGAGGTTGGGGGAGGGGCTGTTGGAGTGTCCGGACTTCTTTTGTGGGGCAGAGGATCTATGAGATTACTGGAGAATTATGCCCCACAGAACTGATACCCAGAAGTTTTCATTCTTGTTCCCCTTAACCTCTTTTCCTTCCTGTTTAGGATAGTAAGGTTGTAAGGAAGAACCTTTGTTTAATGAGTTCATAATAAAGTTTGTTAAGGAAACAGAGCCAACATTGGTGGTTTTGTTTTTTGTTTTTTTTCCTGATCTTTCTCTCATTCTTTTCATACCTATAGTGATGAAGAATGGCTTGTAAAACAGAAACTGGAATTCATGTGAGTTCTAGTTATTTTCCAACCTGATTATATCTAGGCTTCCTTCTATTTTAAATTGAGTTTTTTTTTATAGTTCTTTGATTAGTTTTTTTATTTATTTATTTATTTATCTTTTTTTTCCTCCTTTATTAATTTATTCTTGTTACATCTCAATGGTTATCCCATCCCTTGTATCCTCCCATTCTTCCCTCCCTCCCAATTTCCCCTTATTCCCCTCCCCTATGACTTATGATAGGCAGATTTGGGCCCAGGGGTCCCGCTCAAACTAAGGCACCAGCCAAGGACAATACAGGCGGTAAACCTTAAGCCCCTACCCAGATCTAGCCAACGGACAGAACACTCTCCACAGTAGAGTGGAGAGTGGGATATGACTTTCTCACATACTCTGGTGCCTCACCTTTGACCATGTCCCCTGGACGGGGAGACCTGGTGGCAATCAGAGGAAGGACAGCAAGTTAAATTGAGTTTTTAATCAAGGCTTTTCTGCCCACCAGGTTGTAGTCTACTCCTTAGATAAATACTGGTAACTACATTTTGCTCTTTTAGGAGACAAAGCACTCATTTAAGGATGTTTGGGGGGTCAGAATTAGGATAAGTTATGTGAATATAATTATGTTTCATAAAATATTGGGAATAATTGTGCATAAAATGAACATAATTAGTAAGTGACAAATATGGCTTTTATTGATAACCATATACGCAGTAGAGAATTATTTACATGTAAAAAGTACCCATGTGGTGGCTGGGTGGCTAAGAACACTGACTCTTTCAGAGAACCCTGGTTCAATTCCCATGTCTGTAATTGGGGCTCCAGGTGATCCAACACCATCACACAGACATACATGAAAAACAATCACAAATTCACACAAAAAGAGAGTAAGTCTTTAAAATTTCCTATATGTATGTCTTAAAACCTGTCATTCTTGTACTCATGAGGGTTTTAAACTTCAAGATCATCAAAAACAAAAAACAAAAAAACAAAAACAAACAAACAAACAAAAACCAAGTGTCAAGAAATATAGAAAGGTCTAGAGGTAGTAAAATTACCAAAGAAAAATAACAGAATGAAAAATAATGTTCTTTCTATTGTGCATGTAAAAATGAGCTACAACTATTTATGTCCCATGGTCAATAGTTGTTTAACAACACAAGGCAGATGCCATACTCTCTGGTATTATTATTATTTGTTTATGATTTCTTTATTGTTCCTGCCTGCCTGAACCCCTTGGGTTTTTGTGTGTATTTTTGTTTGTTTGCTTAAGGTTGTTCAGCTTTGCTTTTTGAAAAAGAGGAAAAAATTAAGTTGCTAGTTGCATGATTAGCAAGGTGTGAAGAATCTTCAATATGAGTCATGGGAAAGAATATATTGTATTAAACATTTAAAATTATATAAATATTCTTGTGATAAAAATAGACTAGTAATTGATATGACCATGGTTTGATCAACAACAATTAACTTGTATAACCTACTTATCCTAAACAGCCTGCAATAGCACTTTCAAAGTATTGGAAGTAAACCTTGCATTATAATTTAGTTGTATGGATACAATACCACATATTAGCATAGAAATATATATATATATAAAATGTGTGTGAAGAGTAACATTAGATTTGAATTGTATTAAAATTTATCTAAAATTACACTTACTTTGCATCTATATACAATATTCTGTACCAGTGAATTAAGTATAAATAGTCAAAACACTATGAATAAAACATTTATATAATTCCTGATTGTTCCGTGGTTCTTTTTGATGTAGGTAGCTTATTGTATATATATGTAATGATATAAATGTATATGTAAAATATATTTAGTAAGAATGTAAAAAATATAAACATGTAATAAAATTACTTCATTATAATCTTAAGTATTTAAAATTTTTAAACATTACTTCTACGGAACAATATAATTTAGTTTAATGCTTTGAGATAATTTTATGAGGGGAAACATAATTATTCAAAAAAGAATGAGACACATAGATATGTTCTGTTGATAGATACAAGATGTGAATTTAGAAGATAATTTATAATATCATGATTAAGCATATTGAAACCATACTATGCTCATTGTGTTGACAGCCTTGTATGTGTTAAAATAACTTATTTGCTCAAAGTGGTTATTATTTGCCTTAAAATAGCATCTTTAGAAGACATTTTTGTTTGCCACAGTTTTGTGTTGAAGATGTCCAAGTAGATGAACTTATGCAAGCTAAAAAATTAAGAATATCAAAGGAAAGGAGACAAATTCAGAGGATATATGAACAAAATTACTTTATTCATTCAGTCTTTCAATGTATAGAATCATGGTTTATGACCTTATTTAAATTGTCTTATCCTTTAATGTGTCATATTTATTGCTGCCAGGCAATTGCAATTTTGGTTAAAGTATGGACTAACATAGATATTTTCCTGTTCTTTTCTGCTTTCTTGAAACATCATCCTTCCTGGTATTATTGTTTGATTTTAATAAGCAAGGTTAATATTTACATGTAAATTATGTTGAAATATTTTATATAGACATAAATTTAGTCTTTTGTCCAAAGCACTTGTAATTTTTAATGAGTACATACTTTGAATTTTATTTTTCTTGAGACTTCTCTCTCTTTTAAAAATTTTATACAATTTATCGATCACAGTTTCTCCTCCCCAAAATCATCCCCACATCCTCATTTGCAAAATGTATTAATTTCTTTTTTTTCTCCTTTATTAATTTATTCTTGTTACATCTCAATGGTTATCCAATCCCTTGTATTCTCCCATTCTTCCCTCCCTCCCATTCTCCCCCTACTCCCCTCCCCTATGACTGTTCCTAAGGGGGACCTCCTCCCCCTGTATATGCTCATAGGGTATCAAGTCTCTTCTTGGTAACCTGCTGTCCTTCCTCTGAGTGTCACCAAGTCTCCCCCTCCAGGGGACATGGTCAAAGGTGAGGCACCAGAGTTTGTGAGAAAGTAATATCCCACTCTCCACTCTACTGTGGAGATTGTTCTGTCCATTGGCTAGATCTGGGTAGGGGTTTAAGGTTTACCGCCTGTATTGTCCTTGGCTGGTGTGTATTAATTTCTTTATTTTCTGTTTTCATTGACAAATACCTCCTTGTAAATAAGTCACTGTTAACATTGGCAAATTCTTTTTAGATTAAATCATGTAGGTAGAGATAAATTCTGTTTATATTTATCAACACATAAAGGTAACTTAACTACCTTAAATATGTAAAATACATTTACATATTGCTGAAATAGTAAATAACTCTCATGCAATTATCTATTAAAGTGTCCAAACTAGGCCCACGTTGAAAGAAGCAGTTGGCTTTTTCATAGATTAATATGACTTTACACTGGGTGATTTAGAAAATGTAAATTTTTATATCTATGTACTTTATCTCTAAACACAATAGATGATCAAAATTCATTTTCTCCATAAAATAACATTCTATGAATTTGTGTTTTATATAAAAGAAGGTATACAATATCCTCCATATTCAGGACAGTGTGTACTGAATGGTGATCTTAGTATAAAAACCTAGTAATAATTGGAAACTAAAAAGAATAAAAATACATATTTAGAATACAAGTGGAGACTCAGATATACACACATTCATTTAGCTTCCAAGGACAGGCATCGTCAGTAGGTGAATCAGTTGTGCAGCAGTAGATTTCATTAATATATCCTGCCAAGGACTAGATTCTTTATTAAAGGAATATTTCCAGACAGTTACATCATTCAAACAGTATGTTTCTTAGTTATATAAAAATCAAAATGCTTCATGTAAAAATAAAATAAAATGACCAATTAAATGTTGCCACTGTCCTATATATCTTTCATTGCTATTTAAGATTGTGGATGCAGCAGCATTAATGAAATAGTGTGTGCATATTTCCATTATTAAAAGAGTAAACTTTAATCTTATGACTTGATTTTTTACTTTGAATTTTTTCATTCTGTTGCATACAAAGCTTCTTAAATAGAACTTTTCAAGTCATTAGAATTCATAGCATAGGTAGAGAAATTTATTTTGAGTACCATTCTCTTCTACTTAAATCTATATCTAAAATATAGTCATAATAGATGCTATTGCCCCTGAAAACTATCCCTTTAGTTTTTCTGTTTATTCCATTGTGTTTAATTAATTTACTCAAAAATGGCTTGGGTCAAATCACTGCAAGTTCATGAACTTATCATAAAGCCAAAATGTTTTAGAGGACAGCTTCTGTAATAGTGATGGTCGCAAATCTACCGTCTCCCAACAAAGAAAAATATTTAGAGCCCTTGCAGCTGTCTGAAAATTATATAAATGTCTTCAATATGAATGTGTTTCCCTTACTTTTAGTGTTCCTCAGAGAGTCTAATGCCAGACACTACTTCCTCTGCTTCTATAATAAAGCATACCCTTGTTAAATATGAGACAAAAACAAGGCCTTATCTCTCCTCTCTCTCTCTCTCTCCCTCTCTCCCTCCCTCCTCCCTCTCTCCACTTTCATTTTTTCTTTTTTCTTTTTTAATACCCCTTTTTTCTTTTTTTTTTTTTATTAATTTATTCTTGTTACACCTCAATGGTTATCCCATCCCTTGTCTCCTCCCATTCTTCCCTCCCTCCCATTTTCCCCTTATTCCCCTTCCCTATGACTGTTCCTGAGGGGGATTACCTCCCCCTGTATATGCTCATAGGGTATCAAGTCTCTTCTTGGTAACCTGCTGTGCTTCCTCTGAGTGCCACCAGGTTTCCCCCTCCAGGGGACATGGTCAAAGGTGAGGCACCAGAGTACGTGAGAAAGTCTTATCTCACTCTCCACTCAACTGTGGAGAATTTTCTGTCCATTGGCTAGACCTGGGTAGGGGTCTATCCCCACTTTCATTTCTTCTATTTTCATGTACAACTATGATTCACATTACAGTATATACATTTTCTACAACAAAAATATTTTAAAAGAGAAAAGTTGCAACTTAAGTAGTACCATTGGCAACTATACAAATGAAACAAAGATAATTAAAAGTATTTAAGCAAATTAAATAGAAAATTTATTCACCAACATAATAATACATTTTATATAAACTATTATTAAAAATACATTTTAATGGAGTCATATACATTTTATCTAAACTATTATTAAAAAAATAATTTTAAAATTTCAATGTGAGTTTGAAGCCAGCCAGGTTTCCAAAGTGTGTCCAGTCCATCCATGACTACACAGACAACTCTCACAAAAAATAAAAAAATTAAAACAAAAAAACAAACAACAAAAATCCAAACAAACTTCAAAATAATGTAATATTAAAACTGTCTCTCAAATACTTCGAAAATGCTTTATTCTTGAATCAATTACTTCTGCTTTTTAAATATGTATTTGTTTGGTATAATACACAGAATTTTAAAATAAAATTATAAATATAAGAAACAA
The DNA here is from genome assembly GCF_964271855.1 of Acomys minous. NCBI lineage: Eukaryota > Metazoa > Chordata > Mammalia > Rodentia > Muridae > Acomys > Acomys minous. Next base: position 78,569,143 of record NC_140486.1, on the reverse strand, counting down.
TACGTAGATAGATAGATAGATGGATAGATGATAGATGATACATAATATAGATAGATAGATAGATAGATAGAGGAAAGTTGGGTGATAGAGACAAGTGTGTGTGTGTGTGTGCGCGCGCGCTTGTGTGTGTGTGTGTGCGTGTGTGTGCGTGTGTGTGCATGTGTGTGTGTGTGAATAAAATAGCAATCATGTGCATGTGTTTATCCTTCCAATAATTTTCTTAGTTACCAGCATGGGTAACTATGAGCATCAGGAAATATTTTGGTATTACATGCAAAACATTGTTATCACTGAATGAAAGACATGATACTATCTCTGAAATTGGTTTAATCATAAGAAATTGTATTTGTGTTGAAAATATATTTGAATAATTTAAAACAAGAACTTTTGTAAAATTAACTAAGATAAAGAAGAATATTTCCATGTGATTAGAGAATTTTAATTTTCAAGGAGTATTAAAGAACATAAAAGTTTCTAATCCTCATGTGACTATGATTGCTTTCACTTACATTTATTTCCTTGAGCTAAAGTCTATCTCCAGAGTTCATGCTAGACTAGCAATCATATCAAGTACCCTGCCTCAGCATACTGAATGTTGTAGGTACAAGTGAGAGATACAATTTCTTTCATATATATAAATATATATGTATATATTTAATGGATTATATTTATTAACAGTAATCAAAATAATTAGATAGTACATTCAATTATTGTTTAGAGATTGACAATGACAAGTGTTCCTTTTTTTCTTTTTAAAAACATTTTAAATTTTATTAATTTATTCATATTACATCTGAATGGTTATCCCATCCCTTGTATCCTCCCATTCATCCCTCCCTCCCATTTTTCCCTTACTCCCCTCCCCTATGACTGTGACTGAGGGGCTCCTCCTCCCCCTGTATATGCTCAGAGGGTATCAAGTCTCTTCTTGGTAGCCTGCTATCCTTCCTCTGAGTGCCACCAGGTCTCCCCATCCAGGGGACGTGGTCAAATATGGGGCACCAGAGTTCATGTGAAAGTCAGACCCCCCTCTCCACTCAACTGTGGAGAATGTCCTGTCCATTGGCTAGATCTGGGTAAGGGTTCAAAGTTTACTCCCCATATTGTTCTTGGCTGGTGCCATAGTTTGTGCAGGACCCCTGGGCCCAGAGATTGCTCAGAGGCTAAGAGCACTGACAAATGTTCCTCTTAAATTTACAAGTGCAAGCCTATCATCATATTATCTCTTTTATTTGAAAAATAAGCTTCATTATTATAAAATTCTTTTTTAAAGATTTACTTATATAGTGTGTATACAGTGTTTTGCTTGTGTGTACACCTACAGGCCAGAAGAGGGCATATGATTACGTTATAGATGGTTATGAGACACCATGTGGTTGCTGGAGAATTGAACTCAAGACTTCTGAAAGAGTATTCAGCACTCTTAACCTCTGAGCCACTGCACAGGCTAAATTCAAACAAGCTTTCATGAGAAAATTATGTGCATCATTATCTAGTTTTTAACACTTGATCAAATCAATTGCATTAAGGTCAGCAAGCATCTATTGGTTTTCAATAATGATCTGATATTGGTTGAATTTCTAGTTAACAAGATAATCCTGCAGATACAATGCATAAATACATGAATAAATTAAAGTTACAGGAAGGTTACATCAGGAAGAAATAATGAGAACATCAGAGATTGAACTTGATTTACTGGAATCAAAAGTTTTACATTTTCTTTCTACCTTACAGGTGGATTCGGAAAGGCTGCAGTGTACTCCAGTGTGCTGTCAGTATCAGACAGTGGCAGCAGCATCAGAGAATGTACAGCCCTCTTCCTTAGAGCTATACGGGTTTTGATATCATAATCTGTAACCATGTACACTGATGTGCAACAAAAGCAATTGATTTTCACTAGTATCACATGAATTTCTGTTCAATCTTCCTTTTCATAAAAGACTTTTAAACTTGAGTATACCTACCATGACAACTGAAAGGAAATACAGGCTATCATTAGTAAAAATTTATCTTAGTTCATAAATACACATTCCTTATTAAGTATGGAGAACAGGTTGAGTTTTTCAACTGCTTCTTTGGGAACTTGAAAAGATTCTGAAAACTGATACTTCCTGGTTATGATGACAATGGTATTCCCTGGAGAATAAATTCTGGTGTGAGAGTAGAAAATGTACATTTCTTCTTCTTAAAGAATTATAAGTGTAGTAGCTTAGGAAGAAAACACTGAAATGTGAGTTTCTGCACAGGCAAGAAAAATTAAACACACGCATGTGTATACATATATACACACACTCACACGTATTTAGTTTTGATCAAACATACAATGTGTTATTTTGTATATAAATGCATTTCAGATGTGTATATGAGTGTACATATTTTATATATATATATAATCATTGATTTAAAATATGTAATATTGTAGGAGCTCTGAAAGTTAAATATACTCATTATATTACTTGTACTACAAATCATAATTAATATATCATCAAGATATTCAAGGAAAAATGTCATATCTTCAAAATGAAGTGTTCACTGACTTTGGAGATGAAATGAAGACTTGCCATATGTTCTTCAATAGAAAGAATAAGTAGAATACCATTAGAATGAAGCCTCTACAGAAAAAAAACATTTGATGAATTGAAAACAAATAGACAAGTTTTCAGCCCTTGAGGAACTAATGTCTATAAGGTTGTAGGCTCTACTCATGAAAGCTTTGCATGGAATTCACAAACATCTATTTTTAAAATTATACGAAGACACTATCAATGTTTTCCAAAATAAATTTAATGAAGAAACTGAGCTGACACACTTTATTATAGTAAAGAATAATAATACTATGTTTTATGTTAAATATGACAAAATCCCTAAGACCGAATGTTTTATAAACACAAGAGACAGTCTGGGTCCTGCGTTTGGAAGACTGTGGGAAAAGCACCAACCCAGAGCACCTGGACTCATGCAAAGTCCTCTTGGCTGATGATGTAATCCAGGAATGCACCCAAGAGAAAAAGATCTCATGACAAGATAGAGAGCAGATAAAAGTCAGAAAGAAAGAACTTTCATAGCAAATTCAACATCCTCCGAGAACTATCTTTATCACTTTGGAGTTATGCCGTAATGACCTAATAATCTGCCACTAGCCTCATCTTTAGAGTGTTATACATCACTAAACTGGACATCAAGATCAGAACATATGTAATATGGGACACACTTTTAAACTGTATTCTAGCCATAGCACTAAAAATGAAGGCAACTTTTGTGAATAAATTATGAGAGAATATTCTATCTTTCTTGTACCTATTAAATGAAACAAAAGTATTCTGAAATAACAGAGATCCTAAAAATAACAAGAAGCATCTGGTTACATTACTCAAAAGCAGGTGAATTTTGTAAGAGGAGATAATTAATCTTAAATATAGTTATAATTATCCTCAACTCTGCCTTGTTCCTCACATGTAATCCCCAGGATATGCATGCCTCATGGCAGATTTATCTTTAGCAGGCCTCTGTGGCTTCTTTCTTGATCCTGTTAATACTCAGATTATGATTCAATTATAAACTAATAATATTTGCTTTTTGACATTAATTGAATCCTTACTGATTACTGAGTTTCAAACAATTAAAATAGTTAATATTAAAGTAATACAATCAACAAGTATGGCAAATGTAAAACATTAATTATAAGAATATCATCCAGTAATTTAGTTTGAGAATGTAAATACGTAAAATTCATTCATTCTATGCCATATCTTGCCTCTAGTTTCAGAGGACACTTTAAACTTGTCTTTTCACAAGTGTGTCTCAATGTTTCACTATCTGAAGAATAAAGAAATAGCTGCGTATTCTCCCCATGTGTTTAAATTTTATAAGAATTCCCTGGTCAGGCTACCTTGCCTGGCCACATTAGAAGAGAATGCGCTCAGTCCTGATGCAACTTGTTGTGTTGGGGTGGAAGTGGAGGGGTCTCCTTTTCTGAGGAGCAGAGGAGGGAAAATAGGTGGGTGGAGGGTGACACCAGAGGAGAGGAGGGAGCTACAATTGAGATATAAAGTGAATAAATGAATAAATGCATGAATAAATAAATAAAAATTTAAACATTGCAGAAAATTGATTATATTTTAAATTATCCTATATAAAAATGTAAATAAGTTGGCAGCTTAATAACTTCAACTATCTTTTTTTAACCTACAGCTAAGAAATGTTGTCATTTCTGATAGCACATCCTATATTATTTGTAAGGGATGTGAACTGAGGGATGCATAGTATTTCATTGTCAGTTTTGGTTGTGATAGAAGTCTTTATTTATTTTTGATATCATGTATATTTTAATCATATTTTGACATCATGTATATGTTAATCCTTTGTATTTTGTAAACTGCCCTATTTATAATTTTATTGTTTATGCTTTTTCTTCTTCGACTAATCAGGATACAAGAGTAACTGCACCAGTTTCTTAAAAATTTATAATCTGAATGTAAAGCTTGTTCTAGGTACAAGAAAACAAGACTCCAAAGCAAATAGGCTGTTAATGAGCATATATATTACCAGTGCTATAACTTAACATTAAGAAAGAAAAGCACAAACTATAGTACAAATAGGAAAGAAAATAGTTTGTCTGGAAGGTTGAGTTGTAACATGACAAGTGCATGCCAGTTCTTTTGGAGGCATGTTGGCTCTGCTCATATTTGTATGTGAATGCATAGGAAAAAGAAAAGTGCCTCGAGAAACTATCATCCCATATAAGAAGCCTTACAGCCGAACCTGTCATGTCTGCCCACATCCCACTATATAGAAGTTAATCATGTGACTGGCTGTAACAAAAAGACCATCTGACAAAACTTCTCAACACCAAATATTGAGAAGCATGATCTTCACGTTGACATTAACTAACATTAACATTTACTACTAACATTGACATTAACTAAAATGCCATCTCTGCCATGACCTCTTTGAGTAATAGGTGTTTATTTTTCCTCTGGCTTCTATGTGACAGCCTTGCTCTCTAGCAACGGTTCAGTGTATGACTGCTTAGCCGTCCTTCAGCATTCTAGCCACACTAATTACTACCTGTAATACAGAGCATTTAATTTAATGTCATTGAGGCTGTATGATGATCAAGGGCTAGGGGTAAGATTCCTAATTGAATAGTTCTGGACATTTTTGATTTTGTACCAGTATATTTTATTTTTGTATTCACTACACATTTTTTATTTGTAACATATACATTCATATTATTACACATATAAACAGTAAACTACATATAGCAAGAAGAACCATGACACAATCAGGAGTTATATAAATGTTACATTCTTGGTGTTTAGGCTATTTGTATTTGACAGCCTTGAAGAAAACATCTTTCGTATTTTGGTGCATCTAAAATTCTGAACGTAAATCAATCTTCATCACATCTTGTCATAATCAACTTAAAACATCTATCTAGACCTAAAAACATCTTAACCCCTAAACAACTTCATTGTAAAACTAAGCTACCTGGTCTTCAACTCCATCAGAGTCTTGAGAAGGAGAAAACTTGATTACCTGAGTATGCTTGGAGTACAAGTTAGTAGCTTTCCAAATGAGAAGATAAAAGAGACTGTTTGCCACCCGAATAGTCACCCAAAACTCTCTATAACACGGGAGCATCTTCTTCAGCCTTCTGGACCAATAAATCTGACAGACATATTTCTGAGGCAGGAACTATTGAGGACTTACTTACCCTGTCTTGGTAGAGTTTGGCCATTGATTCTGCCTGCATCTAAGCTTGCCCTTTACCAGGTAAAATTCTATCTGTGGTAGAAAGAAGGACATTTTCCCCAGTGGCTTGTTTGCCACATTTTGAAGACATTCTAATAAGGAGGCTCTCTGATGCTCATCACCTTCTTTGAGGTAGGGTGGGTGTTGCCAGAAGTTAACAGGTTTCATAGTCACTGAGTCTTTAAAATAATAACATTTTACATGCCATATTCTGCATGTCTCAGGTTTTGGAAGACCTTATCTAACTATCCTACCTTATCTTTCTATAGAATCATATCTATGTGCCACACCTAAGATATATTCTTGTGATAAAAGTAGACTAGTAATTGATTTCTACCAGTATGTTTTAATTGGTAATAAATGACTTCAGTTGAATAAAGGCATTTCTAAAGTTTTCTTCAAAGACATATTTTCTTTTGACAATCAATTAAGAAAATATTTCAAGTCTCTTCTTGGTAGAGACTTGATACCCTATGAGCATATACAAAGGGAAGAGGACCCCCTCATACACAGACATAGGAGAGGGGAGTAGGGGGAAATGGGAGGGAGGGAGGAATGGAAGGATACCAGGGATGGGATAACAATTTAAATGTAATATGAATAAATTAATAAAATATATTTTAAAAATTAAAAAAAGAAAATATTTCAAAGGATGATCCAACTAAAGTTTGGTCTTCTGGATATATTATTTGTTTATTTTTGGAATTTCAATTCAGGAATTCATACATAATATGGAAACACTCCCTTAGTTAACTATATAATCAGGATGGATCTTGCCTCATGAGCTATTCCTTTTACATACTCCAGTTAAGCTTCTGATTAGTTTAAAGATCAGATGAGATAAGAAGAAGTGAAACAAACAAGAATATCATTCTATTCCAGGTGAAGGAAAGACACTAGAGTTCCACCCCGAGCAAGTGGCCATCAGCACATAGGCTGCATGCACGTTAAGAACTTTATTCTAAATGGCAAATAATTCCTTTCCAGTGAATGTCTCTTTTTTCCAACAATATTTGTTTTGATTCTTATAATTAGTTATGAAACTGGCTGAAAGGGAGATGTGCAAGTGGGAGTCACCTGTAAAAATATATACTTGAATGATTTCTCCCTGATGGGTCTGTTCGTTATTATGGCAACAATCTGTTCAAGGATTTAATGAGGAAATAGTGTGTTTTACTTCACTTTCATTTGAGTAACTGAATTTCTAATTTTAGTTGACAAAATTATGTGTATAACTTAGTTTACTAATGTGTCTTTTATGAAGTTTCTTAAATCAAAATTATTTTACTATATATTCACAACATAAATTTAAAACTAATCTTATAAAAATTTGATTACAATGGCCAAAAAAACAATTTACATAAAATACACAATATAAGACATTATATCCAAAAACAAATTTGTATGAACAAATATTTTGCTTATTGATTAGATTTTCTGAAAATAATATTTTGAAATATAAACCATACATGTTTGACTATAAAATATATGAGTATATCTTACAATTAATGTGGATTTTACTTTTACTTTTTCTTTTTATTCAATTGTATTCTATAGGAGTCTTGACAAAAATGATGTGTCTGTGGTAATGGTAACTCTTTTTGCTAAATATTTTTATTCTCATCACTAAGTTCAAATAATTATTAATTTTTTCATTTCAGTGCTTTTGATTTCACGATCATTTTTATAGTAATACAAGTGTTACATTGATTTTGGTTAGTCTTCCTAGTGATTTTTACTGTTCTCAATCTCCTTTCATTGGTTACTCAATTTTTGCTGCCATTGTTATTAGTAAAGGAAAGACAGAGGTTGAAGTTGAAGTAAAAGTGAATTAAATATGAATAAAATGAGATTACAATTAACAAAAGTATTGTAAACTAGACTTTAGAGCACAAACTAGTATAAATGGGCAATGTACTACACTGTATATTTCAGTATTCCCACCTCATATAGAAAACATAATTGTAAATATTTGCTTTGTTTTTCTGCTTTTCCTGTTTTGCTATTGTTAGTAAAATGACACGAGGAAGGGGATAATGGTGTCCTAGTTGGTGTCTTCCATTTTGTTGATAGTATTTTCTTGTCCAATCATTTGCTGTCAAATGATTACAATAAAAAATAACATCTGAGAAGTCTAACACTAATGTACCAACATATATTATGTTTCCAAGATGACAATGGTCTGATATATTGATGTTTATTATGTAATATTAGAATTTTATATATAATAGAATTATAACATGACATTATATAACAGTAGAAATGATTAATTATTGTTTCCAACAGTATTTTTAGTGTGCGTTTATCTATATTTTAATGTGCATAAGCATTGTGAAAAAGTTATGTTTGAGTAATCAATGAGTTTCTAGGCATGAATATTAAAATACTTCATTTTGTAAAAAATTGTGCTCCAAATTCACAAAACTATCAGTAACTAACATCCCTAAAAAATTAAATGATTTCACATAATCTTCCACAACTAGCTTCAAGCTGTAGGATCTCACTATGAGTGTCAGCTGAATGTCCTGATCCTTTATCACATGACCAGTCAATGCTTAAAGCATTCAAACATCACTGAAAATATACAACAAATATAGAGAAGATGAATATTTGATGAGAATTTCAAAACTGAAGTCTGGAACTTAATAGATTGTTTACAGATAGACTCCCATATCTAAAATAACCTTTGTGGTATGGTAAGAAATATTATTTTTTAACAAATTGTGTTTTAATGATCTAATATTAAAAGATCTCTGAAATAAGTACGTATATCTAACTGGAAAAATCATTGCATAAAAATTTCTGCAACTTGAAATGTTCCTTCCATGAGTGATTAGTGGTGATGAGATTTCAGAGGTGGAAAAACATAATATATCTAGGAAAGTGGAAAGTTGAATGATTCTGAAAGTTGAGAATATGGTTGAGCATATGTCCTTGTTGTGTGGTGAAGCATCTTCTGGGTATATTCCAAGGAGTGGAATAGCTGGGTCTTGAGGAAGCCCTATTGACAGTTTTCTAAGAAAGCATCAGATAGATTTCCAAAGTGTTTGTAGGAGTTTGCAATCCCACCAGCAATGAAAGACTGTTCCTCTTTCTCCACATCCTAGCCAGCATGTGGTGTCACTTGAATTTTTTATCTTAGCCATTCTAATGGGTGTAAGATGGAATCTCAGAGTCATTTTGATTTGCATTTCTCTGATGACTAAAGATGCTGAGCATTTGTTTAAGTGTTTCTCAGCCATTCGATATTCTATATTCCTCTATTGAGAATTCTCTGTTTAGTTCTGAGCCCTATTTCTCAATTGGATTATATATCAGCCTTATTTTTAACAGCCAGAAACTGGAAACAACCTAAATGTCCCTCAGTTGAAGAATGGATAAAGAAACTGTGGTACATTTACACTATGGAATACTACTCAGCTATTAAAAACAAGGAAATCCCGAAATTTGTTGACAAATGCATTGAACTAGAAATGATCATAATGAGTGAGCTAACCCAGAAGCAGAGAGACTCAAATGGTATATACTCATTTATAATTGAGCCCTAGCCCAAAAGGCACATCCCAGGAAAGTCTTTTCTTACCAGGAGATTGGGATAGATGTGAGGACATACTACTGAGACTCTAGGTAACAGAAATATAGGATATCAGGAAATAGAAGGACCCAGAAGGTCCTAGAAACCTACAAGAAGAACATCATGATGCGTGGATTGGGGTCCAGGGGATTTTGCTCAAACTATTGCACCCACCAAGGACAATACAATAGTAAACATCGAACACCTACTCTGATCTACCCAATGGACAGAACATTCTCCATAGTTTCAAGGAGAACAGGGACTGACTTTGACATGAACTCTTGCTCCATATGTGACCACCTCACCTTGGTGGGGAGGCCTGGTGGCACACAAAGAAAGAATAAGCAGGATACAAAGATGAGATTTGATAGTCTATGACTAGATAGTGAGGGAGGAGGTCCCCATCAGTCCTAGACCTAGGGGTGGGGAATAGGATGAAAGTAGGAGGGAGGGAGGAATGGAAGGATACAAGTGATGGGATGACAATTGAGTTGTAATCTGAATGTTGGGACAATAGGCCATATGGCCAATGTTCAGCCATCATGTCCAAGTCTGCACCTTTAAGTCTCTGTCTTTCCCAAAGCTTGCCTTTCACCAGAAACTAGCTGACCCTGTTGTGAGTCAGCAGTTAGACTAAAGACAGATGAAGACAGAACAAGATGCCTTGTGTGGCAGGACATTATGACCCTCCCTGGAATTCCCTATGTCTTGAGAAAAGCAAGCAGTTTGGTTGCTATAGCAATATGCTTCCCTGCCTTCTGACCTATAAAAGCTGCTGCCTGACAATAAAGTTTGAGAGTTTGATCAATCAGACTTGCTCTCCTTCTTTGTGTCTTGCATTTTCAACAGGTCAACTTCCTCCTGTTGAGTTTTAGTCGAACCCCATTGGCCAGGGCAAAGAAATCTGTAACTGGTTGTGATCATAGAGTTGTAAACACCACTACTCTCCCTCCCTCCTTCTACCCCCCTTTCTCTCTCTCTCTCTCTCTCTCTCTCACACACACACACACACACACACACACACACACTCACACACACGCACACACACAGTGAGCAAAATGATTTTAAATAACAATGCTGAAAAGAAGGCACACAGATAATAAGCACATTCAAAATAGCATGCATTGATTACTATGGGAAAGTGTAAATTAAAGTGACAATAACATACCCTGTGCATATATGCAAGGCACAGCTAATTAATAATAAAATAATGATGTGAAATAGTTGACTAGAAAGAAAAGAATAATAGTAAAGTAAATAGCAGAGCAATTTTAAAAAGAATCTTCTATAGTCATTGTTTAATTTAAAAAATAAGTAACAATTATCAATGTTTTTAAACACATTTTCATACTATTTAATTTTTTAATATTTCAAAGTCTATGTTTCTTATGGTACAGAAGACAAATTGTTCATGTCATCTGAGAATGTATTTCTTTGCTTTCCACATTTCAGAAATAGTTAAATGAGATCACTTTGTACAAGTTCAATGCCAGTACAATATAGTACATGTCTCACCTTAGGCGTTCTAGCTCAATTAGTTGGCAACTATCTGGGTTTATTCATGAACATTCTTAATTGACATAACAAACTGTTCATTTGCCATAATTATAGAAACACTTACTGCTGTCTTCACAGGAAATAGTATAATTATTAAATACTGGTTTTATAGGAAACAATTTCTAATAAATATGAAACAGACATACGCAGATAGACTGATGACTGCCTCTTATAGTGGACTTGTGTTTTAAAAACTCGGCTTCTTTACCCACACAACTCAGTTAAAGCCTGGGAGACTAAAGAAAGAACATTCACAGTAAAGTTTTAAGAATCTTCACAAATCAGTGCTCTAAGCATATTTTATGGAAGTTTTTCTAACTTCTCTCATTGCCCATGGTTTAAATACTGTTTCTCTACAAATTAAGGCTCTGGTAATCAGTCCTCTTCTCTCTCCTTGTAAGCCTTAAGTAGTACATGAGTATCTCGATCATTCTCTAAGGCGTGAAATCTTGCATTTCATCCACAGGGGTACAGAGAAAACTGCAGGCAGATGTGTGGATGAGCATCTCTGTATGAACAATCCCACTCTCCATATCAGCACATTTGAACAAACTCAGAAATATAGCATACCTGGCCTCCAAAAAGACAAACCCAACAGTGAAGTATCTGAGCGTGCTGGGGGAGAGGAGAAAGCAAACATTCTCATTGGGATACAATTTCCTCAAACTTCTTTTAACTGTCATATTGAATCAATGTCAAACTCCATATTAAGAATAAAAATAAAAAATAAAATTTTAAATAATCAACTCTTATAAAAGTGGAAGAAAAATTATAAATATCCTTTCCCTTCAATAAGAGAGAAATGAATGAAAATAAACTGTACTACTTAAAACTGTCTAATGTGTTTAGATAACTTAATTCATCAGGATTTATGCAGCTTTGTCTCGGAGCTAATTTCTGTACTTTTAATCAGGGAGTAACATGTTGGCTCTGTTTTTTAACAATTAAACTTTGTTATACAACCCAACTAGCATACACAAGAAGGAAAAAAAGGTTAAAGGGACAAAAGAGTGAACCCTCCAGTATCCGTTCCACGGGACGGGTCCTCTCTGTCCTGCGAGCTGGTCCGGCCCGGTTGCTGCTCTCCACGCACTCTTGCCTGGGCTGAACTTGTTGTTCTCTCCTCCCCACCTCCCTCAGTCACATGGAAAGGGCGGTCTTCTTCTCCCTTTGAGGGTCAATTAGGAAAACAATAGCCACGGTTGGGTTCCCAGGTCTGCTTCCTGAATTCCAAGCCCAGGAAGGCTCCAAACAGTCTCTCACAAGGTATTCATGGGGTGCCCCAAGGGTAAAGCCCTCCAAGACTGCTTCCACCTGTGACAAAGCTTAATCTTTCCCACAGTAACATTATTATGTTTATATATTAATAATTGAAATAGACTGAATAACTGTTCATTATTATCTACATGTCATACACACCAATCTGTTATATACAGTGATTTTTTAATATTGCCCGGAAACTAATAAAAATGTAGTAAAGTGTTCTAGTTGGGAATAACCAATCTCAAGAGAAAGAAAGGAGGACATCTCTAAGCATCCAGCTACTCTCAGAGTTGTTTCTATACTGAATGAGTTCTTTTGGATGTTGACAGAGACAGTGAAAGCATGAACTAAACAATTCAAAGGAAATCTCACTAGAATAAGATTAACTCTACGTGCAATGTGTACATACCCTTAAATTTGTTTTAAGCAGTGCACATTGTTCTCTGCTTCTAAAAATGGATATGTTTTGTGTACATGCTCTCCTTGTTTGAAAACTTAATACAAAAACTTATATTATTGTATTATTGCAAATGGAAACACATTTGTAAAACTAAAGGCATTGACATAGTTTCCGATACCTTCTCAATACTACCAGAGCTTTTGGAGTATGCCGCTTGGAGTATACTGTAAACATAGGACCATTATAAAGTTTTCTCATCTTGATAATGAAATAATCTAAGAACAGATTCAGAAAGAGACATGAAGGCAATCTTATTAGAGTTTAAAAGGAAATGTCCAGTTTAAAAGGTTGTCCAGAGAGCAAGTTGGAAAAAGAGTGAGTGGAGGATGCTTCAGAGAAAGTGAGAGAAATCCCTGAGTGTCTAGAGTGTATAACCAGGGTATGGCCAGTTTCTCAAAGAAAAAGAAAGAAAAGGGATAACATTTTTTTCCTGAGGAATTAAGAATAGAAGGCAGTCTCATTTCAGCCACATGATGGCAGCCCCACAATAGATTGCCGAAAAATTAGGAGGATTCTGGGAGAGAAAATATAGTTTCTCATTAAAGTGGTAAATGTTCCTCTCATCTTATTAGCATAGCTTAGGTGATTGAGCCTTCCTAAGGTGTTGTCTCTTGGCCAGGTGATTACCTGGCCTCTCTGGGTTAGCTCAACTGTTTGGGTAAGTTTGAAATTTTGCATTTCTACACAGAGAGTAGAGATACAGTCTATTCTTGTGACCAGGCTTTTCATCCATAGGCATCAACATAGCTTATTGTTACATTATTTGCTCTAGGAATTGGCCTAATTTAAGGCAAATTTGTAATCTATTTTCACCACAAAAAAAAAACTAAGCATCTTGTTCAAAGCTGTTCACCAGAAGGGACTAGTTCCTGAAGCCAAATTTCATTGTTATCCTCCAGGGGAACCTTCAGGTGGGTTCAGCCTTCATTTAGGACAACGTAGGAAAACAGTAGCCAAGGACATTCCTGTGACTGCTGCTACCTTGTTTCCTGCCCTGAGCTAGCTGTCTAGTTAGCAGTTCTTCTTCTTCTCATTATCATTTGTGTACAATAACTGCCTAGATAGATGTACTTGTAACAGGAGGTAAAGGGACAAGGGGAGTGTGCTGTCCTTAATATGAACCAACACCATTCCTCAAAAGATCTCCTGAACTATGGGAAAGTAAGGAACTTTATAGGTGAAGGCTAAGGACCAAAGATGTTGGAAAAGAAGATAATGAAAAAGCTGTGTGCATGAATGTTGACTAGCCCAGATATGTCACTTATGGTGATAGACAGTACTGATTACAAGCTTTTCAAGATCTGAGTTGTCAGAAAATCTAACCAGATTCAGAAAGAAAGAAAAACACCTAGAAAGTCTGCTAGGGAAGGAAGAACCAGGGTCTGGACATGCCATGCTAGAAGATTCCAGATATGATAGGTAAGCCCATGAAGCATAAGTTAGGGGAAAGCAAGAAATAATCGACAGAAAGCAATTCCAGGATAGCAGAGACCAATAAGACACACACACACACACACACACACACACACACACACACACACACACAATTTGTAGAATTACTAATTTTTTATTTAGCTAATGTGTTCTATGTAAAGCTACCAAGATAAAATTTAACAAATAGTGGAGGATATTCCCAACAACATTTACCCTTTAAAGTACTGAAATGTCTGTGTCCTCAAATGACTATTTACATACCATTCTTTTGATAAGACATACATATAACTTTGCCAAAACCAATTAAATTACTTTTATCAAGTTGTTTCTCTTATCTACTAACTTAGGAAAAAATCAGTTCCTGTTTGCTAGAAAAGCAAAAGCTCCATAACACCTTTAAAGAGTATAGAGAGAGCATTTAGAAATCTCTCAAGGCTTAAGAACTCTGGCCAACATTCCAGAGGAAGTGATGTTTGATCCCTATCATCCAAGGGTACTTCACACCTGTTGCTACCTTCAGCTCCAAGGTTTCCCATCTCTTCTTTTGGGATCCACAGACAAGAGGCACATGAGGGCATAGATGTAAATTCAGGAAAAACATTGAAAGTACAGTAAAATATATTTTAAAGTGAGTTATGTGCTAATCTGACTTTGACCAATGTCTAGTATCACCTGCACCATCAGGGTCTTCTCTTTTATGCTGGTGAACAGTTCTCTGTGAATTCTGATTCACATACTACAGGTGATTAGGGTGCCTCTTTTTTATTTCCAGTGTTGTTTTCATATTTTATTTTAATCAACCACAACTTTAATGTTTCATTGAACACACATTAAGCAGTGGGCTCCCTAAGCTATGAGCTGACTTGCAGAAACTTGAATATGATTTAAAATTTAGGGAACTTTTAATAGAAACCCAGTGATCACACACAGGACACAGAGGACATGTAATTTCCATTCAGCAGAAAGCTCACTCTGCGAAGGCACCATTTGTGATTTTACAGACTTAAAAATGTGCTTTTTTATTATCTCTCCTTTTGACAAGGTTGGTGTGGCAGCAATTCCGGATTCCGGGCAACTCTCACTAGGGTGATTAAGGTCTAACATGAACTTGGATGCCACAGAGACAGGTGTCCTTCTGCATGACAACTGAAACTCATCCTGTTTTTCCCAGATTTATTTGGCCTCAGACTTTCTCTCCAATAAAAATTTGTTTATATGATAGAAATGGTTCTAAATATATAACAATGACATGACTCCAAAACTCATTAGCTATTGGCCTATGGCATAATACATCTCAGAATTAACATTCATTTTGAAACCTAAATGGTTTAACTTCTTGCTATACCAGCTCTTATTTCATGGACTATAAAATTCACAAAATATTGAACTTCATGGGCTATGAAATAAAGAGCTATAAAATTGTCTTGGAATGTGTAATTATCTGCTAGATCAGGCCCTTTTTACCAAACCCATCATAAAATACATGGGTACTTCTTGTTGTTGGAATCACTTGATACCTAAAAAGAACAGAAACTAATTGGAAAATAGTAAGACTATCATGATATGCAATAAAACAAATGAATGGCAATTAATAACAAACTCTCATCCTTCTAGCTTTATTCAATACAATTAAATTTTCCTAAACTGATTTTATACCTGCTGCAAAATTCTAGAAAATGAGTAAACAGGTTTAATTACAGAAAATAAAACAGAATCACTTCTACCAAAGGTCTAAATCTGGCACTTGGCAGTTTTAGTGCTTATTTTACTTCCTTTCAAAATGGACTGAGAAATTGCCTACAGTATTCAAATGTTTCTTGCAGTGAGCTAAGAGGTGTCTCTCTCCCCTGTCCCTCCCTGCTTTTGTCTTCTTCTTGGATGGCAGATTTATCATGAAAATGACCTCCTAGGGGAAATAGTCACTCTACACAACTCTTATTTATTTCTTCTCATCCAGGCATCTAATTTCAGTTTTCTATAGAATTCAATACCTATGAATTGGATTGAAACTAAGAATTAAATTCTCAATGCACCTCTTCACTGTCTTCTGAATATTAAGGAATTTGACTTTCCACTCATGTCTGTTGTGACACTAACTCATTTCCGTGAGGACACAGTGATTGGAAATCAACTTTGTTTGAACTCATCACAAATGTTTTGTTGCCATGTGTGCTATGTATTTAAAACTTTTCTTAAAATAAGACTTGACATAATATCCTTAGTAGATCTGCCATTTGCCTCTCTGACATCTGCCAATTAGGTATCATGCAAGAACGCACATTATAAATATGTTGTTTTGCTGTGTTTTATTTTGTTATGTATTTTTTGTTTCTTCTTTGATCAAAATTATTCAAATAGAAAGATGGGTAGCTCTCATTAACTATATTTTGAAACCAAATGTACGATGATTCACTCTGGAATACCACCATAAACGACAGATATTGTGTATATCCCCCAGGTGCGCTTTCTCTCTCTCTTTCTCTCTCTCTCTCTCTCTCTCTCTCTCTCTCTCTCTCTCTCTCTCTCTCTCTCTCTCTCTCTCTCTCTCTCACACACACACACACACACACATCTAAGTCAGGCAGGGAAGTAGTTTCGCTGAAAAACAAAACTGAGAATTTTTACATCAAGGAAGATTAGTAATGATTTCTTCCAGGTCAAAATATGAGAAAACATGGTTACAACAACACAGATTTATGTAAACTGAATTTTTGTTGTTGTTGTTGGTTGTTGTTGCTGTTGTTTTGAGAAAGAGTTTCCCTGTGTGACCTTAGCTGTTCTGGACTCACTTTGTATACCAGGCTAGCCTTAAAGTCATAGAGATCTCCCGCCTCTGTTTCCCAGAGTGTTAGGACTACAGGCACGCACCACAGTGCCTACCATATAAACTCAATTTTATATTCTAGTGTAGAACAAAAACTAAATCAAGTTACTCTTTAAATACACTTTTAAAAACATCAGACAGGTATATTAAAACGGAGCTAAAAATCTGCCAGCAGCCTCTCTTTCCATGTGATAACACTTTCAGATTGTGGGTTGGTAGAATAGTGGTCCACTATGTTAATATAAACCAAAGGAAAAATCAGTGTTATCATGTTATGTTCAAAATGATTTATCAAATGTTCACAAAAGCTATTAGGCCAGATACAGAAAAGGAAAAGAAGTGGTTGCTGAGGGCTAAACACGGACAAAAACAAATTGCCTCTGGACCAGTGACACTCCAAATTCCCCACAGTTCGCAAGAACTACTGTGTTAATCAGCTTTGCAGGAGGTTCAGTTGACACTTCTGGGAACGTTTATTTAGACCAGCAACATACTTCATAGGATGACATGTCCTGTATCCATGAATTCAGCTGTTAAAAAATAATTGAATCCAAATGTGTTCATTCATACACTTATATTCTTTTAATTGCACAATAGTAAATGATCTTGTAAAACTCATCAGGTTTATCAGGTCTACAGGCAGCCGACCTAGTAGATGCTGTGCACACTGGGATGTCTTTTGGTTCAGAAATGCTCACCTACTAGAATATTCTCATCTTACTGATTTCCTCTGGTAAAGATAAAGGTATAATAGCCTTAATTTAGTCCTTCTATGTGGGAGAAACTCTTTCTGGCCTGCAACCCTTGTGGAAACGGCCCACATCCGTTGGGTGGTGGAGGTTGGCATGGAATGAGCCTAGCTTCCTGGATTTATCTTTCAGCTTGGTTGTGATAGTAGTGCTGGCTGTACACCTCCTCATTTCCTGTCCAACAGCATGTCTACTGTTTTCAATTTCTGTCTTCATTATTTACTCAAAATGAGATTTAATACATAGTCTTGCAATTGATTTCTGATTATTTCTTTAAGCTATGTCAATAAGACATAATTGCTTGGTCAATCCACAAAATGTAGACATTTAAAAATAGGAAGAATTAAGTTACTATAATAAATAAATAAATCAAATTTTGTCCTACATAGTACTATGGTGATATACTCATTCATAAGTACCGCTTACATTTCTTTCAGTTTTGTCAATGAAGTTACTGTGATAATAATATGTGTTACAACACTAAAATATGTAGTGACAAGTAAAATGCAAAAACATATCTAAAAATGAATATATTTCCACTAAAAGGAGATGTCATTTTTTTTCAAAGAAATGAAGGGGAAACCTAGATTCACAATTTTGGACTATTGTTATTTTTTCACAATGTGTCACATTCCAAATAAACTACAGTTTTCTGTGTTTATATACTATGCAAAGCTTCTTTGTAAACACTTATCATTATATAATAGCAATAACCATCTTTTTTAGATTGGTTTCTCAATAAACAGCATGTCTTCAGCTCTCAAGTGACTAATGCTGTTTATAGTAACTTAACAGCAGTTTTAAATATATCATGTTCTTTCAGTCTGTAAGTGCACATAAAAGAACTATCCTCGGGGATGTCAGCACTGCTAATGTCAGGAAATGATGCAAGTTTCCGAGGAGATTCCTACTCCTTTATCAAACATCAAAATGAGAACCTTAAAATGATTTAAGACAGGAAAGATGCTCACACTGAGAAGAAAGGACCTGTGTTCCTCCCCTAGATCCCACAAGGTAACAGAAAAGAACCCTATCTTCTGTTCCTCATTCTGGTACCTGGATAAGTATAAGCCTGCATGTGTGCAAGCACACGCACGTGCACACACACACACACACACACACACACACACACACACAAACAGAAGGAGAGAGAGAGAGAGAGAGAGAGAGAGAGAGAGAGAGAGAGAGAGAATAACGATAATAATAATGAAAAGCATTATATCATGGGCTCTGCGTAATACTCCTTTTCAGCTGTTGTTCGGAGAACTCTCTGGGTCCGTTTGTTTGTTTGATTCTCAAATTTGCTATATTGTTACTATACTGCGCTCCCCCCCACCCCCGCTTATTTCGTTCTTTCCTTTCTGCCTGTTCTCCTTCCTTCAGACAGAATCTCACACTTGTGATACTCCTTCAACACCCCTGAGTGCCATGCTTTCTTTCCATAGCAGAAATGTACTAACTGTTCCCGTGGCTGTTCCCTGTATCATCAAATGCACTAAATACTTTCAGTGGTAAAATGAATCATAACATTCTAAATGCATGTGTTGTCTATGCGGCAGACAGTTTGCTAAGGGTTTATGTGAGTTATCTCCGTGCATCTTTACATAACCAATGTGTGGTGTGCCATCTCAAAGACACTTTTGAATGAACACAAAATGGATGTTCATTAATAAGTAGATAGCTCTTATGCGCCCAGCTAATAACCATGGATTTAAAAATATCATTGGTGACTTTAAAAATATTTCCAGCAAGTTTCTAACATTTTCTTCTATGTCTTTGTACTTGTTTTTAAAGCTGTTTTTATATACATAATTCTCTTCTAAATCTAATTTGACTTTGAGGTTATACAGTGACTTTCACTGTGCATTGCTGACAGCGGCTTCATTGAGAACTATAAATTAGATGTTATTTCACAATGAGCTTCCCAGGCTTACAGGGTCATTTCATGAAATCTTCAAAATATACTCTAAGGAACTGCTAGTCAGCTGAAGAAATTTTGAAGATGAACACAAATACAAAGTGTCTTATTAATCTATCTATCCTAGCAAATGAGTCTAGGCGGAGTAAGCTGATACTATGAGTTTAAATAATAGTAATAGTCTGCCATCACATTCCAGAGGCCTTCATTAGTGTTGGCAAACAGGATTCTCACTCTAATACTGAGGTCCAATATATTAAGTTAATCTATGAAAATTGAAATACGGACATTATCTTTTTTTTAACTAGAAATGTTTTCATGAAGCTTCTCGTTTTTTTTTTTTCTTCTTTTTTTTTCGTTTTTTTTTTTTTTCGAGACAGGGTCTCTCTATGTAGCCTTGGCCATCCTGGACTCACTTTGTAGACCAGGCTGGCCTCGAACTCACAGCGATCCGCCTGCCTCTGCCTCCCGAGTGCTTCATGAAGCTTCTATAAAAGTTATGACAGGGGATTAATTAAATTGTGTTCATAAGTATCCCATACCTAGTTTAAATATAAACTTACACATATGATTTTCGAGAAATCCATGTTATATTCTGCATAACTTTTCTATATTTAGACAATGCTAATATGTAAAAGAGTAAAAACTACATAATATTGATGAATATAAATTCTGTTTTAGTTTGTGATGGGAAAAGTTTCTCAAGTTATAATTAGTATAAATGCACGTAACTTAAGAATTCATAATAAAACAAATGCCATATGAAAATCATTGTAGTTTTTTTTTCAAAAAGAAAACTAGCATAATTACTATATCAGCTCAATTCTTTCTGTATCTAAAATCCTGCTAGTAGAAAATGAGGTACTTAGTGATGTTCTCAACTCCTGAAGTGATAATATTCCCAATTTACTCAGTGATTACATATGTAACTTGAGGACTTACTTTGCACCATTGAGTGTTTAAGATCAACACACTTCTAGCAGTCAATGTAGTACATATTTAGAAGCTGTGCATGCAGAGACCATTAATTTTACAAACTGCTTTGCTCAATAATTGCTGCTGTTAAATTATGCCAGTATAGACTTGGGCATTTTTCTCATTGCTTGGATAGTGTACAGGTTTCATTCTGATGCTTAGCTAATAAGCAGCTGTCTTTGGAAAGATGTAAAATAAAACTAATGTGTATCTAAAGTGGTGTGTAAAATGACTTTGGATCTAATTTAATTTTCTTAATACACCTCTTGCATTGTGCCATCAATCTTAGACATTCTTTAAAAGTAAAACATGAATTAACAATATTATATGTAGACCTGGGTTTGAAGTTTTATGATACACTGTCAATAAAGACTCCAAGAAGCCTAGAGTAAACATGATCTTTGTGTTTTGTGTCCAATAATTTTTACCAAAGGGATATATCATTTGTATAATGGCTCATGGTACAACCTGACATTATTTACATATTTAGGGAGTATATGATGTGTATCATATGATATTCAATCTATAAGAGGAAATATTTATCACAGTTAACCTGTTATACTTTTCTGAGCATGAGTTTCTCTAAGAAATTAAAATTTTCCACTTAAGAGTCAGTTAGTAGAATTTCTTAATTTAAAAATATTGTCAATTCGTAACAGTGGGAGTAGGAGTATCTCTGACTCTTTTTCTCTTCTCAAAGGAATATTTTCCTCCTTCTGGGTTGCTTCCTCTAGCATTGATATAAGGGATTATGCCTAGGTGTATTGTCCCTTGTTATACTGTGTTTGGGTGATGTCACTGGGAGGTCAGCTCTTTTCTGCAGGGAAATGGCGGAACAGTGGATCCATGTCAAAGGAAAGGGGTGTGTGAGAAACTGAGAGGAAGAGATGTAGGGAGGCTGCAGTAGGGATGTCATGTCTGAGAGAAGAATTGAGAAAAAGAAAATGAAAAATTAAAAAATAAAACAGAAGGAAACATTATCCAATTTATTATAAATAAAAACAAGTCATGGTGTAAACAAAGAATGGAAACAAAATGGCCATGTACATGGGAGCCTTGGAAGCCTGTACAGCCAATTAAGACCAAACTCTTCCATGAATTAAGGTTTCTCATCCTAGTTCCCCAGTGAAACTAAGGGGAAACAAAATAACAAAAGAAAACATTGTAAATAAGAAGAGCAACAAGTAAGTAAATATTTATTTTAAAAGGTATAAAATTAGCATTAAACTTAGAGGCTACATTGTTTTAACTGAAATTGTCACCTCAGCCTCCTCTCAGATCAGTGAGGTAGATTGCAGTGTACAGAACAACGGAGGCTATTGTCCTCAATATTTAAATATAAGGCTCTTTTTTTTTTCAATATGTAATAAAGCCAATGGTAGAAATCTCTCCTCTTTTGGTGGCTTTAAGAGTCACATAATGTTAAGTAGAGACAAATTTTATCATACATCCAATTTCTACCAGGCATTAGATAAGTGCAGAAATATTATGATTCTTCCATATATGCATATAGTACACACTGATCAAATATGGGCACTAAAAAGTTCCTTTGCTTTAACTTTCTTTATCATGTTGCTTTCAATCACCTCCCTCTAGTTCTTGCTAAAACAGTTTATGATGAACTAGTTACCACTTTATCCTGTAGAACAGTAAAACATGTTCATTCCATTTGTGTTTTGTTATTCTTTTTCAACCTCATACTAGATTACTTGTGTTTTAGCATCATATATGAAATATAATTGCACTTGATGTCTTAATGTGTTTCCACTTTGCTTTCTTTTTTAATATAATGGTTTCAGGTCTTTCATTTAGAGTGGTGATCCATTGGGTCTTTTTTTTTTTTAATAGATGAGAAAAAAGGTTATGCTATTCTTTCCTGGCTCTTTTTGGAAAGGCTATCCTTTGTCTAAGGTATGTGTTGCTGCCTTTGTCAACAAGAAGCTGGATATTGCTATGAGAAATTGTTTCTGTTCCATGGACTCTGTTGATGTTTGCTTCAGTATGGTGCTATTACTGCAGCTTGTAGTGTGACAGAGACAGACATTGTGATGATTGCATCATCTGTCTTGACGTCTTTTAGCTAGTCAGTGTATTATGGTCCACGGAATTGTAAAACTTTCCCCTACCTGGAAAAATATAACTTGAATTTCCTGGAGACTGCTTTGAATTTCTATGCTGCTTTGAGTTGTATGAACATTTTAACAAAACTAAGTCTTCCACTTCATCAGTACATGATGTCTTTCACATTTTCATGTTTTAATCATTTGCTTCTAGTTTTGAGATTTTCACTGTGGAAGCCATTTGTTTTTTTGGTTAATCCCATTGTTGCAATGCATTTGTTTGTTGTTATTGTGAATGGGAGTGCTTTCATGCTTTCTTTGTCAGCATGTTCGTTATTGTCTGTGATGACTTCTTGCATGTCAAATTTGTTATACTAAAATTTAGTTGGATTTGTTAATTTTAGTCATGTAATGTATTTTGTTTCTCTACATATTAAGTAATGTCATTTGTAAATATGATTTGGCTTCTGTTCTTTTTCTCTGTGTAGTTTATTTTTTCTGTTTTGTTGCCTGACTAAGACTCCCAGTAAGTTTGTAAATAAGAGTATTCAAATGAATTTGTCTGCATTTTAAAGATGGATCATTTTTAATTTTTACATAATCAGTATGTTAATGATATGTTTTCTTACATATTTACTTGATTATGCTATATCACATTTTTGCAGTACCTAATCTTTTCAGAGTTTCTATCATGAGGAAAAGATTGTTAGATGCTTTTTCAGCATCTATTATGATGGCCCTAAACTGCATTCTTTTCACTTTGACAATATGATATATTGTATCTATTGGATTTCAAATGTTAAAACATCCTTGAATCTGAGAGTACAGTTATTATTACACTAGTGACTTGATTCTTTGATGTTCTGTTCAATTTCATTTACTAATATTTTTCTGAGGATGTATACATCTATGTTCATCAGAATTCCAACTTACCATTTACTTCTAATTATCTTTCTATTTCTTTACTTTTTATTATTGCTCTCATTTGCTCTTTAGGTATTTTTAGATATAGCATTTTAATAGGGCTGGGTTCCTAGAATGAGTTTGGAAGAGTCTCATGTGACTATTTTGGACATGGCATATTGTGATACCATAGTGCTAATTACTCAGCTCTATCACTGAGACTGCACCTTAATGCCATAGAAAAAAGAGTAGTTCTGCCCTAAAATGACTCCACATTAAGGTTTCTCTCAGAGAGAATCCAACCAGTTTTCCTACACCATTCTCAGATTCCAGATTTCCTGTAGTACAAAGGAGGCATGAATCAAGTCAAAAAGCAAATGTATATAACTTCTAATCTTTTCCATTTTTTTGTTTTAAAAACATTGTTATAGTATCATCATGAAGCAAAATTAACCAGTTCAAATATCTCAACAAACAAAGGTAGATCTCTTTTTAATCTAATCTCTTGTTTTAAAAATTGATTTAATTAATAATGTGAAAGAATATATCTAAGAATAATGCTCTTAAATGTAATGAAAAACAATTTAGTTAGAGAGCCTCAAACCAGAATAAATTGCAACCAGCAACCCATGAAAGAGACAGACATAAATTGCACTCTTGAGTTCATAAAATAAATAAATAAAGCAATGGGCATTTGTTAAAAGACCTAAAATTTGAATAAATTGATACCAATGTATGTGGTAAAGATTTGTTGGAAATATTAGAGAAACCATCTAGAGCATCTTATTTTCTGCATATGATCAGGAAATAAAGTGTTGTTGAATAACTGCCAGTTCTGGTGGTTAGAGTAATATTTTCCTGAATAAGGACACATAAGGACAAACCCTTTGTGAGTCAGCAGGTAGACAGTAAGAACAGTAATAGAGGAATAAGGCAGGACATAGGATAAAGGACAGACAGATGATACGAAAGGACAATTGAGGGGTAATGTGGAAACCTTGTACTTAGAAGCTTCCTAAAATATTTAGGCACATAAAGGAACATAAACACCAAGTAATAGTGGAGAAAATGCCCTCAACTAGATGTCTTTCACCACCATGTTAAGCTCCCAGAGCAAAACATGATTTAAATCTAGTTGAGTTATAGGTCAAAGGGAATCTTAGAAAGCTCCAAACATCTCAGAGTATTGAGAAAGCTGTTGGATGACCTCCACACACTTTACAGTGAAGCCCTAATTCTGAAGATAATAATTACATATCTTGTTAAACATTCAGAATTCAAACTGGTGCCTAATTAGAGCTTTTACTCTTACCGAATAGTGTTCTCTTTATGAAAGATACTCTATCACAGGAGAAAGGTAAATATTAACCCAGTTATGAACCATGTGATCTACAACTATGACCTGCCCGCCAGGAATGGTCATATGATACTAGCACAGAAGTTGGAGGAATTGTAACAATGGCTTTCTCAATGAGACAAAACACATGTCTTACTACCTTATTCAGCTATCATCAAAAAATCTTCCTCTAACGGTACAAAATAAGTAACACAGAGATCAACAACTGGACAATGTACATAGTATAAGAAATTTTGTAACGTTCAATCCTAAATAGGATGTCTTAATTAAATCCTTTCTCCTCAAGACTCAGAGAACTATTTTGAAACAGAGACAGAAAAAGTTAAAGCCAGAGATAATGGATGAGCATAAGGAATAGTATCTTCTCAATAGCACAGGACTGACACATATCTGATGAGCTCGCAGAGTTTTGGTAGCAGGCACAGGACCTGCACTTACACAGTCAACAGTAAATAAACTCAATGTTATTCTTGCAGTACTTTTTGTATCATTAAAGTATTACTGAAGTATTACTGCTTTGTTTGGAGGACATTTTTCATTGCTAATCTTTCAGATTTTGCATTTTAATGTATATTCTTTGTATGTGCTTTATTTTTTTCAGTCTTGCTTTTTTGCCTGTTTTCTAAAAAACAAAACAACAACAAAAACAAAACAAAACAAAAAACCATGAGAATGAAAGGAGTTTAGCTGGTAAAAAAGGTAGAGAGAATCTTGAGTTGTTGGAAAATCAGAAGACATGATCAGAATATGTTGTATGGTTTATTTCAGTTAGAAAATGAAAAGAAAAGAATTTATAAAACACACAAATGAAAGACAAGAAACAAGAAAAGAAGATCAAGACATACAGCAGGATTCCTCAGTGGCCTCTGTTTCAAGTTGTATGATGAATCATTCTCTCCTCCACAAAATAGTAGTTATACTTCAGTTTACATGGACTTTTCCAGTCATTAGACATTTAAATAAGCAAATAGCAATTATGACCCTAAAGGTGAAGGACAAGTTGATACAATTTTGTTATAAAAATGCCACTTTTCTTGCCAAGTAATTATATGTAAATACAATAGAAACAATACAAAACAACATAAAAAGACTGCTAGTACACGACAGTGACAAGACCCTCACATTTTCAAAGCCCTAAGTTCAACCATCAGCACTACATATTGGAGGCACAAATGTACATGTATATGTATCTATGTAATACCAGTATTTAGGAGGTAGACACAAGAGATATGAATTTTAAAGTCATCTACAGCAACATAGTAGATTCTGGTTCAGTTTTCTACTACATGTAGAAAAATCAACAAGAGAGAGTATGTGGTAGAGAATTTAAATGGCAGACTTATCAATAGCATTACTAGCATGATCATAAAATTTAAATCCTTTATGAAGAAAAGAAAGTAGTGT
The DNA here is from genome assembly GCF_964271855.1 of Acomys minous. NCBI lineage: Eukaryota > Metazoa > Chordata > Mammalia > Rodentia > Muridae > Acomys > Acomys minous. Next base: position 78,542,911 of record NC_140486.1, on the reverse strand, counting down.
GGTAAGAAAAATTAAACTATTAATAAAGAGATAAAAGTTACAAAAATGGGAATAATAGAACTTATATTATTATAAAATATTTTTATTGAAAAATATTATCAGGAGTGTGTATTAGTAGACTTTAAATGGAAAAAGAGAGAATATACTAATTTAAATGTTGATAGAATGCATGGATGCCTAAAAAGTTAAAAGAGAAGAGGAAAATTACAGTTTTAAAGAAATAAAATATTGAACTTATATGTAATACAAGTTTGAAAAAGAAGCAATAATAAAGTATGTTACTGTAGCAGTTGGTATAAGGACTCTTGTTTCCTAAGTTCTTGGCAGCATTTGTGACTTTTTCTTACTTTTTTTTATGATAGCGATTATCATTGGGGTGGAAAATGTTCTTTTCAACTTTTAATAGCCGTTCCTGTTATTACTTAGGTATTTTATTATTTATGCTTTGAATCATCATTCATGTATGTATACAATCTATACAGGTAATATCCCTCCTTCACTATCTCCTCTATATACTGTTAGGACCCTCTACAATATATCTTTCCCAACTGCATAACAATTAAAAAATTCTGGGTTTTTTTTCAGAATTAAAAAATATTATTATAACCTACTGAGTCCCCTTAGAGAAGACCATATCTTCTGGACATTGGTTCATCTACTGGATCTGAGACCCTTTCGTGGCCATACTCAAAAAGAATAGGACCACACCCTCCTCCAGGAGCCTCATTGTCCCCTCCATCTTCTGGAACATTCACTGGATTGAAATAATGTTGGGAATCACATCTGCTGTGACTTCATATATGCAATAGCCATGTCATAGAGAAAGGACATAAATTCACAATATATCTCTTTTCTTTGGGGTCTTACATTGTTTCTGCTCTACTTTCTGTGATGTTCCAGAAAACAGGTGTAGGTGGTGGTGATGCAGATCCTGTATCTATATTTATGGATAAAAGCCTAGCTTTTAAGAGTTGAGCCTATCAAAAGCAATCTACAGAGTTCATGTAACCTGAACTCTAGTGTCCCATATTTGACCACCTCCCCTTTGTGGAGAGGCCTGGTGGCACTCAAAGAAAGAATAAGCAGGATACCAAGATGAGACTTGATAGCCTATGACCATATAATGAGGGAGGAGGTCCCCGTCGGTCATAGACCTAGGGGAGGGGAGTAGGGTGAAAGTGGGAGGGAGGGAGGAATGGGAGGATACAAGTGATTGGATGGCAACTGAGTTGTAATCTGAATAAATTAATAAAAATTTTTAAAAAGATAAAATCAATCAACAGATTCAATGTCATCCTTATCAAAATTCCTAAACAAATTTTCAGGAACTTGAAAGATTAATTCTCAACTTCATATGGAAATACAAAAAAACCCAGATGAGCTAAAACAATCCTGTACAATAAAAAAAATCTTCTGAAGGAATCTACAGCCTGGATCTCGAGCTGTACTATAGAGCAACATTAATAAAAACACCAAGGTACTGGCACAGAAATAGGCTGCTTGACCAATGGAATCAAACCAAAGAACCAGAAATATACCTACTCACCTATGGAAACCTGATTTTTGACAAAGAAATCAATTCCATACAATGGACAAAAGATAGCATCTTCAACAAATGGTGCTGCACTAACTGGATGTCTACATGCAGAAAATGCAAATAGAACCTTATTCATCACTCTGCACAAAACTAAAGTTCAAGCAGATTAAAGACCGCAACACAAAACAAGACACATTAAATCTGTTAGAAGAAAAAGTGAGTAAGAGCCTTGAACTTATTGGCATAGGATACAACTTCCTGAGTGGAACACCAATAGCTCAGGCTCCGCGCTCAACAATTAATGAATGGGACCTCATGAAACTGAAATGTTTCTGTAAGGCAAAGACACCATCAACAGAACAATATGACAACCTACAGTCACGGAAAGGATCTTCATCAACTCTACATCTGACAAAGGGCTAATTTCCAAAATATATAAAGAACTCAAGGGGGAGACCTGGAGGCACTCAGAGGAAGGACAGCAGGTTACCAAGAAGAGACTTGATACCCTATGAACATATACAGAGGGAGGAAGTCCCCCTCAGGCACAGTCATAGGGGAGGGGAATAAGGGGAAAATGGGAGGGAGGGAAGAATGGGAGAATACAAGGGATAGGATAACCATTGAGATGTAACAAGAATAATTTAATTTTAAAAAACTTCAAAAAATAAATTAAAAAAAAAAAAAAGAACTCAAGAAGTTAAATGCCACCAAATCCAATAACCTAATTTATTTCCCAGACAGTTTAGTATTTGATTTTTATCCTATTGAATCTACATGTGGGTTTGGCAATGTGGCTACTTTTATAATAGGAATCTCATTGATTTGTAAAAATTGCAAGTTTTTCCATTTTGTGGAAATACTGTTGAGGCATGTCATTTTCTTCACTAAATTTAGTGCGTGTGTGTGTGTGTGTGTGTGTGTGTGTGTGTGTGTGTGTGTTAGAAATTGGATCATTTTTCTGATATTTTAGCATGCTTGTTATTGATATAAATATGCTATTGATTTTCATGTAGTATATTGCTATCTGGCTCATAATATTTATCAAGTCTAAGTTTTTATGGCATTTTTAGGGTCTCTTTTGTATAGATTCTTATCATCTGACAATATGGCTCCCTTGTCCCCTTTTTCTATATGCATGCATTTCACTTCCTTCTCTTTTCTTATATCTATAAAATTAACTTAGGAGTATGAGCGAGTGGACACCTTGTCTTTCTTTTGGTTTATTGAGATTGGGTGTTTCTGTGTAGCCTTGATATCCCTGGTTTTGCTTTATAGACCAGACTGGATTGGAACTCTCAGCAATATGCAACCCTTTGCCTTGCTGAGTGATGGGATTACAGGTGCCACCATATGAGGCTACTTGTCTTGTTTTTTTAACTTAAAGGGAACACTTTGAGTTTTCTACATCAAAATAAAAACAAATGAGAGAGAGAGAGAGAGAGAGAGAGAGAGAGAGAGAGAGAGAGAGAGAGAGGACGAAAAAGATAAGAAAAATTAAAACAAAAAACTTGCCATGCGTGGTACTCTTGCCTTTAATCTTAGCCCTCAGCGAGGCATATGCAGGCAGATCTCTGTTATTTTGAGACCATTCTGGTTTACAAAGTGAGTATAGTACAGCCAAAGTTACACAGAGAAACCCTGTATTAAAAAACCAAAAGCAAATAAATAAGTAAATAAATAAATGAAAAAGAAAACTAACAACAAACAAAGAAACAAAAATCTGAGAAAAACATTACCAAACCAAATTAATTATAAATAGTAAAAGAAAATTTGTAGGCTACAGGTAATCCTAGATGATCATTTCAATGTATAAAACAAACAAATAAACAATACAAATAATGAGATTGATGATATGGCTCAGTTGAAAGAATGCTTGACTCTCGTGCATGTTTTGCACCAGTATGGTTTTACACCAGTACGGAAAGTGGACACTGTGTCACATATTTGAAGTACCAGAATTTGGTAAGTAGAAACCAGAAGGTCCTAAGATTATGTCATCCTAAATTACAGAGCGAATTTGAGGTCAGTGTGGGCTACCTGAGAAGCTATCTTAAATATACTTAATATAAAGTTAGAGATAGAGATAGATATAAAGATGAAGATGGAGATGAAGATGGAGATAGAGACGATAGAAATAAAGAGAGAATCTGAAATAGATTCATAGAAGAGAGCAAGACAGGAAGGAACATTTAAAGATAACACTCACGAAAATAGGCCATTCTATTTAAAACTGTGAGCTCAATAGTAGAAGCCCAAAAAATGAATTTTGGTCAGGAAGTGATCTTTACAGAACCCATGTGAAAACAAGGCACTCATTGAGTATGTTTGTGAATAAATTTGTAATGATCCTAGAGAGAATCTTATGTTTACTAAATATGTAATCTTTGACAGTCTAGAATTTAGCATTTCTTATTAGTGTTGCTTTTCAATAAATAGATTAGTATTTAAATTGGTTTGGATAACTGCATACATGCAGACACATATAAATTGCAATTGTATTACAACTGAATTTTCAATTAATCATGTTATTCATTAACTTATGAATACATTGTGAACAACACTTAATTAGAATAGTGCTCTCTTTTTTATTGTTTTATTATTTTGTGTCTATATGTATGTGTAAATATAAAATATATTCAAAATTCTTCACAGATTAATTTTAAAGACAATGTTTATTAAAAGCTTTAGGGGAAATAAAATCACTATATGAGTAATATATATTCTCTGACATTTATTATTATTACGTTTTATCTGAAAAACTGAGCACTGCTATTTTTCTGGATACCTTTCCCCAAATATGCAACTAATTTTTCTTATTTCCATTTTAATTAAGATCTAATTACAAAATATAATTTTAAAGTTAATATTTAAGACATTTTGTGTTTATTGTAAAATAATAAATTATTTTATGGGCCTTTCTGGTGTGCCTGAATTAGAATTTGTCTGAAGGGGTTAGCTCTGTTAGGATAAAACCCTTTACACTAAAAATCTAGCATGGCAAACATCTCACACACTTTGGGATCAATAAAGTCTGCATTTCAGATGTCAGGTCAGGAACTTTGTGTTCACCCAGTGCACTGATGTCTGCAGGAGGCTACCCCAGGCCCGCAGAGTGCAGTCGTACACTTAGAACTCCTTTTGCCTTCTAAAAACGTTCCCTGATTCATGTGATATTCACTGTAGCTGCAAAGCTTCAAAAATTTTAATTCTTCTTTGTGTTATTCAAATACTTCTTATAAAGGCAAGTTTAAAAATAGCTTCTGAGATTATTATCTTTAATTCAAACTCATATTCCAAGAATTGTTTTCAAATGAACATTGTTACTTAGATAAATATGAAGAATCATAATAACATTCAAAAATATAAAATTATAGGCCATTAAATAATCACTGCTTTATGTAAATACACGCTGATATATTCATTAATTTATAAAAATAAATTCAAGCTACTCATAAAAAAGGTTTGACTTATTTAATCTTGTTTAATAAAGTAGCCAAAATTATGGGCTTGTCATGTGTGCTAATTTCAGCCTGTTTGCTACACCTACTGCCTTATTGCTTAATGTCATGAATATTGGCCCACTGGGTAAGTACAGGGCAATATGTCCTTATATTAAAGAGATAAGATACACTCTTCTCTTCTTCATTTAAACTGTTGTTTCTCTGTTTGAGAATACATATACCCATTAATGTTGGATCTGGGAACTGTGAATTACAATCTTTGTAAGAGAGAGAGAGAGGGAGAGAGAGAGAGAGAGAGAGAGAGAGAGAGAGAGAGAGAGAGAGACAGACAGACAGACAGACAGACAGACAGAGACAGAGAGACAGAGACAGAGAGAGATAGACAGAGAGAGAGACAGAGAAGGCTTTCATTACTCAAAATTAAGTGGAAGACAGATGGATCCACTAAAGCCTTTAATTTTCCAGATGTAATATATGTGTATATATATACATATACATATAATATATATATATATATGTATTAGATTTCTTTTGATGTTATTATATGAGGTTTGCAAATTTTCAGTACACTATACCAGGAAGAAATCTACCATCTCTGTATTCAGGACCAGAGTGGCACAATATCTATAATGCAGTTTAGAATTTATATGTATCGCTGATTTATTGCAGAAAATGTGTGTATTATCTTACTGTATAATATACTACTACAAATATTGAAACAATAAAAATGAAATCGAGATAACATAAATACGTTTTCTTTTGATTTCAATGTAGACAAAGTTAACTGGTTTTACTCTTATAATCTACAAGTTATGCCATGTGCATTTATTGGTACTACTTATAGTAACAATGCATACTAAATTAATGCAAGGGGACAACTTGGTTTTTTTTGTATAGGTTGCTTTAAAGAAATTTCAGGTAAGAGTTAGTTATGTTGATGGAATTTTGATACTTATGCTATAATAAATACATAATCCATTTAAAATTTTATTGAGACATTTTATTATATCCATTCTGTTTAACACTCCCAGAATAGCCAAATACAGCCATCAATGTCTTCTTTATTACTAAATATGCATGATAAAAAAAGTCAAACAGAATGTGCCACCCAATCACTATATAAAATTTGGAAGTGATTGACTATTTGAGTTGTGAATTAGTATATACATAAATATTGTTTGTTACAATTTTCTTAATCTAGGTAGTTTATTTTGCAGGATAGCCAGTGGAAAATAGGTCTAATTCACTGACCAGTTCTCTTTCCCTTATACTTTTAACCATCAGGAAAATAGGTAGACATTAAGAAAATATATCAAATAACAATGTATATAGTTTGATCACAAGGTATAAAGTAAGCAGAAATTGCTCACAGATAAATGGATATCATGTTGTAACACATAAGGTATAGTCTTTTATGTAAAACATTATGTCTCAGAAACTGTTTTCATTTTGGATGCCTTAAGTCAAATGCTTGTGGTGACAGTATGAACCAGAGCAACCTTCTACAATCTGTGTTCCTTTGCCTTCAGGAATGCTAATGCTAATGATTTATTTAATTTACAAAATAACAGATGTCTTGTGCAAGGAGATGAACTATGTGAGGAATTTCAGCTATGATATTTTCATTATGCTATCAAGATTAGTAGTGTTTCAGTCACGCATAAGGCACATGCAATATACCAAAACTTCTGAAAAGTAAAAAATTTAGAAGTATATGTGCAAGTAGTTGTATGAATATACACTGAGTAATCAAATTATTTTTACTAATATCCTATAGACTTATGCAATACTTCTGTAGTTGAAATATTAGTGTTCATAGTACTTTATAAATAAGTTTGACTAGGAAATGTTTTTTTTTTCATTTTTATTCATTCATTTATTCCTATTTTATCATTTTGTGCTAAATGACACCATTGATTGCACTTGCATTTATCTTCTCCTCCTATGATCAAACTTCAGTGGGAATTATTTTGTCATTCTTTGCAATTCTCCCCTTAAGTTCTCAGTTTTTCTTTTATCACTTTTTCTTCCTTTTTTTTTTTTTCTCTTTTTTGGTTTTTTGAGACAAGGTTTCTCTGTGCAGCCTTGGTGCTCTAGGCTCACTTTGTAAACCAGATTGGCCTCAAACTCATTTGGTTCTCATTCAGAATTTTATTTTGTTTTATTTTTTCAATGTTGTTAAAATTTTTTATAATTTAAAATTTTTATTTTTTATTATTTAACTAATTTATTCAGATTACAACTCTATTATTATCCCATCAGTTGTATCTTCCCCTCCCTCCCCCTCACTTTCACCCTATTCCCTTTAGATGACCAAGATATGAAGATGTTTTCTTCAAGGCTGTCATATACAAATAGCTAAAACACTAGTAATGTAATGTCTACATGATTCCTGATTGTCTCACGGTTCTTATTGCTGTAGGTAGTTTATTGTTTTGTGTGTAAAAATTAAAAAAAACATTTAATTTAAAAAGGAAAAACTCAATGCATTTCTTTAAAATTATATGTTCTTTATTGAAAATAAAAGTCTTAAAGTAGGGTTTAAATTCTCTGTCTTCAGAGCAATGCTTGACTGAATTTCTACTGTAAGGTATATTAAATAAAGCCTGGGTGTAAAGCCTTCCTGTGAGTATTAATATAGCTAAATTTTAATTCAGCTATATGGCTTCTCGGACAAGGGATCACATCCAAACATAGGTATGTGTGGTATGAATGGAATACAGACACACATTTAATATGCATACTTAACTTCTCTGGCTCGAATGAAGATACAACTTTAATGCATGCTTTTAATGCCAAACAGTGATATATAATTGAGGGGCAGACAAAGTGACAAATCAGAAATATATTTGATGACATGAATCTGAAATAGGACATGCCCAGTTCTTGAGAGAGCAAAGCAGAGAGAGAGAGAGAGAGAGAGAGAGAGAGAGAGAGAGAGAGAGAAAGAGGGAGTTCAATTTCTGTAATTGGTACAGTACAGTTTGGTGCAGTTCAGCAGCTCAGTGCAGTCCAGTTTGAGGAGTTCAGAGACAGTTTTTAGCATCACAATTCAGTGAGAAGCCAAGGGAAGCCTATTTTAATCAATCAGCTTAGAGAGGAGTTTTGAGCCAAAATAGTTACTTTAAAACAGCCAGCCAGAGTTCAGAAAGAGCTAGAAAAGGGAAATTTACTCAGCAGCAAGTCTCAGAGGTGGAAAACAATTTAGCCTTAGGATAGCAAAAGGGGGGGGGGCTGGAAAGCCTTCAAGGTCCAGGCTTACAGAAGAATAGATTCCCTGGAAGCTAATAGCTTTGCTGCCTGGGCCTACATGTAGGTAGAAACACTCTTGGCTCAGCCCAAATCAGGTATTGGTACAGCTTGGGTTTGGCTCTTATCTCATCCCCTTAGTGAATAAAAATGACATTTACATAATGTAATCACCCAATTTTTAAGATGAAGGAGTCTTATCTCCCCAGAACTACTCTAGTCTCCTTTTCACTGTTTAATACTTCCATAGACAAAAATCACTCAGTGTTCAGGATTCAACAATAAATATTCACATACATTTCTGATGGATGACAATAAACTTTTTTCTACACTACTTGTCATTTCTTGCATTAATAAACTGAATAATGAAATAAATTAATTTTTGAATTCTGTTATTTAATAAAATATTAAAACTACTACATATATTCTCTACATTAGAAAAGATTTATTTCCCAGAAACACTGAATGTGATATATTTCCATCTGTGAACATATTTACTTTTTTGAAAACATGTTGATTACACATGATTATGCATTATGTTCACTCAAACTGATATATTAAGATTTAACAGTATGAATCCAATTACTGTAAAGCATTCTGGGTCCAAGCATCAATGTCCGTACAATGGCTCAACTATTTAATGAAATGTGGGAAGTCAGTTTGGGTGTTCATTGCCATTAATTTTGAAACATAAGTGATTAGAAAATGGAAAGAAAATAAAAGTTAAAAAGACTACATTCTGAGGCATAGTCACAGGACTATAGTGTCTGTCCTGTGTCTTAGATAAAAATTAATTAATTACCTCTATAATACAGTATTAAAGGGCATCATAGTCACAGCATAATAGAGATATTATACATATATGCATATATTGTGTCAAGTGAGTTCACTATGTGAAATATCTATGTTTATTAATCCTAAATCATCATATTGATCTTACTTAGACATATTTCAAAAGTAATAACCCTTATTTTAAAACCCACGAATACTTACTATCACTTTGTATCACTCTCCTTTCTTCTCTTTACTCTTGAAATATTTTCTGGCAAAAATCCAACGTGAGATCCTAAGACAATCCCAGTTGCCACATCAGGAGATGAAAACCTGGGTACATAAAACTTTAAGAAGGAAACACCCTTCTGTTTCACACCATAATTTTTTTAGATGTTGACATCTAATGTGTCAACAAAATTCCATAAGCAAGAAAAGGCAATCCCAAGGGAACCTCTAGAATACAGATGAGGATAATAAAAACAGGATAAGCACACTGCACAGTATATTGTTAGCATTAAGTCCACAGTCTAGAACTCTGAGCTGGTTTATATATTCCTTGAATTTTTTTTTACTACCTTGGTAAATTTACCTCAGACATATGTTTCCTATATTAGATTTCATCCTTCAAACCGCATTTCATTTAAAGGAGAACATAGAGATAAAACAAGTCAGCTTGTGGCATAGTGACAGCATATTTACATGAATGGAAAATATGTACAGATTTGTGTTGGGAGAAGAAACTATTTAAAATTCTGTAACAGAAAACCCCCACTAATATATATATATAATTTGTTTTACAATTGTATGCAGAAGTTGGTTTAGTTATCATACTACATTTTAATGTATGACATTGTATATTGTAGAATGCAGAAATTGTAAAGGTTACTGACTAATAACTATGCACATCTATATTCAAAAACACTATAGCACTGAGGAAACACAATGTGATAATGAAAGTAGAGTATAATAATTGCTATTTCATCATGAAATCACATGGTACTAACAATACATTAATAATGACTTATATGTAAAATATAATCTACCTGCAGAATTCTACCAGAACATTCCTTACTTGCCAGTGCTCCAGGTCTTTACCATTTGACATCCAATCTATCACCCAGCCAGATTCAGCATATTTAACTTCAGGGTGTAGAACAGTGTATCTTTCTAATCCTTCCTTCCACACACCTTCCCCAACTCAGGATGTCTGGTCAAGAATAACCACCAAGGAGACCTAGTGTCACCAGAGGAAAGGCAGCAGGTTACCAAGAAGAGACTTGATACCCTATGAGCATATACAGGGGGAGGGAGTCCCCCTCAGTCACAGTCATAGGGGAGGGGAATAAGGGGAAAATGGGAGGGAAGGAAGAATGGGAGGATACAAGGGATGGAATAACCATTGAGATGTAACAAGAATAAATTAATAATAAAAAAAGAAAAAAAAGACATATCCAAATTAAAAAAAAAAAAAAGAATAACCACCAAGTGTCCTGGCCTACTTAGCCAACTTTCCTCTATAGCAACCAAGGTCTGCCCTGTCACCAACCCACATTGCCCACCAATACCATAGCTAACACCTACATCCAACCATATGTACTTTTACACTACTGGCTTAGAGTAGGGAGCAGATCATATACACAATCACATTCCCCTTTGTCCACTTGCCTTCACTACACTCAAGCATTCCTTAACTCTAGATCCAACTTGTGTTCCTGTCCTTTGTCCTCTAAACTTCTCTGTCCATATCAGGAATAGAATTAACACATGCCTAGACCTCATCATAAATATACAAACAATATGAAAGATTAGGCAGTATTTCATTCTCAAACTCTACAAGTTTTATAGAGATGTTTGTCAATGAGAATGCCTGCTTGAAATCCAAGACCCAGACTTGAAAGGGGGAGTCACAAACTTTGGCAAAGAATTCAAGGAGTTTGAAAATGACACAAAGGAACAAATTTCTGGGTGATATTCAAGTAAATATAAGCATAACACTGATAGGCATTATAAGATGTATATTTATGGAACTACAGAACTGAATTCCATAAGAAGAAACACTAAAGAATACTCAACAGATATGAAGATGGGATTGAAAATCACAATAAGCAAACTAACAAACTCAAAGAGAAGCCATATAAGTAGATAAGATCAAGGAGATAATATATTTAGTTATAAAGACAAAGCAGAAGATCTAGACTAAATAATCAAGGAATATAGGGGGAAACCCATGAGAGTGCAACATGACAAAATGTGGGATACAAGTAAAACAGCAACATTTTGAATTACTGACACAAATGAGAGAGAATTCTAAGAGGTGGCACTCTGCAGATCTTCAACAAGTGTAGAGAAAAAAGACTCACCTTACTAAGGGATGTTACACTCAAACCAATAGAAAAGGTATACAGAACACCAAACACACTAGGCTATGAAACAAAATCCCTTTGGCATATCATAGTATAAACACTGTATATATGGAAAACGTATTGAAAGCTAAAAGAGGGAAAAACTGTCACAATGGCAGCTGATTTTTCAGTAACAACCCTCAAAGCTAGAAAAGCCCGAACCAATGGACTCTGCATACTAAAAGACTACACGGGCCAGCCTACATTAATATTCCCAGCAAAGTTATCTGCCATAAAATCTTACTATGAAACAAACACTAAACTATCTTTTAGTGTGGTAGTATATGCCTCTTTTGAACAGTCTCTTTAGGCCTTCCTCCTAATCCATCTCAGGTCCTCTGTGCTACCCATCAACTTGAGGAATCGCTCTCTACAATGAAACCTACATGCACCACACTTTAATATCCAGAGAGGGCAAAGAAACCAAGGAACAAAATATCCATCGAAGAAAGACAATACCTATCTGAACCTAAAATCACCTCAGTCATCAAAACTCCAGATGCCTAGCCATCAGGTCAAAAAACACAAACATGAACAACTGAACCAGTAAGTCTGAACCAGAACCTAGTAATCTTCCAATTTGAGACATGTGATATGGCTGAAGTCCAAGACAAAGCCTCAGAATAGCCATTATTAATAGGTTCGATGACCAGAATAAGGGAATATGAATATTTCATTGAGGACTAAGAAAATATAGCACACACACACACACACACACACACACACACACATACAAACCAATGGAGTAATATTGTGAAAACAGTTTAAGGCATGAAAGTAAAAAATGTCAAACATTCTTAACAATCAAACTGTGAATCAAAATGACTCTGAGATTCCATCTTACACCTGCCATAATGGCTAAGATCTATAACACAAGTGACAGCATGAGCAAGGATGTGGGGAAGGGAAAATACCCTTCCATTGTTTGTGGGTATGCAAACTTGTACAGCCACTGTGGAAATCAATATACCATTTCCTGAGAAAGCTGGAGGTTAAGCTACCCCAAGGCTTTTATCTAACAGACATTTGATCTAACCATATGGACACTTGTTCAACCATGGTCATTGTTGGCTTCATTCAAAATAGCCAGAAACAGGAAATAACCTAAATATCCCTCAGTAGAAAAAATGGATTAAAAATGTGGAACATTTACAGAGTAGTGTATGATTCAGCTTTTAAAAAATGACAACATAGAATTTGCAGACAAATGGAAGGAACTGTAAAAGAAAATCTTAAGTAACTCAATCCCCAAAAAATATACATGGTATGTATTCACTTACAAGTAGATATTAGCAGTTAAGTAAATGATAACCACGCTACAATTTGTATATCCAGATAGATCAAAAGAAGGCTTCCACAGGGGAAACAGGGAGTGGGCAATAAATCAGGTTCTACAAGTGGAATGTAGGCAGGTGTGGACAGGAGCCGGACTGTGGGGGTTTGGTGGAGGGGAGATAGCATGTAGAGAGTGAATGTGGGGAGAGAAAATAAAAAAATGGGTGTGTGTGTTATAGGGTGGTGTGGAAACCTAGTGCCATGGAAACTTCCTGAAATCTGTGAAGATTATCCTCATTAGGACTCCAGTAATGGGAGATAGAGTCTGAACTGGCCACCTCTTATTGCCAACCTAAGCTTCCAGTGGCTGGACTGGGTTACAATCAAGGGGTTGACCAAGGGGTTCCAATGGAAATCCCCAAACAATTCAGGTGGTCGCAAAGACAAAGGGTTGCTCTCTACAAGGTGATAGCAGGGCCCCATACCAAAGACAACACCCACACAACTCACTATTCATAGAGAAGTTAACCTGGTGCCTACAATCAGCTTTTATTCCTATTTTCTAGCCTCTTTGGTTAAAGAATTTTTATGCAGTTTATGAAAAGAGAAATGTAAAACACAAACACTAAACCTTTTGCCTACAATGGTTTATGAAAAGAGAAATGTGGAACACAAACACTAAATCTTTTGCCTACAATCTATCCTGTTTGTAAAATATGCTAGGGCAATGATCTCACAGAACATAGAAGAAAGCAAACCAATGTCTAATATGACATAAGATACACTCCATAAAAAAAACCCATAAATGATACTTTTTTGGTAACCTAGGACCAGAAACTAGATTGCCCAGAGACCTAAGATAAAATTACTACTGATATAAAAAAATTGATAAAATGGTGTCTAGTGATATTTTGCTAAACTGATAGGTTGGTGATATATCCATTCATCATGCTGTGGCAGGAGATGGAAGATACTCAGAGACCCACAGCCAGATATTATATAGAAAGAGAGTCTACCTGGGAGATCATCATGTAATCCCTCTCCTAAAAGCTCCTGGAATACACCTGAAGTAGAGGCAGAAAGAGTGGAAAAGCCAGAACAGGTGGAAGACTCAAGGACAAGAAGGCTTCCTGAATCAACTAAGCAAGGTACATATGAGCTAAAAGAAACTGAAGGATCAAGCATAGGCCTACATGGGTTTATACCATGTCCTCTGCATATATATTATAGCTATTAGCTCTAGGCTTAGGTTTTTCAAAACGACCTTTCTTTAGAATTCTTAAACACTTCTTCTTCCCTTCCAACCCAACAACCAGCTGTAGGAGAGAAGAAAAGTGTAAGAGCATAAGGGTAGACAATTTTAGACATAGTTCCTTGGGCCAATTCCACTCTGTGTTGTCAGGATACCAGCAGTCCAGTCGAATAGCAATTACCAAACAGCAACATGAATTAGTAGTGGTGGCAAGATTCAACAGAAACACCAAGGCTCTGATGAATTAGCACAAGTCAGCAGAAGTGGACAAACTTGGAGCACCACCAGAAGTTCTCTAAAATGTTTCTCTCTGTGAAGCTAAGACCAATGAAGCAGTGGAAACCATTCGATGGCGTAGCAGTACAAGAACATCCCCTCACTGTCCTTGGGGTTATATTTATTCTCTCTAAACATCATGGACCCTCTCACTTTTGCTTTGAGCAAAACATCACATGCCCTCTCAACAGAAAGCTTCCAGAAAAACATCACGTGTCCTCTCAAGGGTCTGTTCTCCACCAACAAAAGACTGTCTTTATAGGTGGGACAATACTCTCACATCCCATACTTAGCACCAAACAAAACAAAACAAAACAAAACAAAAACTGCATAAAACCCCAAAACTTTCACTACAATTATTTTAATTTTTTTATTCTTGCTCTTGGGATAATTTACCTCCTGTTGGTTTCTGGGTCTACCTTCATTACGATAGTTTTTGCTTTGTCTTACTATATTTTATTTTGCCATGTTTGGTTGGTGACTCTTGGAAGCTTCTTCTTTTCTAATGAGAGATGGAAAAGGAGTGGATTCAGAGAGGGGAGAAAAAGAGGAACTGGAAGGAGTGGAGGGAGGGGAAGTTATAATCAAGATATGTTGTTTAAGAAAAAACTTATTTTCAATAATAACAAAATTAAACTATATGTATTTTAACCAAATGATCTGCTTAGTCTAGGTTATGTTTGTTTTAAGGGTGTGTACTGTGCCTTGTCCTGTGAGCTTTGTAATATAATTTCCACTTTTGTCATCTGTATATTTTTTAACCTGTGAAAGAAAGTGAGTTGTAATTACTTAGTGAATGTCTTAATTTTTAGTATTTAAATGAGATATTATTACACTTATGTTTCCCTCACACTATTTCAGTAAAAATCCATTTATTTTAAATTACTATAGTAAATTTTGAAGAGAAAAAAAGAGATGAAAGTATTAATAGAATCAAAAAACATAAACTGATATTAAAAATGAAATGAAATTTGTAGGAAGTCAACAAAACCTCAAAAGTAAATCACGCCTACAGAGACAACATGGGTTGGGATAGTGTACAACTCTCAGATGTTGAAGAAAAGGTAGAAGAAATGCATATTTCGGTCAAAGAAAATGTTAAATCTATTAAAATATAAATATAGGCATAGAATATTGAGGAATTCTGGAAGATATGCCCAAATCTCCAAATAATAGGGATAGAAGAAAGAGAAGAAGCCCACATGGTTAAATATGCACAAATCAACTAAAGTAATAAACCATGTAAGTTGACTTGAGTACTAAAATTACAAAAGTATTTTTTTATTAATTTATTTTTGTTACATCTCAATGGTTATCCCATCCCTTGTATCCTCCCATTCTTCCTTCCCTCCCATTTTCCCCTTATTCCCCTCCCATATGGCTGTTATTGAGGGGGATTACCTCCCCCCGTATATGCTCATAGGATATCAAGTCTCTTCTTGGTAACCTGCTGTCCTTCCTCTGAGTGCCACCAGATCTCCCCCTCCAGGGGACATGGTCAAATGTGAGGCACCAGAGTACGTGAGAAAGTCATATCACACTCTCCACTCAATTGTGGAGACTGTTCTGACCATTGGCTAGATCTGGGTAAGGGTTTAAATTTTACCACCTGTATTGTCCTTGGCTGGTGCCTTAGTTTGAGCAGAACCCCTGTGCCCAAATCTGCCTACCATAATGTTCTACTTGTAGGTTTCTAGGACCCTCTGGATCCTTCTACTTTGCTATTCTCCCATGCTTCTCTCATCCAGAGTCTCAATCAGGGAAATTCAAATCAAAACAACTCTGAGATCCCATCTTACACCCATCAGAATGGCTAAAATCAAAAATTCAAGTGACACCACATGCTGGCGAGGATGTGGGGAGAGAGGAACACTCCTTCATTGCTTGTGGGAATGCAAACTAGTACAGCCACTTTGGAAATCTATCTGGTGCTATCTCAGAAAACTGGGAATAGGGCTTCCTCAAGACCCAGCCATTCCACTCCTTGGAATATATCCAGAAGATGCTCCAGCATACAAAAGTATTTTATAAGATCAAAAAGTCCTTTGTGAAAAACCTAACATGGATTTGTAACACTAAAAAGTTGTTGTATAGAATTTAGTGTTAGAAGCAACAAGCTTCAATATAATAAAAGCTATAAATGAAAGGAAATATAGTCCACATCATCCTAAATAGACAAGAGCTTGAAGCCACCTTATTAAAGTCAGGAATGAGACAGGGATGTCAACTATTCTCACTCCTCAATATTATGTCTGTAATACTAGCTGAATCAATGAGACAAGAGAAAGAAACTAAAGGGATAAAAACAGAGAAAGAAGATGTCAAAGCATCATTATTTGCAGATGATATAAAACATCACATAAGAGATTCCAAGAATTTTTACCACAAAACGTTAAGGAAGAATAAACAAATTCAGCAATATGGCAGATTCACTTGCAATTAGAGGAATGCAAATCAAAACCACTATACAGTGCTGTTAGTTTTCACTATTTTTCTGATGTGTTGTATAATTAAACAAAGCATGATAATTGACAATAAAAATATCAATTTATGGACTTAGATATGTCCCCCACACACCACACCATTATTTTTAAGTAATTGATGTGTTTAGAAAGCAGAATGGATTTCTTCTCAATGTTAGAACTATTACTCTTTAATGTCATAGATGATGCAACACCCCACAGAAAGAATGTGATCTGCTTGTCTTGTCATTAGACAATGGTCACAGTATGGCCATTACCAAATAAACACTCTCCATTAATTCCCAGCTCTGAGAACCATACTACAAATAAAGTGGAGAGTACTTTTTAAAACCAAACAGAAAATAATAAAATAAATAAATAAACTAAACCAACCAAGCAAGAAAACACAAAATAAAACAAAAACATAAAATAAAATAAAGATAAACAACAACAAAAACAAAAACAAATTGAGATTTCATCTTATACCAGTAAAAATGACAAAAATAACAACAAATTCTTGAGTCATTTTGGAGAACAGGAACCCTTATTCACTGTTGTTATTCACTGTTGTTATGACTGAAAGCTGGTGCAACCACTATGAAAATTTTAGAACACTGAAAAGTAAATCTACCAGATGGCTCTGGTATAACTCTTTTGCCCTAAAGGAATTGACATCCTACTCTACAGATACTTGCTTACCCATGCTCATTTCTGCTTTATTCATATCTAGGAAATGTAACATAAGTGACTTTTTGACAAATGTAAATTTACAATATATATATATATATATATATATATATATATATATATATAAATACTTTGCAGATGTAAAAACTGAAATCATGAACTTTGTAAAGGTAAATGGATGAAATCAGGTGATTTCATATTGAATAATTCAACCCAGATAAAGAAAGAATATACTGTACGTTCTTTTAATGGAGAAAACTTGTTAGAAATATGTGTATGTAAGTATGCATCTTGGAGTAAATGCAAGAACTAGGAAAATAAAAAGGAACTGTTTCTGGGTTGTGCTATTGGGGACCATTTGAAGGGAGTAATCTGTACAAGTGTACACTGCTACAGGGTATTTTTATATAACTGTGTTTATTTCTTAGTTTTTCAGTTAACCCAGCTTTCATACAAATAACTAAGAGTTAAATTTTTGTTTAATAATAACTTCATAATACAATCTTGAGCAGTTTAAGTCTGTTTGTAACTCTATGTTACTCTGACTTCATCTTTGCCAAAATCCCCAAATTGTCTTTTAGTTCTTTCATTGATCCAGCTGGATATCTCTTGATATTTCCTGGACCTCTTCCTTGGCTGAATTCCCTTCTTCCCCTAGCTTAAGAATTTGCTGTAAATTGCTTTATTGCTATACCAGGGGACAATTGGGAAGCAGTGTTTACACAATATAGATAGAGGAGATTCTCAGAGAAATGATTATAACCAGATACTGGGAGATACAGATATCAGCATTTGAATTATACAATAACCTTACAATACAATCAAGGAAGTATAATCAGATCAGGAAAACGAGAAAAGGAATCTCTAATTAGGCTAGCATTAAAAATCTAAGTAGCTACACAGAACTAGGAAAATCACAGATGTTAGATGAGAACCTAAAACCATCACATTACAAAGCAACAAAATTCCTAAATATATTCCCAATTTTTGTCCTTATACTCACAAGTGAGTGTAGACATCATTCCTTATCAAGGAAACTTCTCTTTGAAATACACAGAAACTATTACTTAAAACTACAATAAATTAAAATACAGAGTTGTAGAATGCTGAGTATATATATAAAACTGGAAAGTATCTCTTGCACATAAAGTCAGGGAACATTCCAGAAAAACAGAAAGAAAGATTGTAAGGGTGCAAAGATTAGGGAGTTTGCTATGAGATTGTTCCCTAGTGACATCAGAAATAATGCCCAGAGAGTATCATCAATATAACTGACCAAACTTTAATTAAACAAAGGGAACAACAAACATGCTAATGTGGCCTGAGAAACCCTACAAACCCTCAACAATACACAAAGAAATAAATGGAATTAAGGATACTGACTGTGGCGTGGGGGAAGTCATCCATCATACATGTATGCACTGAACAATAATTAATGAAATCAGAAGCCATGGCTTTGAAAGAGAGCAAGGAAGAGTACAATGGAAGGTTGGAGGAAGTAGAGTGCACTGGGAAAATGATATGATACATTATAATACATATTATCTTAAAAATAAAATGAGTATTAAAATTAATTTTAGAGAACATCATGCAGGTTAAAGATTGTTTACTGAGTACTTGATATTTTTAAGTAAAATATTATATTTAACACTCCTATTCAAAAATATGTTTGTTATTACATTCAGTTGTACAATGTACATTATTGATTGATACCACATAACTATTTCAGACCAGTCAGTAATAAGAATCTAGAGACAGAGAAAATCGAAAAATATGCTGTACTTTTAAATCTCCTGAATAAACTGGTAATATTTCAGTAGATAGTTGAATTATAGTATGGGATTTCATAAACCCAAGGCACCAAAATCCTAAAATATTTGATATTATTCATTCATTTTGATAGAAAGTAGAATATGGAATAGTTTAGGTATTTGATGACAAATTTAAAACTTTTGAAATTATCAATGTTTCCATATTTTAAAATATTTACTTAACAAATAATAATAGTTTATATATTTTTAATACAGCATGAAAATTAGTAACTATACATAATACATAACTATCAAGTTTGGTTGTCTATGTGAATATCTTATTAAATAATTGTCATCAACAGTCTCCACAGTTGAGTGGAGAGTGGGATATGACTTTCTCATGTACTCTGGTATATAACTTCTTTTGCCAGAATACAGACTTCAAATATAATTAATCCTTCCTGTTCTTTATTTTTAATTTTTTTATTAATTTATTCTTATTACATCTCAATGGTTATCCTATCCCTTGTATCCTCCCATTCTTCCCTCCCTCCATTTTCCCCTTATTCCCCTCCCCTATGACTGTTCCTGAGGGGGATTACCTCCCCCTGTATATGCTCATAGGGTATCAAGTCTCTTCTTGGTAACCTGCTTTCCTTCCTCTGAGTGCCACCAGGTCTCCCCTTAAGGGGACATGGTCAAAGTTGAGGCACCAGAGTATGTGAGAAAGTCATATCCCACTCTCCACTCAACTGTGAAGAATGTTCTGACCATTGGCTAGATCTGGGTAGGGGTTTAAAGTTTACTGTCCATATTGTCCTTGGCTGGTGCCTTAGTTTGAGCAGGACCCCTGGGCCCAAATCTGCCTATCATAATGTTCTACTTGTAGGTTTCTAGGACCCTCTGGATCCTCTTACTTTGCTATTATCCCATGCTTCTCTCATCTAGATTCCCAATAGGATGTCCTCCCCTCTGTCCCAGTTTCCTGGTAAGTGAAGGCTTTCGTGGGACATGCCCCTTGGGCTAGTATGCAGATATAAGTGAGTATATCCCATTTGAGTCTTTCTGCTTCTGGGTTAAGTCACTCATTATGATCATTTCTAGGTCAATCCATTTGTCCACAAATTTCGGGAATTCCTTGTTTTTAATAGCTGAGTAGTATTCTATAGTGTATATGTACCACAGTTTCTTTATCCATTCTTCTACTGAGGGACACTTAGGCTGTTTCCCAACCCTACATCTGAAAAAGGTCTAATATCCAAAATATATAAAGAACTCAAGAAATTAAACACCACCAAACCAAATAACCCAATTGAGAAATGGGGCTTGGAACTAAACAGAGAATTTCCAACAGAGGAATATCAAATGGCTGAGAAACACTTAAAGAAATGCTCAACCTCCTTAGTCATCAGGGAAATGCAAATCAAAATACCTCTGAGATGTTACACCCATCTTACACCCATCAGAATGGCTAAGATCAAAAATTCAAGCAACACCACATGCTGGTGAGGATGTGGGGAGAGAGGAACACTCCTTCATTGCTGGTGGGAATGCAAACTAGCACAGCCACTTTGGAAATCTATCTGGTGCTATCTTAGAAAAATGGGAATAGGGTTTACTCAAGACCCAGCTATTCCACTCCTTGGAATATACCCAGAAGATGTTCCAGCACACAACAAGAAAATTTGCTCAACCATGTTCATAGAAGCCTTATTTATAATAGCCAGAACATGGAAACAGCCTAAGTGTCCATCAGTAGAAGAATGGATAAAGAAACTGTGGTACACATACACTGTGGAATACTATTCAGCTATTAAAAACAAGGAATTCCTGAAATTTGTGGATAAATGGATTGAGCTAGAAATGATCATTATGAGTGAGTTAAGCCAGAAGCAGAAAGACTCTAATGGTATATACTCACTTATATCTGCATATTAGCCCAAGGGGCATGTCCCACGAAAGCCTTCACTTACCAGGAAACTGAGACAGAGGGGAGGACATTCTAGTGGGACTCTAGCTGAGAGAATCATGGGAGAATGGCAAAGTAGAAGGATCCAGAGGGTCCTAGAAGCCTACAAGTAGAACATTATGATAGGCAGATTTGGGCACAGGGGTCCCGCTCAAACTAAGGCACCAGCCAAGGACAATACAGGCGGTAAACCTTAAACCCCTACCCAGATCTAGCCAATGTACAGAACACTCTCCACAGTAGAGTGGAGAGTGGGATATTACTTTCTCACATACTCTGGTGCCTCACCTTTGACCATGTCCCCTGGAGGGGGAGACCTGGTGGCACTCAGAGGAAGGACAGCAGGTTACCAAGAAGAGACTTGATACCCTATGAACATATACAGGGGAAGGTAATCCCCCTCAGGAACAGTCATAGGGGAAGGGAACAAGGGGAAAATGGGAGGGAGGGAAGAATGGGAGGATACAAGTGATGGGATAACCATTGAGATGTAACAAGAATAAATTAATAAAGTAAAAAAAAAAGGACATTGAGGATTTTTTCTGTGTACACACTTAAATTTCACTTTATTCATAAAATTGAAAATACAAGAAGTGATGTCAATTTCATAGCTGATGACAACTGAGCTAAATTTATCATTATTTTTTAATTGCTGGGTTTACTCTTGGTATTTTCTTTTTCTTTAACATATATATTTATTTTATTAAACATGAATAAAACAAACTACATACAGCAGGGAGAACCATGAGACAATTATGACTTATATAAATGTTACATTCCTAGTGACTTGGCTATTTGTATTTGTCAAAATCTTTCCTATCTCATTGGGTCTAAATTTCTGAATGAAATTCAATATCTATCATATCTCATCTTTATTAACTTAAATTCATTATCTTGATCAAAAAGGATCTTATCCCGTAACCAACAAAACTTGATTGTAAAACTAAACTATCTGGTCTTCAATTTTCCTCAGATACATAAGAAGGAAAAAACTTAAATGCCTGAGTGAAGAGCAGTGACAGTTAGCAGCTTCCAAAATGAAAAAAAAAAAAATGACTGAGACGGTTTACTGCCTGAACAGTCACCCGACACTCTTTATAATGCTGGAGCCTTATCTTCATCCTTCTAGCCCAATATCTCTGCCAGACTAATTGATTAGGCAGAAACTATTGAGGATTTGCTTACCCTGTCTTGGCAGAGTTCAGCCATTGACTCTGCCTGCATCTAAGCTTGCCAATTTTTTGGCAAAATTCGGTATGTGGCAGAAATGAGGACATTTTGCCCAGTGGCTTGTTTGCCACATTTGAAGTCAACTTCATAAGGAGGATCATTGATGCTCATCATCTTCTTTGAGGGCAGTTGGGTCTTGTCAGCAGTTAACTTGTCTTGTTGTCAAAGAGTCTTTAGAAATAAAGAGAAACATCTTTAAGTTGCCATATTCTGTGTGTCTCTGAGGCTTTTGAAGACCTTACTTAACTATTTTACCTTATATGTCTATAGAATCGTATCTATCTGTTAGACTTAGGATACATATTCTTGTGCTAAATCAGACTAGTATTTGACATGACCATGATTTGCATCAATATACAAAATTCTATGCCAAAGACTTAGAGATAATCTTCTTTGTGAGTAACATTAAGGACTTGAGTTAAGTAGTAGGTTCAATAATCTACCTTTTGTTCTATCCTCCCTCTGTAATTTTATATCCCTTTTCTTTCTTTAAATATTCTCTCTCCTTAACTACAGATGAAAGATAAAGGAAAAGAGAGACATTCCTGAGTTCATTCTACTTTTCTTTCTGTATAAAACCAATAATAACTTATAACCACCACCCGATGAAAATAAGCATTTTTAGACAAAAGAGCAAACAGAAGCCTACTGAACACCTCTTGAGGAAATGGAACTTTGTTCTCTTAAGTTTTTTCAGGCTGAATTGGGGCCCTCAAAATTGGGGGAAATGGTTAAGCAAGCCAAGGGTTGCATGTGGTCCAGTTTCTAAATGTTGAGAGATTCCAGGCTTAATAAAAGTACTATGTAGGACAGATTGAAATGCTGGACCAAATGGGATCGGAAATTTTATAAAATGTTGTGCAGGAATCAGTCCAAATATGATGGGTAACAGCAACAGAAGCATTTGGGGCTATATCAAGGAGGATGCAGAATTTCAGTGTCCAGCATGCTGAGAGGAATGAATCCTGTCAGGTCTGATCTAGCATCAGTATCCAGTTTTTTTTTTTTGTCCTGAAAATGTAATTTCTCACAAGCATTATACAGTTCTAACATTATAATTGTATGAGGTGTGTGGGATGTACAGAGCTATTAAGACTGATTCTCTGCTCATTGTATGAGCAGAAGTAAGACATCTGCAAATCTTTTATGCCATAGTAAGAATGGACTCTAGTATAAGTCAAAGAGAGTCTGTGGCCAACATGAAGCCTCACAATGCATTTACATTCATGTCTCTGTCAGTCTCAGAGCTATTCCCATGTAGTGGGATTACCAATATAAATTACTGGCTTGTTCTGCAGTTTGAATTATTTACATCTCAATTGCCACCCCTCCCTCAATGCCTTCTGAACGCATCCCCTCCCTCATCATCTCCTGATACCATCCCCTCCCTCATCCCCTTTCCCTCCCTCCACTTGTCCTTAGAAAGGACAGCCCTCTTCCCCTAATGTCTTGCCTCAACTTATCTAGTGTCTCCGTTACTAAAATACTCAATAAAATACTTGCAAACAGAAGTCAAGAACACATCAAAACTATCATTCACTGTGGAGGATTTTTTAAGTGCATCTTAGCCATTAGAGATTTTTCTGTTAACAGTTCTTTGTTTAGGTTGTTAAGCCATTTTAGAAACTGGGTCATTTGATTGTTGCTGTTTCATTTCTTGACATCTTCATATATTTCGAATGTGAGTCTTCTGTTGGATGTAGGGTTGGAAAAGATCTTTATCC
Source organism: Acomys minous (assembly GCF_964271855.1). Classification (NCBI taxonomy): domain Eukaryota; kingdom Metazoa; phylum Chordata; class Mammalia; order Rodentia; family Muridae; genus Acomys; species Acomys minous. The sequence continues at coordinate 78,518,859 of NC_140486.1, read as the reverse complement.
ATTCTCACAGATGCCATTTTATCCTATAGCCAGTGTCCTTTGCCTTGCACCAGCTTTTCAGTTTCATGAGGTCACCTTTATTGATTATTGATCTTTGTGCTTGAGATGTTGGTGTTATGTTCTGGAATTTGTCTACTGTATCAGTATGTTCAAGTCCATTTCCTATTTTCTGTTCTATTTGATTTACTATATCCAGTTTTATGGTGAAGTCTTTGATCCACTTGGACTTTTGTGCAGGGTGATCAATTGAAAGAAAAACATGTGATCATTTCATTAGATTATTAAAATCCTTTGACAAAATCCAATACCACTTCAGGTTAAAAGTCTTGGAGAGATCAGGAATACAACAGTCATACCTAAGCATAATAAAGACAATATACAGCAAGCCAATAGCAAACATCAAATTAAATGGAGAAAAACATAAGGCAATTCTAGTAAAAACAAACAATCCAAGGCTCCTAACCCTTTCCATATCTATTCAATATAAAACTTGGAGTTCTAGCTAGAGCAATAGGGCAACTAAAGGAAATCAATGGAGATACAATTGGGAGAGGAAGATGTCAAAGTATCCCTTTCTCAGATGATATGATGCGATCCCCAAATTCCTCCTGAGAATTCTTATAGCAGATAAACACCTCAGGAAAATGGGTGGATACAGAATTAACTCTAAAAGTCAGTAGCCCTCATTTGTCAAGCAATATAAAATTTAGAAAATCAATACCATTGACAACAGCCATAAATAATAAAAATATTTTGATGTAACTCTAACCAAGCAACAGAAAGACTTATATGACAATAAATTCTAGTCTTTGAAGAAAGAAATTGATGAAAATGTCAGAAGATAGAAAGATCTCACATGCTCGTGGATATGTAGGATTAACACAGTAAATATGGCAGACCATCTTTCCAAAAGCAATCCACAGATTCATTGTAAATCCCATCAAAATGATAGACAATTATACAGTTCTTCACGTATCTTGAAAGAGAAATTGTTAACTTCTTATGAAAAAAATAAATAACCCAGGATACCTAAGGTAATTCTTTACAACAAAAGAACTTCAAGAGGTAGCTCTACTCCTAATTTTAAGCTGTACTACAAAGCAATAGTAATAAAAAAAACTCACAGGGTATTGGCATAAAAACAGACAGGTTGATCAATGGAATCAAATCAGAGACCCAGACAGAGCCACCCCCACCTACCAACACCTTTTTATTTTATTTATTTTTTTTCTAGAGAAGAAAGATTTATTTCAGTTCTAGTTAAAGTCTATTAGCAGGAAGTCAAAGCCAGAACTTTTTTTTTCTCCTTTATTAATTTATTCTTGTTACATCTCAATGGTTATCCTATCCCTCGTATCCTCCCATTCTTCCCTCCCTCCCATTTTCCCCTTATTCCCCTCTCCTATGACTGTTCCTGAGGGGGATTATCTCCCCCTCTATATGCTCATAGGGTATCAAGTCTCTTCTTGGTAACCTGCTGTCCTTCCTCTGATTGCCACCAGGTCTCCTCGTCCAGGGGACATGGTCAAAGGTGAGGCACCAGAGTATGTGAGAAAGTAATATCCCACTCTCCACTCTACTGTGGAGAGTGTTCTGTACATTGGCTAGATCTGGGTAGGGCCTTAAGGTTTACCACTTGTATCGTCCTTGGCTGGTGCCTTAGTTTGAGCGGGACCCCTGTGCCCAAATCTGCCTATCATAATGTTCTACTTGTAGGCTTCTAGGACCCTCTGGGTCCTTCTACTTTGCCTTTCTCCCATGATTCTCTCAGCTAGAGTCCCACTAGAATGTCCTCTCCTCTGTCTCAGTTTCCTGGTAAGTGAAGGCTTTCGTGGGACATGCCCCTTGGGCTAATATGCAGATATAAGTGAGTATATACCATTAGAGTCTTTCTGCTTCTGGCTTAACTCACTCATTATGATCATTTCTAGCTCAATCCATTTATCCACAAATTTCGGGAATTCCTTGTTTTTAATAGCTGAATAGTATTCCATAGAAGCCAAAATTATATAATGGAAAAATGAAGTCATCTTCAACATATGTTGCTGGTTTAATTTTGATATATGCATGTAGAAGAAAGCAAATAGATCCATATTTACCACCCTACACAAAACTGAACAAAACTTAAAAGAACTGCATTAGCTCAACTGAGCTCAATTGCACTGAACTCAACTGTAATCCTGTACTCTGTTCTACAATCTTCATGAACTCCTTCTTCCCTGCTCTTAAGTAGCTTCTCTTTCCTGTCTGTTATTTGTGACAGTTGGGTCAATCCTCTCTGAGTCATTCCGTCAAATGATTCATCACTTTGTCTGCCCCTCAGTTAGGCATCATTAGTTGTGAATAATGTTGTGTTATGCTTATATTATATTCTGAGGTAGTAAAAGTGTGTGTTCCACCCAGAAGGATGAAAGGCATGTACTAAGTGTAGGTATGAATTGCAGCGGGATCACACAGACATAGGTTTTTTGGTGTGATCCCTTGCAAAAGTAGCCATGTTGATGGATTAAAATTCCTCTACAAAATATAGAGTTTTTATCATAAATCAATTTTAAACTAAGAAATTAGGTATGTATCCCGTTTTATTTTACTTGGAATTCATCTCTTTAGCTCTTAAATTTTTATTCATATGTAATTATTTAATATTTCTTATATTTATTTCTGATTTTCTGTATTTATTTCAGTGATGCAAAAAAAATATTGTACCTAGGATGGCTTTTGTTTACAACAGCATTGTCAGACACTAAGGGAAAACCACTTACTCCTGGTCTACAGTTTACAAACTATCTGGCCAGGTTGGAAACTTAAAATTTTATAGTACTCTACAAACAAGAGTCCAGTTATGATAGTCAATACCAATAACTAGAAAAATACCATTCAGGAAGCATTGTCACCAAATATAATTCAAAGTAGGTGGGTAGAATAATTATTCTTAATGGGATTGTACACATTTCATTTCCAAAATCTTTGCTTTTTGTGCCATTATTTATATAGAGCCACAGCCATGCTGTTGGAGTGAGGCTGTCTGCTTTTTTGAATCTTTTAAAAATTGTTTTTTAATTCACTTTCACTTTACATCCCAGTCTTGGCCCTTTCCTCTCTCTAGTCCCAGTCCTACCCTCTCTTCTCTACTTGTCATCTCCTAGTCCTCCAAAAGGGGGAGCCTCCTACACACCCACCTCATCCTAGCAAATTGCATCAGGACTGAGTTTGTCCTTTTGCCCAGCAAGGCAGTCCTATCAGGGGGAAGTGATCAAAAAGCAGGCAATAGAGTCCATGTCAGAGACATCCCACACTCCCTTTACTAGTGGGCCTACAGGAAACCTGAGCTTCCCATGGGCTACATGTATGAAGAGGACCTAGGTCCAGTCCATGCATGGCCCATGATTGGTGTTTCAGACACCAGAGGCTCCTCTGAGTCCTGGTTAGTTGACTCTGTTGGTCTTCTTGTGGAGCTTTTGGCACCTTTAGGACCTTTTCTGCTCCTCTTGCCTCACTTTTCCACTAATCTCCCTATGCTTCACCCAACATTTGGCTGTGAATCTCAGCCTCTGTTTTTTTTTTTTTAACTGATTCTTTGTAGTTCCTCAGAGAGGACAACTCTGAAAGGTTCCTGTCTGCTAGCATAGCAGAGTACCATCAATAGTGTAGGGTTTGGCTCACTTTCATAGGTTGGGCCCAACATTCGTTTGATATTCCCTCAATTTCTGCTCTATCTGTTCTATCTTTATCCTTGCAAATCTTACTGGCAGGGTAAGATTTGGATCAATGTTTTGTGGTTGGCTGTTGTTCTCCCTTTTTCACTAGGAGTCTTGTTTAGTTAGTGGGTATCTTTTTCAGTTCCATAACTCTGCTCCAAGAAGTATCAACTATAGTTTTCATTATATCCTCCCAGAGGCCTATTTTGACTTAAGTTTCCAGTTTGTCACAGAGTTGCTCCCATACAAAATTTCACTTTAGGCTATTTATCCTACCACCTGTGCTCTCCCCAGGCTGGTATCTACCCTTATTTCTCTTTGCATTCCCTCCCTACCTTGTTCCCTCTCTTCAACCACTACCTCTCTCTATTCTTTTTTTTGTTGTTGTTGTTCTGTATAAGATTTAAGTATCTCACCTTTGGTCAAACCTTCTTTTAAAATAGCATTTAAATTAATAGGTTTCTCCATAACATGTTAAGGAATATGTAAAATTAAATATAACTTTTTGGACAAGGCTAATACTATTATTTATTTAATTTGTTGTTTAATATAGTTTTGATTTAAATAATCTATTAGTTTTCTATACCTAAATTCTGCCAACCCACACAATATTTCTATTCTTAGTTCTTTTAAGTCCTATAGATATTATAAACTTTTGATTTCTTAGATTTAATGGGTTCAATTTTTATTATATTTATGTTCCTTATATTTAAGATTATGTTTTTCTTTGAGAAAAAATCCTACTCAGGTACCATGTAGTTAAGGCCATATAAGATCCAACTACAACTTATGAGGCTAAGTGATAGTCTTACCAGAAAACTCAAGGAAGACACCAAGATAGAGAAGATCCACTCTCCTTGTAATTCTAATTTTTAGCATCATCTCTATACTGCTTTCCATTATTGTTGCTGCAAAGAGGGCTCCAATCTCTTTGAAAAGAGATTGTTTATCACTATGTCTTCAAGAAGATTTTATTTGTTTGTTTGTTTGTTTGTTTGTTTTTTTTTTTTTGGTTTTTTGAGACAGGGTTTCTCTGTGTAGCCTTGGTTGTCCTGGACTCACTTTGTAGACCAGGCTGGCCTCGAACTCACAGCGATCCGCCTGCCTCTGCCTCCCGAGTGCTGGGATTAAAGGCGTGCGCCACCACGCCCGGCCCTCAAGAAGATTTTATATTTAGCAATTTTGGAAACCTCTCTCTCTCTCTCTCTCTCTCTCTCTCTCTCTCTCTCTCTCTCTCTCTCTCAACAGAGTTGACTCACTTTATTTTTCTTGTATAAAACCCCCTATGTTGTAGCCACAGCTGGATCCTGGGTCCTCTAAACAGACACTTTGTGTTGGTTTTCACAAGATATTCACTGAATTCCTTATAAGGATACCTGACTTGGTGAACACTGTCACTTTCCAGAGGTTGGGTATCAGGTATCTGAAGGTCTTGGAGATGGTATGAAAAGTGGTCTTAACAATATTGTCCAAGAAGCTACTGATGATGGTGGGTATTAATGACTGTTAAACATTAGCCAAAGGCTGTACTACCATTCTGGGGAATTTTTCTTTGGTTCAGATACTGATAAAAGTTTGCTGTCAGAAAGGATGCAGTTAGGCTATGGAAAACAACTACCCTTTCTTGCTCAAGTGAGCATTGTTTGTGTATATATATATATATATATATATATATATATATATATATATATATATATATCTGTGGTATAATGATTTGTTATATCACAAATGTCTTGACTAAGGGTAATAAATGACTGCCATGGTATAGTCAGAGGGTCCTAGAAGCCTACAAGTAGAACATTATGATAGGCAGATTTGGGCATAGGGGTCCCGCTCAAACTAAGGCACCAGCCAAGGACAATACAGGCGGTAAACCTTAAACCCCTACCCAGATTTAGCCAATGGACGGAACACTCTCCACAGTAGAGTGGAGAGTGGGATATTACTTTCTCACATACTCTGGTGCCTCACCTTTGACCATGTCCCCTGGAGGGGGAGACCTGATGGCACTCAGAGGAAGGACAGCAGGTTACCAAGAAGAGACTTGATACCCTATGAACATATAGAGGGGGAGGTAATCCCCCTCAGGAACAGTCATAGGGGAGGGGACTAAGGGGAAAATGGGAGGGAGGGAAGAACGGGAGGATACAAGGGAAGGGATAACCATCGAGATGTAACAAGAATAAATTAATAAAAAAAAATAAATAAATGACTGCCATTATTTTTTGAATATATGCTTTACTAATCATCTACAGGATGTTTTTGAATAGCAAGTCATAAGATTTGGTCAAATTAAAATGCTGCAGCACTTTTACAGGTGAGAAATTTCAGTTAAGTTTGAAAGGTGATGTCATGCATACAGAGCATGGGACCAATATGATTGAATAAATGCCCCTCAAATTTAGAACTCCTACTATTATTATAGACAAAATTGTAGAGATTATTACTTTTGCTAAACACATGATGCTAGGAGCTAATATAAATACACCCTACGTTTAAAATTCAACAGCTTTTAGAATGAATATTAATGCAGACTTTGACACTTGTTAGTGTTCTTAAAATCAATCAAATGTAGAAATCTGACAAATCAGCTGTGATAAAAGCCATTAAATTTGTTTGTCTTAAACATCTGTTTAAAACTGGCTTCATGCTAATATATTTTATTCTGGTAATTTTTGAACCCACTTGACTATATTTTGAGAGGCCTATAAAGTGCAGTAGACTTCCATTTAGTACCTCAGTGAATAAACAAAACCCTAACCAAAGAATAGGCAATATAGAAAGAAACTACTATATTTTTGAGTTTTTAACACTAGACTGATGACAACCTTGCTTTAAAAGTCCTTTAAATGCATATATATCATATCCAGCCTTCTGTACACTTACCATGCATAGAGAGGAAAAATAAGAAATAGAAAAATCGAAGGACAGAACAGTGAAGTAGAAAATGAGCTGACTCACATAACATTTTAAGTACAGAGGATGTTTATCATGTAATGAGTGCTATAAATATTCTCAACAGAAAAAAAAGTCAAGAAATATTTGACTCTGACGCCTTTGTTGGTGTGCTCATACCTTTTACATTTAATTTGAGCCAAGTGAACTCGAATTTTGACCTCTTGAATTATAGACTCATTTTAGATTATCATATGTGATAATTAATATAATTTAAAATATTGTAATATTTAAATATCAGGCTTATATTAAAAGTAGAATTACGGTATTTTTTATTTTAATAATTTTTATACCTTGAAATTATTAAATTTTAATATATAAGAGTTTTGTTAGTTTAGTTTTATATAAAATTTTAAGATACTAAATGTGCATTTTTGCCAGTTTAAGTGTTCAAAATATAATATGCTGAATGCTAAAACTTTAACCCAGTGTACAGCCTGGTTCTAAGTGTCTTTATTGTAAAGAATGTTACTCTCTTGTCAAATTCCAAGCATGAAAGCTAACTGATCAGCATTTCTGAATAAGATTCTAGAGAGTAACTACTTTCATTAAATTGCACCCACAATTTTTGAGTAAACGAAATAAAATGATTCCATAAGCACGAATTTGTGTTTATAAATTGGGAAGTGTAATTTCATAGGACAGAAACAGATGAGGAGGTCAGGTAGCTATAAGCTAATGAGAAATAAATTGCTATAATCACTGACCTAACATTGCCTGAAGGGTTTCTTTATGCAGTAATGGATTCAGCTGGCAAAGGGTCTTAACGTTTCTGTTTGAAACTCTTGTTTGGCATTTGTAATGTTATTCTAAGGCTTGATTATATCATGGACAAGTTAATCTGTTACAAAGCACTTGCCTGAAGTGATTTGATTTTAATGTTTCATAAGTAGCCAGTTGTATGGGAGCAGAAGAATAGCTGGCTGTAAGGACTCTTCATGCTGCAGTCTATCCATTTTATTTTGCTTTATTGAACAACTTATTGTCATATTTGTAGTTATTTGATTTGAGAAAAAATGATTGTTCACACCATATATGACCAAGTTTAATGCTCTTGAGGCAGTTTTTTATTATTATTACTTCCAAACAATTTATTAAGCATGAATATAATATTTTCTATATAATGATCTCTTAGTCAGTCATCTTAAAACTCCCCCTGGAGATCGTTAATGAGCAATTTAAACAATTGTTTTTTTACAATACTATTTAAACTCATTGTCTGAATTTTTGCTATTTATTCTGTATTTTCTACATTATATATGTGTATGTATATATTTATGCATATATTTATCACTTTATATATTTTATAAACAAAAATACAATGTGAATAACTAAGTTGATACCTTTTCACTAAGAAATATATCTTAAATGTAAGAGTTGAGACAATTTAATTAATAGAGTAAGTACAGATGTCTTACAGGTGATATAGAAATAATGAACATTGTATAACTCTATAAAATGGAATACTATTCAGATATAAAAGATGAAATCATGAAATTTGCAGGCAACAAGGTAGAACTGCAAATACTATATGGTATGAATTAATTGAAAGGGGGAAAGGCCCGCCAAACAATATAAGCTACTGCCATTTCAATTTCTTGACTCACAGACCATGAAAACAAGCTCCTTTTGCTGGTGACACCACATAAGGTGGACATAGGACTTGGAGAAATGAGCTGTATCAAATCCAGTAGCCATTTCTCTTGATGTTTAAAACTCTTAGCATCAGGTCTCCCCCTCCAGAAAAAATGGTCAAATATGAGGCACCAGAGTACATGCGAAAGTCATATCCAACTCTCCACTCTACTGTGGAGAATGTTCTGACCATTGGCTAGATCTGGGTAGGGGTTTCAAGTTTACAGCCTGTATTGTCCTTGGCTGGTGCCTTAGTTTGAGCGGGACCCCTGGTCCCAAATCTGCCTCCCTCAGGAACTGTCATAGGGGAGGGGAATAAGGGGAAAATGGGAGGGAGGGAAGAATGGGAGGATACAAGGGATGGGATAACCATTGAGATGTAACAAGAAGAAATTAATAAAGTAATATATATCTTGGAAAAAAAACTCTTAGCATCAGAAGGTGCTATGTGAGTTGACAAGAGGTCAAAACAGTCTTACTGAACTATAAAGTGGTGAATCCTAGCAATTACTGTCTGGGCTCAATAGCCCACAGGTACAGTTAGAGACACTCTTACTTAGAGATAGTCAAGAGCTATCTAGTTGGAGTTATGGCTTCTCCAATAGAAGGGAATCATCAACTACTCAAGTCTGAAGAAGCCAAAGACACTATGGAGAACCTGCTATTGCCACTTACCTACATCAATAGTTTCATATTAGAACTTTTCTGAGTATCTATCCTTATATCCACAGATAGGCATAATCCTTCCACCCTCATCAGAAATGCCTCTCTTTGCCGCAGACAGAGGATTGTTATAGAAACCTATAACTTGTAAAAGTGTACAGAATAAATGACCGTGGAATATCTACAATTCAATCTCTCCCCCAAATGTACAATAAGTATCCCTAAATGAGGGATGAACAGCTCTAAGAGCCAGAGGACCAGAATCTCTTTTGTGAGATAGTCTCTTGTAGACATGCAAAGGAATTGTACCCACTAAATCTCAAAAACGTTTTTGTCTAAAAAAAAGTATTTGAAAACTGATAACATATGCTTACATGCCATCATATTTGGGGAAATTTTCACAAAGCCCCAGCCATAGGCAACTAGTGGATCATGGAAGCAGGACAACTGTTCTCAAGGGACAATGACTCACAGATTATCCAATCCTGTATTTATGTATAATTATGTTAACCAGAAATTCTTCATCAATCAACTTGCATGTGTTTAGGGAAAGATCATGAAATGTAAATGCAGCTCTAACAGCCTTATATTTTAAAAGGGAGGAACAATTTAAAATGTGAACAGAAAAATGTTAAAGGAGGCAGTAAAAGCTTCATAAAGAACAAAAATAATTTATTTCCATACCATCTATTGTGCTACATTTATATTTGGCAAAAGAACTCACAGAAACCTTAGGCCAGGACAATAATTAGATTAGAAAATTTGCTTTGTAAGAACCTGTTTAACATTACGATGTCCTATTTAGTGTCTGTCACAAATTCCCCTGCCAAGACATGGGCTAAAAGACAGTACTTTCACAAGGAATTAGGGTACTTTATAGCACCCAGGAGACAGACTTTTAAAGTGCCTATTTGAATTACTTACTGATGGCTAATTCAGAAGAGAGGAATTAATAATTATTTTAGTAAAAAGGCCAAATTATAAGGAAATGATAAAAATCATTCAAATGAGAATAAGTTAGAAGTCTACTTTCAGACTAAAACAAGGTCAAGATTTAATTCTTTGCATTTTTGAGATACAGAACATAATAAACACATATGGAACAGTACAATAAAAGGCATAGCTCTTTAAAATATGATAGTATGAAGTTTTATATATATATATATATATATATATATATATATATATATATATATATAGAGAGAGAGAGAGAGAGAGAGAGAGAGAAACTTTTAGGTATAGAATAAGAGAGGAACCATAATGTATAAAGGAAGATACATGGAAATTGTTTTACAATGAAATTGTTAGATGTATTTTCCAAATACAAGTAAAATATTTTTCATCAAGTAGATTCATGTATGAGACAGCAGCAAGGAAAATGCACTACAAATGGAAAACATAAATTATGATTAAAATCCCTAGTTTTGTCTTGAATTTGTACGTAGTTAAAATCAAAGTGATATTGCATGTCTAACTATTAAGAAGACTGGCATTCTTAACTAAAATTAATTTTAAAAAATAATTAATGCATCTAGTAACAGTAACAACGGGTGCAGTTCTTCTATATAAGTTACCATAGTAATTAGTGGAATTTCCTAGAGGAGTAATAATATATTATTACAAAAGATCACGATATTTCAAGATACCCAATGAGTGTATGGTTCAATAATCCTCCAAAATGATCAATTCAGGAGTCAGTGAAAATGAGTTTAACCTAAGCACCTTCTCAAATCTAAATTGGAAAGATTCTTAAATTGCTAAAGTATAGAATTCTACTGAGGAGGACTGAAAGCAAAATTAAATTAAACAGATTAGTTGGAGAGGCCCTGTTGGAACCATTTTCTGAAAATGCATAAAAGAGAGACATTCACATCTGAAGAAGAGGGAATGTAGCACAACATGACTAAGAGGCATCAGACAGAACTTTGCCATGGACAGGAGGGTGTGGTTTGTACAAACTAATTGCCAAAGAAGACTCAGTCTTGCAGGACCAGGTTCTTCTAGTCTGATGAGTAAGAAATGCAGGAGGATGCCTACAGAAAAGCAAGTGATTAATTGAAAAAGTGGAATGAATTTTATTATGTACCTTACAAGATTATTTTGAAAATCAAATACATTTACAATAAAAATTTTATGACGAATGATTTACTACACCATTTTCATTATACATATATGTTCATAAACATTTACATGTACGAACAAATATATAGTCTATATGTAAAAGATACAAAAATGTGAATATACATTAATAAAAACATACATACATAGCAATGGGAAATTTCTACTGTGAACCAATATCCTATATATAATATGGTGTGTCCTCATTAAGACATCTGAAGCACTGACAATATAACAATAAACCAAATTCCAAATGGCACTGAAACTCTGTCAAATATCTGCATATGGTATAAAACAACTCATTGATCTATGTCCTAAATACTGTGATGTGGATCCAACAAGGTAAGTCTGTGGGAACAAAAGAAAATGAAAATAATTTAGATGATCTTTTCTGTTACAGGCTATCAATAGTCAAAAGAGTATCTATGAGAAGAGAATCTGTAATGATGCTGGTGTCACTAATAGTCACAGCAAATAGGAAAGAAGATGAAAGGCAAATGCCTACTATTCTTTGGCAGTAACAATGTTTCTTATGTACTGAGCCATGTACTTCAAAACTGTCCAACAAGGTGAATCATTTTATCACCTCCAGATACTAACAAGGAAATGAAGAGGCATAAGTTACTAATCTGCTCAGATGTGGGAATTTATATAACACATTCAGTGTCAATCTACTGTGACAAACAGAATGTGTGATGTCACTTCAGTCAAGACTACATTAAAGAGCTCATTCCCAGTGCCTGTGATACACAGCTATCTGCCCTGTGAAGTCTTATCAGTATATTCACATATCTGTTTCAGAAACAGAAGTTGATGCTTTTTTCTGCATTCATTATGACTAAGTACTTTCACAGTCCAAGAGAAAAAGAAAGCCTTTTCACACTGAAGTGTACCTTGAATCTTAAGGTCACTCAGCATTGTTCTTGTGCCCAAAGTAGAAAGATTTTCCTTCACTTTCTTTTATAAATACAGCTCTCTTAGGAATGAACATTTAACTCTACCTTTTATGTCTTTATATTTACAGGTATGAATAAAATACACATTTTAAAAATCACAATACAAGCAAATTGTAAGCTGATAATCTTGCCAACTTTTATCTTTTAATTTTGCTAGCTGAACATATTTTCTTTCTAGGGTCACATAATTTTCACTGGCAGAACACTTAACTACTAGAAGCAAGGTTATGGATGATACCTATTACAGAATTTTAAAAAAAGGATAGAAAATATAAAATAGTGAATTGCTTTTCAAAAAATGCTTTTTGAAATTTAACCAAGGTTCACTTTTTATATATATGTTTTGTGTTTTTCCCTCATAAGTGTTTTCCACTTTCTTCTGTTTGGTGTTTCTTCTGCAGAAAGAAAAGATGATGGAAGAAAGAGAAGACTGGAAGGAAGAGAGTGGGAAGAATGGGAAGAAAAGAAAAACATACATAGACAAGCGTAGATTACTAAATCAGAAATTTAAAATGAAATGCCAATGACATGTAAATCCACATAAATGTACACACACACACACACTCTCACATACACATATGGTATAATTTTTAGTTACATAAAGAGATTCTAAACATGAGATTTCAAACTAACTTTTTAAATTTACTGCATGATATGTGTTATGGTTCTTCTCATTGTGAGAATGGAATGATAAAGGATATAGAATGTTAATAATCCAAGAAGAAACTTGATAAATGATTAACCATGTCATAGTCTCATTAAGGCCTGATGGACATTAGATTTAGTCTTCTCCTTCACTGATCATAAGTTACAGGTCTCCCATGTCTTCCTGATTGATACAGTAAAGGCTTAATGATATCTCTTGTTAAGCAGCTTTAACTACATTGTCTCCTTTTCCATTTTGTGTATTACCCTTTAACCTGTGGAATTATACAAGTTCTAGATGGACATTGTGGTTCATGCTGAATATCCCAGCACGAAAGAAAAGGAGGACAAAGCCTCAGGAATTTCAGGAATTTGAGGTCATTTTCAGCTGTATCAGAATTTCAAGACTTGCCTGAGCTCCAGGAATTAAAAATATGATATTGATCATTAAAGCTTATCTTAAAATGCCTTTATGAAAGCCTGACAATTGTTAGACAAATATCTGGTTATTCTGTCTTGGCACATCATTCTATTTTGATTAAAGCTGGAAAATATGGCATGTGTCACTCAATACAGACATTTATTTACAGTAGAAATTTGTTCATGACATCTGGGATATGGTTGCAACAGGTACGTTGGGAAAACCCAAATAGATTCCTCTGTGTCCAATTCTTACATGGAGGGATAACAAAGATAAAATAATCATTATGAAATCAACAAATATATTGCATTTTTAACCAACAGTTGCCATGGTTGTATGAAATGACATTTTAAATTACAGATAATAACATAAACTATTTTCCATAATTCCATCAAGCTATAAGATATATATCACAAAGTTAAAATGTACTTATAATATTAATTATAATATTGCTCTTAGTATTTGCAAAATTTACATGAGTATTGAATGTCAAAATAAAGGCTTTAAATATCCATACCAGATCAACTAATAAGAAAACAAAGTGAAGTCTACATTCAATTTCTCATCCGAGTACAGGTAGGAAGTGGAGTGCTGCTATTACCACATGATTATGTAATACTGAGCAGTAGAAGAGCGCGTTTGACATGGAAGGGGAGGGCACTGAACAAGCTGAAAAGAGGAAAGGAAAGTGATGAAAATGATCTAAGCACATTACGCATGTTTGAAAACTTCAACAAAAATTTAACACAAAACTGATAAAAATTAAAAATGTACCTTTGAATGCTAAAGAAGACTATCTTACCTGGTAAGTGTAATAAAGAAACAGCTATTCGATAAATTTATTGTTCAATGAATGGTTATAGTGACCATAAACTATTTTGATCTTCAAAACTTAGAGAAGCAACATAGCTACCATTCCTTAAGGGGCTTCTCTGCCATTTAACTTATATCACCTATGACAGCATTTTTAATATTGTAAATTTTATATAAGTGTTTTTAATATACTTATCACAACAATCACATGTGTCTTTGTCATATAATTGTCAAACTTCTAATATTATGGTACTTATAATGCATATGTATATCAAATACACAGTGGCATAAAATGTATTGATTAATGCAAATATCATGTTGAGTTTTTAAATGTATTAAGTTAAGATTGACATTAACTTCATTAAATGAATACCAGAAGTATAACGATTTAATTAACCAACATATAATAACTTATAAAAAACTTGTAAAACCACTTCTAAAAATAATTATTAAAATTTATAAAGGAGTTGTTGAGAACATGAAGAAAACAAAATGTGTTTACTTAGAAAATGTCCGTCATTGGATATAAGAATTTTTATGAAGAAATATTTAATATGAGATTAATGAAAGTATATGTAAATATGTGTATTTGGGTAGTTATAGCCTTATAAGACAATTATGTGAAAATTAGAAATTATTTTTATTTTATATTGGTTCACATTAAAATGTGTAAGTTTTACTTAATTTTTCTGGAAAATACTTTTTGAAAATTATTAGGATCACAGATCTTGAAATGCACAGGCAGGCTTATTATGACTTTAGGGCCAATGTTGTATACTAAGACTATTGTACCTAAAAAGCTAAAAATAAAAGGAAAAATGTAAAGTAAAAAAGACAAAATCCAGGAAAGCTCACACAAACACACACACACACACACACACACACACACACACGAGTTTTGAGAGAGTGTTGTTACATATATGTAAAAAATCATGTGTAGAGAAACAGATTCTCATATATTCAGGACCATGGGAGAAGAACAGCAAAAGGCTTTAGAACTCATGCGTGGGCCAACCAGTTAGCACCGTCACGATGAGTATGTCTTGGGGAAGCAGAGGCCCAGGGGCCCCGTGTCCTGAGCTCTTCATGCTGTTGTAGAGTATTGCTCTGCTTGTTGTCTTTATGGTCACCGCATCCTTCCTAATCTATAAGTTGTATGAAAACTCAAAGCAGCTTCCAGGTCCTCTAAGGATCAGTACCATCCATTTGCACTTGCCGCAAGAGTGCGTTCAAGCATTGCTGCAGGAGCAGATTAATGATTCAACCATCTGCCTTGGAAAGAACTTATAGATGTATGTTATTAGTAACATGCACTCTTAAAAAGAATATGGAGAAGTAGATTGCTAGTAAAGTTATGTTAAGATGTTTTTGTAGGTGGAGCTGATATAGAGTATATTAGGACACATATTGAATTTCAGAGAGACACCTCTTTAATACTTGAGCTATGGAGTTTTTGACATCAGGGCACAAGAGCAACGGCAGCCCCATTAGTACTGGCTGACATGTGTCTCTCGCTAATGCTGGGCTGGTGGTCAAGGTGATGACTAACTTCTTGTACTCATGTTGGCTTCCTGATATGATTTAACAAAAAATTGTTAATGAGTAGATGTGTACCTTGAGGATTTGAAGTAGAAATGACTGTTATATTAAAGTTTGGATTTGCGATTCTTTTAAGATTTTTATAAGATTACTTTTAGAGGTAAATAATAAAATAATTGCTTCTCTCCTAGTAACTTCACATTTCAGCCTGCCAGTAAGAAAAACTGGCTGAGAAAATGACCTTGCTTACTTACACTCCGTTAAACTGTAGCTAGTTGCTTAGTTAGACTGTATGTGAGTTGTTGAGAATAATTTGATTTTCTTATATAATACAATAAATCATGTGAGGGTACTGAAAAACATGTTTTTTTCTACATATACTCATTGTAAAATTTTACTTAAAGAAAAATAGAATGAAACTACACTGTGATTTTTTTTTTACTCCTTGACAGATTTTGTTGGGATATACAGGCTGTGGGAAAAAAAATTAACTTGAAGTTAGGATGAATCTGTCCTGAAACCTGTTCATTCTACCAGCTGTGTAGACAGAATTCACAGTTTCCATAATAACTTAGTATATAAACATTCCTTTAATGTGGTTGTTGTTCTATCTTTTCTTTTGTAATCTTTTTTTAGTGTTTAACTTATATTTTAAACAGATTATTTATTGTTTCACTGTTTATATCATTTTTATGTCAGTTCCTTAACAAGCCTTCAGTAAATATGTGTTCCCATCATGATTTAACTTTCCTTCTCTTGACAGTGTATTTTAAAGAACAGACACTTTAACTTTAAGGCATTCCAACTAATCAGTTCCTTTTTCATAATTCCTGCTCTATGTGTAGGATTTAAAATGTCATTGTTGACAAACTCAAGGCACCGAGATTACTTTTCCTTTTATCGTCCAGGGATAATAAAGTTTACCAATTAGTTTGATGAAGTAATTTATTTATTATTTGCAGAAATCATAATAGTTAACTATAGATTTTTACTTATTCATGTATTTATGTTTTTCATTGGAATTATTAACTATGTAGGGCTACTTGTAAGACTATTACTGTGACAGTTCTGTTTATTTGTTAAACATTGATTAAATTGTATTCTACAGAGGTCTTTTCATATTACATACTGTAAATCTGGTACCTTTCTAACTCTCTCTCTGTCTGTCTGTCCGTGTGTCTGTGTATAGGTAGGTAGTTGTGTTTATATCTACCCATTTCTTATTTTCTATATCTTTATATTTATGTTTATTTGTTATATTTATTTTTATTTACTCTTTCCAAAACATATAAAAGACTCATCCAACTGCTTTTGTTTTTGTGAAGCATTGCTATTGTAAGACCTTTTGTATATTCTTTCCCATAGTTGAATAGAATTTTCCCTTTATCAATAATTATCTGTGAAGTGAGGACATCTGCAAGTACTCATTACTTGTACTTTTCAACACTGGTTTCAAAGTCATGTGCATGCTTAACCACAGTGAGCCTCAGAGTCCCATCTTCGGACTTGTATTTCTCCACTCTGTTTGTTTATATTTTTCATTTTCCATCTGTTTCCACAGAGTGGAAATAATTATTTCAGTCCCATAAGAACTGAGAAATATGGCTTTGTCAAACCCTAACTTTTCCTGCAATTTGGAATGGCACCTCAACTTTAGACTGTTCTCCATTCTCATCTGCTTCCTTAAGTAGGAATACTTTTCTGTCTGAAGTGACTGAAGTGTTCTAAACGACCCAAGCACTGCATATTTGGCATCAGCCCATCTTCCCTCTGCTTCGCTAAACCATTTGGTTGCATTCCTAATGCTAGCCACTGAGGGCTACTCCCTTATTTGTCTACTTCTTTAGGCCTAACTCATGTAAAAGGTCCAACTATCAAAACACTAAGGTCCATCAATCAAAATTCATTATTTTGCTGCAATGACTATCGTGTCCAATCAGGACTTATTAAATAATCCTAACACAGACTCACCTTTATTTCCTTTAAAACCATTTCTACAGAGACACCTGCTAATGTCTTTGTCTGATTCAGAGGATAGCCCTGTTTATCCCATCAAGGAGAAAATAAAATGTCCTTTGTGCTGAGAATTTGGCTTCTGAGTATGCTCTATGCTGACCTGAAGAGCCTTCAGTGACCAGGAAAAATGTGTTTTGTTTATTGCCCTGTTTGGTCCTAGGATTAGATAAAATGTCCACAGAAATGAGTCTTAGGTTGTATCTCACAGGAAACGACAGTTTGCCAGTGTGTAAAGTCTTAAGTTAAATTCTCAGTACACTCTATTCAATCAGTAAAAATATGTTTTACTGTGCCATGTGTCCTAAAAAGAACAACTTGATTTACATGGTAAAAAATCATGTTTAGAATGATAGCTCCTCAATAGGTGAAAACAAAGCTTAACCACTGAAATTTACATAAACAAAACAATTAATTTCTACTTAATTTGCCAAAAAGATGAGGAAGTTAATCACAACTTGTTGGTGTTAGCTTCAGTTTGAAGTGAATTTCTTCCAGTGATGTCACTAAATTTGTTGTCTGTTAGAAAAAATTCAATATCTTTTATTTTGTTTTCAGAATACGCATGTGTGTGTGTGTTGGTACAACAGTAAAATTTGATCATGTTGACATTCTACAGTTTCTCACACTTTTTATAAGCCCTTTCCTTCAAGCATTAAAATAATAAATGAATTATCAACATTTCAATCTCTTCAATATTATATAAAAACAGTACAAAATGATTTTATGACATAAAATCAGAATGAGGTTGAAGACTGACAATGGGAAAACATGTTACATGATGCACAAAACCTTGGAAAAATATAAGAAATGATCTTTAGGATGTCTTTGAAGAAGAACAAAAAAATATTTATGATGAATACTAAAAGTACCTTAAAAAATAGTGGTTGACTCCCATATAAGAAATAGTAAAAATAACTTATTTACAAAATTTTATGAGACAAGAAGAAAGTTTCACTCTTCTTTATATCTAGTATGAAGCATGTGATGATATTGAATATATTTCCATGTTTTAGTTGTGAGTGCGTTCGCAGAAAAAAATTTTGACTTAACTAAATGAGAGAGATAATTAGTTTCTAACCATCTGTGTTCATAACCACTAACTCTACTGACAAGTAGCAATTTCCACTAAACATATATTGAATGAGATGAAGCATGAATAAATACAAATATTTAAAATGTTGTTTGTATTCCCCTCAATTGCAAAATTAGTATTTGAGATTCTGAAGTAAATTTTGGGTAATCCTGTAACAAAATTGCAAATATAAAGTGGAAGGAAGAAATAACTGAGTAGGGGATGGAGAAGCCAAGATCAGATGGTGGCAGAAAGGAAGAAGTCAAGCAAATTTAAAATAAGACTAAAATTTAATGAAATATAACAAAAGAAGAAATCACGATAATTTAAATGATTTCCTCCTTCAGATAATCTTTAATTGAGAAAGAAGTTTTACATGAGAAAATTGGCCAGGGTAAAATGGTTTGTGATTGTGTTAAAATGTATTTTTTCAGTGAAATATTTTATTAATTGAGTAAGGCTTATAAATAACTAAAAGTGCCAGATGGAATGAATTAACTCAAAATTACATACAAAATACATGTAATCAAAGCATAGCTTCTATAAGATTCATTTCTCTTTGAAAAACTTACAACATTAAACAAAATATAATGATTAAGCCCACGAGGATAGTGTAGAGTGATGAAACAAAAATAAATACAAAAGTTTAGACAATAGTTGTGTAAATGGAAAGAGATAGGGTTGGACATATTCTCACATCCAATGTTCGTTGTCTGAAAACTGGCAAAATCATCACCAGATAGGGCTGATGATTAGGGGTGGATATTTCCAAGTTCACTGCTAGAAGAAGCAGAACACAACCTCTGATGTACAACACAGAGAATTAAGGTAGATACAGGACACTGTAAAAGTAAGCAGCAAGTCTAGAGTATAATCTTTTTGCAGGAGCTTTGCTTAAATTTATACACAAAACACATATTTAAATATAAAATAAGCTTCTAGCTTTTGTTGTACACTGTAAGTGAGCAATCAGCTCCAAACACTCAACTGAGGCAACAAAGCACTTGCTGGGCCTATAATTTTAGTTGGATCTGTCTTGTCCAATGATCAAAAACATATGTCAATGAAGCATCCTTTAAACATATGATATAAAACTCAAGTATTACTAAAATTTTAAAAAAGATGGAAGAAACTATTGAATGTTTTCATAATGTCTGGCATGACTATGGAGAAAATAATATGAGCACAATTTAATTTGCTTCACAGATAAAAAAAAAGCTTTTAATAATTTAACATGAAAAGATTAAAAACATAATTTAAAATAAAGAATCAAAATTGTAAATTCTAAAATAGAATAAGGAAGAAAGTTTGTATAAGAAAAATGAAATCACAAAATATGAGCTATAACATGGAGAATATTTAAAAACCTGAAAATAAGTAAGAAATATATAACACACATGAACAATCAGATTCTCATTAACAATAGCTAATTTAGAAGTATTGTGTTAAGAGATAAAACTGGAGTTGCCTTGGTGGTATATGTCTTTTATCCCAGGACTGAGGAGGGAGACACTGTAGATCTGTGTGAGTTCAAGGCCAGGCTTGTCTATGTAAAGAATTACAGAATACACATAGCTACACAAAGCAGCATGTCTCTAAAATAGAGATGAATAAAACTGACCTACAAAACCTTCAATACAAAACTTTTCCTACCTACATGTAGTGCAGGGATAAAGATGGAGCAGAGATAGAGGTAATGTCCAACTAATGAATGGTTCAACTTGAGACACATGCCATGGAAGACAGACAACCCCTGACACTATTAATGATACTCTACCATGCTTTTGGACAGGAACCTAGAGTAACAGTCTTTTGAGAGGCTTTATCAAGCAGCTGATGGAAACAGATACAGAAAACGACAGCCAAACAATAGGTACAGCTCAGGGAGTCTTGTGGAAGAGTGGGAGAAGGACTGAGAAAGCTAGAGAGATCAAGGGTATCACAAGAAGATGGACAGAGTCAACTAACCTTGGCCCATAGGTCTCACAGAGACTGAATAGTTAACCAAAGTGCATGCATAGGTTGGACCCCTACATATATGTAAGAGATGATCTACTTGCTCTTCATGTGGGTATCCTAACATTTAGACTGGCCGGCCAGCTCTGACTCTGTTGCTTGCCTTTGAATCCTTTTGACAGAGCTGGGCTGACTTGCCTAACCTTAGTGGAGAGGTTGTGCCTAGTCCTGCTGAGGTTTGATGTACCAGGGTGTGTTGGTACCCACGGGGGGCTTCCCTTTTCTGAGGATAGGTAGATGGGGTATGTGGGAGAGATGTGTGAATGGGATTGGGAAGAGAGGGTGCTGCAACCAGGCTATAAAGTTTTATATAATAAATTTTAAAAGAGAGAAATAAAGCTAAAATTTTATCAAATGATACAATTAAAAGATGCATTAAATAATACTTCTATTATCTATGCTGTTAAAGCATAACCAACAGACATCAATTAATTTGAGTCTAGAAAGATAAACTCTTAAAATCCAAATAGAAAATAAAGATTTATTTCACTTTCAAATGAGCAATAATAAGACCTCAAGTGTCTTTTAGCATAAAGAATGAAACAAAATATATACTTGTTGTAACAATTTTTCAAAGAATATATCTACCATATTCTATGTAAACAAGCCAAATAAAAAAAAGACAGGTAATATTAGATTGATTTGACATGTATATATCATTATAATGCTTAAAAATAACTCCCTAGGGGGCTGGAGAGACAGCTCAAAGGTTAAGAGCACCGTCTGCTCTTCCAGAGGTCCTGAGTTCAATTCCCAGCAGCCACATGGTGGTTCACAACCATCTATCAGGCGACCTGGATTCCTCTTCTGATGTGCAGGTGTACATGCAGGCAGAACACCGTATATGTATTACATAAATAAATCTTTTTTTAAGAACTCCTTAAGGAAATACATGAACCTAAAAGAAACAGTCAATACAAACAGTATCTTTTATGACTTCATTAATTTTTCACTCATAGATTTTTTGCATTCTTAGAGCACCGTACTTTTGCTTTGATTGAATGAGGAAAATATGTTATGAGATTCTTAGATAAGCAGGCTACAAGCAGAAGTGCTAAGAAGTATGAGTCAAGGGTAAATTAAGAAAGGAGGACTGAGAAGAAAGCAGAACACTCAGTGGCACTCTTAAGGAGATGGAAAATTATCGGAGGAATTCATGAGAAAGGGGATTTTACTTTTTATGTATTTTTTGCTCTGTATATGTCTACAGCTGCCAATCTAACTTGAGGCTTAAGAAAGCCTAGAAACATGTAAGCTTTGATTTCTGTACTCTAGGTAACAAGAGATAGTGTCATTGTGCTCATCAACTCTCATAGAGGAAACTGTTCTTTGTGATGGATTAAAACTATGGCAGAAAACCACAACAAATCCAATGAAGAGTTGTGGTTCCCCGTCCAAGTGGATTTATCAACAATAGAGTCTTATTATATCTAAGGTTCAGTGAACTTTGTGGATGAGTGACCTGAGGACAGAGAGTTTGATGTAAGGTTGTGTGTTATAGTAATATCAAAAGCTATAAACTATCATCAACATGATTTACCAAATGTGAGCTGAGGAAGGACATGAAAGGATGTGGCAAAATGGACCTGGGAAAAGTCCACAAGGCCTTAACCCTATATCAGGAACTACAGGCAACTGAGGAAAGCTGGGGCCAGGAGGCATGATCTTATCTTCCTCAAAGAAGAGCACTCTAACTCTCCCGTGCCAAGTGGTCATCCCCAAATACATACATACAAATATCTCTATAAAGACTAGGCAGATTACATTTAGGAATATATATGCAAAAACATATATTCATACAATGAAAATTAATGGAAAAAGAGACCACAGATTTGAAAGAACACAAAGAGTGGTTCATGGGAAGGTTTGTAGGAAAGAAAGGGAAGAAATGTTGTAAATATATTATAAAACTATTAGGAATTCCTGATTGTTATTTGTGATTAAATGTATAGTGAAACAGAATTATTTTTACCTAATCAGATAGAGGGGTGGGAAACATCATTTTGGTGAAATGATTTGGTAATTTATTTTTGCAATTTTTCAAATGTGGTCATGTTTTTTTTTTCTTAACTCAAGTTACAGTGTAAGGATAACTTACTTTGATCAACTTGATAAATCTAGAATGACCTGGGATGCAGACACCTGTATCATGTCTGTGAAGGATTCTACTAATAAAACTCATTGAAGTGAAGAAACCTGCCCCATGCTTTCCGGTTTTATGTCAATTGGACATGATTTAGAATCATCAGAGAGACAGAAACCTTGATTGAGAACAGGCTTCCGTAAGAAAGAATGGAGTCTATATACACCTTCACATTTTGGCAAACATTATTTTTCATATGATACTATTATATATCATAGAGACAGGTTAATATTTTAATATGTTTTGCCAATAATGCACAGAGGTGTTGATATGGTTGATAGGAAGCTAAGCATGAATCCTAATTGTAATCATATGCAAAGTATGTATTATCTATATCTTATTTCCATTAAAGAGAGCATTGCATCAGTATCTTACTTTACCTTTAAAATAGTATTCCTACCTCAATATTTGGATTTTAAAGTTGAGCTTATTTTTAACATTATATAAGATATTCCTTTTAGATCCAGTGGGTCCTGGAAAACTACAGGAGAGTCTGGGCCCTGGGGTCCTCCGCAAACTGTGGCAACAGCCAAGGAAAAAATAGGCAGTAAAAACCTTGAACCCCTACCCGGACTAGCCGATGGACATTCTCCACTGTTGAGTGGAGAAGAAGATCTAACTCTCACACAAACTCTGGTGCCCCATATTTGATCATGTCCCTTGGATGGAGATGCCTGGTGGCACTCAGAGGAAAGATAATAGGTCACCAAGGAGAGACTTGATACCGTATGAGCATATTCAGGGGGAGGAGATCCCCCTCAGACACAGACATAGGGGAGGGGAGTAGGGGGGGAAGTGGGAGGAAGGGAGGGATGGGAGGATACATGGGATGGGCTAACAACTGAGATGTAATATGTATAAATTAATAAAAATGTATTAAAAAAAAGATATTCCTTTTAAAATATTACTTTAAAAATATTGCTACATTTAAAATAATAGTTAATGAATGGCACATATAGAATCAGCCTCACGGTAAACTTGCAGAATAAATTAAAATGTGCTCTCTCTGAAATATCTTTACATGAAATCCTATGATTTAAAACATGTAATTCTGATTCATATGGAAGTGTAGTCATTACTGATTAGTGTATCCCAAACTTATAGAAACATACATGCATGTTGGTGTGTAAGCATAGTCCATATGTCTGCACTCACGCAGAAAGCTATGGATATATGAAAAGTAGTTTCTGACTGGAGTGTAGATCTAATTACATCTTTCTTTATGTTTAACATAGTTTCCTCTCCATCCAGTGTTTATCTACTCTAAAGTAATGAATGTTGCTTTGTCTCCTCTTCTAAAACCTACCTAGAATAAAAAAAAATAATTTAATTCCACTCACTTTAAGGAGTTTATGGGGATGGACAATTGTCAGGGTGTAATTCGGAAACACAAATTTAACATTGTCCTCAACCATGTTATGATATGCAGTGGACTCAAACTCAAAATTACTATGTGGGCATCAGAAGAAACATCCATACACAAGTTAAGATTAAGTAAAATAGTGAACTTTCTCTGCTCATGTGAATATGTGTGCTTGTCCATGTGTGTTTTTATGTGTACATGCTTCTCTACATGTTTGGGCTACTTGACGATGGGTGTGGATCCATGCATGTGGTCCCCAGAGGTTACCCTCTGGCACCATCCACCTATTGTTGTGATGCAGGTTCTTTCCCAGACAGGAACTCAGCAAGTTGATGAGGCTGGCTTGCTAGTAACAGTGAAGTAACCTACTATGCCTGTGCCTTTGGAGCTGAAATTACAGGTACAAAAATAACAGTACATATAAAAATCACATGAAGTTCAAAAATACTAAATTAATACTTAGAAGTCAACCTAGTTTTTAGTGACTTTTTATATAGGAACTTTTAAAAACAAAGATTCCAAGCATGATTAAAATATCCTTTACTGATTCTTGGTTGACTATATATTTTTTGTTTGATTTTTTCAAATTTTACAACTATTTCTTCATTTTACCATATGAGCCACACTTAAAATGTTCAATGAAGTGTATTGCCTTACAATGACATTTCTAAAATGTAGGAATATTTTTGCTATGAGACCTGAATAACACATAATGGTTTTGAAAGAACAGGAGCAGAGAAATTCTGGACAGTTATAATTTTGCTATTAATATGTAGACTATTTTCAACAGAGTGTAATGAAAAAATTGTCATGTTATCAAAGATATGCAAATAATAGTAGTAGCTACATGGCAGTAATAAAAAAATGCAAGTGCATCTTGCCATATTTCTTTCTGGGATTATACAGGAATAAAGGAGAACAGTATTAGGGTTTGGGTGAAGCTACAAGTCAGTTGCATACTGCTGTTCTGTCAACATCATAGTTTCCATGGATACATTCAAGGAAAAGCTGCCTAAATTACATTGCAAGCTCAAACTACATACAAACCCAATTTCTGCTTCATTTCATTGAAAATGATTTTCATATGAAACTCCAGTTACTTTTCTCTGGTGTGAGGGCAGTGAAGAGGTGAAAAATGATCAGTTTCAATTCTCACACAAATCATCTCATTTTATACTGTTTCTAGTAAAACTCTCCTTTTCATGAAGCAATTCTCGGTATATTTATTAAGTAGTTTATCCTAAAATCACAGAACAGATGACCACTCATGCCAACATGTGCTAATTAATTCAGAATAGTCAACGCTTTCACATCAGCGTGAGCAGTGGGGCTGACTTCATTACAGCTCTGTCTTGACTTCCATCAGTTTCTGTGGCTGACATTGTAGGAGGATGTCGTGCACGATACATTCCACCATGATATGTAACTAATGCACCATTCCTACCTCATAAGTGTTTTCTAATATGTACTATAAAATTAAACATATATTTAAATTTTTTATAAAAATAAGAGATAATTCTGGCATTATTAGGGATCTGGCTTCTTTAAAGAGGTACTTCTCAGTGTCCTTAATTAATATTAATATGTCTCAGACATATCATGGGATGTGTCCTGGAATTAGTTGTTTTATTAAGCAATTTTTAATTTATTTCACAGGCATATTTAGGATTCCATAGACATGCCTTGACATTGAGAAATGTTCACACAGTTTTTATTGATGTGTGTTTGAAAATGAAAAAAATAAGGCTATACACATAAAGCAGGGGTTCTCAGGCTTCCTAATGCTGTGACCCTTTTATTCAGTACCCCACGTTGCTGTGACCTCCAACCATAAAATCATTTTGCTGCTCTTTTGTAACTGTAATTCTGCTATTGTTATGGATTGTGATTTTAATATCTGTGTTTCTGAGGGTCTTAGGTGACCCATGTGAAAAGGCCATTCAATCCCCAAAGGTATTGGAACACCCAGGTTGAGAAGCACTGACTTAAAGGAAGATATTCCCTAGTACTGAATAGACAATGAAAGTTTCCTTAAAGGAGCACACCTCTGTACCTCAGACATCATATCAAATTGTCTAGTAATGTGCATCTTCAAAGCTGTTGATTTTATTTTTTAACTATTAATATAGTAGAAAAAGCAAACCACAGTGCATCTGCCTGATGAAGTCAAATGACATAAGTTGTGCAGAAACAGGTCAGGAAATATGACAGCTTAACACATATTTCAAATACCCAGAAAAGCAATTCAGTTTACTTCATATACATATATGGATGTCAAAACTTTACTGTTGGAAAATTCAACATTTTTCCTGTAAATTTTTTGTTGTATAGCCATGAAATACAATATACTATTCATGACATTGCTCATTTTCAGTCAGTATGCCACCACTAAGGATGTGATACACCACTGTCTGGTAATATGTAGTCTCATATGCTTACGTGTCAAAAATAAAATCAGTAGCAGAGTGCAGAAAATGATATTAACCAAAGGATGCCCTGAAGTGAAAAAAAGAAGAGGCTAACACAGAAATACAGTCAACTTGGATACTTAAATCATTTAATTCACCAAGTTACATAAGACCAAATAAGACACAGATGGCATATTCAAAATAACATAATTAAATAAATAGATAATAAATGACTATTTAGGGATTATGAGTAGATGGAGGAGACCAAATCACAATGTAGTTACTAAGAGTTAAATGCATATAATGTTACCTATTAGAACAGGGACATGGGAAAAAGCAGAAGAATGACAGAAAGAGAGAGAGAGAGAGAGAGAGAGAGAGAGAGAGAGAGAGAGAGAGAGAGAAAGAGAGAGAGAGAGAGAGAGACAAGAGATGAGAAATCTAGGAAGAAATAGCAACTTTGTGATATGTGGGAGACAATCAGAGTTTGTAGTCCAAGGTGACACCATAAGCCCAAGAAGGCATCACCTAGTTGAAGCTGGGATATAAGGAATCATTTTTAAATTTCCATTGTTTAATTAAATATTTTTACATATGCATTTATATACAATAAACTACTTAAAGCATGAAGAACCACAAAACTTTATATATATATATATATATATATATATATATATATATATATATATATATATATATATATATAAACATTCACAGTGTTTTGGCTATTTGTATTTGGCAGCCTTGAAGAAAGCATCTTTGCTATCTTGGTAAGTCTAAAATTCTGAATGTAAGGCAATATCTATCGTTTCACATCATTATCAACTTAAGGCATCTATCTAGACCTAAAAATATCTTAACTCCTAAAGAACTAAGCTTTATTGCAAAATTAAACTATTTGATCTTCATCCTCATCAGAGACTTGAGAAGGAATAAAATTCATTATGTTAGTATATGGGGAGTGCAGGTTGGCAGCTTTCTAGATGAGAAGATGACAGAGAGAGTTTGATACTTGGACAGTCACCCTAAAAATCTCTGTAACATTGGATCATCATCTTCAGCCTTCTGGCACAATGTATCTGGTAAACATTTTGGTGAGGCAGGAACAATTGAGGACTTGTTTCCCCTACCTTGGCAGACAGACCTGACCTCTATGTATCTTGGCACACAGACCTCACCTCTCAGCTTGCTGGCTACTGATCCTACATCCTTCAAGTTCCATCACCAAGTGCTTCAATTGTTTTGCCTCATTAGAACAGGACACCTAAAAAAAAGCTTCTAATCCCAATTGCTCCATCATTTACACTGTCCTACACAGTTATCTAATCAAGCCTGGAATTTCTCAACATTTAGAAAATGGACCACAAATGCCATCCAATCTTGTTTAATCATTTTCTCCAATTTTATTTTGTCCTCCACAAAGATATTATTCCTCCCAAATTAGCAGAAGGAAACCTTAATAGAACGATGCCCTATTTCCCTTACGGGGTGATGCATAGGTTTTTTTGTTGCTTTCTTGATTGATAGATGCTTATTTTCATTGGGAGTTGGTTATAAGTTATAATTGGTCTTATTTAGAGAGAAAACAAGATTGGACTCAGGGATGTCTGTCCTTTCCTTTATTTTTAATTCTTAGGTTTGAAGATATGAGTTGAAAAAAAATGGAGAGTATAGAAATATAAAGTGATGGTAGGACAAAAAGCGGATTAATGGATCTACTCTGCAACTGAATGCCTTACTTGTACTCACAAGTTATTTTTAATTCACTGATACAGAATTTGTATATCTATGGAAAATAGGTTTAGTGGAATATAAATTGGTAATTTAAGATTATTCATTACCACATTATATATATTTCTACTCTAATATGCAGTATTGTACCCATACAACTCAATTATAATACAAAGTTTACTTCCAATACCTTCAAAGTGGTATTGCAGGCTGTTTGAGATAATTAAGTAATACGAGCTAATTGTTAGTTGACCAATTCATAATCAAGTCAATTGCTAGCCTATTGTTTTATCACAAGATTATACATCTTAATTGTAACAGATAGATATGATTCTATAGAAAGACAAGGTAAAATAGGTAAGTTCTTCTAAAACCTCACAGACATATAGAATATGGCATTTAAAATATTTTTGTTAGTTCCGTTTTATTTTCTCCCTTTACTTTATGCAGGATCCCTCTGGTAGAAGTACCTAATGAAAAAATGATCAGGATGAGGCAGCCTGTGTGTGTCTGTCATCTAGAAAAATAGTTCCAGAGTAACCAATGTAATTTACATGTGATAAAGAAAAGTTTCTCTTTACTGAAAACTCATCATGTGCTCATCAAATGCATCAGGCCTTTCACAGATTTAGAAGGATGATTTTATTTTCTCTTATCCCATCGTTTTCCTTTCCAGTTTTCCCTCAGTTTCTTTATATGGTCCTGGATCCTCAAATATTTCTGCATCAAATATACAATAACCTCCAATCATCTGTTTAATGATTCCATTTTTTGCTATTTGTCTAAGATGGAAATAACAGACATATTATAAAGTTATATGTGTCTGTGTGTGTTGTGTGTGTGTGTAAAATCTTAACATATGTTTCATTACCAAAATTATCTGTGTTAAGCTCAGTTCCTGAGTTAATAAAAAAAATTAAATCCACAAAATGTTATATTTTTATCCTTTTACTTTAAAATATTTTCACAAATTATTGGGTAATTTTTCCTGAATTTTTATATTTCATAAACCTTTATCCATATAGTAAAATGCTAAAATTCTAAAATGTCACTTAACAACAATATGAAAATTTTATTACACATATACTCATACACATGGAACAAATTCATCCATACAGTGAAATCCAATTCCACCCATGGAATTACTTAGTTAATTTATCCTAATATATGAAACCTCCTATTCTACTTTACTTATTATTCATTTTCATGTTGCAAAAAATCTTCAGGACTATCAAGCAATTTATAGAAATGTGATCAATTTTTCCTTAACTGACCCTGTTTAGGAAATTGCCCAGTGACGGCAGAGTGCCAAATCTTAGCTTTTCATCTTCTCCTATCTTTCTGCCACCGTGTCAAGGAACGAGATTTCATTTCCTCAAACAATGCTTCTTAGGAGTGGGAAACAGATATAAAACTCTTAAGTATAAAAGATGGTTTGCGTACTGATTTTGGATTCATGCTCAGATTTCGTGGTGATACACAGCAAATTCAGTGGATTGAGATTCATGTGGACTCTATGTAGTGTGGTGTCAAAACGCTATCACTCTAAACTCATTTCATTTACCCAAAGAAGTTTCCATATACACCATTCTCTTGCCCTACAGTTAATTTATTCTATAGTCCCTCCTTTACCATTCAGGAATTCTGAGTTGGATAATAAAGTATATGGTATTCACATTTATGAGAATAGTAATTTCTACTAAGTCCAGAGGTTCCCACCATTAAATCCAAAACTCTGTTGGCTAAGCTGGTGAATCTCAAGATCATCTTGGTCTATATGAACAATTCCAGGCAAGCCAAAGCTACTTAGTAAGATCCTGTCTCCAATAATTAAGAAAGAAACAAATTGTAGTAATTATTTTAGCTTTTAATAGACACTGACGCTGAGAGAAATAAATTTTAAGCAATGCTACATCAAAAATTGAGTTATTTACAGTGTCTGTCTTCTGAAATATCTTGAATATTTGTGATGTTAATATACTATCAGCTTCCTCATTCAGGTTCATTTGATATATTATAGGCTCATTCTTATTACAAAAAGAAGTTTGGTTCATGAGTAGTTTCTTAAATTGTATAGAAAATTTGAGGAGGTGTGATCCAAAAAATGACAGTTCTCTTCTTGGCAGCTGTAACCCTTCTGCTTGCCCATTTCTAAGCTATTCTTGGCTGGAACTTCTTTTTTGCAATTCCTTATATCCTGTAGCCAGGACAATTGTATAATTTATCATCTGAATGAGGTCATTTGAAAATAAAGCAGTATAAGAAATAATCACACACAGGCAGTTCACAAAACCCAGGACTGCCTGCCTCAGGTTAGCCATGACACATGGCCTGTCTAAACAGAAGTACATTTAGAAATTTTCTTTTCTTCAAATTGGTTTACCTCCATAATGGTTTGTCTTCAATTGACTCCTCTTTATTGCTGTTAGACAACAGCTAAGTTCTGATGAGTATAGAATTTAAACTTACAAGCCTCTGTCTTGAATAAGCTGTTTCATTTGAAATCTTATTAGAAAGACCTTTCACAGTTTACTCAAAACAAAGTTTCACAATATTAATTATCAACAAAAATACAAATTGTCTTCTTGGATAAAGATTGTATCATTGTTTGAATGCATATTTATATCAGTGCATATCATCATCAACATGTAAGACCAAATCTAAAGAGAACGTAATGTGGTAGGGTTTTAGATGCTCATGACTTACATAACCATCCCATAACCATACCATAAGCTGCATTATGGTTTAAACAAACAACGTGATAGTTTAAACCACAACTTACATTCACTTTAATGTCCAAATGCTGGCCAAAATAAGATCATTCATTTCCTGCTAAGAAGTGTTATCTTTTTGTTTGTTTGTTTGTTCTGGTTTGTTTGTTTGTTTTTTGAGACAGGGTTTATCTGTGTAGACTCCACTGTCCTGGACTCACTTTGTAGACCAGGCTCGCCTTGAACTCAAAATGATCCACCTGCCTCCGCCACCAAGTGACGGGATTAAAGGCATAAATCACAATGCCCGGCACAAGAAGTGTTTTCTTATCCACTAATAACGTTACATAAAGTTATTTCATTATGTAAAGAAGTAGTTAAAATATTTAATATTATTAAAAACGTATTGATGTATTTTAGAAATAAATTAAAAGTAAGATAAATGTATGCAAATTCTTTCATATTTTATAGTTGAAATTTTAAAATATTTTCCTCCAGCACATTTTTATTATTCAGAGATGTTATATCTATCCTTTATTTGTTTTTAGTTTTGTTATATATATTGTTATATATATTTTGTGATATATATACAGTACATGACCTGAAGCAAAAAGAACCATAAAACACTCCAAAAATATATAAATGTTACATTCATAGTTTTGGCTATTTGTATTTGGTAGCCTTGAAGAAAACATCTTTCCTATTTTGATGCATCTAAATTTCTGAATGTAAATCAGTATTTGTCATAGTTTTTGAGTCGGGATGAGACTCATTTGATAACTTGTAGCTAAGCCTGATATCCTGGTAATTGATAGTGTTCAATCCTCTATATCCACATAATGAAAGGACAAATTAATTCCCATAAGCTGTCCCTTGACACCCATATACACAACAAGCCATGCATACTCATACATGTATGTGCACACACTCTCAAAAGAGAAGGGAAAACAGAGTCATTTACATACATACATTTGTGATTCAAATATATGTAAATACACAGGAGACCCAATGTCCTCTTTCAGTGCCAGTTGGTACCAGGCATGCATGTGCTTTGCAATACTTTGAGACAAAAACACTCATATACATTAACAATACTTATAAAATGAAAAGTATTACTATTTCAAATAAGAAAATTAATGGAATATATTATATCAATTACAAGATCTAGTACAATTCACTTTCTATATATTGTAGGTAGTAAAAGGGCCATGTCTGTAATGACTATTATTGTTTTATCTTTTCCTGAAATTGAAATAAAAAATAACTATTTTCCTGTTCTGTATCAGTTAACCAGTGCCTGGTCAGAACAGAACAACAATAAATACACTAGTGAGAACAATAATGGCAGAGATTACAGTCAAAGCATATACTAATGCAACATATGTTCTAATTAGAGTGATCACAGAAGGCTTAATAACAAGCCTTCATGATTTAAAAAGAGTGTTCCTCAGTGCACCAGAGGATGGGTGCACCAGAGATGCCCCTTCCCCTGACAGGTCAGAATGTGAGGCCTTTAGAAACCGCAAGAGGGAACTCTGCAAACGTTTGAAAAGGGTGAAAATACGGGAAAAGTGCAAGAAAATTCACAAAATGGAATGTATTCTTTTACTAACCTATTTTCCTTTCATCTTCTCCTGAGCTTAGTTTTAAAAAGTCTGCCAATGTGACTTTCGGGTGCTCTTAATATTCCATTTACCAAATTGTAGGTGTTCCATCTAGTATTTATTCTTCCATACAAATAGTGTGCAAAAACTTATATCTTCTGCATTTTATTTAATTAATTAAACTATCTTTTTATCTTTTTAAAATATAAGACCTACATTTGTTTATTGATGTATATCAGTGTTTTGCCTGAATGAATATATGTGTGCCACATGCTTGCCCAGGGTTCATGGATGTCAGGAAAGGGCATTAGGTCCCTGCAACTGGAATTATGGTTGAATGCAAGCAGCCATGTGGGTGTTTGGAATTGAACCCAGATCTGACAGAGCAGGCTGTGTTCAAGCACCAAACCATTCCTATGCTCCTCCAAGTGTATTATTTTCAAGTATTTATGTGCACAATGATTATTTGTTGGAGTACCTGTATTTCTACATATGATCAAATATCAAGCATAACATAAATAATTTGATACAAATTTCTATGTTGACTTCCAAATATCTGCCAAATTACCCTAATAATATATAACCTTAATATTTAAACCTTTAAAAATAGTGTATGTGTGACATAAACTATCTCATTAGGTGGCCAACCAAGACTATGCGTAAAGTGCACACTGGTACCTCAACATGAAAAGTATCTATATGGTTCCCAGTTGAAACTCTACTCTTAAATTAATCAGCTTACATTTTGATCTTTTACTTTGCTGATAAAACATTTTATTGCATGAATATACTTTGTTGACAGAACAAGTGCATTCTATTCTATGTTTGTCATATAATAACCTCCTTTGTAACTTGTCATGTAATCTTTTTATTATTTATTTAAGCATACCTATTATTTAACTAATACATACAATTATATAACAATACATCTTTCATATAATAAAAGTATGAAACAAATGTATTTATTTTACATAATTGAAATATAGAATTTTAAGAATAGTTTTGAATTGTAGTGTGTATTTTTCCTTATTTGCCACTCTCCTTACCCTCAACGGGTATAACAACTACCCTTAATTCTTATTCACTAGCTAGTATAATAAAATATACTAACTAAGGGAGATATCATCATCAAAATTATGTACTGTTACTGCATAAAATATTTTTGCCTGGATTTGAGGTGTGACTTAGTTTGTGTTAAATCTTTGTTTATTATTGTGAGATCTTGGAGTGAATTGCTAGCTGAAATAAAATAAAATGAAATAATAGAAAATGGCTTCAATTTTATACCCATTCTCGTTTTGGTGGAAATTATTTTCTTTTGACAAAATTTCACTACTTCATTGTAGGAAGCACTTAGAAAACAGTAATTTTATAGAAAAGCACTGGATTACTGCACTGAATTCTATAGCTGTCACTGTCATTTTCCCCGTTTAGCTATGTTTCTTTGCTTTACTTGTCTTTTGATGCCACACTCATAAAAAGTTTACTTTCAAGAAAGAGCCATTTTAACAAAATTATCTTAATGTATATAGGTATATTTTGTCTTCCTACTGTTTCAATTGTTTGGATTATTATAAATTCAGTATCATTTTTTCATTTTTCAAATTAGTGGATTCATAATCATTTCCTAAGGATATCAGAAAAGCAATCCATGAGTTTGAAGGAGAATATTGGATATTGTGGAGAGTTTTAAAAAAGTGGTAATATGAAATTATATTATAATCTCAAAAAAATAAAATAAATCATAAACTTAGGATCAAAAGAAGAAAATGATGTATATAGCTTTCTCCATGTGGACGCTGGGCTTTCCATCAGTGTCTTTTGTCCACCTTTTTAGTGGGCATTCTTATTCTTGATCTTTGGAGCCGCTAGAGAATAAAGGTAGTACCATGAATTTTGGGAAGTGATGAAGTCAGCTAAGCAAGGGTGCATAGGATGGATCTCAAGTTTATCTTTCAAATATAAATGCCCTCCTTAGTCCTACATTTGGAAATATTTTATGCAATCTCCTGTAATATGGAAGTACTGCAAATGTTTCTGATTCTTGGGAGAAGACAAGTGGCAACCCCGGGGTTAAGCCTGTCAATTGCCAGTCTGTCTGCCTCTTAATATGACTTCCTTGATTCTGGATGCTTTTCCTGAAAGAAGGTATAACTATGAGACAGTTCCTTTCAGGAGCAGGAAATTTCTAGAAGAGAGAATGAACTGACATTTTCTCAGTCTCTCTGTAATTGAATCCATAGCATGAGCACTGTCTGATCATTTTTTAATTTGGCTCGATACACCCTTTGAAACAGCTGGCATACCATTGTACAAAACCAAATGACATAGCTATTTTTTTTTACATATTTCCCCTGATTCAATCCAAAGCATTCATTAGTCATTCCACTCTTCCTAAAAATCTCATTATTAATATACTCTGAATGGTTAACATGTCATATTCCTTCATTTCCTTACTTGGGGTGCCCCCCAAATTAAGACATATTGGTTTTTTCTATGTATTTTGATTAAGTCCTTATGTTGCCCAGGCTGTCTTGGACCTCAACATGTACCTAAAGATTGCTTTGACATTCTGATTCACAACCTCCAAGTGCTGAGATTACAGGTTTAAGCCCCAATGCAGCACAAAAGAGAATGCAACTAATTCAGCGAAGATATAAAGATACTGTAAATCAGCACCATAAACACATTCCCATTCACCAGTGAAGACTTGAAGATTAAAGATATAGTCCTAAACTCAGTCTCTGCTGCAAAGAGGGCAACTGCTATCATTTCATAAAATTAAATTAGTTTATTTTCAATATTATGATACTATCTATGATACTGGATAAAATCTTGGTTTTTCACAACAGTTTGACTATCTAATGGCTATGTCAATCTCTTCAAAGTGCAAGCAATAAATTTTCATATTATATTTAAGTTGATATTATTACATTTTATAAATTATTAATGCATTAAAAATCATATTCATGAAATACAAAGAAATTTTACAAATATATATTGGTAATTTCCCAATTTTTATTAAAATTAAATATTGTAGCAGTTTAGCATTTATAAATGCCTTAAATGCACAGTTGTATGATGCCTTGGGTTCACCTCTATCCTGAGACGTATCTAACATTTGAATAATTTGCTTTGCTTTCTTAATCAATAATAATAATGGACAAATTAATTATTTGTCTGGGTTCCAAAAGAGTCAAAGTTTCTTATCTGCAAAATATTAGAATCATAGAGAGAAGCAATGCTTGATTTTGAAGAAAACTATCTACATTCTTATAATAGAAGATCACTACTGGGTAAAATGTATGAAATGTGTTTCTCTCTAGGTTCGTATAATGAAAGCTAAATGGCAATATGTCAGCAGTAGATTGTAAAGCCTGTGGGTTCCAACCAGATAACATCTAATATGTATATATATATATATATATATATATTATGTAAATAAAGTTATAAAGATTTATATATTTTTATATATAACATATATTACATATAAATAATTTAATGTTCATTTATATGATATAAATTATATAATTGTTTATACTTAATTTTTCATGAGTTTCATAAGTAATTTGGTTTTATCCACCTCCCCTTGCCCAACTCTTCCCAAATCCACTTTCTTTTCCCTACCACTGAACTTTGAAGGTCCTCTTTCCTCCTCTTTAACACAAGACCAATTTAGGCTGCCCAAACAGGCTTGGATGCTGGTCTCTCACTCAAGCAGAGTCTACACTGAGATGTCAGTTTTAAAGCGAACTAGAACTACTTTGAAGCCCCACAGATGTGGTAAGTTTTGCTCTAGGAGAGCATGCATGTCTTTGTCATTCTCTGTTCTCTGCTGTGGAAGGACAAGATTCAGAAACACCCAAATGGAGCTGCACAGAATCCAGTAATTATGGGGAGCATTCCTTGGATTTCCAAAGAAACCTTGAGAAACACATTGGTTCCTTTTATAGAGAATCACTATATTTTTAAAGACAGTGCACAGAATGATTTCTTGGCAAGGCAATGCCCTTAGAGAAAAACTACAGGCTATAAAGGAATGCTTAGTGTTGGATAAACTGTCTCCAGGGAGGAGCACAGCTATTGATCATCCAGTACTTATGGGTTGGTGCTGAGAAACTATGTACCAGAAATATTATATAGACTGAGAAGGTTATATTTATTAATACATGCACACACATATTATATGTGGAAAAATAGGCCATGAGTTTGAAAATGACCAAGGAGGGATATATGGCAGCATTTGTTGGGATGAAAGGGAAGGGGGGAAATTATGTATTCATATTATAATCTGAAAAACAAATGCAAAAATAAATTTTCATCTCTCATACACTACATTTTGACTGCAGATTCCCCTCCCTCCACTCCTCTAAGTCCTCCGCCCCTCCTTTTCCCCTGTAAAGCCACTCCTTCTGATTACCTACTTTGATGTTTGGCTGTTATCTCTGGGAGGCCTCCTCTTTTTGTTAGTGTGGTTATTATTTAAAAATCTAAATGTTGTATTATTTTGAGAAATTCATACATGAGGACTGTATGTTCAGCATTTTCCTCTTTACTGTCCACTTTTCTACTTCCCCTATAATCCCCTGCCACTTCCTCCGAAATTGATGAGCTCTTCCCTTTAATTTATTGTTACTGTATGTAAGTTCGGTATATTATAAACCATTAAACCTAATTCAGGCTAATTTTTTACACAGCCTGACTTGTCTGATAAAGTTTGGCATGCAAAGATTACCTAAACTATGACATATGTTTAAGACTGGAGGACATTAAGAATGAAACAAGAAGATTGAAATGTCTCATCATTTTTGTGCACTAGATGTATTTCTCACAGTCCATAAAAAATCCATCTGTAATGGCCTAAAGAGACTTCTAAAGCTATAAATTGAAAGGATCCTCATCCTGAATATGAGGCCTCGTTTGGGGTGGTTTATGTACTCAATGCCACACTATGGAAGAAACTTAATTTTCCCTCTTCTAGCAGGACTGTCTGTGAGCCTTATATTTTTTTCATCTGCTGCATAAGGAAGCTTCTTTGATGATAGTTGAAGAGGGTATCCAGAAAGTTTTATATCAGTGAAATAAATAAATGCAATGTGATTAATAATTATGATTAAATGAACAATAACAACACATTAGTAATTGATGATGATATTTAATGTTTTTCAACATGCTCATTGATCTAATTTCAATGATACCAACTTGATTTCATACTAATAATTTTTACAGGGAGGAATATTATGTTAAAATATAGTACCCATAGAAGCCCGGTCACCTCTGAGGAGCTGGTACAGTTTGGCATGTGAGATGAGGCACAGAGATTTGGTTAGAGATTTTTCCCTGGCCTTTCCATCATGGGGGTGTGCTTGGTCAACGCTGGAGTGTCCACTGAGTACATCCACAAGTTTACCAATGGGGGCAAGGAAAAAAGAGTTACCCGACTTTGGTACCAATGGTATTTGATGGAAAAAGATAGATATGTCTCTGGAGTCAATCGCTACCATGTGCCCAGTGTCCTGGAGATCATTGACTAAGAAAGCATTTCCCTGGCTGATGAAAAAAATTTACTCAGCTACGGTCATCTGTTCCTGTTAGAAGGCTATGCAGCATATTATATACTATGCGCATGTTATGTCATCTTAATAAAAAGTTAAAAGATAAAAAAATATTGTAACCATGTGTTTTCTTAAAAGTGAATTTGTTTTAACTAATTATTTCATTGTGTGATTATAATAAATTGAAAATACAATTTATAACTTTTGTAATGACCTAGTCTCTCATGCACAATAAACTTTATCACTGAGTATACTTAACACTTTGTTTGCATTTTATTTTATTTTATTTTTAGAATTTTTCTCCTTTATTAATTTATTCTTGTTACATCTCAATGGTTATCCTATCCCTTGTATCCTCCCATTCTTCCCTCCCTCCCATTTTCCCTTTATTCCCCTCCCCTATGACTGTTCCTGAGGGGGATTACCTCCCCTTGTATATGCTCATAGGGTATCAAGTCTCTTCTTGGTAACCTGCTGTCCTTCCTCTGAGTGCCACCAGGTCTCCCCCTCCAGAGGACATGGTCAAAGGTGAGGCACCAGAGTATGTGAGAAAGTCATATCCCACTCTCCACTCTACTGTGGAAAGTGTTCTGTCCATTGTCTAGATCTGGGTAGGGGTTTAAGGTTTACCGCCTGTATTGTCCTTGGCTGGTGCCTTAGTTTGAGCGGGACCCCTGGGCCCAAATCTGTCTATCATAGTGTTCTACTTGTAGGTTTCTAGGACCCTCTGGATCCTTCTACTTTGCCATTCTCCCATGCATCTCTCATCTAGAGTCCCAATAGAATATCCTCCCTTCTTTCTCAGTTTCCTGGTAAGTGAAGGCTTTCGTGGGACATACCCCTTGGGCTAATTACTCTAACTAAACAAGTGAAGGACTTGTTTGAAAAAAATTTCAAAACTCTAAAGAAAGAGATTGAAGATGACATGAGAAGATGAAATGATCTTCCTTGCTCATGGATCGGGAGAATTAACATAGTAAAAATGGCCATCCTTCCAAAAGCAATCTACAGATTCAATGCAATCCCTATCAAAATACCTACACAATTTATTAAAGACGTAAAAGTTCAATTCTGAACTTCATATGGAAAAACAAAAAACCCAGAATAGCTAAAACAATCTTGTAGAATAAAAGATGCTCTGGAGGAGTCGCCATAACTGATCTCAAACTGTACTATAAAGCAATAGTAATTAAAACAGCATGGTTCTGTTTACATTTTATTATGAGTTCAGTTATAAGTTGACCAAGCAGCCCTTGAACACACTCTTCAGGCCAAAAAGTTCTTAAGCAGGTGCCTCTTCTGCCTTAATTTTAGATCTGATTGCTTTGATAAATCTGCCTTACAAGGGATAAACATGATAACTGTTTGTAAAACATATATTTTAATATATTGTAAAATATGTTAGATTTTAGGTGCTTACATAACATTTTACATCATAAAACATGTCAACAAACAATAAAATGAAGTCTTTTTCCAATGATGTTTTGGATGTTATGAAATAAATTTTAATACAGGTTCAAGAAAACCTAGATATAATTTCATATTAATTTATATGAAATAAGAAAAGGACTCAGAATTTAATGAAAATCAGTTTTAAAATATTTAATGAGAACCATATTTTGATTATTGTGTTTAATATGCAAGCTTTACAGTACATATATCTCATGATCATGTTTAATTCTTACATTTAAAGTGAGTTCCAATTTAATTACAATTGCATATTTGTGGCATATTTTGAGAGTCACAGGGCACTTCTGGAAATAAGACCACTGTAGATTTAAATCTTTCTCTCTGTCTTTATAAAGTTTTTAGGAATCCAACTTGGATCATCAGGTCTTCATAGCAAGGGCTTTACACACTGAGAAATCTCATATACTTCTCAATTAAAGCTTTAAAACAATATCAACTCTAGCTATGTGCATTTCTATGCAGATATAAAAATATTTAAAAATACATCTTTCTTCAAAAACCAAATATAATTTTATTAAGAAACTTTTATTCTTATATAAATGTATAGCTCAAAATATTTTAGCATATCAAACAATATATGACTAGTTCTATATCCTATATATCTATGTAGTTAATCCCATTAAGAGTGATTTAATGGTATCTAACAGCAGTCACCATCTTAAACTGGATAATACTTTTTCTCATTTTTGTTGATTTATTTATTTAATAATTTCATCGCATTGGATCCTGATTGCTATCCCTTCAATCTTATCTTCCGGTTCCCACCAGCGCTCCCTCTTATGCCTTTTTCCCCTTCCCTGGACCTTTGATGGTGGGACGTCCTCCCTCACCATTTGATCACAGTCCATCACATCTCATCAGGGTTGCCTGCATCCCCTTCCTCAGTGTCCCCAAGGCCAACCCCCCCCCCCCCCGCAAAGAGCACTAACCAAATCACAGGAACAAGAATTCATGTCAGAGGCAGGCACCTCTCTCCCCATACACATACACATAGAGAGTGAGTTGTCCATCAGCTATATCTGAACAGTGGGTCTAGGTACACTGCATGCACTGTCCTTGGTGGGTGCATCAATATATGCAGGCCCCACAGGTCCAGATCTCCACATGGAACTCTTGACCCCTTCTGGTACTTCCTCCCACTACTATCTAAGGAGATGATCATATGGGTTTTTTTTCTTTAAGTTTGTTTATGTGATGTATCACATTGATCGATCTGTACATTTAAGCACCCATATATGCCTTGGATGAAGCATACTTGATCATGGTGAATGATATCTTTGATGTATTCTTCGATTAAGTTAGTGAGTTTTTTATTGAGGTTTTTACATCAATGTTCAGAAAAGAAATTGGTCTTCAATTATTTTTCCTTGTTGCTTCTTTGTATGGTTTAGGTATAAAAGTGACTGTGGATTCATAGAATGACTTTGATATGTTCCTTCTGTTTCTACTTTTTTTTGGAGTAGTTTTAAGAGAATTGGTAATAGTTCTTCTTTAAAGATCTGGTAGAATTCTGTGCTGAATCCATCTCGGACTGAGATTTTTTTTTGGTTGGGAGACTTGATGACTTCTTTTATTTCCATAGGAGATATGGGACTATTTAATTTGTTTGCCCCATCTTGCTTCAAATTTTGTAATTTTTGGCTATCAAGAAAATTGTCCATTTCATTTATATTTTCAAAATTTTTAGCATATAAGCTTTTGAAGTAAGTTCTAATGATTCCTTTGATTTCCTTGTATATACTGTTATGTCTCCCTTTTCATGTCTGTTTTTGTTTATTTAAGTGATTTACTTCTGCCTTTTGTTAGTTGGTCTAAGGGTTTGTCTATCTTGTTTATTTTGTCAAAGACCCAGAAGTTGGTTTTGTTGATTCTCTGAACTGTTCTCTTTATTTCAGCTTTATTGATTTCAGCCATGATTTCGATAATTTCCTGTTTTTGTTTTGATCCCAAGTGTGGGATGTAAAACAGACTTGTATAAGGTGTGGGTTTTTTTTTAATGGAAACAGAATTTTGAGTGAACAGCTTATGTTTGTTCACTAGAAGAGGATCAACCACTTATGGCTTTTGCCAACTGATAAACATCCTAGTGTGGACTGTGAGAGGAGATATGTTTATGAGTCCAAAAGA
This sequence comes from Acomys minous, assembly GCF_964271855.1. Taxonomy (NCBI): domain Eukaryota; kingdom Metazoa; phylum Chordata; class Mammalia; order Rodentia; family Muridae; genus Acomys; species Acomys minous. The sequence continues at coordinate 78,477,200 of NC_140486.1, read as the reverse complement.
AGGGGCTAGGCTTTTTTGGCTTTTTGGTCTTGGCTGTTCACCACTAAAGAGAATATTTTGAGAATCCTGTTGCTGATATGGGTTTTTGTGGCTGTGGTTGTAGTCACCATAGCTGAATTTTTGGTTTGCTTTTTAATGGGTAGCTTTTATGGATATGCTGTGGAATCCCTCCAAGTAACTGTGTCTAAAAATGTCTATTTCTCCTGTTTCCATTACCTCTTTTCTTTCCTATCTAGGGTAGGTTGGCTGAAAGGGAGGTATAAGCATTAAAGAACCCCAGATAAAGTAGGGTTGAAAAAGTTCAGAGCTTAAAATTTCCAGCCTTCCATTCCTCTGGGGTGTGTAAGTTCCTTTTTGTTCTAGAATATTTAGGTGTGCTGTTAATTTGCTAGAATGGAATCTTTTCAATTTTTTATGAAGATGCTTAATTGCTATGAACTTTCCTCTTAGCACTGCTTTCCTTGTGTTCCATAGGTTTGTGTGTGGTGTGCCTAAATTTTCATTGAATTCTAAGGAGGCTTTATTTTTTTTTGTCCCTCACCCAGATATCATTGAGTAGAGAGTTGTTCTGTTTCCATACGTTTGTAGGCTTCTTGTTGTAACTGTTGTTGTTGAGTTCCAGCTTTAATCCATATTGGTCTGATCAGATGCAAGAGATTATTTTGATCTCCTTGTATCTGGTGAAGTTTGCTTTGTGACCAAATATATTGTCAATTTTGTTGAAGATTCCATGAGGTGTTGAGAAGAAGGTATTTTTTGTGTGTTTGAATGAAATGTTCTGTAGAAATCAACTAGGTCCATTTGATTCATGATGTCTATAATTTTCATTGTTTCTCCATTTAATTTCTGATTTGGTCATCTGTCTATTGGGGAGAGAGTTGGGTAGAAGTCTTCCACTATTAATGTGTGTAGTTTGACGTGTGATTTAAGCTTTAGTAATGTTTTTCTTTAGAATGTGGGTGGTACTGCATTTGGGGCACAGATGTCCAGGATTGATACATCATCTTGGTGTATTTTACTTTGATACATATGGAATGTCCTTCCTCATCTCTTTGATGAATTTTGCTTGAAAGTCTATTTTATTAGGTACTACAATGGCTACTTCAACTTCCTTCTTGGGCCCGTTTGATTGAAATAACATTTTCCAGCCCTTTACTCTCAGGTAATGTCTATCTTTATTGCTGATGTGTGCTTCTTGTATGCAGCAGAATGATGGGTCTTATTTTTGCATCCACTATGTTGGCCTGTGTCTTTTTATTGTGGACTTGAGGCCATTGATGTTGAGAGTATTAGTGACAAGTGGTTGTTGTTGGTTTTTTTTCATATTGGTTGGAGGGGAGAGAGAGAGAGAGAAAGAGAGAGAGAGAGAGAGAGAGAGAGAGAGAGAGAGAGAGAGAGAGAGGAGACATTCCTTTCTTTTGGTTTTGTGGATGTGAGGTTATTTATTTCCTTTGTTTTCTTGTGTAAAATTATCCTCTTTGGTTAGAGTTTTCCATCTATTATCTTCTGTAGTACTGTATTCGTGTCTAGGTACTATTTAAAATTGGGTTTTTTAATGGACTATGTTGTTTTCTACAGCTATGGTAATTCAACGTTTTCCTGGCTATAGCAGTCTGGGTTGGCATCTGTGGTCATGACATCCATCCAGGCCCTTCTGACTTTCATAATCTCTGTTGCAAAGTCAAGTTTAATTTTAATAGGTTTGCCTTTATATGTCACTTGGGATTTTTCTCTGTCCATTTTTAATATTTTTTTCTTTTTTTCTCTACATTTAGTGTTTTGATTATTATGTGGTAGGAGCATGTTCTTTTCTGGTCCAATCTATTTGGAGCTCTGTATGCATTTTGAATATTTACAGACATTTCCTTTTTAGGTTAAGGTAGTTTTTTTTCCTATGGCCCACAGTAACTGGATGTTCTGTGTCAAAAGCTTCTTAGATTTTACATTTCCTTTGACTATTTTTTTTATTTCATCAATCATATCTAATACCCCTGAAATTGTCTCTTCCATCTCTTGTATCCTATTGGTGATATTTGTGTTCTTAGTTCCTTTCCTCTGTTGTAGGTTTTCCGTTTCCGGGACTGTCTCAGATTACTTTTTCTTCATTGTTTCTATCTCCATTTTTTGGTCTTTGATCCTTTTATTCATTTCCTTCTCCTTCTTGATTGTGGTTTCCTGTCTTTCACTAATTTCTTTAAGCAACTATTCAAGTATTTCACTTCATTTTTTGTATATTCCTCTGCAAGTTTCAGGAATTTATTTTCCTATTTTAAGGTCTCTATCATTTTCATAACCTCAGATTTGAAATCTTTCTCTTGTGTGTCAGGTGTGATAGTATCTACTAGGCTTGCTGTAGTGGGACTGCTAGTTTCTGGTGCTGTCAAATGGTACTGGGAATTATTACTTTTGTGCTTACACTAATCTCTTCCCATGGTGATCGCTCTGGTATTAGCAGCTTTGGTGGTCTCAGATGGTCTTTGAATTTGGGGGAAGATATAGACAGTGGAGCTTTGGTCCTTACCCAAGTCATCTCCTCTGGGTTCACTCTTTGCTTGCTCACTGTTCCTGGTACTGTAGGTCAGGCATTTGGGGAGCAGGAAGAAAGATATTCAAGCAGAGACTCCAGTAGCCTGTCCAGCCTCCACCTGGTAGGGGACATTGAGATTTTCATCCCGCTGCTCAACCCCTCCTCTGGGTTCACTCTCTGCTTGCCAGCTGATTCTAACCTAGGAGGGTCTGACTGATGGCTAGCAGGGGGAATGGTATCCGAGCAGAAAGCTGCTCTGGTAGGTCTGCTAGATTCTTCAGATGGAAAGCAGTAGACAGTGGTATTTTCTAGTCTCCAGTTCAGTCTGATACCTGGAGAGTACATTTATCCCTGCTTGCAAGTGAATGGCTAGACTGCCCACAAGTGTGAAGGGACACAGAGACTTTGCTGTGGATGGGTGGCATGTGGCCATACCTACCCATGCTCCACACAGTGTGGACCCCTCTCACCTGGAAATAACCAGCACTTGGGTTTTTTAGTTCTCAGTTGTGTCTTTAGGTCACCGAGCAGCCACTGCTTTCCTGATGATCAGACATGGAATATATTCTTTGCCTCCATCTTGGATGCCCCAGGAAAATATTTCTTTGTCAAAGATAATAATTTAATACTTATGTAACAAATTATGTATTTTATTGTTTATTATTATGATCACAGAAAAATTATGAGTGGACTCTAGCTTAAAGTCAAACTTTAAATATCATAGTTGACCAAAGATGTAAATACAACATTGACAAACCTATGTATATTATGTTTGGATTTTCAAAAACCTGCCATTCAACTTAATTGCAAAAATGTCAATACATTAAATGCCAGTAATAATTGAGAAAATACAAATAATAGCTTTGAGAATTATCAGAGTATATTTACAGACAGGAAAAAGAGAATCTAAATATATAAAGTGCTGTTAAAGAATGGAATTCTTAACTTGGATTTATTTTTATGATGTTATTGGCTATTTTTCATATGTTAATTTTGAAATTCTTTCAATAATTTTCTTAGACTCTAACTTTATTATAAGCAGCAATTTTTACAGAGGGAATCAAATCAAAATCAGGTGTCCTATGCAACCATGACAGATATTGTAGAAAGAGTGGAGCATTAAAAACAGACAGGATAAGTAATCTATAGTGCAAATATTATTAATTCAACAGTTACAGAAAAGGGGGGAAGATATAGAAAAGATTTTTCTTCCATAGCCTTAGAAAGAGAACATCCATGTTAAATCTTCCTTTTGGAGACTACGTGTCCTTATGTAGTTAGCCCTAGGCACTTTGTTCTTCTTTATGAGAGCAATCAGGCAAAAGTGATTGTCATTTACTATCTTAAGTTTTATGGAATATTTTGAAAAGATATTTTACCATATTTCAGTTCTATTAAAGATAGTTGTTGTTGACAACTGAATATATTTTATCCTATGACATATTTCCACCATTATTTATTTCAGTGCCATATGTATACAAACTTTTAACATATTTGTAACCTTAGGTATCATATGTTGCAATCTCATGTATTACAATCTCACATCCAGTGTTTTCTTGCTCATAAAAAATGTTGAGTTGTCATTAGGACTATCTGGCAGCATCAGATTTATGTTTCCTTTATGGAAGAGTCTGCTTTTTGTTTCATTACAGGTGAGCTGTTTCTCTGTTCCCTGTGGATTCAGGTGAGATAGTAGATATGTAGTCTTACTGTTGCTGATACTGGTGACACAGTTAGAAAGAATACTCTTTCCAGAATTTTCAGTTTATAGAAGAAGCTAGATATTTGCTTAGCTCATTTTTAACAGTTGTCACTGGTAACTATACTTATGAATATTCTATCCCATCTCCATTAACCAGACTCTGAGACAATATTTTCAGTTGACATGTGATATCTTTAATTAAAGCCAGGAATTTTAGTGTTCCCATATCATGGGAACATGAAATCATCATAAATATTGGATTTATTTTCTTTGTTGCCATTTTAAAACATCATGATGAAAGGCAATTTAAGGAAGAGAGAGTTAACTTTGTCCTTTTCTTTTACCAGAGAAACAGGAATCAATTAAAGCTGGGAAAAGACATAACAGCAATGTGCAGAAAAGGATCTATTCAGAAAATATAAACTTTTCAGATGAAAAATAATTTCCAGTTGAATATGAAAGATTTATTTCTCAAAGGTATACTACTACTCTCATCTAAATTATGAATCTGTGAATATGTGTTTCTTTTCAGTAAAATATTCATTGCATATATGTGTACATATGGCATATGTATATGCTATATTTATATACATGATATATCATGTGTATGTGTGTATGTAAAATCACAGAGTAATTAGTTGCTGTGAATCTAAAATGTTAAAAATTCATCTAGCTTCTCTTGTATCGCTAGTTCTTTTAAAGATTGCTGAAGTAATGCTTCTACCTCTCTATAAAACCATACAAATAATTCTAATGTCAGATATATACACTTAACTCTGTGTAATTATTTTATTTATACAATTTTGGTTTAAAATGCATTTAGTGTCATGTAATCACTACATTAAAGTATCCTCAGATTATGTTTGTCTTTTTTGTAAGATCTTAAATGCAAATATCTGAAATATTGTTTTAAATCATATCATGCTCTGACAAACATGTCAGAGTTATCTTCTTTCTTCTACAGTCATTTCAGATTGTTACTTATTTCCAGTTGAAATTTTTTGACATGTTATTCATTCATGACACTATAATTAAAGTCATTTATTTTTTAAAAGTCATGAGAAACAAATGATTGTCATGAACATATTTTAGCTCAATTTTATGCTTCTTAATAAGTCAGTGATATTATATAAAAAATTATATTGACTTAACAGAATTTCAAGGAAGCAAATTAGTGCTACATGCTGTAATATTACAAGCAAATATCAACTCCGAAGTTTCTAAGTCCTTTCACATCAGTAAATTAAGTGACCCAATAGTGGCATATTTATATCATCAAGACTAAAAGATAAACATATAAAATGATAACTTAAATATTTTATATGTAGCATTGGGTATTTAACTAACAAATTCACTTGCACTCGAAATTTTTTTCAAAAGCTCTTTTATATTTCTAATAAGCATTCTAGTTTCTGTTTGTGAATACTTAGAAATGTATTTTAATATTTTAGAAAAGGAATCTTGTATAATTTTTCCTTATTTGTAATTTGGCCCAATTATAACTTTATTTTATAGTTTAGTGATATATTTCTGTGTTGTTCAGTGGAAAATAAAAGTGGCTGCATTTGATTCCTATAATACAGAGAAAAAACTGCCTATTTGGGATCAGTGTCTATTGATTTATAGTATTTACATTAATCTTTTTATTTATTTATTATAATTTATTCATATTACAACCCTATTGTTATCCTCTCACTTCTATTTTCTCTTTCCCAGCTTTCCTCCTTCCATCCATTCCTGTTTTGCCCTATTCACCTCTGACGGGAGAGGAGAGGGAGCTCTCTCCCACCATCTGAACACAGCCTATCAGTGCTCATCTAGGTAGCCTGTGTCCCCTTCCTCTGGGTACCTGTAAGACCTCCCAGCCAACAGGAAGTGATCAAATATTGGACACCAGAGTTCATATCAGAAGCATTTTCCACTCTCCCCACAAACTTAAAGAATGAGCTGTCTATTGGTTAGATCCGAACAGGGGTCTGTGTTCTATGCATGCATTGCCCTTGGATGGTACATCAGTTTGTGCAGTCCCAACTGGGTCCAGATCTGCCTGGCTTGATGGTTACTTGTGGCATTCCTTTACAGGAGGTGTAGTTTTACAGCATACATTGCCCTTGGCTTATGGAATTAATAACTGTTTATGGGATTTTCTCAGAATATTGGGAATAGTTCTACTTCAAGACCCAGCTGCACCACTCCTAGGCATATAGAGGAAAGATGCTCTACCATATAACAAGGACATTTGCTCATCTACATTCATAGCAGCATTATTCATAATAGCCAGAATCTAGAAACAACCTAGATGTCCCTCAACCTAAGAATGGATAAAGAATTGTGGAATATTTACACAATGGAATGTTGCTTTAACTTTTTTGATGTTGGCAAACTTATGCTCTTCTAATCTCTCTAGACTTTACTTTTGCTTGCTGTATTTTATTGGGGATGGTTTAAACAAATATTTAAATAATTGATGTGTATATGCCTTGTTATTTGGTGACCTTAGTAACTATTTTGGTCATAATGTTTACAAGTTGTATGTATAGATATTGAAGCATTCTTTTTACAAATTTCTTTTTATAAATTTCACAACAAATTTCAAATTTGATCACTTATGAGCAATAAATTTTATTAAATGCTCTCTGCATTTTATTCTAAACACTTTGCTCCTGTGATGAATGGCATTGTTTTTAATTATAGGAAAAAAGCTTTAACTATATAAATAAATTTTTAATGCCTATGCTTCTGTCCATAGTAGAAATTAAACTATTTGCTTAAATTATTTGCGATTTCTTACTTTAAAAAATAACTTGTAATGTTTTGTTCCAAACATAGACTTTTGCCTTTCTTTTGTAAAATACACTATCACTTCATTCTTTTATATCTTTATACCTTTTATATCTTTAATATAATAACGTAGGGATTATAGATAAATTTTAATGTGAAACAATGTGAGAAAAATTCAAAGTTTTCATTTTGTTTTTTAACCACTTTACAGCCTAATCCCAGCCCCCTACCTCCTCTCCTCCCAATGCCACTCTTATGCCCCTCTCTCTTCCCCATTGCCCCATCTTCTTTTCAGGGAAGGGTGTCCTAAGGGGTACTAACCTACCGTGGAACCTCAAGCCACAGCAGGACTAAGTGCATCTTCTCCCACTATCATCAGAAAAAGCAGACCAGGTATGGGAACGGAAACCAAAAGCAGGCAACAGAGGCAGCGACAGCTCCTACACCCATTGTTAGGGCACCCACATGACGATCATGTGATACACTTTTGCTACATATGTATATGGATCTATTCTAGTCCAGTCACGTTCTTTTATTTGTGGTTCAGTATCTCCGAGCCTCCATGTGCTCAGTTTATTCTGTAGGTCTCCTTGTGGTGTCCTTGACGCATCCAACTCCCTGTATATTTCCTCCCACTCTTATACAAAACTCCCCGAAGCTCAGCCTACTTTTTGGCTATGGGTCCCTGAATCTGCTCCCATCAGTTGCTGGAGGAAATGTCTCAGAAGACAGTAACACTAAGCTCCAGTCTGCAAGTATAGCAGAGTATCATTAGTGAAGTAGGGGTTGTCTCTCTTCCATGGGTGGGTCTCCACTTGGGCAAATCATTGGTTGGAACTTTCCTCAATCTCTGCTCCATCTTTATCCCTGCACTACTTGTAGGCATGAGAAATTTTGTGTTGAAGGTGTAAGCCCCTCTGCTCACTGGATGTCCCATCTGGCTACAGGAAGTGGCAGGTTCAGGCTCCATGTTTTTTATGTTTTGATTCTGACCCTTAGCCATCTGGCTGTCACCAGCATTTTGTGATGGTTTTCTAGTGCCCCTCATTGACCTTGAGAGCAACTTGTAGGTGAGTGGCTATAGACTGACATCTGGTGCTTCTGGTAACCAGGGAACCCTTCCATCGATTAGCTGGATGACATTAGGTCAGACCCAGAAACATTTTGTGGACCAGCTGGGTGACCTGAAGTCGAATCCACCTTTGTTCTACACCATTGTTTCTCCTCTCAACAGGAAGACACTAGTGCTTCATGACCTGCAGTTCAGTCTGAGACACCTAGCACATAGTTTTATATGCAGGTGTGTGGCTAGATGCTGGAGACCTTGCCAAGATCTTTCTTTGGATTAGCAGGTGACCTGAGGTCAGATCCACTTGTGTTCCATACCATGAGGTCTCCTCTGGGCTGGGAGACACAGACATTGCTGTTTGGTGGCCAGGGTTCTGTCTGAGACACTGAGAACCGTGTGGGTCACATTGGTCTGTGACCAGAAGCTGAAGACTGCCTATGTATGCCTGCACGGATCCAGAGAATTTTGTGTGGTTAAGCTGGATGACTCAAACTGGATCCACCTGTCTTCCATGTGGTCCTCTTTTACCTGGGAAACACCAGCAATGATGTTTTGGATCCCAAAGCTTGCTACTTAAGTCTCTGTACAGTCATTGATGTCTGCTAATCAAACACAGTGTGTAATTAATGCCAACATCTTTGGATATGTTCCCATACTAGGATGTTTATCAGCTGGCAAAACTATACCCCTGCAAGAGGCAGTTTCTCTTCTAGCAGACAAACACCATGTGTTGTCTCACAAGTCAGTTTCCTATGAACAATCATGACACACCCTGACACAAATTTGTTTCATATCCAGCACTTGGGATTAAAATAAAAACATGTTTATATCCACTACATACCCTTCTTTCTGTTAAAAATGTCTCCCTTTCTCTAACATTAATAAACTATCTACAATAATAGTAATATGAGAATTATCAGCTAAAAATTAAATTTACAAGGTCTAGTCCATTTGTATTTGCCAATCTTTGAGAAAGTATTCCACTATACATCCTATTCTAGTGAATCCTATGCTAGTGTCCAAAGTTGTCTCTTGTGGGTCGACAGTTAGACTAAAGACAGATAGAGATGGAGCAACCCTGCTATGGTTTAGCAGTTAGACAACGAGAACAGGAACAGAGTTAATTCCATAATGTGTTTATCTCCTCCCCTTTGCTTACTACCTTGTTGCCCTTCATTCTAGGCCCCATGGTAGGATTTTTCCTCCTTATCTCTTTTGGACCCTGGGGTTTTATATGCCTCACTGCCTTTGTAAAACAACAGGTAGATGCTCGAGATGCTCAAGCAATACAGGTGCATTATCATAGACTTGACTTTACAAACCAAGGCCAAGATAAGCTTGAACATTAATGTACCTTTGCTCCCCCTTCCTTGGCACGGTGAGAATGGCATATACTCAGATTTGCCTGCCATAAGGCATGGGCACCTGCAAGGGGTGTGGGACAAGGTACTGAAGGGGAAGGACCCAATCATCCAAATCTGAGTCCCCTGAGAAATAAATCTGATTGGATAGAGGTTGATGTCAAAAACTGTCTTGTTCACAATATGTTGGGGATGACCACAGACAGCAAATCAGGACCTCCATCTCCTCCTCAAAATGACATCTTGACAGGTCAATCTGGCCCTAGGAGGATCAGGTCAATGCTTCTTCCCTCTGGTTAATGCCTACTCCCTCCGGGGAACAATGTTCACCCATACATAATGGGTCCATCTACTTCCTCTTTTAATAAAGAAAGGAAGGAGATGTTATGGTCAAAAGGCCATATGGCTATTGTTCAGCCATCTTGTCAGAGCCTGCACCTTTAAGTCTCTGTTTTTCACATAGCTTGCCTTTCACCAGAAAACAGCTGACCCTGTTGTGGGTTGGCAGTTAGACTAAAGACAGATAGAGATGGAGCAATCCTGTTATGGTTTAGCAGTTAGACTAGACAAAGATGGAGCCAGATACCCTGTGTGGCAGGACATTATGACCCTGCCTGGAATTCCCTGTGTTTTGAGAAAAGCATGCAGCTGGGTTGCTATAGCAATATGCTTCCCTGCTTTCTGACTTATAAATAGTGCTGCCTGACTAATAAAGTTTGAGAGCTTGATCAATCAGACTTGCTTTCCTTCTTTGTGCTTGCATTCCAAAAGGTGAACATCCTCCCAAGTTTTAGTAGAACCCAAGAGGCTGGGGCACAAAAATAAGTTTATACACCTATGAACACTTGTTTTGTTGGCAAATAATCCAAAATCATGCAATGGGAAAAGATAGCATCTTCAACAAATGGTGCTGGCCCAACCAGATATCTACATGTAGAAAAATGTAAATATACCACTATTTTCCACACTGTCGGTTCTGTTCTTAACAATTAAACCTTATTATACAACCCAACTAGCTTACACAAGAGATTAAAGGGAAAGAAGAGTGAACTTTCCCATATTCGTTCCACCGGACAGGTCCCTAGGTCTCTCTGGCTGTGCGCTTGTCCGGCCTGTTCACTGATCCTTTTCCTGATCCATGTGCACTCAAAATTGGTCTGAACCTGCTGCCCCTCTTGTCCTCTCTGCCTGTCTGTCTCTCACATGCAAGGGCTAGTTTCCTCCTCCCATCAAGGGTTGACTATAAACACAATAATCAAGGTGGAGTCTCCTTGCCTTCCTCCTGAATTCCAGGCCCAGGATGATTCCACCCAGTCTATCTCAAGGTTAATCTCAGGGAGTACCCTTGGTGTGTCCAAAGGCAAGGCCCACTGAGACTGCTTTCACCTGTGACAAAGCTTACAATCCTTCCCATATCACACTGCACAAATTTAAATCCAAGTGGATTAAAGACCTCAATATAAAACCTCAATATAAAAACACTAAATCTGTTAGAAGAAAGAATGGGGAATAGCCTTGAGCTCATTGGCACAGGAGGCAACTTCCAGAACATAACACCAACAGCTCAGGGTCTAAGATCACCAATTTATAAATGAGACCTTATGAAACTAAAAAGCTTCTATAAATCAAAGGGCACTGTCCACAAAACCAAATGGCAGTCTGCGTACTAGAAAAATATATTCAACAACTCTACATGCAAAAAAGGGCTAATATAAAAATATATAAAGAACTCAAGAAATTAAACACCAACAAAGCAAATAATCCACTTAAAAATAGGGTAAGGACCTAATCAGAGAATTCTCAACAGTGGAATATTAAATACTGATAAATCCTTTAAAAAATACTCAACATCCATAGTCATCAAGGTAACCCAAATTTTAAAAAACTGAGATTTTATCAGAATGGCTAATATCAAAATCTCAAGAGACAGCACATGTTGGCAAAGATAAGGAGAAAGAAGAACACTCCTCCATTGCTGCTGGGAGTGCAACCTTGTACAACCACTTTTGAAATCAATCTGGCACTTTCTCAGAAAATTGCCAATAGTGCTACCTCAAGACCCAGCTTTACCACTCCTTGGTATATACTGGAATGATGTTCTACCATACTTCAAGGATATTTGCTCAATATGTTCAGCTTTATTTGTACTACCCAGAATCTGAAAACAACCTAGATGGCCCTTAACAAAAGAATGGATAAAAAGAATCTGATTTATACAATCAAATGCTATTAAGCTATGAAAAACAAAGAAATCTTGAAAGTTTTAAGTAAATGGGTGGAACTAGAAAAGTTGATCTTGAGTGAAGAAAGACAGACTCACTCATAATCAGTCAAAGAAATACAAGAAAATACATTCAAACAGATGAAGGAATTGAATTTTAAATAATTATAGGAAAATTCAATCAAATGGGAGAAAGAAATTAGTAAAACCAATAAAGACCTTAAAAGGGAATTCAAAGCAACAAGGAAAACACAATATGAGGGAATCCTGGAGTTGGAAATTCTAGGGAAGAGAACAGAAACTGCAGACACAAGCAACATCAACTGAGTGCAAGAGGTTGAAGGAAGAATCTCAAGTATAGAAGATACAGTTGAAGTTACCAATAATCAGTCAAAGAAAATGTTAAAACTAAAAAGTTCCTAACACAAAGCATTCAAGAAATCTGAGACATTATAAAAAAAGACCAAAAGTAAAAATAAGAGGAATAGAAAAAAAGAGAAGACTCCAAGTACCATGGCCCAGAAAACATTTTCAAAAAAAAAATTATAGAAGAAAACTTCCACAACCTAAGGAAAGAAATAATTATAATCATACAAGAATCCTACAGAACTCTAAAGAGACGGGGCCAGAAAAAAATGCTCCAATCACAGAATAATCAAGACATTAAGCATACAAAAGAAAGGAAGAATATTAAAAGCTGCAAGAGAGAAAGGTCAAGTCACATACAAGGCGAGACTATGAGAATTACACCTGACTTCTCAACAGTAACTAGGAAAGTCAGAGGGCCTGGACAGATGCCAACACTGAGAGACTACAAGATGCCAACCCAGAGAAGCTATCAATCACCATAGATGGACAAAAGAATATTCACCATGACAAAAATCAAGTTTAACCAATACCTCGCCACAAACCCAGCCCTAAAAAAGATACTAGAAGTAAAACTCCAAACCAAGGAAGCTAAGTACACCTAGAAAAAGACAGGAAGTAAATAGCCCAACATCAGCAAAACTAAAAGAAAGGAAACACAAACATACACTCCACAAACAATAACATCAAACAAACATAAAAACCAAAACTTAACAACCACTGATCATTAATAGCTCTAAGCACCAATGACCTCAACTCCAAAATAAAAAGATAAAGGCTAACACTGGATGCAAAAACAGAATCTATCATTCTCCTGCATACAAGAAACATACCTCAGCTATATAGACATTACCTCAGAAAAAAAAATGGCTGGAAAAAGGTATTCCAAGCAAATAAACCCAAGAAGGAAGCTGGAGTAGCCATTCTAGTACCTAAGAAAATAGACTTTCAATCAAAACTAATCAAAAGAGATGAGGAATGACACTTCATATTCATAAAAGTAAAGATACACAAAGAGTATGTCTCAGTCCTGAACATCTCTGACCCAAATTCAGGAGCACTCACATTCATCAAAGAAACATTACTAAAGCTTAAACCACACATCAAACCCAACACATTAATAATGGACTTCAACACCCCATTTTCACCAACAGATATATCATTGTGACAAAAACTAAATGGAGAAATAATGAAACTAACAGAGATTATGGACCTAACAGATATCTACAGATCATTTCACCAAAACACAAAAGTATATATGTTTTTATCAGCACCTTATGGAACCTTGCCCCAGCTAGATAATATACTTTATCACAAAGCAAACCTGAGCAGATACAAGAAATCCTAAATAACCCTGTGTATCTTATCAGACCACCGTGGATTAAAACTAGAACACAACAACAACTGAAACAACAGATCACCTACAAACTCATGGAAAGTGAACAATTCCCTAATCAATGACCTCTAGGTAAGGGATGAAAAAAAATTGAAATACTTCATAAAATTCAGTGAACATGAGGGCACAACATACTAAAACTTATGAGATACAATGGGAGCAGTGCTAGGAGGAAATTTAACAGCATTAAGTGACTTCATAAAGAAACTGGGGAGATTCCATACTAGCTACTTAACAGCACACATGAAAGCTCTAGAACAAAAAGAAGCAGACATACCCTAGAGGAATAGATGGATGGCAATCATCAAACTCATGGCTAAAGCCAATAAATAGAAACAAAGAGAATGATTGAAAGAAGCAACAAACATACACTCCACAAACAAGAACATCAAACAAACAAACAAACATAAAAACCTAACAACCATTGATCATTAACACCTCTCAGCATCAATGGCCTCAACAAGACAGACAAAGACATAGCCAAACAAACCAAAGGGCACCGGGAACGTTCTCTAATCAACAAAATCAAAAAAGAAAAGGGAGACATAACTACAGACACTGAGGAAATCCAAAGAATGATTAGATCTTACTTCAATTGCCTATGTGCCAAAAAATTTGAAAAACCTAAATGAAATGGACAATTTTCTTGATAACTACCAGTTACCAAAATTGGTCAGATGTTAGTGGAAGAGGGCTCCTCTTTCTGAGAACTAGCAAAGGGAGGTACATGGTATGAGAGAGGAAGGGCTGGAACCAGAGGCAATGAAGGAAGGGGCTAGAATTGAGATATAAAGTGAACTGAATAAAAATAAAAAATAATGTAAAGAAAGAAAGATTTAAGAGCAGAAGAAATGGGAGAGTACTATGGGACTGCATCACCTAGGAATGTCAGAAGCTATGCCCATAAATTCTTGCCAACATGTCTGCCTTTACATGGGCTGAAAAGGGACAAAGTTGACTGAAATGCAATTGTTAATGAGGTACAAACAGCGAGGCAATAACGTTTCACAAGGAATTTCCAGAAATGGAGGAATGCTAAGTGTAGGAAAAATAGCTTTCCCCAGGGAATAGCACACCAACTGGTATTCCTACACAAAATGATCACTCTAAAAATCTACACAGAGGTAACAGAAACTGAGAAGATTGTTTTTAGATATGCATGGAGCAGCAATTAACAAATATTAATATATTATTATATGCATGTAACAGCAGTGAGTGGAAAGAGGGGCATGAATTCGAAAGAAGGCAAGGAGATTCAGAGGGAAGAAAGAGAACGAGGAAATACTGTCATTATATTATAATCTCAGAAATAAAATTCTGGGAAGGGTACAGGCAGTGAAAAGACCAGTGTTTGGAAAGGACAGTTGCTAAGGAAGGTATACATGAACAGAGACTTTTTTTTAAGATGAAGAAAGCAGACTTAAACCTCAAGTAAAGCTTTTGTTAGCACAATCTTACTTGAAACTCTGTATCCTGAAAACAAAGTGGAGGAAGATGGGAAGGTGCAGCCTGAAGTGAATGAAAATTTATGATGTAGATGTTGAAGGAAAGTAGACTAAGAACCCATGGAGGCTGAAGAAATAGAGTAAAAGGCTGGAATCTTGAACACTAGTCTGTGTGCTATGATATGACCATTTTATTGCATATATCACCTCTGAGACACTGCTTTGATTTCAACCAAAACAGTCCCTGCTACTGCCTGACCTGGACTTGTGGGATTCGGGACATTCTCACTTGTGATCAACTGTGACAAGTGTATCAGGAATAATTTCTTTTGTTGTCTTTGGTGAATAAGCAAAAGAAGCTGAGGGGGAAAATGAGATAGTGCAGAGGATAAGAACACTGGCTGCTGTTCTTTCCAGGGGGCTCTGGTTTGGTTTCTAGCAGCTACACTGAAGCCCATAACAGTCCATAACTCCGTTCCATGCCATGCCGTGTCCTCTAATTGCATACTCAGACACTGCACATACATTGTACAAGTACACGTTGGCAGGCAAAGATCTCATACTTACAAAACAATTTTTTTAATTTAAAAAAGAAAAACCTTTTTCTAAATTAAAAAAAACAGTGTTAGTTTTGTATGTTTTCTTTGCTTTCCTGATAAAATATTTGTCAAATGTCAAACACTGAGAAACAATATCAATTACTGAAAAAAACACATCTTTTTAAAAATTAATTTATTCATATTACATCTCAGTTGTTAGCCCATCCCTTGTATCCTCCCATTTCTCCCTTCCTCCCACTTCCCCCCTAGTCCCCTCCCCTATGTCTGTGTCTGAGGGGGACCTTCTCCCCCTGTATATGCTCATAGGGTATCAAGTCTCTCCTTGGTGACTTATTATCCTTCCTCTGAGTGCCACGAGGCATCTCCATCCAAGGGACATGGTCAAATATGGGACACCAGAGTTTAAAACACATCTTTTAAAATATTGCATGGCACCAGGAAATCAGTTATCCAAGAAGCTGAATAGGCTAACCTTGATGTAATGCTCAGCTTCAGGATTCTTATATGGGTAACAATTCTCTCTTCAAACAAAAAAACAACATGACCTAAACAGTAAGGAAAGGGCAGCAGTTATAATAAACGCCATTCTTTCAGGAGTCTTTAAAGCATTAAACTTTACAGATGTTAAATAAATTTTCAACAAACATAAAAAATTATAGTGAACTTACTGTAAGTACTTGAACAATAAATAATCACTGATTTTTTTTTACTTTTTACAAATACTTTTATTTATTTTTTGATGTCTATACTTTTATTTTTACATTATAATTTTTAATTAATTAATTCATATTTCATCTCAATTGTTGTACCATCCCGTGTATCCTCCCATTACTCCCCACTCCTCCCTCTTTCATCCTATTCCCCTCCCCTGTGACTGTGACTGAGGGGGACCTCCTCCCCTTGAATATGATGCTAGCGTATCAAGTTTCTTCTTGGTAGTCTGCTATCCTTTCTCTGAATGCCACTGGGCCTTCTCATCAAGGGGACGTGGTCAAATATGGGGCACCAGAGTTCGTGTGAAAGTTAGTCCTATATTATCACACATTATATAACATAAACTACATACAGCAAGAAGAACCACAAAGCAATCAGGAATTATGCTAATGTTACATTCATAATGTTTTGGCTATTTGTTTTTGTAACTTTGAGGAAACTATTTTCCTATCATGGTGAGTCTAAAATTTTGAATATAAACCAGTATCTATCACATCTCATCTTTATCAACGTAAAACATATATCGAGACTGAAAAAAATCTTATTTGCACTTCCACTATACAAATCTTATTTGAAAAAATAGCCAGAAAAACTGGCCTGTGAAACATTTCTGAAATAATATAACAAAATACTAATTTTTCAAATACATTAGATTTGTATAAGAAAGATGGATATCACACAGCATAAAATCATAAAATAGATAAACAAAAGATATTCCTATGCTGAAAGGTTTTGTGTGGTGATGGCAGATAAGTCTGTACATACACACAGTAAAACACATATTTGTAAATGCACATCTATGATAACAGAAGACAATGTTGGACTTTCTTTTCTTTTTCTTTACTAAAATACTTATTTACTAATTATTTATACAGTATCATGCTTGCGTGTATGCCTTCATGACAGAAGTCATCAGATCTCATTATAGACGGTTGTGACCCACCATGTGGTTGCTGGGAATTGAACTTGGGACCCTAGGAACACACAAACATTGCTCTTAATCTCTGAGCCACCTCTCTAGCCCCGGTTTAATTTTCTTAAGTTATTTGCACATTGATGTGGTCTTTTGTGGAGCATGCTAATTATGTTCAGTGAAAATACTAGTGAGCCATAGCCATGAGTCACCTGTCTCATCTTCCAACATTTGTGTTTCATGAAAATACAACCATTGTGAGGGAAAGATTTACTGACTTAGGAAATCTCTAATCCTAAAAATCCTTTGATGGGTTCTTTTTTCTTTTTGGTTTTTCAAGACAGAGTTTCTCTGTGTAGCCCTGGCTGTCCTGGACTCGCTTTGTAGACCAGGATGGCCATGAACTCGCAGTGATCCACCTGCCACTGTCTCTTGAGTGCTGGGATTAAAGGAGTGTGTCACCATGCCTGGCAAAGATGGGCACTTTTGATTTTGTTTTGAGTTATTACTTTGAAAATGTGAAGCCTAAAAAAGTGTGATATGATTTTAAATTCAAAATATTCCAATCCTTTACATTATCTCTTAATAAAATGAAATGTGGAGAGTTGGGCCCATCTCCATTCCTTGCAGTATTTTCCAAAAATTGATATTAACAAAACTGACATTCTTCCTGAGTTTCTCCTACCCTGAATGAAGAAATCAGGGCAGTATCCATTTTTCATGTTACTGGAAGCAAACCCCTTTGTCCTTCGGATGTCAGTACACAGATTCACTTCCCCCAAAGTAACTCTTGCTTTCTGTACCTGCTGTTAAATTAGTTAGGACTCAGAGCTTTAGATTCCCCTTATGGCTAAGCCAACTTCTTCCCACAGTCCATTACCAACTGTCACAGAATACTATCCAATACAGATAATTTTGCTCTCCTCTCCAATTGCAAAGCAAATTTTCTTAAGCAATAATATCAAACAGCAATTTATTTTGTCCCTGGTGTAGTAGATCAAGAACTTAATATGGGATTCTTTGAACATCCTCCTAGTTTAACACACCATCAGCTGTAGCAGTTTTGTTCACTATCAAAGTCACAAGGCTGTTTGTATAATCCCACCTGACTACCTTTTTTAAAAAGCATTCTCCCACCCACAATTGCTCCTTGCAGGCATCCACTCTTCTGTAATTCATTCTTTTGTTCTTATTAAGTATTCTTTTTAAATAACATTTTAAAGTTTTTACATTTACATTTATATTATTGCACGTATATACAATAAACTACCTATAACAAGAAGAACCATGACACAATCAGGAATTATATAAATGTTACATTCTTAGTGTTTGGCTATTTGTATTTGACAACCTTGAAGAAAACATCTTTCCTGTCTTGATGCATCTGAAATTTTGAATGTACATCAATATCCATCACATCTTGTCATTATCAATTTAAAACATCTATCTAACCCCCCCAAAAGTCTTAACTACTAAACAACTAAGCTGCATTGTAAAATTAAGCTATATGCACTTCAGCTCCATCAGAGACTTGAGGAGTAAACTTGATTACATGAGTATGCCAGGTTAGTTGCTTTTCTTGGGCTATAGAGGGTTATTACCAATGGGATTTGGTTACAAGGTATTATTGGTCTTATTTAGAAAGAAAACAAGGTTAGACTAAACTATGGCTCATTTCCCTCATCTAACATTCTTAGATTTGGAGATAGGAGTAGAAAAGAGAGAAGGGGGAATATAGAAATATATAAGGAAGATACAACAAGAAGTAGATTAGTGAATCTACTCCTCAACTTAATGCATCAATTGCCACTCACAAGACTGTTTTTAATTCACTGGTATAGAATTTTGTATATAGATGCAAAGTAAGTTTAATTCTCAATACAGTGGTATAGAATTCGAATGTAAATTTATTCTTCACACACATACACTATATATATATAGTGGGGACCACCTTCCCTTGGTGGGGAGCCCTGGTGGCACTCAAAAAAAGAATAAGCAGGCTACCAA
Organism: Acomys minous; assembly: GCF_964271855.1. NCBI lineage: Eukaryota > Metazoa > Chordata > Mammalia > Rodentia > Muridae > Acomys > Acomys minous. The sequence continues at coordinate 78,458,138 of NC_140486.1, read as the reverse complement.
GATGAGACTTGATAGCCTATGACCATAAAGTGGGGGAGGAGGTCCCCTTAGTCTTAGATCTCGGGGAGAGGAATAGGGTGGGTGTGGGGAGGGAGGAAGGAATGGGAGGACACAAGTGATGGGATAACAATTGAGTTGTAATCTGAGTAAATAAATTAAAAAAGAATATACATCTTATGTATGGAAGGTAGATATTTTATATAGAAAGATAAGGTAGGATAGTTAGCGAATGTCTTCAAAAAACTCAGAGGCATGTAGAATATGGCATTTTTAAATGTTTTTAATATTTTAAAGATTTATTGACAATGAGACGGGTTAATTCCTGCCAATACTTAGCATACCTCAAAGAGCATGATGAGCATCAAAGAACTTCTTTAGAGGCATGGCTTCAAATGTGGCAAACAAGTCACTGAGCAAAATGTTCTTGTTTCTACCACAGATAGAATTCTGCTAAATAGGGCAAACTTGGATGCAAGCAGAGTTGATGGCCATACTCTTTCAAGACAGGGTAAGCAAGTCCTCAATAGTTCTTGACTCACAAATATGTCTGTCAGATATATTTGGTCAGAAGAATGAAGAAAATGCTCCAACATAATAGAGAGTTTTGGGTGACTGTTCAGGTGAATTTTCATTCAATAAATTTTATTATGTTTTTCCTCCTCCAAATTGTAGATCCTCCCTTTTTCTATATTGAACCAACTTCATGTACTTTCTTTTTCTTTTCCTATCTCATACTCTCCAAATAAAAATAAAAATAACAAATACTAAATCCCACACACTCACAAACATCACAAAATTTATTTTGTGTTTGTGTATTACTTATAGGCATAGACCATCCCCTGGAGTGTGTTATATACAAAATGACACTCTACTAAAAAAAAAACTGCATTCTTGTTGTGTGGGTAACAATTATAGATAGCTTCTTGGCTATGGGTAAGACCCTGGGTCTATTGCTTCTTAGTAAGGTTCCATGCTCACTGCCAGAGTTTCTGTGAGTTCTTATATGCATCGGTTCTGTTGCATCTAGCAGACAGTGCTATTTTTCATCCTCTCTATTTGGGCTTTCTTAACGCTTTGCTTAAATTTTTATCATTTTATTATTATTATTTTCTTGTTATATTTGTAGTAATTTGATATTATAATATAATTACATAATTTCCCCCTTTTGTTATTTCAGCACCATCCCACCTTAAGAACATTTGCATGTCTGATATTGCTGCTTCTCAAAAATGAAGTTTATAAACATTGTTCATTTATTTCCTCCAACTAACAGTCATTGTTACTGAATTATATTAGTGGAAAAAGTTACATGAATGGCCTAAATGTCATGTAGTGTAAAGTTCCATAATATCTGTAATGGAAGGGAAGAGAAAACATTTTCAAAGAAACATTTGGAGTAAAGTTATGGTGGAACTTCATGTGTAAACATTTGCCAAATTACACCTAGAACTAATATAATATAGTCAGTGTCTGCTTTAAAGCTATTATTTAATTACTATGAAATTAATAAATATTAATATCTATATAGCACTTACTGCTGCAATAAAAACACCTTTATCATTTTATAGATATGACGGAATAATAGCTTTCAGTAATTTTCTTTACATAGGACAGATTTTGAAGGGTACAATTTATATCCAAACTTATTTAGGCACACGCCATCACTTGTAAATTAGTTTATGTTATAGAATGAAAACAATATGTTGCCATACAAAAATTATGTCCTCAGTTGTCTTCCTAGTAGCCATAGAGTGTGCTACTACTTTTGGCTTCAACAAATACAACCATTTTATAGTATGTGGAGAGGGAGACATGTCATTGTTTGGCAGGAAATCCAACATTCCCATCCATTTAAGAGGAACAATAAACTACATTTCTTTAAATCTGTTATTTTTTGTGTCATTTATTTTCATTCTGTATCAATGAAAAATGCCAATGAACACCAGCACATATAAATAGTCTAGGAACTACTGGTGTAAAAGCACAAGGGTTGCCACAAGTTGTAGAACATTGTGTTAAGTACCAGCGCTGTGTGAATACAACATGATATGTGAGATCCATGCATCAAAAAATAAACAACAGCAGCAAACCCATAACAATATATTTGTAATATGATATTACATGAAGAATTTCCTTTTCCAATCTTACTCAGAACTTTATAAAAGTTCTTAGATTTTAGGTTTCTATGTCCATAATTGTAATCACATAAAGCCGTATTAATATTAATTCAAAATATTTTCCTTAGACTGTTTCTTAACATGCATGTCAAGTATTTGCTCATCGAATAAAATAATATATGTGCAGTCAAAGTGTAATGCACTTGTACTCCAAATAAATGTATACGCAGGTGTCAAACATAGAAAATTATTCAAATTTAATATACAATTAAGACTAGTAAGCATGTATCCTTCTTAATAATAACAATTTTTTTCTTATTTTTCTCATTTACTTTGAGATTAAATACTGTTCATAGCAAATTCTGGCAATGGTATTTTTCAAAAACATAATTATTCATTATTCTTAAATTTAAATAACCCTTAAGAACTTCCTATTACAACATAGTACATAGACTTGTACATATGAACATATTTCACTTGACTGCGTGTCATTTGTTAATATGTCAGAGAATTTTTAAGTATAAAACATGTCGTCTAACTGGGTGTATTTTTGAAGAAAATATAATTCTACAATATAAGCTAATGATTGTTTGAAAATAATCAATAATGATTTGGTACTTTTATATGTCTGTGAAATGTTTTCTATTTGTTAATTTAATTAATTTTATTTGTTTATTTATTGGTTTTTCTTTTTAAAATATATTTTATTAATTTACTCATATTACATCTCAATGGTTATCCTATCCCTTGTATCCTCCCATTCCTCCCTCCCTCCCATTTTCCCCTTACTCCCCTCCCCTATTACTGTCACTGAGGGGGACTTCCTCTCCCTGTATATGCTCATAGGGTATCAAGTATCTTCTTGGTAACCTGCTATCCTTCCTCTGAGTGCCACCAGGCCTCCCCATCCAGGGGATATGGTCAAATGTGAAAGTCAGACCCCACTTTCCACTCAATTGTGAAGAATGTCCTGTTCATTGGGTATATCTGGGAAGGGGTTTGAAGTTTACTGCACATATTCTCCTTGGCTGGTGCCATAGTTTGAGCATGACCCCTTGGCCTAGATCCGCCAACATAATGTTCTTCTTGTAGGTTTCTAGGGCCCTCTGGATCCTTCTATTTCCCCATTTTCCCATGCTTCTCTCACCTAGAGTGCCAATAGGATATCCTCCCCTCAGTCCCACTTTCCTGGTAAGTGAAGACTTTCATGGGACATGCTCCTTTGGCTAGTGTCCAGATAAAGTGAGTATATACCATTTGACTCTTCTGCTTCTGGGTTAACTCACTCATTCTGATCATTTCTAGTTCAATCCATTTGTTCACAAATTTCAGGAATTCCTTATTTTAATAGCTGAGTAATATTCCATAGTGTAAATGTACCACAGTTTCTTTACCATTCTTCTACTGAGGGACACTTAGGCTGTTTCCATATTCTGGCTATTATGAATAAGGCTGCTATGAACATGGTTAAGCAAATGTTCTTGTTGTGTGCTGGAGCGTCTTCTGGGTATATCCAAGGAGTGAAATAGCTGGGTCTTCAGGAAGCCTTATTTCCAGTTTTCTGAGATAGCACCAGGTGGATTTCCAAAGTGGCTGTACTAGTTTGCATTCCCACCAGCAATGAAAGAGTGTTCCTCTATCTTCACATCCTCACCACCAACACCAGACTGGGAAAAATCTTCACCAACCCTACATCTCACAAAGGTCTAATATCCAAAATATATAAATAACTCAAGAAATTAAACACCAACAAACTAAATAACCCAATTGAGAAATGAGGCTCAGAACTAAATAGAGAATTCTCAACAGAGGAGTATTGAATGCCTGAGAAACACTAATAGAAAATGTTCAACCTCCTTAGTCATCAGGGAAATGCTAATTGAAACGTTTGTATAAAATAAAATATAACGTATGTATGGTTTAAGAAAAATTATTACTAGCTAATAATGCATTCAATAATAAATATTTTCCAGTACAAGTGCAGAGGGGAATGCTTTGTTCATTTAAATTTGTTTTAAATGTTGCAGTGGTATGTTTAGGACTGAAATTGATGCTGATAATAGGGACACTTCTCCATTGCTTATTCAGTGAGATACGGTCTCTCAATAATCAAACCTAGAGCTTGTCCATGTTTCACAAGACAGCTTGCTCCAGAGACTGCTTGTCTAACTGATATGAGGCTAGAGGTTAGGCAAACTCTGTACCCCACGGACATTTACATGGATTCTGTAGGGCCAAATTCTAGTTGTCCTGCTTACTGGGAGGGAAACTTAGCTCCTGAACCTTCTCATTATTGCAGAAAACAATATCTTTAAGTCTTTGAGTTCCTATATTTAAATCTGAGTGATATTTACAAAATAATTATAAAATTCAAAATATATTAAACATAAATTATTTTAATTTTTCAACTGTTTTCAACAAATATGGATATTAAAATCTTTGTACCTGGATATTTTAGTACTACTCATTTTGGGCTGTTCCCTTTTGTTGTAATTTATTGAAATAGTACAGATGAATGTACTAACATACTAAGTATGATTGAGATTACTATTATTTATCTTTAAATATTTTTATGCTTCTTGGAGTACAGTTTTTCTAGAATTAACAATAAGTTAAAAATTCAAATATATTGAAGTCCAGCTTTCAATCTCCAATGAGCACAAAATCTTAGGAGGATTAAGTAAACAGGAACAACAGTTTTCCTTGTTCTCCATGGAGAACTAACACCAAATCTTATAATATGTATTTTTTTTACCAAGTCTCATAAAATTCACATTCTTAAAATATAAATTAATAATAATAAAAACAAAGTAATTTCCTTAATATTATAAGTAAGATTAAGTTAACACAAACCAAATCTTTTTTATAAAATGAGATGGAAGTGTTCACACAATGAGGGACATCTAAACAATACTTTTATAAATGCCCTGTTTTCAGTGTCTGCTGAGTGCTCTATTCCTGTAGCAACAACGGTCACTAAACTCAGACTACAATATTCTATGTTGACCTCAGAAACTACTTTTTATAGCATTTTATTGTGATTTTTCTAGCCTAGTTGTTTATAAAGCTGATTTTCCAAAGTGGAAGTCTTTGAAAATTCCTATAAATTAAAATATAATTACATCATTTCTCCATTCTCTTTTAGCCCTTCAATCCACCCATACTCTCAAACTATTCACTTTCTTTCATAGCCTCTCATCTCCTTTAAAAAATGTTTTCTCTCTCTCTCTTTCTCTCTCTCTCTCTCTCTCTCTCTCTCTCTCTCTCTGTGTTTGTGTACATGTACTATATACATCTGTTCCTTTAATATATTATTAATTGTGTGTTAATATTAGATAACCAATTTGGGAACTCATTCATTAAATTTGTTTTTACTGTTGTTGTTGTCATCGTCGTCGTCATCGTTGTTGTTGTTGTTCTTAAGTCCACTGCTTGGAAACATTTGATTAACCCTTTAATCTGAGGTCTATCTTTGATGTTGAGGTGTGTTTCCTCTATGAAGCAGGATGGATTGTGTTTTCACCTTTATTCTGTTAATCTCTGATTTTATTATTGAATTGAATTCACTGACATAGAGAGATACCAGTGGCCAATTAATGGTAATTCCTTTTATTTCGCTGTTGGTGGTGGTGGTGGTAGTGATGATGGTGATACTGGTGGTGTGTATGCATGGGTTTTCTTCATTTTGGTTAACATAATGGTTTTTCAATAATGTCTTACAATTAGGCGAGATTCTTGAGGACAACCAAGATGATTGGCAATCGCCTATAATATTTGGATATCTATACAGAAAGTTTTGGCAGCACTCAATCATGTCCTTATCCCTCCAGGAAACATCTTATATATACTTTAAGTTCATCCCTGATCCACTGTCTCTTTTTGAGTACTTTAAAAATGCATTCATGTAGCTTCTACAACTACTTTTGTAGAGGAATTATTTAGCAGAACTGTGACAAGAGATTTATATGTTTTTTAAATATAATAATCATACAGACCAACGTGTAGAAAGTTTGGTTCCCATGTAGTTATAGCATCACATCTTGATAGGTTTGTCAATTAATGGATTTGTATCAGTGTGAGTGTTGCAATGACAGTTGAGACAATTAGAAGGAGGTACAAAATACATTGACAGAATAGGCTATTAGGGACATGAATTTTATTTGAGGATCATCATTTGTCACTACTTTGACCATCCATTTCTCTGAAATGAGATAAACAGTGATTTTTTTCTATTTAACCCATACTGTGATATTGATCACTCCACAGACTAAATGCAATTGAGGCAGATAAACATAGGCTAACACATTTGAACTCATTATCAAAGTCTGATTCTTCTGGGTAGTGACAGAAATTAAATAACAGAAAGTGTGACTATTGAGAATTGAGAAATAGGTTTTGTGCTGTAACTATTTAATTACCATGCCCTATGAACATCTAAATTTAGTGCGTATAATTTAATAACTAAAAAGCTATTAACAGGAAATCTGTCTACCTGAGCTGATGGGTTTCTAAGTCTGGAAAATTTTTCTACATCTAATCCAGGTCTACGGAGTTTGTGACAGAGAGTTGAACTTATATTTGTTCTTCGAGCCTCACTTCAAAGACCATGCAACTTCAATAACATGGACTTTTACACCAATGCCACCCACATCTATGTCTTTGGTATCTGTGACGAATAATCTAGTTAAATATTAAGTGCAGTTCTTGCTAAATTTGTATTTCCTGTTTTTTCTTTATTTATCTGTTTTAAGTATTAGGCTTTTAAATTTTTTAATAGCTTTACTTATTCTGGTCACCTGGTGATCCAAGTAAGTATGTAAGTTTTCAAAATTTAGTAAGACAGATATTCTAGTATAATATTTTATTAACAATCTAGAGAAGAACATGAATTCTAGCTATCATCATGATCTATTTATATAATTTTATGAGAATATGCCAAGGTATTTACACTTTTCTAAAAAATAATTTTAATATTTGATGATATATTAGCTTTAAGTTAAGTGCTGAAGAAAATTTGAAGACCTGTACATTTTATTTTTCTATAGTTGTTATACATACAAAAATTTCAATACTTATAACATTATTTACCTCTTAATATTAATGAAACTTTTATATTAAATAGCCAGAGATGAAACATCTCTGTTAAAATAAATTTTCCATCATGTTTTGCCAGGATTAGAAGAAAATTCATGATTATACAATAATTCTTACTAATTATACTTTTCAAATTTTATTTTATAAATCAAATATTTAAGTGAAAAATAAATATTTTATGTCAGTCACAGGCTCCTGAAAATTTAGTATACTAAATACACTCATTAATTTCAAGTAAATATAGATAAATAATAGATTAAAAAGAAATGTTTTCTGCTCAGTTTTCTTGGCTAAGGATACCACTAACACAGGACAGGTATGCTTTTCATGTGTAGATAAGCAGTGTATGGGTTCTGATTAAAGGGGCCTTTGAAATATTTGATACCTGTGCTTGACAATAGCAAATTACTCTATGTTTTGTCCCATTACTATTTTGTTTCTTTCCTCCATACTCTGAGCTGAGCAAGCACATGAGGCCATTCTCAGAAGTTTCATAAACTTTGAAACACATTAAGGGAGAAGAGGTTAAAAAAGAATAAATGCAAATTAGCTACATGAGACTTTTAGTGGAGACCTGGTGATGGATATGCAAATTTCAGTTTGGACTAATATATACTTTTTAGTACTTACAAACTAATAAGAATTATTAATAATATACTAATAATACTGAAACAGCAACATCCAGATAGGGATAGATGCCCAAGCATAACCACACAAATTAGTTATTAGTTTTATTAACAAAACTTCATGAATTTGAAGACAGCAATGTGGAGACAAGTGCAGAGTTCTCTGTTACATTAGCTGTATGTGTCTGAGTTCAGTGTCATGTGAGAATTAAATGAAGAATCAAGAGCAGAATTATGTTAAACTAAAAAATAATTTAGATAAAATAAATCAGTGATTCTCAACCTTCCTGTTCCTGCTAACATTTAAGACAGTTCCTCATGTTATGACAACCTCATTTTAATAAATTCCTCTCATTATTATTATGATGATTAATTTCTATATAATAAATGCTGTTATGAATTACAATGTAAATATAATGTAGGTGTTATTGAGCTCTAAATAAAATGGTAGATAAAAGTAACAAATATGCATTTTAATTAGTAAATACCTGATCTTTGATAGTTTTTAATATTTTATATGATTTGAGAGATATTAAATATAACCTAGTGATATATATATATATATATATATATATATATGTGTGTGTGTGTGTGTGTGTGTGTGTGTGTGTGTGTGTGTGTGTGTGTTTATGGATGGATGTATATCACCTTTGATAAATATGTAATATTTCTTGATAACATAAATTGAAGCATTCCAAAAGATATTGATTTAATTCTAAAATAAGTGTTCATTCTCAGATGCAGTGATTCATCTAATCCAGACAGCATGCATTTATTTCTATATTTGCATGATTCTGGTAACTTAACATTTTGTATAAGTGCTGAATGAAGATAACTCAGTATAATCCCATATCCCTAGTATGTGAAGTCCATAATACAAATGTTGGAGCATTTTTTTTCCTTATTCACTGTATAACCAGTATGAATAACTTTCTTAGCAACCACCAATGCCTAGAAGAAGAAAAAGTGCCTAATTCAAATGTAATTTAGGTAATTTACCAGCATTTTGGAATTAATTTGAACAAAATCTCATGGAAAAATTAGAAATACTAAGTCATGTACAAGGTCTTGTACTGTAAGGAACATATTCCAATATATTGGTGGACTGGGAAGACTGTGAGTAACCACAAGTCTAATAGTTGAGAGAAAATCTATGCTGCAAATGTTATTTAGAGTGTTGCTTTTATCTGAAGTCTTTTTATTTCCTCTTCCTCTATCAGGGAAATACAATCAGATGTTTACAATAACAGAAAGACAAAAGTTGGAGGTCTTGTGGGGAAGAGAGTTAAAGTCATTGTTAATGTACTGGGTGTTGAGCTGGATCTCAAAGTATGCATTGTAATAATAATGAACCAGAAATGGTATCAGTTTATAAGTCAGTAAAAGTTCATTTTATTTTTTATTACATTTCAATTTTTTTCATATAAGTCAATAGTATCGCTTCCTCTCCCCCTTCTCTTCACATGAACTTCACACTTTTGTATTGACTCAACTTTGTAAATGTGTTTATTTCCTCAGACAAAAGGATGACATGAGAAGCATTCCTAACATGTTCTTGCTCTTTCTAAACTCCCACTGGCTGGTTCAACTCAGCTGTTCTGGCCTAAACTCTTCTCCAAACTGGTTGATTCAAATTATGCCTATATCTGATTTACTGGTTTGCTTGGCCTCAAACTATTCTGGCAATAGGCTCTAATATTGTAGCTCCTTTTCATAATCTGGTTCATTCTGTCTTTACCTGTGTCTAACGTATTCTGTCTGCAACCTGTCTCTGTTAAACTGCCAGAAAAAAAAAAACTCTTAGAAAACAAAACAAAAACACAAAATCCCTTTTAGCCATCGTACATTGCTCTTAAGTAGCCTCTCTTTCCTGTACTGTTCTCCTAATAGTTGTGTATATCCTATTTCTGAATCATTCTGTCAAATTTTTCTCTGATTTTTCATTTTGTCTATTCCTCAATTAATTGTCATTTTCAATCATGTCTGCTTTCCTTTATATAAACTAACCTTCCATCATTGTTTCTCATTAAATGTACATAGTAAGGGTGTGTCTGTATTCCAGCCAGATACTACTGTAATCCAATGTTTAGCTGTTGATGCCAACAAAACTGATAAAAATCCAATCAGAATAAGAGAAGTATCAACATGAAAGGATGACACATAAAACTGATCTCCATGAAATGAGGACTACTGAAAAAAGGCAGATCAGGTGGGCAGACTGGAAAACCTCCATGATGAAATGGACATTTGCTGAGGGACAGATTATGAGGCCTGCAGTTATGAAGGATCCAAGCATCAGCATATCTTCATAAGGACTTTCAGACTGCTAAGTTTATGGGATTAATCATTGTTTCTGGTGCTTTCTCGTTGGGAATAGCTCTACCTCAACACCCAGATATACGAGTCCTAGGCATAAACTCAAAAGATGCTTTATCATACAACAAGGATAGTTGCTCAATTATGTTTATAGCAACTTTATGAGTAAAAGGCAGAATTTGGAAACCACCTGGATGTACCTAAACCAAAGAATGGATAGAGATGTTACATTTACACAATTGAATACTATTCAGCTATTGAAACAGGGAAATTATGAAATTTGCAGGCAAATGGATGAAACTGGGAAAGATAAATCTGCATGAAATAATCCAGACGCAGTAAGACTCATGGTGTGTACTCATTTATAAGCGGATTTTATCTGTATAGTACAGGATAATGGTACTGCAATTCACAGGCTCAAAGAAGATAAGTAACAAGGGATGCCCAAAGAAAGGTGCTAAAATCTCACCTAGAAGAGGAAATAGAAAAGACAGAGGTAGTGTTTGAAGAGAGGTAACAAAGTAGAAGAGGGATCACAGAAAGATATGAGGGTGGAGACCAGACTGGGGAGAGCATGAATAGAAATAAAATTGACCATGGGAGTGGTTAAGAAAGAGAACAAGAAAGGAGAGGGGGCACAGAGAGAAATGAGAGTAGAGCGCATACCTGGGGAAAATAAGGGTGGGTCAACAGGAAGCCTTAAAAAGAATAGAAACCATGGAGGGGGCCATCTCTGTGACAAGCAAGAGATCTAACACAGGGTAGGCTTCTGGGAGTCATGGGGGTGACTCTATCAGAGACACCTAGTAGCAGGAGTCATGAAGAGTAAAGAAGCTACCCTCTTCCCAGGTAGGTCTCATAGTGAAGGGAGGGGAACACCAATCCACCCACAAAAATTTACCCTTCCTACAAGATGTTTAGTGATCAAGATAGAACAGAGCAGAGATTAAGGGAATGTCCAGCCAATGCCTGGCCCACCATGAAACCTACCCCATGGAAGAGAGGCAACCTCTATTACTGTGCAGCAGATTAAAACAGATGCTGGGTTTGGGCAAAGTGTACAGAGTCTTGTAGAAAGGTGTGGGAAAGGATCAAAGAACCTGGAGGTGACAGGAGGTCCACGAAAAGACAAACAGAGCCAACTAGCTAGGGCCCAGAGGGCCTTGGGGAGACTAAAGCATCAGCCAAGGAAGATGCATACAGTGGAAGTAGGCCCCATACTGAGATGTAGCTGATAGGCATCTCAGGCTTTATGTGGGTATCCTAGTAAGAAGAGTGCAGTCTGTTTCTGCTATGGACTCTGTTGTCTGCATTTTGATCACTTCCCCTTGGAAGGACTGCCTTGCCAGGCCACAAGAGCATGTGGTCAGTCCTGATGCAACTTGATGAGCTGGGATGGTTAGATACAAGTGGTCCCTTTTTCTAAGTAATAAGGGAGGGGATGGGAGAAAAAGGAATGAAGGTGGGACTGGGAGGAGAGGAGGGAGGGAGTGGATATTATTTAGATGTAATGTGAATGAATAAATAAATTAATTAATAATCAAATTAACAAATAAGTAAGTAAATGTTTCTGTTTTAATGGTTTAAACATTTAACAGAAAGGGCAAAGATAGAGAGGAATTTTTAATCCAGCAGCATGTTTGTTCTGGCAGTGGCTCACATAAAAGAATTTCTAGGTCTATATGATGCAGCTGAGATGCAAACAGGACCCGAGTGAAAGCATGATATAGCTGGAATTAAATATATCTTTTTAGTGCACACCTTTAATCTCAAATAATGTAAATAAGGTTAGCTCAAAGTAAGAAGCAGTCTTATTTGAAAATGACATCTAATGGAGGGACAGACAAAGTGACAAATTTTAGAAATATTTGATAGAATGAGACAGAGATAGGACTCCAACTCTTAGGAGAATAGGACAGGAAATAAAAGCTACTTATGAGTGACATAGGAAAGACAAAATGGTGGTTTTTCTAGTAACAGATTTAAAAGAAGAGAAATAAGCTGACATTACATTTTTGTGAGTGTCTACAGTCTAGCAAGGCAAACTTCTAGATTGTTGTAATGAGACAGTCTATCACAAGTTTATTTTTTATGTGGTTCCAGAAGTCTCCTCTCCTACTTATACATTGGCTATGGGAAGTAGATTGACTCTTAGTATATAATATATAATTATAGTATATCAATTAATCCTGCTTTTTCCTTTGTCTTTATAAAAATAAATTAATCTATGTAAAATAAATTTTTGTTTGAAACCCTTTTCAAGTGCTCAGTCTTGTTTAATTTCTTCACAGTGTTAGTATTAACTTAGTATTTTCTTGTTCTTTCCTGACTACTATTTCTTTTGTTTTTTGATAGTATAATACAATTACAATATTAGAATCTTCATTTTTCTCCCCTATATGCTCCTATAGGCACCTCCTTCTTTTCTTCCAAATTCCTGATCTCTGTATTCATAAATATTATATATAAACACAATTGATTCTATGTTATCATAAATATAAATATAACTTGCTTAGTCTGCACAGTGTTACTTTTAGTCTTTCTCAAGGAAAAGCACACCAATGTGTTACATAATACCAGTTGTCAACTCTGAAAGCTTATACAAAGTAACAAAAGTAAAAAGGTTTTACTACTGTTACATTAACTTGCCATAAATGCTTGATGAAAAATAGTGTTAATATCTCCTTAAAATTAGGCATGATGCTTTACTAGGCTCCCAATTATAACAAATAAGCCATTGAAATATCTGCCTCATATTTGAAGTTCAAAATATATTTGCATGTTTCTCCTGCTCCTGGCCTTTCCACCACCGAAAGATGGTTTCCAGGTACTGTTATTACTATCATGTGCATTTCAAAACATTACATGTAGTGTGGGCCTGAGTCCAGCCCAAATATATCCTATAAGATCATAATTGGCTTGGTGAATTTACCTTCAAATGGCTCAAAGCTCTCATCAATGAGGGAAGCATTGTTTTTTAGTAAATGGAATCAGGTGCTACACTTTTATCTTTGGAGAAATGATGATGTCCTTGCACTACAAAATATAAAATCTGAAAATTATTTTGGAAATTAATTCTGCTAACGTTTCATCTTTTGCCTTCTCCTCTGTGCTCAAAATCTAAAATTTTCCTGTAATAACTGACCTTTTATTCTACACAAGCTGTTCAAAAGAAATACCTTCGCATTACATAATTTCCTGAGTGCTTCAAATTTCTCATGTTCCTTTGGAATTTTATATTGAACATTTGTGTTTGGTAACTAATACTAAGGTTGTACAAAGTTTTTTGAAGAAAACACATTTCTGTATATAATTAGAACTGTGAACTTAACCAGATTATATGAAATTGTTTAAATCATTTCTGAGGCTCCTCTTTAGGCACAGTAGGCAGTGAGTCAGTCTCATAAAATCATTTTTGTCTCTAATGCAAATGACTGGGATTAGTGTGGTTTTCACGCAGAACAACAGAAGCTTGTGTTATGGACTAGTAGAAACAAAAGGATCAAATTTAAACAGTTGTAGGAAAATTATATTTTTAAAAATTGTCCAGGACATTAGAAAAACTCTCTAATAATTAGAATTTATTTTATGACCTTGGTGTTTAATTTAATGATTATTCAGTATCCACATTGCTATTTGCTCTTAAGGAGAAATCACACGTGAAGTAAATAGTAATTTGGACTTCTACAAATCAACACCTGTCAATCAATGAGTTCTTTGCCTAAATTAAAACAAAGATTCATATTAGCCTTGTTCTTTTTTTTTATTTTAATTTTATGTTGTGAATATTGCCAGTTTTGCAACTGCTCTTCCATCTTTGGGCAAGTGTTGCACAGGTTTCTATGTGGTTCTGGATGCTTTGATTAAGCTATTCTGTGTGATGCTGTATCTGGGATGTAGCATGATTCCCGTCAACAGACTCAGCTAATTAAGTTCTATAATAAAGGACTCTGCAGCCAAGAGCTAATTTAAAAATTAAACACTGAAAACAGAACAACATAATTTACTCCACATTTAAACGATTAAAGTTGACAGGACTATGACATATTGCTCTATTTGTAACACTGGAAAATATCCACATAAATTTTAACTTTTTTTTCATTATAACACTCAATATTTTGAGTTTTTCCCATATGTATCTTTTTTTCTAATCTGACTAGCTTTAGGGATTTCCTAGCAGTAGGCTTTGGCTGTGTAGTGTACATCAGCTTAGAATTTGGGGAACCCTCTGGCAGTATTGCTCTGTAGCCTCTGCTTCCCTATGCTTGATGCTTAAAGATGACACATCTCCAAGCTGGGAGATTTGAGATGGGAATTTGCTACTCTGTGATAGTAAGATAAGAGCATGGAGCTGGCTGTGTGATCTTTCTCCAGTCCCTCTGTTCAGTTTCATTTCACCTTTTCTTCCTCATGCATCAAAGGATGGAATGTACATGTTTCCTCAGGATATTTTCTGCTTCTAAAAGTGTCAAAATCATGGATTTTCCAGTTTAACATATTGGGTAAAACTTTCATAGTTGGATCCATGAAATGCCTGAAATTAATACTGGTGAGATGGACAAGCATATGGAATAATGGTTTGAGCTCTCTCCCTCTACCCCTTTTAGTAATAAGGAAGTTTAGGTTGCTTACTTCATGGGCGGTTCCCAAACATGTGTGTCAGCAATGTATCAAGTACTCAACTGCAAGTTTTTGTCCATTAACAACAGGCAAACTTAGGCAGATCCTATCCAAACACACTCACGTTGTGACGAAGTAGAAGAGCAAAAGTTTCAAAATTGTTGTGATTACCTGGTCACACACATGATAAGGAGATACTTCAAACACACTTTTATGGAGTCCCTACTTGCCATTTTATGACTATGTATATATAACTTGGCAAGCATATACTTAAAATCAAATGCGTTAGTAGAGGCACGTATTTAGTACATAAACAATAACAAACTATTCTATCAAATAAAATAAGAGCAGTTTAACTAAACTCTTGTTAATTCTCCTCTCTTGCCTTTCACCTTGCGCCTACTACTACTACTGTTTTTTTGGACTGATACAATATCTATTGCCTTCCAAATACCTATCCTTATACCCACAGATTAACATAACCCTTACCCCACATCGAAGTAACTTTTTTTTTGCAGCCTTCAGAAAACAGCTGGACAAACATAAATGATTACTGAATGTATTGTGTCCTTCCCAAGGGGAGACATCTCTAACACAATCTGGACACCCAAAAATCAAGAAAGTCTGGGAAATGTAGGCAGAATTACTGTAAAGATTAGACTACATAGAGGGCTCTATAAAAGAGTGTCTTCCAGACATAGTGGTGATGTTGCAACCTTGAACTCTTAGCAAGTATGTTTGCCTGCACTAGACCTTTAAAAGACTACAGCAGATAACATTGCAGCATTTATGCTGAAATGCCTCTCAAAGTCCCACATCTAGCTTAACAACTGTGGGCAGTGAGGAGCTGCTAAGTGCAGGGAGCAAAGTTCCTTAAGAGACAAGGCTCATGATTGACCATAGTTCATATAGACAACATTATTTGGGCTCCATAGACTTTTACACACACACACACACATACATACACACACACACACACACACACACACACACACACACACACACACACACACACAAAGACACACACTAAGACAAAGTGGTATTAAATTTACAGGATGATACACTTAGGAAGACATGGTAGAAGTTGGAAAGAGAGGTGAATGGCAGATATGATCAAAATGCAGTGTTCTCAAGTATGAAATTCCCCAAAACAGACAGATAGATGATGATGATAAAGATAGATGATAGATCGATAGATCGATTGATAGATAGATGAAAGATAGATGCATGCATGCCTGAATGCAGGCCTATTAGTCACAAACAACATTAAATTTAACAGAAATACATATAGTTGAATTGCTGATTCAGAACATACTAAGCTTTGTGTTCCCAAAAGGTGGAGGCTATTATTTGGTATATAGAAACAATGTGATATAGGTAAACATAAGCACACTTTAATAAACTGATATTGTGACCGTCAGTTGCTTTAAGACTGTGGGACATCGTGCAGAAGCCACTGGATCTTAGACTCTTGAGTCACTGGTTCACATTGTCCATGTGAACAACACAAATGATGCCTTTTCTTCTAAGTAACAACCATCTCAATTTGTGGTTCCATAAAAGCAAACAGTTTACCAGTTGCTTTTTTTTTTTATCAAGTTCCTAAAAGGCAAGATATATCACTGCTATATCATTGATATGATTTGACATACAGAAATCTCAATAATCATTTTGAATAATATAGGCATTAACATATTTGTTTAGTAAAATACTCTTTTGTTATCATCTATATCTACTCAGATTGCCCTATGGTTTGTAAAAATCTTTCGGGATATTGTGGTAGAATATCCCTAAGCCAATTATATTTTAACACCTTCTATAGATAAATTGTATACATTTAACTAAGTTTTTTTTTAGAATATTTGTGATTTTTCTTTCTTTTCTTTTTTTTTAATATTTGCCACACATTCTCCTTCTTTCATTTTTTTAAATTTTATTAATTTATTCATATTACATCTCAATGGTTATCCCATCCCTTGTATCCTCCCATTCCTCCCTCCCTCCCTCCCATTTTACCCTTACTCCCCTCCCCTATGACTGTGACAGAGGGGGACTTCCTCCCCCTTTATATGCTCATAGGGTATCAAGTCTCTTCTTGGTAGCCTGCTATCCTTCCTCTGAGTGCCACCAGGCCTCCCCATCCAGGGGACGTGCTCAAATGTGAGGCACCAGTGTGAAAGTCATACCCCACTCTCCACTCTGTCCCGTCCATTGGCTAGATCTAAGTATGAGTTTGAAGTTTACGGCCTGTACTGTCCTCGGCTAATACTAACTTATCTTTATAATTGCTAGAGAAGTATGGTCAGATGGCCATGAAAACCTACTTTTCATTTCAACCAATATTTAAATACAGAGCATCCAAATGAAATGGACATAATATGCATACATTCTTAATAAACTTTTATTTTGTTTATCTCATATTTCTAAATCAAAATAAAAATATAGTTCACATACACTCAGATAAAACACATTCTTTTCTGTAATGCTTTTGAGGGAAACTTACTCATATGTAAAACCTCAAAATTCTCACAAAAATTTTGGACTCATTCTATGTAAGAAATTAGGCTAATTTGAAGAAAATACATGGATTTTAGATTTTATTAAAATAATAATGTGAAATGATGCTACTCAAGTTACTCTGACCAGAAAAACAGTGAGGCTCTATGGACATGCCTCGGTAATTAAAAACCTTCATTTCTCTTTCAGAGAAATGGGCCGAATAAATAAATACATACATAAATATTTTTTTAGGAAAAAGTAAGTGTAGCTCATTAAACAAATACACAGTCACCTTTGTTTTCTAATTCTACACTTGAGTACAATGATAGTGACTACTTTTAAGGATCAAATATTAATTTTATTGTATTTTTCTATTGTGTGATTCCTCACATGGGGGGGGACATGCCCCTCCCTATCTGTCCTCTTTTATTACAATATATCATAGGAAGCCACTCTCAGTCCCTAACTGTATTTAGTGCAGAGGTTGGTTAATTTAGAATCTGTGACGTGAATTATCCCAAACTTCGTAGTCTTATCCATTTGTCCAGTATACAATGTATTATTGCTTCATTAGCTATGGAATTCTAATTACATATTTTTCTTATTCTTATCATAGTTTGGAGGATCACATATTTCCCAATTATCCACTGAAAACTAAATGTAAGCCCTGTATTTATTTATTTGTATATGAAGACAACAGATATAAATCAGAGCTTTCCTTACAAAAGTGGTAAAAAACTAATACAGCTTATAGCTTGCTAACATCTTATCCCTAGAGCAAAGGTTAACAGCCATTTTATATTTATAACCATATCATGAATATTTATATATGCTAAAACATAAAATCTCTGCTGTAACTATCCAGTTTTACATTCAAAGTATGAAATTGGCCATATACGATATGAAAACAACTGACATAATTTTGATCTCATAAAGCTTTATTTATAGACATAGGTGGTAACATCTGCTCCAGGGTTACAGTTTTCTACACTACCAGCAACTGCGAAGAGGAACATACATATCAGAAATCTAATAGTGTCCTAAAACTCTCCTGTTGTTTTCTATTTGTAACATTTATTTTCCTTTACTTTTTTTGTTGTTGTTGTTGTTTTGGTTGTTTGTTTAACTTTTATTTGTTTTAGTTTTAGTTTTCAACTATTTATAACATCTCTGGTGGTTGTGTGCTCATATTTTTCTACCCTGTATTCAAAGTTGCCTTTATAATTATATTTTTTAACAATTCTGATTTGGTGTTTCAGAGGCATTCTAAAACTGAGCATATGAAAAACACGTTCTTATCCTATTTGTTTCTTCCAGAGTATGTTATGTATTACCTTCATGACTCTCAGAATAAAAGCAGTGTGGGATGATATTTTTTACCAGGTTTACATAAAATCAACCAAAAGCATGGTTGGGATATATCTGTATCTATATCTATATATCTATTTATCTATATCTATATATAATCTATATCTATATATGTATATCTATATCTATCTATCTACATATATATGTGTATCTTATATATAACAACATATATATATTATTAAAGCTTGATCTTTAACTTATATTACCATAGAACTATTAAGATGAGCCCCTTATAGAGAGTATCCGACTACCCTCAACAAGACAGTAGCAAACAAAACAATTCACCATATTACTAAGGAGACCAACACGAAGTTCAAAGGAAAAAAGCAGTAGAGAGTGCAAGTGTCACAGATGCCATGGCAATGTTCCTGCTACTCTGCACATCAGTTGCTATAATATCCAATTTTACTTGAAGTCTTTAATCTCTCTTGTCAATTTACCTTAAATTATGGACTACACATATTATTACCCAGCCTTTGCTGCTGTGCAAAAATGGTGCTAGTGGCATGAAATTCTTCATAATGGTTATACAGGCCATCTTTTATTTTACACCTCCTTACATGTCTAAATAAATCTCCCACTAAATGGCATGGCAACCTGGTTTTCTAGTCTGAATCCAAAAGTGGTTAGTTTCAATGGAGAAGCTTAGATTGAAATAAAGAAGCACTGTGTGTGTGTGTGTGTGTGTGTGTGTGTGTGTGTATACATACATATATACGTATGTATATATATATATATATGAAAGTACATGTAGAATTTATAGAAGAAAAAATTCATAGAATGGCTAAGTTCATTCTTGAGCTATTGGAGTTTCATATGGCTAATGAAATTTATTGGTATTCAAAGTAACAGTGAGATTTTGGCTTTTTTCATGCTCTATTTATTTATTCCTCTAAAAGACTTATTTTTTGCTGGGCATGGTGCTGCACACCTTTAATCATACCACTCAAAGGACAGAGGCAGGCAAATCAATGTGAGTTCCAGGTCAGCCTGGTCTACAAAGGGAGTCCAGCACAGGCAAGGCTACAGAGAGAAACCCTGTCTTGAAAAACCACAAAGAAAGAAAAACAGTTATTCTTTACTTGGCTCAGATTTATAAGTAGAATCTCTCAGTGAGGAAAGTCTAGGCTCTTATGTGGCAATCTGTTCCCAGCCTTACTCTTTGGCTTTCTTCCTTCTCTTTGTCAAAAGCTTAGCATATCTTGTAGCCTCTTCTTTGTTTTCCTTAGTGAATATTTTCTTCCAAACAGCATGTTTGTGTTAGTATTGCAGGACATGTGGAGTAACAAAATGCTGATTATTGGGTGCTTTGGCTCTGGGCTTCTTACTTTTTTAGCTTACTTTCTTCAAGGATTTTGTGTTCTCTGTAAAGATGATTTCCATCATCAATATTTGTTAGAGATTTTGCCATTTTAACCTTTATTGAATCTTAGTTTTTTCACATAGAAGATGAAGATACCACACTACTAAAACTTTCAGGATAATGCTGGTAGTCACAATGATAGCGCTGCATCACTTTTTATAGTTGCATAATATCCATAGACTTCTACATCTATTTGTATGATTTTTTTCATTAACTAACTGATGGGAATGTTGTATAATTCTACAATTTTCTTCCTGTAACATATAATGCAAACATACTACAATGTAGATTGCTTATATAATATTTATTTCTTTTCCCTTGGGCATTTTCCAAATATTGGAATTGTTGGATATTGTGTTAAATAAAATGAGGGACAGAAATAAGTACAAAAAACTTTAGCTTCTACAGAAACTAAAATATCTAATTTTATAGAAATAGAACAGTTGCAGACAGACACGATTTATGCATTTCTGTGTGCAAATGGATGTGGTATATGAGAGACTGTGTGTACATATATTGTACATATATGTATGACTGTGTTTATGATAGAGAGTATATACATGTGTGATAATATATATGAGATATAGAGACAGATGTGTGTGTTGCAGAAAGAGGTTGTATATGAGTGATAGTGCAAAACTCTGTGTGTGTGTGTGTGTCTGTGTGTGTGTGTGTGTGTGAGAGAGAGAGAGAGAGAGAGAGAGAGAGAGAGAGAGAGAGAGAGAGAGAGAGAGAGAGAGAATATGTGTGAGTGATGTAGTGTGCATGTTTTGGAGGATGTGGGTGAAATCAATTAGAACATACAAAGTTAAAACAAGAAAGGCAAAAATAATTTCTGTTCCTCTACTTCCAAGCAGCATTAGTGCATTTGATATTATATTGAATAATTTAAGTGAGAGAGTTTAATTATTGTCACATCCTAAACTACATTGTCGTTTGAGACATAGTTAAAGATTGAGAGGTCACAGTCTTTAACATTTAACAAAAGTTCCACAATCATATTTCAACCAAGCTTTTTAATCTTAGTGTAGAGTGAAGTGTTTCCTCTGGCTTTACTCGTCTGATTCTCTCTGCAGACCTCTCCCTCTCAGGAGTAGCCATCCCTAACTGCACTATTCCTTTAGTGTTGTAGGCTTGGTGAGCACACCTGTCAACTTGTATTTAGAAGGTTTTAGGCTCAACTGCCCTGTCTCTGTCCCCTGTGAATGTTCTTCCTTCACGATTTTCAGTCACTACTTTAACATGGTATAAAAAGTAAGTTCCAAGGTATAATTTGAACAATTTATATGAACATTTTAAAACATAATTCTCTGTAGTCCATAAACATTGATCAGAAACATATATGTCATGCATCAATTAACTCTTCTGAAACCAAGAAAAGGAAGAGGGAAATTATGTGGGAGAGTTAGATGCTAGCACATGTTCCTGTCAAAGTGCTTGATCTTGTTTCTATTTTGCTACAACTAATTTTAACTATAGCCTGGTACACATAAATATTCCTCCTCACTTACACAAAGCTCCTGGATCTGCCTCACTGACTCTGTCAATCTTTTCCCTTTTTTTTGAATGACATGTTTTTATTGTAATCAAGGTTAGCTTTTATGACCATCAATGAAAACAATGCAGCATCATCAGCATCTTTCTATAATAAATATGTTTTTCATCTCTACATATGGGATAACAATTGTATTTTTTACCTGGAAGTTCTTAATATATCTTACAATTTCTATCATAGAAATTTAGTAGAAAATAGAAATATTTTGGTTATAAACTAGCAACTCTTGTCCTAGGACAAAAATTCAGAAAGAATGAATGAGGCCAACATCAAGTCTTCATTGGTTTCTGTGCATATAAAAATGATCAAGGTATACAAATTGTGTTAGACAAATTACATTTCTGTAACCATGAATTAAAATTGAATCATTCTGCAAAATACTAATACTTCTATTAATGTAAAGATAATCTGAAAATATGTAAATATATCAAAATATATGTTGAAAACATAATTCTATGAGACAAAATATGAGATACCAGAAAGTTTTGTTGATCTGTACTACTTATTAACTAAATTTACTTACAAAAATGTTACTTTAAAATTCTAGAGAATGCATAGGCAAGCCACTGAACCACATTCAACTGAGTTTCATAACTATTCAAAGTATAGCTGAGAATTTGTAGGTAGGCCCAGTAAAACATGGAAATGCTCTGTAACTGTCTATGGCAGAAAAAAACAGCACTTCTTTAGTACAACCCAGAGCAACTGTGAACAAGAAGAGCATTGGAGTGTGTTCTACAGGAGAGTGTCCTGGGTAAGCTGAAGGTTGTCCTTTTCAAAGCGTATCCATTTATCCCTTAGTGTAAGTTTAATCAATATGCCTAATATTTTCAGCAAGGGCATTTCAGAATGCAAAGAACAAGGCTTCATGAGTTACCCTCACTCATTCAAATGCTTGCCCTCAGGGAAGCTTGTCCTCAGTGGAGTTGTATCTCTAAATTGTATTTGCACGCAGCATAAATGAACAACCTGATTCCATTTGCAGTGGATTCCCCTCAGAAATATCAGGGCTTGTCAAAAAGGAAACAAAATATTGGCAAGGGCACCTTTGTTTTCTGCACATTTTTATAAATGAATTGTTGTTCTTAGTCAAATAAATCCAGACAGGCAGCCCAGAGAATTACAGGCTGAGGCTCTGCAGTGCCTCTTGGAGTTCTTACTTGTTTGCACGTTCCCATTGTGTAAAACTACCTTAGGGGGAAGTCTGCATTTTGGGGTATGGAGATGTTCATCATGAACACTAAAGCATACCTGCTGTCTGGACCTCACCTTCATGACCTTCTGAGAAAGCTTCAGCTGCTCTTACAACCTTTAACTTGCTGACATCAAAGCACCTCCTGGAGCTGATTTTTCCTCTATTTTGGTTGATTTCATAAAATGTCAAATGAAATATGTCTTCTGGGGTCAGAAATAATTTACTCTTCATCATTTTGTGCTTCCTTGGCATTTACTCCTTGTTATTATTATTTTTTAACCATTATGCTTTTATTAATGAGGGTTGGAGTAGCCTCAGGCTGATTATGCAATGTGGAAATGTAAAACATGTTTACCTGGGAGTTTTTTGTGCCCTGACAAGCAGACTTTCAGCCCTTAAGAGAAGTATAGTAAAATAATTTAAGTGAGTGGAAAATAACTCAAAATAACTTCATGTATTTGCCTCCGACAAGGACTATGAACACCAACTTTTTTCTAGGAGTCCTACATTAGTTCCCCCCACCAAATTAAAACTCACTGCAATGGTGGACAGAAAAAAATATTTTTAGCTCTTGATTATTGCCCACTGTTTGAGTAGAGACAAGTAAATGCCCCTTTGGATTTTCTTATGAAGGGCTAAATTCACATATCTGATTTCCCTGTACTAGATTCATACTTAATATAACAAATACAATGCAAATATAATTATCCCTAAAACAAGTATCTACGGATGTGAATATAATCCATGCTCAGAGAATTTTACACATGAACTGTCAGTATACATTTAGGAAGAGTTGTCTCCAGTTTGCATTTTGGAAAACACATAGAGGGTGAATTCTTACTTCTATTAAAGCCTTCAGCTGCTGATATGTTCTATGATTCAAGCACAGAATACACAGAAGAGAATCACAGGTAAAAATGATGTATGCTACCATACTTATATATTTCTATACCCCTTTCTTTCTTTTCAACCCCATCTCCATATATACAAAAGAAAGATAGAGGAAGAGAGACATCCCTGAGTCCAACCTCATTTTCTCTCTGAATAAGACCAATCATACATATAAGCAAATCTCAATTAAAACAAGCATCTGTAGCTCAAGAGGGAAAACATAAACCTACCCAACCCCACCTTAGGGGAAAAGGGGTGTCATTTTCTTAGGGTTTTTTCTTGCTTATTTTGGGGTGATTAGTACCATTGTAGGGGCCCAAATAAATTTGGAGAACAAGGTTAATCAAACCAGTAATAGTATGTGTGGTCCTGTTTCCAAATATTGAAAAAATGCCAGATTTAATAGAAGTCCTATGTGAGACAGTATGAAATACTGGACCAATTTCTATGGAAGCTTTCTTTGAAGCTATCCTTAACCAAAGGCCTTATTTGTTGCTAACAAAAAAGATTATCTTTAAATCATTGGTAAATCGTTAATATACAAAATAAGATTAACTTTGATACACTGATATAGAATTGATATTTAAGACTATTCTCCACACACTATATATATATGTTTATATATAGAAATATATATATATATATTTCTACTCTAATATGAGGTACTGTACCCATGCTACTAGATTATAATGCAAACCTTACATTCAATACCTAGAAAGTGCTATTGCAGGTTGATGAGGATAATTAAGTAATACAAGCCAATTGTTATTTGGTCAAATTATGATCATGTCAACTACCAGCTATTTTTAATCACAAGAACATACAACCTACTTTTAACAGATATGTATTATCCTATAGATAAATAAGGTAAAATTGTTAGATAAAGTTTTCAAAGCCTCAGAGACCCTCAGAATATGCCATTTAAAAAGCTTTTATTCATTCTTCAGTTGAGAGACATCTAGGTTGTTTCCATATTCAGGCTATTCCTCATCTATGTTCTTAGCAGCTTTATTCCTAATAGTCAGAAGTAGAAACCACCTAAATGTGCCTCAACGGAAGAATGGATAAAGAAACTGTAGTATATTTACACAATGAATTAATTTCAGCCATTAAAAACAAGGAAATCTTGAAATTTGCTGTCAAATGATGGAACTTAGAAAAAAATCATCCTGACTGAGGTAACTGAGACCCAGAAAGACACACATGGCGTATACTCACTCGTAAGTGCATATTAGCTGCATAATATAGGATAACTACACTACAACACAGAAACTGAAACATCAACAAAGGACCAGGAATGATGTGGACCTTGACCTTCTGCTCAGATGTAGTAGCACAGTCTCCTTGTGGATCCAGAAATGTGGAGAGCAGGGGCTACCTTGCACATGGCCTCTGGCCACCAAACTTAGATCATTTCCCCCTGGCAGGACAGCCTTGTCAGGCTACAGAGGAAGACATTACAGGTAATAAAGATGAGGCATGATAGGCTAAGGTCAGATGTTAGGGGAGGAGGGCTCCCTTTCCTGAGGACTAAGGGAGGGAGGGACTGGGAATGAGGAAGAGAGGGGGGCATCGGGAGAGAATGTGAGTCAGGGATACAATCCAGAAGTAAAGAATTTAAACTGCAGAACAAGCAGGCAACTTACATTGCTAATCCCACTATATGGGAATAGCTCTGAGACTGGCTGACACATGAATGTCTAGGCATAGACAGTGCTTCTTGTTAGCTACAGAACCCCCATGAATTACTGTTAGATACCATTCATCATATAGCATAAATGAAGATGTACAGATGTCTTCTTTTTCTGCTCATAGAAAAAACAGAGAACTAGCCTTAATTGTTCTGTGGATCACACATACCTTATATACTTATATTTTAGGACTGTATAATGCTTGTGCGAAATTATATGCTTTCAGAATAAAAGAACCAGACACTGACATTGGATCAGACCTGACAGAATGCATTCCTCTCAGTATGCTGGACACTGACAACCAGCATCCTTCATATTGCAGCACCAAGTGTTTCAACTGCTATTCCTCATCAGATCAAGTAGCTCCCAGGACACTTTCAAAGAAGGATTCCAATCCCAGTTGGTCTAGCATTTCAGATTGTTCCACACAGGACTCTAATTACACCTGGGATTTCTTAGCATTTAAAAACTGTACCACAATTGCTGGATGACCATTTCCCGAATTTTATTTGGGTAGATGCAAAGGTAATATTCGTCCCAAGTCATCCAGAAGAAACCTTAAGAGAATGATGGCACATTTTCTTTAAGGGGGGTCAGGTAGGATTTTGGTTGCTTTCTTGGGCTATGGAAGGTTAACTGGGTATTGGCTACAAGTAGGTATGGGTCTTATTTAGAGACATAAACATTAGACTCAGCGATGTCGCTCTTTTCCTTTATCTTACATTCTTAGGTTTGGAGATAGGGGTTGAAAAGAAAGAAGGGGGAAAATAGAAATATATAGGGAATATAGAACAAAAAATAGATTAGTGATTCTGCTCCTCAACTTAATCCCTCAATTTTCACTCACAAGGTTATTTTTAATTCACTGGTATAGAATTTTGTATATAAATGCAAAATAACTTTAATTCTAGATATTGTGGTATAGAATTCAAATGTAAGTTTAATCTTCACACACACACACACACACACACACACACACACACATATATATATATATATATATATATACATTCTAAAATGATGTATTATACCCATATAACTCAATTATAATACAAGGCTTACTTCCAAAACTTTGAAAGTGCTATTGTTGGCTGTTATTTGTTGATGAAATCATGGTCATATCAATTACTAATCTAGTTTTATCAAAGGAATATACATCTTAAGTACAGAACATAGATGTGATTCTATAGAAAGTTAAGGCAGGATAGTTAGATAAGGTCTTCAAATACCTCAGAGACATGCAGAATATGGCAGTTAAAATGTTTTTATTATTTTAAATATTTACTGACAATGAGACAAGTTAACTTGTAGTAACACCTAGCCTACCTCAAAGAGGATGACGAGCATCAAAAAAACTTCCTTATGTAGTTGGCTTCAAATGTGGCAAACAAGCCACTGTGGAAAATGTCCTCATTTCTACCACACACAGAATTCTGCCTAAAAAAGGGCAAGCTTGGATGCAGGCAAAGTCAAAGGCCAAATTCTGCCAAGACAGGGTAAGCAAGTCCTCAATATTTCCTGTCTCACAAATATATCTGTCAGCTATATTGAGCCAAAAAGCTGAAGATAATGCTCCAAGGTTATAGAGAGTTTGGGTGACTGTTCATGCAGTAAACTCTGTCATTCTTTTCCTTCTTATGTTGGAGGCTGCTAACCTGCACTTCCAGTTCAATGAAGTAATTAACTTTCCTTCTCATGTCCCTGATGGGGTTGAAGACCAGATAGTTTAGTCTTACATTTAACCTAAGCTATTTAGGGGTTAAGATATCTTTAGGTCTAGATAGAGGTTTTGAGTTTGCAATGATGACAGATGATATTGAATCTCCTTCAGAATTTTAGACTCACCAAGATAGGAAAGATGTTTTCTACAAGGTTGTCAAATGCTATTAACCAAAACACTTTGAATATAACATTCCTATGATCCCTAATTGTTTCGTGGTTCTTCTTGTTGTGTGTAATTTTTCTGTTTATGTGTAATAATATAAATGTATATGCCAATAAAATAAAAAATGTTGAATTTAAAAAAGTGATGAATGTCTCTCATCATATTAAGGCATCCATCTTATTTACTTGGCTCTCTTCTCTGTGATCTTTTGTGGTATTTTAATAATTCTTGAATGAACGTATACTTTCTTTTGGAACTGGGCACATTGGCATTTGAAATAGTTCATGACAACGATTGAAGTCCGTGTTTTGAGGCTGCCAGATGCAGACCTACTGAATGTGAGCATCTGATCTTTGTATGACCTAACAAGATCACACACTAACCGCAACTCATTGGGTAGCATGTGCTTTGTTTTGAATGATGCCATTAAACACCAATTACTATGATTGCCTTTCTCCAAAATATCAAGCTTCACAGAAGCAATGGATCATGTGAGTCAGAGTTCCAGGTTCAAGCTGAATTTGATTAGATGCCAGAAATCAATAAATTTGTAATTTAAGACAAATATTTTAATCTATTATTTAAAGTTTCATAAGAAAAGTGAAGTAGTTACAAGTGCTACATTGATTTATCATGATGGATACACAGTATACCAGTAATAAATACCCCATCCTAGTAATTGTGACATCCAAAGCTATAAGTTCTGGCTCTCTGGGTGACAAAATGGGGGAAGAAATGACAATTAAATGAGACCGGGAACCACTGAGAATGGAGGTCATGATTGCTTACTTCTGTACATTGTTATTCACAAAACTATTTAGTAACATTGTCCATGTAAATTGCTTACAGCTGTACTGTTTTCCCACCTACAGGCTATTTAAGCTACCAGATTCTCCTTTCATCCAGCAGTCTCACTCCACTCATGAATTTGTTTTCCTCAAGACCTGCACCCATTCTTAAATGAAGTCTATGACACAGCAGAATGACAGTTGTCTTTCATAGAACTGTTTTTTTTTTCTTAATGAGAGACAGAAGGGAATAGATATGGTAGGAAAGGGAGGGGAGAAGGAACTGAGAGGACTACAGGAAGGGAAAACTAAAATCTGATTATAGTATATGAGAAAAGAATCTATTTTCAATAAAATAAAAAAATTTTTAAAAGAAGTGGAAAAGTCATAAAATGACTACATATTAAAAAAAAAAAACACTGCCAGTTTTGCAGTACAGTTGTTTGCATACAAAAATGGAGTAAATAATGGGGTATCTGATAACATTACTGAAACAGAAAATTTAGATATTTTCCCTTTGAGAGTAGGAGATACAAAACTCTAAGACACAAGTTGCTATACACTTGCCCAGGTATAAAACTCAGTCATTTTCACCTTATCATTGATTTTAAAAATGGATGCATATTTTATAGTAATCATTACACATACTGCACAGAATCAGTAGCTGGTTTTTTTTAAAATATAAAATACAGTCTGATAGAATGACATTGCATTATGAAGACTGGGCATTTGTTTCTCTATACCAATACAGAAAAGCTAGGCGTATTTTTCAATGTGCTTGACAAAGCAGTGGCTTTACTTATAAAATGAGTTTTGTCCTCAACATCTATTACATGAAATGATGCAATTAAGCAATGAAGTTAAATTCTAGATGTCCCTTAGGACAAATAGTTTTGATTCTTGACCTCAAGAATCAGTTATACAACTCTCTTTATTTGAAATAACTCAAATTAAAATATGCCAAAAGTATTGTTTTCTATTAAGCATTGTGTGTGCAGCATGAGACATTTAAATATGTAAATGTCAGTGAATAATTAATCTCTCTAATAAACTATTGTAACTAGTAAATTTTATGTGATAATTAACAGAACTGCTTATCTATTATAACCCGAGTGATGAAATTGTGCAGCCATGGGAATTATGTAATAGAAAACTAGTTTTATTATTATAGAGCAAAAAACAGAGTCTCCATTTATTGCTTACAGCAAAAACATATGAAAGTGGGTATTCAAGGACACGTACCAACTGTTTGAGCACTTTCCTGGAATGCTACTATCTGCTAGGCTCTCTCTCCCTTAACTTCCTTAGCAATGAACACTGAGAACACTTAGCTTTGTGATTGCATTATGTTTTATTCTTAGTGGTTTGTCAGATCAGGTTTCATGTTTCTTATATTTTCTTCTAACCTAATAAAGATGTTTGAATTTAGATAGAATTGGAGACATATTAAGAAACGATGACCACTCTGTAGCTCATCAGGCTGATTGTTTGAGTTCATATGTAATATTTATTACATTTCATATCATTGCATTACATTTCAACATAAGTTTAGAAAGAGCAAACTATATCCAGATTTTCAACTTCCTTACCTAAACCATTTATCAAGGTAGATCATTATGGTGCTTCAGCTAATAGCTCAATATATTCTTCACTCTGATCTTTGACATATGTCAGTTTGATTATGACGACTCTCTATTTTACTGTTCTTAGTACCATTCCTCGAGTATCAATTCTAAGTAAGGTGGTAGTGTGATTTTCTAAAACTAATATAAAGCAACTAAAATAACTGTTTAAGATTTTAAACTAGATTGTGATATTTAGTATAGTTGACAAATTCATTATCATGGGAAAGGCATAAGAGACATTGATGAAGATTGTTTCTTTGATTCTACAACTAATACATTCTTAGAATTCCATGTGTCAAATGATACTGTGTATATCTTTAAAATATTTTCAAGGATTTCATTAACCAAGGTCTATTTCTCATACTATTTTGCTTCCTTTTTACACTTTCTTCATTCCCTTTCAAACCAACCTGTGTGTTCCCATCAAACCATGTGATATTCATGTCCTCTTTGTCTATAGTTATTATTGATATTGACACCTAAACACACATACATACACACACTTACACAAAGATACATGCATATGGACACAAACACATACACACAAAACATTCATGCACATACACACACATCACACACACACACACACACACAAACACATGCTTGAAGGGACCAGTGCCCAGGGGATGCTTCTCTCTAGACTACAAATTAGGTACCCAAACACCAACTCAAAGGGACATTTTATTAAGCAAGGAAAAGAGAAAAAGGTGACTGAATCAGAATGGGGTAATAACAACATCAAATATATCTGCATGAGCAATGTTAGAAAGAAAGAAATGGGAGGTCTGTATTAGAATGGCCTAGGATGAGGTGGAAAATTCAGATTAGACATGTTAATCAGGGAAGACAAATGGGGATTTTCAATTGCTGGACCTTGATGTGGTGATAGTTGCACCTTGGTGATACGCTTTGAGAATGATCTAGACATAAGAGAGCAGCTAAATAAGCAAATAGACGTTGGTGGATAACTTTAGGAGTCAGGAGTACCTATATAAGTGACTGTAAGAATCTAGTGAGAGAGGGCAAAACCTGCCATTGCCATGTTTGCTATGCCTGGGACTGGTAGAGCTCTTCATCCTTAACTTCTTGTTTTATTGTTGGATAATTGTGTGTCTAGTAACCAGTACTGATCTTCTTTCTACTTCCA
Source organism: Acomys minous (assembly GCF_964271855.1). Classification (NCBI taxonomy): domain Eukaryota; kingdom Metazoa; phylum Chordata; class Mammalia; order Rodentia; family Muridae; genus Acomys; species Acomys minous. Next base: position 78,427,358 of record NC_140486.1, on the reverse strand, counting down.
ACTGATCATGGGCAAAGATCATGAGAGAGGTTCATTAATCTAATAGGATTTAAAGTAGGATAGGCAAGGAAGGAGGCAGGAAGAGTAAGAGGATTAGAAGGAAAGTACAGCATTCAATAAGATCTAGGTCAAGAAGCTGGAAGGATCCTTGAAGCCACAGATTTGTGACTTGTCTCATTCAAGTTGTCTGACTTGCAGAAGAGTATTTGTAGAAGCCAAGAATATTCTCAGAGGCCATAAAAATCTGCCCCCATGTCCATATGAGGTATATTCACTGGCTAGCTGAAGAAACAATGGTCAACTTCAGTAGGGAAAATCTGGAAAACCATGAGGAGCGGGTGATGAAAATTTTGGTTATGGAATTGTTGAACTTCTTTATTAATTTATAATTTAATCATACATTACATTCAGATTTTTATCACCTCACTCTTATCTTCTCCTTCCCACTCTCCCTCCCTCTTTTGCCCTATTGGCCCTCCCCAAGACCTAAGACTGAAGGACTTTACTATCCGAAGATCTGGCAACAACCTATCAGGTCTCATTAGAATAGCCTGCATCCCTTTCCTCTGTGTGTCCACAAGGCCATTCTGGGAAGGAATAATGATCAAATATTGGGCACCAGAGTTCATGTCAGAGGTTCAGTGGCTGAGTCTCTTGCCACTTGGAGAATCATCTGTCTATTGGCTACATCTGAACAGGGTTTTTAGGTTCTCTAAATGCATCTCCTTTGTTGGTAGATCAGTTTGTACAGGTCCAGATCTGATCTGTAGGCCTTGATGGTCTCACTGTAGAGCTCCTAACTGCTCTTGGTTGTTCTATCCCCCTACTCTTTCCTACACTCTCAGAGCACTTCCCAGGGTCTGGCTTTGAGTCCTAGTATTGGTTGCAATCTCATGTTGGGGGGAATCTCCCAGAAGACAACTATTTGGGCCAATATGCCCTTTTAAATGTTTATATACTGTATATGTCTTTCTGGGCCTGGGTTACCTCACTCAATATGTTTGTTTCTATTTCCATCCAGTCGTCTGAAATTTTCAAGATTCCTTGTTTTTAATAGCTGAATATTATTCCATTGTGTAAATGTACCATAGTTTCTTTATCTATTCTTTGGCTGAAGGACATCTAGGTTGTTTCTATATTCTGGATATTATAAATAAAGCTGCTATAAACATGGTTGAACAAATGTCCTTGCTGTGTGGTGGAGCCTCTTTCAGGTATATGTCCAGGAGTGGTATAGATGGGTCTTAAGGTAGAACTATTACCAATTTTCTGAGAAAGCACCAGATTGATTTCCAAAATGATTGTATAAGTCTACACTCCCACCAGCAGTAAAGGATTGTTTACCTTTCTCCACTTTCTGGGCTTTCATTTGAGTTTTAATCTCAGCCATTCTGATAGATGTAAGATGGAATCTCAGAGTTGTTTTGATTTTTATTTTCCTGATGACTAAGGACTTTGAGAAATAGGCTGGTTGATCGATGGAATCGAATTGAAAACTCAGAAGCAAATCCAAATACCTATGGACACTTGATTTTTTACAAGAAGCTAAATCCAAATAATGGGAAAAAATAGCATCTTCAACAAATGGTGCTGGTCTAACTGGATGTCTACATGTAGAAAAATGAAAATAGACCCTTCTTTACTACTCTGCACAAAACTAAAGTCCAAGTTGATTAAATGCCTCAACATAAAACCAGACACACAAAATCTGTTAGAAGAAAAGTGAGAAAGTCCTTTGAACTCATTGAGAGAGGAGACAATTTCCTGAACAGGACTTCAACAGCCCAGGCTCTAAGATCAACAATTAATAATAGGAGCTCATGAAACTGAAAAGCTTCTGTAATGCAAGGACACTGTCAACAGAACAAAATGACAGCCTAGAGACTTGAAGAAGATGTTCACCAACCTTACATCTGACAAATAGCTAATATCCAAATTATATAAAGAACTAAAGAAATTAAGCACCACCAAATCAAATAACTCAATTATAAAATGGGGTACAGAGCTAAACAGAAAATTCTTAATGGAGGAATCGAATGGCTGAGAAACACTTAAAGGTTTGTAGAATTTCTTTGGTTAAGAAAGAGAGAAGACAGTTAAGAAATAGAAGGGCAAAAGATAATAGAAAACCATTGATGGTAAGGGATCCGTAAAAGGGCAGACTCAATTTATTTGTGGAGGCTGGAATCAGCCAGCTTGGGGAGCCAGAATTAAAAAAGGAAGTCTCTTTTAAGTCCTCAGAAAGGTGAATTATTTTTAAAATATTTTCCTCTACTACCACCAACTTATTGGCAAAATAGCAACCTTTTTCTGGGAAACAGAGAAGTTCCCAAATTCTATGCTGTTAAAAGATCTAGGGCTTGGTGATTTTTGAGGATGAATCAGACCAGACAACTAAGCTTTCTTTGGATGGAAGCCAGAGAATGAGCCATGGAGTCTATAGAGCATTGTAATTTGCTCTCAAAATCTTGAGCTGTGTGGACAGATTCACGCAGTTTCACTGTCCATAGATATTCTAATTATGACAGTGGTCAGACTTTTACCCATCATAATGGGCAAAAAGGCAGCACTGGAGAAATGAGTTCTTAAAAGGAGCGAGTAGACTTTAGATTGGCTATATAAGTTATTAGGTCATGTACTGCTATCAAATGCCAGGGTCCATTTTCATTGGGGAAGTATAAATTGAAAGACTCCCATATACTCACAGCCTTCCCTGGGGTGCCCAGGTGGTCTTTGAAATTGAGACATTTTGAGAACATGAGTAATTGCAATGGTATATGTTAAATGGTGAAAGGGATGCTTGATAACAAATATTTGGGGTAGGTGTGGAACTGTTTAAAGAACCTATCCTTGTTTCTCAAAGGGGAGATCAGATGGTTGGGGAAAAGCAGTTTGGAATGGGTTTTCTCGGGCATTGTGCAAGAGGGATTATGGCTAAGGGAGAGCATGGAAGGGAGGTGCAGAGAAAGGAGTGGGAAGTCATTAAAGGAAGGACAAGTAAAGAGTCTGTTGGATGACCTCAACCCAGCTGAGGGCTTGGCCAGAGAGTATCAAAGAGGGGATGGGTGGGGAAGTTTGGGTTTTGCTGTTTTTTCTAATCAGAAGTATAGGATTTGCTCAGTGCCTAATGCCCAAGGACCCTTGGATAGCCAATATATTTAGGGTAGACAGTTGATGGTGAATATTAATTGTGGACATCGGTGTGCAAGTTTTAAAGGGGCAAAAATGCAACACAAAAATGAATTTTGAAGCAATGTCACCTAGACATGGTTTAGATGTATATAACCACTGCCTATTGAACTTGAAAATTTAATGTATGTTTGAAACCTATTTAAACTTTGACTTAGGATCCAAAACTTACTAATAAAACATTTTGAAAATAAAATGTGAAATATCTCTTAAACAACAGTAAAATTGAGCACACAGCCTCTACTTAAGACACACGCATTATGTAATTAATAAATTTACACTATCCTATCTTCCTTAGATAATATCTCTTTTTTAATATTGTCATATGTCTTTGACAAAAAGCTAGTCATTGATTCTTTTCAAGCAAATGACTAACAACTTCTGCTCTCTTCTAAATGGCACTGCACATTTCCATGATGCTGAGTTATAAATTTATTCTAAATGACAAATTTTATATGTCTATATATACACCATTCTTGTCACATATTGAAATGTCCAGAAAATAGATATTTCCACAGAATCTGAGGCTGTCATCTACCTATTCAGCTGACATTATGATTGGAGTGAAAAAATGATATCCTACAAGACATGACAAACTCTTAGAAGATCTAGCCCTTTGGCATGTCTTACTGACATGAGGACATATATTCTACTCTGCCCCTGGTGGACACCAGGGTGCTGGATAGCAGTCCACTTCCTTAGTCTGTGGTTCATCATAAGGTTGTGGCCTGCATTCCAGTTTCAGCAGGACAATCCAGGTGCTATTTGCTGGATAAGAACAGTAATCTCAAGATCAAATTCCCATTTAGGAAGTTGTCTCCTGTGCCAATGAATCCTAACCTCTTCCCTACTTTTTCTTTGAACAGATTTAGCATCACTGGTTTTACGTTGAGATCTTTAACACACTTCAACTTGAGTTTTGGTGATAAATATGGTTCTACATTCATTTTTCTACATGTATACGTCCAGTTAGACCAGCACTGTTTGTGAAGATGCTATTCTTTTTCCATTGAATTGATTTGGCTTCTTTGTCAAAAATCAAGTGTCCATATGCATGTGGATTCATTTCTGGGTCTTTGACTCTATTCCATTGATCAACCAGCCTATTGCTGTGCCAGTACCATGCTGTTTTAATTACTGTTGCTCTGTAGCACAGCTTGAGATCAGGTATGGAGATTCCTCTGAAGGGTCTTTTATTGTACAGGATTGTTTTAACTATTCTGGGTCTTTTGTTTATCCATATGAACTTGAGATTTGTTCTTTTAATATCTTTAAAAATGTGTAGGTATTTTGATAGGGATTGAATTGAAGAAGACATTGTCAACAGAACAAAGAGACAGCCTACAGAATGGGAAAATATCTTCATCAACCCTACATCTGACAAAGGGCTAATATCCAAAATATGTAAAGAGCTCAAGAAATTAAACACCACCAAATCAAATATCACAATTAAGAAATGGGGCTTAGAATTAAACAGAGAATTCTCAACAATGGAATATCAAATGGCTGAGAAACACTTAAAGAAGTGTTCAATATTCTTAGTCACCAGAGAGAAATGAAAATCAAAACAACTCTGAGATTCCATCTTACTCCCATCAGAATGGCTAAGATAAAAAACTCAAGTGGTAGTACTTGCTGGCGAGATTGTGGAGAAAATTGGGTATAGGGCTACCTCAAGACCCAGCTATTCCCCTTGGAATATACCCAGAAGATGTACCACCACACAACAAGGACAATTGTTCAAGCACGTTCATAGCAGCCTTTTGTGTAATAGCCAGAACCTGGAAACAACCTAAATGTCCCTCAGCTAAAAAATGGATAAAGAAACTGTGGTACATTTACACTATGGAATACTACTCCACTATCAAAAACAAGGAAATCCTGAAATTTGTGGGAAAATGGATGAACTAGAAATGATCATACTGAGTAAGTTAACCAAGACTCATAAGGACTCACATGGTAAATACTCACTTTTACTTGAACACTAGCCCAACAGTGATGTCCCCTGAAAGTCTTCACTTACTGGTAAATTGGGATAGATGCAGGGACCTCCTCCTGGGACTTTAGGTAAGAGAAGTATGAGAGAATGGGTAAATAGAAGGATCCAGTGTGTCCTAGAAACCTACATGAAGAACATCAGAATGGGTAGATCTGGACCCAGGGGGTCCTGTTCAAACTACTGCACTAATCAAGAACAATACATGCAGTAAACATTGAACCCCTACTCAGATGTAGCCAATGCAAAGGACATTATCCACAGTTGTGTGGAGAGTGAGGACTGACTCTGATATGAACTCTGGTGCCACAGATTTGACCACTTCCCCTTGGCAAGGAGGCTGGTGGAACTCAGAGAAAGAATAGACAATCTACCCAGATGAGACTTGACAGGCTGTGACCACACGGTGGGAGAGGAGGTGCCCTTCAGTCATAGACCTAGGGGAGGAGAATAGGGTGAAAAAGTGAGGGAGAGAGGAAGAGAAGGAGACAAGCAATTGATAACAATTGAGATGTAATCTGAATAGACTGATAAAAAGAGAAATAAAGAAAAAAGATCACAGGTCCCATTTCTCACTCAGAGGTGGCTTAGAGTGCTCAGGGTGAGGCTTATGGGCTAAGGCAAGGCTCCTGGTGTCACTGGAGGAGACAGAAATAAGATTTCCCCTGGATGTTACAATTATCTCTTTTAAAATGAGATTGCTGGTATCAGAGAGTCGAAACTGTGCAAAAAGAACCAAGAATTTTTTATCAGCTGTTATGCTGATTATTGCAGAGGATGCAGGTGGACACCAGAAACTGGCAAAATGCTAGGTCCAGTTAGATGCAGGCCCAACAGGTGCTTCACTGGCCATCAGCACTGACTACTGGCAGCGATGAAGCAGGCTTCCACAGCTGCCAAGGCAGCTCCTCCATCACTTTCAAGTCCCAGGCCTGCAGAGGTGATTTTTTCCCCAGCATTAATGGATCTAGGATGGTCATGGTTGTAGAATGGAATGAGAGAGCAAGCCAGCGTTGCTCCAATATAAGCCTTCAGCAGTGGGGAGGAGTTTGAGAGGGAAAATGTCTGTTTCTCTGGGGCTGGGGATACCAGGTGTACTTAATGTATCTGTAACAAAACAGTCCTTTCATAAGATGGAAAATCAGTTCATAATTATGCAATGGGTTGGAGAGAGAGTCCAGGCAGTTTAAAGGTCATTGGTTGAGAGCTAGGACATCTTATTAGTGTAGGGTGGATATCTTCAGGAGTTTCCAGGTGCTTGCTGAACAGGAAGAAAGGGAATTGAATTTGTGTTTCCTTAAGGACATTCCTTCAGTACGGATTCTAGGTCCCCTAATCAGGCAGAGAAGAGGGAGCCCCGCTGAAAGAGAGAGTCCATAATATGATACTGAGCTCAGAGGATATCCTGAGACACCAGACTTTGAACTGAACAGCAGGGCTTCCCGACATTATGGTGATTTTTGACCATAAACTTGTATGGATCTGGAATAATCTAAGATAAACACCAAAGGGCACATCCTTAAGGAGCTTGTTTGAGAATGTTATGTTAAACTGTAAGACTCACCTTAAATGTAACTGGCACTTTCCAGTTGCAGCAGATTAAAAAAAAAATAATCCCAGAAAAAAACTTTGCTGTTCTCCTGCTTGCCTTTATTCCCCAATGGCAAACTCATCTATTCTGTTTCTGTTTCTGTTTCTGCCACTGATATCCTTCACAGACATGAAATTCTGGCTCTTTGGGTTTCAATTGACTAAGGGACCATGGTTGGCTCTGCAGGAATTCTTCGGGCCATAAGCACTAGACTGTGACTGTGGAGATTTCCAGCACTGTGGGCTTTGAACCTACTAGGTCCATAAATTCTCCAGTGAGAGCACAGCTATTGTTCAACTGTAGCCAATCTAATGAATCTCTTCTCAATCTGTGCTCATTCTGTGGTTTTTGTTGCTCTGCAGAACCCCAGTATTTATTTTATTTTATTTCAAGGTCTAGCATTGCAAGAACAACTTATATTTTACTCTCTTACATTCTCTTCTGCAATGTAGACATACAAATATAGCAAGGAGTCAAGCTAAAAAATGAACATTAAGACTGGAAGGAATAAATTTTAAATATCACGTGTGTGTGTGTGTGTGTGTGTGTGTGTGTGTGTGTGTGTCTTTAATTTCTGCACTAACTGGGATTTAAAGTCTCATTTCTTTGCAGCAATGAAATTGATATATTTCTTTTTCTTTTTTTATAATTATATATATTATAATTATAATTTATTTATTAATTAATTCATATTACATCTCAGTTGTTATCCCACCCCATGTATCCTCCCATTCCTCTCTCCCTCCTGCTTTCACCCCATTCCCTTCCCCTATGACTGTGACTGAGGGGGACTTCTTCCCCCTGAATATGATCCTAGGCTATCAAGTCTCTTCTTGGTCATCTGCTATCCTTCCGACATATGTTTTTTCTTACTGAATCAAACACATGACAATTGACCTGCCATTATTGTCTACAGACACATATTAGCTAAGTATCCAACCCTTTTGGCCTAGAGTTTGAGATATTTTTACATTTGCAATTTATAGGGAGTATAGGAAACTGAAATAAACATACTCTAGATGATATACACAAATTTCCTCCTATACTTGTAACCTATTTTATGTTATTTTTTTGTGTGTGTGGAGAGGTGGATTGACAACTGTATGGCCATGTTTAGGAAGTTTTCACCATTTAAAACATTAAGAAATATGCCTTTGCCATTTATGTATATAAATATCTGCCTTATATTTCTCTGTCAGAAAACCTTTACATTTTATAAATCACCATACACACACTTTTTAATACTATAATTTTATCCCAATAAATCTATATTATATGCTTTGTTTTTTTGTGTCTTATTGCTAGCCACTTTAATTCTTTTGCCTAAAGAATTAGCCTAAAGAAATAACATTTTGTAATACTTGAGCCTAAGTCTTAAGTGTCATATAATACTTCACTGTAGCTCTTTTATCATCAACATTAGAAGCACTAATCTGATGAAACTTCAAGCATGATAAACTTATCCAATTACAACCCTACCTAAATGAGCTCAGGTAGATGCACAAGTGAGAGTAGAATGATCCAGTCAAAGACTGTTTGGGCTCTAAAAGCTGAGTGCAGATCAGTCAGTGAGAAGTGAATTCTCAGGAGATTAAGAATTACCTTGTATGTCTCTGAAGCAGTGTGATTTTGTCTGGTGATGACTAACTTCTGCAATGTGGTGTCCTTTGACTGAGTCCTTTAGTCATGTTAATCAATGTGTAATGTGTATTGATCACCACCTGTTCATCAAGAAGGATCATAGAAGTAACTAAATGAAAATAAATTATATTGTAATATTTTAAATACATATGTAAGATATATTTTTTGCAAAAGTATTAACTGAAAAAAATGTTGAGATAGTCTCCTTCATATTTTAAAAGAAATGCTTAAAGTCAGCATGCCAAATTACTAAACATTGAAATACATTTATTAGACTAGCATCAAATTCAAAAGTAAACTGGGAAATCAGATGTGACTTAAAGTTTTAACTTCACGTGTATTGTTATAACACAAATATAAATTTAATTATTTTCCTAATTAAACACTGAATATTATGAAAAAAACAGAACCACTCCCTTAGTTTTGATTTACAACAGTTAATTCATTCACTGAAAATTTCTTACTTTTTGGCAAGATTCCTGTACACTGATGGATAATCTCAGTTGAGTGATTCATTTTCTATACTAAAAGTTACACATACCATTCCTTACAATATGCTGTTCTTCTTTAAAAAATACTATATATCCAAATAAGCACCACAATCTGTGTTTTGAAAATATAGTATTCTTAGAAAAGAGTATCTTTACTCAAAACAATTATTGTAGAATAGTACACCTCATCTATGCAAGCAATGGCTACTTGTTTACAGATCATTTCCATTTAAACAATTCAAACATTTTTGTGGACATAGATTAATATTAGACTGAGTATAGACCCAGTCAGTATGATGGAATTCCTTTTCATAATATTATTGGTAAAACATATTCTTCTGGCTAATGTATAGAGCAAGCAATAGATACTTTTTTATATCATGTTTCATTTTTTATTTTTATTCAAAATAGGCTCTTTTTGTTGTTGTTCATGTAATATATCACGATTACATTGCATGCTCCCTCTATTCCTCCGAGTTAGTCCTCATCCACTCCCAATCTAGATACACCCACTTTCTCTCTTTCATTAGAAAACAAAAGGATTTCTAAAGGATAATGATAAAATAAACTATAATAACATAAAACATAAACTGACACATAGGAATTGTACAAAATATACAAACAGAAAAAAAGTGCCTAGGCACTGTGTCCTAGGCAAGGGCACAAGAAATGGTGCTCAGTGTGTTGGCACACTCAGGGATCCAATAAAAACACTAATCTGGGAGCCATAATATACATGGAAAGGACATGTAGGACAAAAAGAGATGAAAGGTGTGTATGAATAAAATAAATTGGAAATAGTAAGATAATATTTTTTAAAGGACTAAGAGCCCTGATGCAACACTGTGAGATAAGAAACTTCCAAAGATACCCTTGAGTTCATTTTCTGTTGGCCATCTTTTACTGCCTGTTCTTAGAGGTAGTTTGCTTCCCTGGTGAGACTCTCCTGGGCAAAATTAAATTCCATCTGCAAATGGTTATCAATTGGACATTTCTTCTTAGGAATGGCTGCATGTGTCTATGTCTCCTTCAGCTCTAGGACACTATCTGATGCAGACTTGTGCAGGTCTTGTGCATACTGCCTCATTCTGTGAGTTCACATGAGCACAGATCTCATTGACTTAGTGGGCCTTGCTTTCTGGATGCTGACCTTTCTCTATAAGTCTCACACTTTCTACCTCCTCCTCCACAAGGTTCCCTGAACTCTGAAAGGAGGGGTTTAATGGAAGTATTCCATTTAGGGCTAACTAACCCAAGTCCCCTGATCCTTTACATAATATCTGCATGTGGGTCTCTGTGTTTATTCCCAGCTACAATAAAAGGAAACTTCTTTGTTTATGGTTGAGGTAGTGGCCTTGTATAAATACACTTATTATAAAAATTACTGCATCTTCTTGAACTCTCTTACATTTAAATGTTGTTATTTAATGTGAAAATAACTTAGTTTTGTAGTAGATACAAGTTTAATATGCATAGTCACTAAATTTTATAGTATTGAAAAATATTGACTAGAAAATTTAAAAATAAATTACATTGAGTTAAAAACTACATTAACACCAGAATCTTACAAAGATATAAAAAAAAAACACTGGGAAATGCTGAGAGAAGAACGTTTCCTCTAGGGGCAAATTCCCTGATACTAAGTGACCATCCCAAAATGAATATAAATATAAACAGTACTGAACTGACCCAAAGGGGTGTGTTTTTTGCTTAGTTTAGTGGATTTTTTGTTCTGTTTTGGTTTGTTGATTTTGCTTTTGTTTTGTTTTTTGGTTTGGTTTGGTTTGGTTTTGATTTTTTTTTCCAAGACAAGGTTTCTCTGTCTAGCCTGGGACATCAGGATTCACTTTAAGTCACAGAGATCTGCCTGCCTCTGCCTACCAGAGTGCTGAGAGCACAGGCATGGCTCACCACGCCAGGCTGGGGTTTTGCTTGTTAAGTGCATTTCTATGTATAACAGGAACAATTAAGGAAAAGGACATGAACTTGATAAGGAGCTGCAGGGTGCCTAGGAGAGCTCACCGGTGAAGAAGCAGCAACGCCAGTGATGCAAATGAAGTACACATGCATGAAATTCTCAAAAAGCTATAAAACAAATATGAGCAGAGTGATCAAACTTTCCCCAGTAATGTAAAATGGGTAAAATAAGTATTTTATTAAACTTCTGCACATAAAATTAAGGCTATAATTTCTAGTCACTTTCATATATATTTACAAGTGAGTGTGTTCCAAGGACTTTATTGCTAAAATTTTTTGGTCTGGTTTTTATGTCTACTATTGGTTTCCATTTCACATGTAGAGAATACATTTCCCAAAGTAGAAGACATCATTTTTATAGTTGTAGAATAGTGTAGACATCTAACATCTCTGAAATAATCACTTGCAACTAATTAATTTACTAACAATCTCATTAATATTAGTGGAGGAAATTAGCTAATGTCAATTGATAACGTGACTCGTAAATGTCAAAATGTTTACATGTTCATTTTTGCAAAAAGTGGAAATACATATAACATGGTCACACTAAATATTTAAAAATATTGAAGCCATTTTAAATACAGGATTCCACCCAGAATATGAAACACAGTGCATAAAACTATTAAATGAGACAAGGTGTGTAGTCACAGCTTCTGGGTTATTAGAAGCTCTATGGATCCTGTATTAGCTGAAGTGACTAATGTAGGTGCCACAGAACCCTGCTGATGGCTTAGCTTTTATATGACAGTAGTGATTAAATATCATCTGTAAGTTTTCTTTCATTTTCTCAAAATGAATCATTATTTTTCAATTAAATGAAAGATTCATTTGTCACAAATGTTCATAGAGTTCTTCTCAAATTGTACACTGACTAGAATTTTTTCAAAGTGAAGTTTCAGAAGATAGATTAAAAGTCTCATGTGAAATATCAAAAAAAGAGAGAAAATCCTTTTTCCTGTCTCATTTAATAATAAGAAAAAATACATGAAGTCATCTTAGGGCCAGATTGTATTCCTGAAAAAATATTATATTCTGTAATGGTTTAACAGTGTTTCTTTTTAAAATAAATAAACCCTTTATTTCCATCTATGAATCTATTATCTATCATCTATCTGTCAATCATCCATCTATCTATCTAATCTATCTATCATCTGAAATTTTTAGAGAAAGGGTCTCACTCCACATTCCTGATCATTCTAGAACTTACTATGTAAACCACTCTAGTCTCAAAGTCATAGAGATCTGCCTGCCACTGCAGCCTGGACACCAGGACTAATGATATAGGATTACACACTCAGCCTGTGTCCATTATTTTTACCCACCAACTATGAAGGACATTATCTGAGGATCCTTGTGTCTGTCCACATTAGTTCAAAAAATTTGCTTCTATGCATTTTCTTAAACGAACAAAGTATAGGAATTGGAAATCCCCAAGACTTATATTGACTGGGTCAGAAATAAAGAGCTTTAAAAGAGATTATTCAGCAGTTATGAGTACTGACTGCTCATCCAAAGGAATTGGTTCAATTCCAAGCACACACATGGCAGTTCACAACTATCTGTAACTCCAAGATCAGACACCCTTACACAGACATACATGCAGGTAAAACACCAATACATATAAAATAAAATAAATTATTATTATTTTTTTTACCAAGAAAATGATTTGTCTTTTATTTATCTCGTCTGTTGCATCACTTTGAATTTGTGGACATGTATTTTTTTTTTCTTCTGAGTTTTTTTTTTTTTTGGTTTGTTTTGTTTTTTTTTTTAATTTTTTTCTCCTTTATTAATTTATTCTTGTTACATCTCAATGGTTATCCCATCCATAAATTATTTTTAAAAAGAATACATTAACTTCTCAGGTCTCCAAGATGAAAAACATCAGATCTTGTGTTTACAACCTCCTCAAAAAAAATGTAAAGAGTTGACCCTACCCTTTGAGTTATGCCCAATTCTGCCCATAGAAAGACTCATCTAGAATTAGAACAAATTTGTTTGTTACACAAGAATTTTCTGTATTCATTGGTGATCACATTTTGAATGAAATAAGCCAGCTCTTCTATAGTTCATATTTAAATAAAGAATGGAGAAATAAAAAAATACTGTATTAAAATTGAGTGTGTGTTGTTCAATGATAGGTTAATAAAGAAAACAAAAAAAGAATGAAGAATAACTTAGTTTATTTCTTCATTTGACAGCAAATATATTAATATATTTTAATGCATAATATGTGGAAAAATGTGTTCAGCTATCTAGACTGATTATACATACAACATATATACACACATGCATGCATACATATGTACATACATACAAACATACATACATACATTCCTCTGTTGAGAATTCTCTAGTTCAGAGCCCCATTTCTCAATTGGATTATTTGGTTTGGTTGTGTTTAATTTCTTGAGTTCTTTATATATTTTGGATATTAGATCTTTGTCAGATGTAGGGTTGGTGAAGATCTTTTCCCAGTCTGTAGGCTGTCGCTTTGTTCTGTTGATAGCATCTCTTGCCTTACAGAAGCTTCTCAGCCTCATGTGGTTCTATTTATTAATTGCTGACCTTAAGGCTGGGCTGTTGGTATTCTGTTCAGGAAGTTGTTTCCGGTGCTAATGTCTTCCAGGCTCTTCCCTATTTTTTCTTCTAACTAATTTAGTGTCTCTGGTTTTATGTTGAAGTCTTTAATCCACTTAGACTTGAATTTTGTGCATGGTGACAAATATGAGTCTAATCACATTTTCCTAAGAGCCTTATTCATAGCAGCCTAATGAAAACAGCCTAAATGTCCCTCAGTTGAAGAATGGATAAATAAAGTGTGGTACATTTACACTATGGAATACAACTCAGCTAATAAAACAAGGAAATCCCCAAAATTTGTGAACAAATGGATGGAATTAGAAATGATCATACTGAGTGAGTTAAACCAGAAGGAGAAAGGCTCACATGGTGTATATTCATTTGTAATTGGAAACTAGCACAACAGGGATGTCCCCTGAAAGTCTTCACTTACCAGGAGATTGGGATACATGCGGGGACTCCTTATTGGGACTTTAGGTGAGAGAAGTATGAGAGAATGGGGAAACAAAAGGACCCAAACATCTTAGAAACCTATTAGAAAAAAACTCATGATGGGTGGGTCGTGACCCAGGGGGGTCGGCTCAAACTATTGAACTAACCAAGGACAATACAAGTAGTAAACTTCGAATCCCTACTCTGATCTACCCAATGGACAGAACATTCTCCACAGTTATGTAGAGAGCAGGGCCTGACTCTGGCATGAACTCTGGTGCCCATATCTGACCACCTCCCTTTGGTGGGGAGGCCTGATGGCATTCAATGAAAGAATAAGCAGGCTACCAAGATGAGACTTGATACCCTATGACCATATAGTAGGGGAGGAGGAGGGCCCTTTCAGTCTTAGACCTAGGGGAGGGTAATAGGATGAAAGCAGGAGGGAGGGATGGAGGGAGGGAGGAACAGGAGGATACAGTAATGGGAGAGCAATTTAGTTGTATTCTGAATAAATTAATTAAATAAAAGTAAATTTAAAAAAAGAACCAGAGAAGGCAAAAGAATCCAAGGAACAAAACAACCAACCAAAAACGATAAAGCCAGATATCAGCACCTATGTTACAATATTCCAAAACCAGAGTTTTATATTTTAGCATGAAAATAAAATTCACAACAGATAAGACAGTATGTCACCCATAGAGTGCAGAAAATCTACTACACTATGAACTTAGTATTCTAACATATCTGATGCATAATGAGAAGAAAAATAGCTTTCATAGATATAAAAGAGGCTTTAAAAGAGGAAATACAGAAATACCTTCAAGAAATACATGAAAAAAAAGCAGTGGAAGGGAATTAATAAAATTATTAAAAAAGTGAAAGTGGAAGTAGAATGAATTCAGAAAACCCACTGAAATAAATATGGAAATAAAAATATATGAAATCAAACAGTGCCTCTGAGTCAAGCCTCACCAACATAATATAAGAAATGCAAGAGAGAAGAATCTCATACAGTGAAGACATAATAGTAGAAATGGATATCTGAGCGAAAGAAAATGTTAATATGAAAAAATCCTGGGACAAAGAACCATGAAAAGACCAAATCTAAGAATAAGAGGAATAGAGGAAGGAAAGGAAACACAGGTCAAAGACACAGAAATTATATTCGGTAAAATGATAGAAGAAAATTTCTATAACCTAAACAATGAGATGCCTATAAAGGTATAAGAAGCATGAAAAAAATAGACAGGGCCAGAAAAGAAAGTCCACTAAGCACAGATAAAAGAAAGAATATTAAAAGCTTTAAGTGAAACATATCAGGAAACATATAAAGGTAGACCTATTTGAATAACATTTTAATTGTAAAAGGAGGCTCTCTCTCTAGAGTCTCTAGAAGCCAGGGGTTCATCAACAGATATGTTACAGACTCTAAGGGACTGTAAATTCCAGCCCAGACTACTAAATATAGCAAAACTTTCAATCACAACAGATGGAGAAAATATGACATTCTAAGATCAAACCAAATTTATCAATATCTATTCACAATTTCAGCCTTCAAAAAGATCCGAGAAGTAAAACTCCAGCTTTCGAGTTTAATTACACCCAATAAAGAACAAGAAATAAATCACCACAGATCAGCAAATCACATATGGATCAGCACAGCAGCATGTATAGAAACACATACAAAACAATAAAACATAATAGTTAATAATAAGAATTAATGATCATTGGTTATTGATATTCATCACTATCAATATTCTCAATTTTCCCAATAGAAAAACACAGAGGCACAAACACTATTAATTCTACTGCTAAATCCAAGAAACACACCTTAACACCAAAGTTAGACATGACCTTGGTATAAAAGGATAGAAATATATTCCAAGCAAAGGTATCTAAGAATCAAGCTGTTGTATCCATTTTAATACTTAGCAAAATATCAGTGGCAGCCTCTACTCCAGTTGCTAAAGAACCCACAAGAATACTGAGCTGTTCATAGCTCCATTAGTGTACAGGGCATAGGTCCAGTGCAGGCATGCACTTAAATTGGTGGCTCAATCTCTGTGACTCATCATATTTCTATATTGTTTGACTATTTTAGTCTTCCTGTCAAGTTCATGTGGGTCCCTCTACCGCCATTCTGTGAGAAGGAGAGAAGAAATTTGGGGATGAAGGTGGGAGGGTACTAGGAAGTAAAGAGAGAGGGGATTGTGACTGTATGTAAGATGAATAAACAAATAAATTAATTAATTAATTAAAGAAAAAATAACTATTACAGATGATATACAGGAAAAATGAAATAAGCACACAAAAGCTGTTTCACTAAAAAACAACTTAGCAAAATACCTTTCAAAACAAAATTAATTACTGGAGATAATAAAGAAAACTACATACTCATTGAGAGAAAAGTTTACCAAGAGGATTTTGCAATTATTAACATGTAGGCACCAATCTAAAGTACCAATCTAAGGTACCCAAGTTTGCAGAAGAAACAGTACAAGTGTAAATCACATATTGACGCTAAGACATTGATACTGGGAGATTTCAAAACTCCATTTTTGTCAATAGACATGTCATCCAGACATAAGCTAAACAGAGTATGTTGGCGCTAATAGATGTATGAACCAAATGGACTTAAAAGTCTTGGGGAGATTATGGATTTAAGCAACATATCTTAACATAATAATCACGATTTACAGCTATCTCATAGCCAATATCAATCAATCAAGAGAAACTCAAAGCAATTCCATTAAAATTGGGTACAAGAAAAATTTGCCCACTATCTCCATACCTATTAATATAGTACTTGAAATCTTATCTAATGCTAAATAAAACCAAGGTAATACAAATTAGAAAGGAAGAAATCAATGTATCCTTCATTGCTGAACATATGATATAATATATAAGTGGTCCTAAAAATTCTACCAAGAAATTCCGATAGCTGACAATTCAACTGAGTAGCATCATACAAAAATAACTCACAAAATTAGTAGCCCTCCTGCAAACAAATGACAAACAGAATGAGAATAAAATCAAGTAAACAAGATCTTTCCAATATCCGCAAATAAGATAATAATATCTTGGTGTAACTTGATTCAAACCAGTGAAATGTTTGTATGATAAAATACTTTAAGATGTTGTAGCCAGAAACTGAAAAACATATCAGAAGATAGAAATATCTACCATGTTTATGGATCAATAATTTTAATATATTAATAAAGGATCATTAAAAAAATCTATCCATTAATTCAATACAATCCATATCAATATTCATACATCTTGAAAGGAAAATTTTAATCTTCATACAAGAAAGCCCCAGGAGGTTAAAAACAATCCTGAACAAAATAAAATAACTGTTGTTAGTATCACCATTCCCAATTTCAAATTGTACAATAAAGCTATGGTAATAAAATAAACAGGCTGATATTGGCATAAAGAAAGGTACATTGATCAATAGAATCAAATTGAAGACCAATATGAATCCATACACCTATGGAAACCTGAATTTTGTTAAAGAAGACAGAAAAACACACTGGAAAAAATAGTATCTTTAACAAATAGCCAATCTAGATGTGTGCATGTAGAAGAATGCAAATAGATTCATATCTACTATCCTGCACAAAATTCAATTCAAATCCTTCATTGTTGAACATAAGATATCATATATAAGTCAATATTAAGTAGGTACACTAAACATGATAGAAGAGAAAATGAATATCCGTGAACACATTGGCACAGAAAATGACTTTCTGAACATCTGAACAGAACATAATTACCAAAGGTCTATGATCAATAATTATTAAATGGGATAATTTTATATCAAACTGAAAATTTTCTTTAAGAAAAAGAATACAGTTAATTGGACAAATGAGTGACCTACAAAATAGAAATGTTTTTAACCAATTATATATAAAATAGTGGACTAGTATGCAAAATATGTAAAAATATCAACAAAACAAATAGCCCAAATAAATATGGAGCATAAATCTAAACAGAGAATTCTCAACATCTTACACCTATCAGAATTTCTAAGATCAATAAAGCAAATGACAACACATGCTGACATGCATATATGGAGTAAAAGGAACACTCCTCCATTTCTGATGTCATCACAAAGTTGTATAGTTATTGTGAAAATCAGTGTGGCAGCTCTTGGGAAGATTGGAATCACCTACTTCAAGCTATATAACTCTAGGGCATATACCCACAAGGTGCTTTATCCTACTGTAGAGACACTTGATCAATTTTGTTCATTGCTTTTCTATTCATAATAGCCAGAAATTGGAAACAACCTACTTGTTCCTCAACAGAAAAATAGGTAAATAAATCTGGAATGTTTAAACAATGGAGTAATACTCATCTGTTAAAAAAAACGAAAACCTGAAATGTTCAATTAAACAAATGAAAGATTAAACCTAAGAAATAAATAGAGCTAAATAAAAAGAAAAGAACAGAAAAGAAAAGACAGGAAAGAAAAAAAGAAAGAGGAGAAAAGAGAAAGAAAAAGAAAAATCATCCCAAGTGAGGTAACCCAGACCCAGAAAGACAAATATAATATGAATTCACTTATATGATAGGTGGTTATTAGATGTAAACTCATTGGTGACCAAGCTACGATCCGTAGAACCACAGAGGTTAAGGTCAGTTTAAGCAATAAAGGGTGGAAAGACAGAACTACTAGAAAAGGTAAATAGAGTAGATACTTCTGGATGCATTGGGAGGGTCTGGACTGTAGGATGAGTTGAAGTGGAAAGATGATTGGAACAGAGTAGAGAATATGGAAAGAGACAAGGAAAATTAAGGACCATTTGAAGCGCAGTATGAAAAGTTAATTCAGTAGAGGCCTCCTAAACTATATAAGTTTATGAAGGAAATCTAAATGAAGTTGACAAATAGTGGAGACAAATAACAGAGCCCCAACTGGCCATATTTCACCTGACGAAACTTTCAGTTTCTAGACTTGGTTACATCTAACTGGGTTGTTGGCCAAAGGGGCAGTAGGTAAACCCCAGAGAACCCAGGCTGTTGGTTAGACTTTAGGTTCCTCTGCATAATCTGATGACAAGGCCCCATTACTTGAAACAACACCTACACTACTCTTCAAACATGGAGAAGACAAGATGGTGCCTAATGAAATCTGCACCCATAAGTGCTATGTCTTTAGCAAAGGAAGATACTCTATAAACCAACAAAAAATAAACATAAATACCAAACCAACCACAAATCCTTTGATATGCAGTGGTGTCCAGCATGCAAGTTATGCTAGTGCAATTTGAGGCACAGTATTTGTAGGAGCAATTAATCATTATGTGATTTGACTGGAGGCCCATGCCACAAAATTGAAGTCATACCCGACAATACTATTACTAGACAGCCCAGGGACCTAGTGTAAAACCAAATACTTCTGGTCAAACATCAAGCCAACAATGAAAAGGTTGTAAGAAAGTACTAGCTACAGGATATATTTTGTTATAGTCATATATTCGTGTCTTGCTCAGCCAACATCAGAAATGTTTCCTCCTACAGTAGATAGGAACAAGCACAGACACTCACAGTCAAACAATATACAGAGTGAGAGACATTGGAAACTCAAAACTGGATATACCCATCGAATCCCTTCCCTCAGGGCTCAGTGAACCTTGCAGAAGAGGAGGCAGAGGAGACACTAAGAAAACAAAGCCTTCTAAACTCAACAGGATTGTTACACACATGAGCTCACACAGACTGCAGTAGCATGCACATGGCCTCCGTGACTCTTCACCAAGGAGAGTGCTAAGGCTGAAAGGAAAGGTGGGCACATGCCCCATCCCTAATCCATAATATCTCAATATCAATATCTCAAATTGCTAACCACATGCAGATGAAAATCCAGCTTTTTTCAAGGGAGTCTCACCAGGAAATCAAACTACTTTTAAGGGTGGACTTATGCCCAGTTTATATGGTCATTATAAAATTAAATCACTGTAATCTCCGTGCTTCTTTGTCTCATAATGTTGTATTAGGGTACTCCTTCTTTAATTTTAATTTTATTAATTTATTCAGCTTACAGCTCAATTGTTATCTCATCACTTGTATCCTCCCGTTCATCCCTCCCTCGCCCTTTCACCCTATTTCCCTCCTCTTTTTTTTTTTATTAGTTTTATCTCATTATTTACTTTTTGTTTCGGTTTGTTGTTGTTGTTGTTGGTTGGTTGTTTTTTGTTTGTTTGTTTTGTTTTGTTTTTCAGAGTAGAGAATTTTGTATCACCTGGTTTCAATAAAACAGGTGAATACTTAGAAACATGAACAGGGTTTTCCATCACAGTGGCCAGGGGAAGGACGGTGCAAGTCTGTGGGTCTAACCCTCTGTCAAAGAAGAAGGACCTCAAAGAAAGGGCCAACTTTCCTCCTGTTCAACTGGCTGCCCAGAGCCCACACTCCGGCAAGTGTAGGATAGAAGCTGAGGGCAGGGTGAAGGCAGCCTAAGGCTGGGCCAAAAGGAAGGTGTGTCAGTGAGCAGTCTCCAGCCCTTCGAGGTCTCATCACCATGGGGGTGTCATGGGCTGAGGATTCTGAAGCTACTCATCATCTGCTTAGTGTCCCCCGAGCTCTGGGACTTGGCGAAGCTGATAAAGCAGCAGTAGACGGCAACCCAAGCACACCACTTTAGCTTAATCATGAGGCCGCACATGCTAAAGACCATGTGGAGAAGATTCATGTAGTCCGGAGTCCGGGTTGCGGTTGTTCGGCGGAGGCTTACACCTCAGCACTTTGTTGGGTTTCCGTGGGTCGGACATATTGTTAATGGACACAGCAAACTGAAGACCACGCTGTCCTTCTTTTACCTGCTTACTTATTTTTATTTCATTATAAATACACACTTATTTGTCTTTCTCTCTCTTTCTTTATTTCACAGGTTCTTTGTGTATTTTTTTTACGATTGCCACTTTAGTGTTTTTATGGGAGTCTTCAGTTCTCTGTTTCTTGTGCCTTCTCTCTGTCTCTTTATGTTTGTTTCTGTTTTTTTTGTTTTGTTTTGATTTGTTATGTTTTATCTTATTATAATTTAATTCAACTTATTTTTATCATGTAGAAGTTGTTTGTTTTTGTTTGTTTGTTTTTTCTATAAAGACAGAAGGGGGATGTATCTAGATGAGAGGGCAGGAACAGTAGAATTTGTAAGAGTAGAGAGAATGGAAACTAATCAGAATATGTTATGTGAGATAATATTATTTTTAAATAAAAGAAAAATCAGTGGAAGAATAACAGAAAAAGCAACATATATAAAATTATTAAAATTTAATGAAGAGAAAGAATACAGTATATTTGAATACCTTCTCTGTGCTACATCTCATGATTAACATTTTCACATATATATTATTTAATTTATGAAATACAGTTAATGGATATTTGTGCATATTATAAGCAGATTGTAATGGAGAAGTTGTATTGCTCATAAGTCAATGAAGCATATACAAGATGATAGAAATATATAATTAAGTATGTATAACTTAAAGCTCACATAATTACTATTAGGAGGAGGCTCAATGCAAATATTAATAAAATGATATTATCTCCCTATGCATGTACAAGTGTGAGCAAGTAGCTAAGCTTCACAGCAATGTAAACAAGGTGGTATGATAACAATTAATGAAGAGTTCAGTTAATTTCATAAGATGATAATCTTATATTATGCATCGCTTAATATAATTGTATCATTTCAGCTCTGTGAATATGCTTAGTGATTTCAGTGTATTTTAAAAGAATCAGAATCACATAGTGTAAGTGTCATAAAATTGAGAGATAAAGTATCTCTAATATTCTGTTAGAATATTCCTAAACTTTATACAGTTCTATTTATACATTTTATTTTATAAATTTCATCATGCAAATATTTGACATTAGGATATATGGACATGTCTTTTTGATTCATAGTTAAAAAAACAGCATGCTTATTGGTTATAGTTGTTAACAGAATTGTGGTGAAATCATATACATACAGAGACATACACACACAAGCACACTAACAAGGATATAGATCCCCATTTGTACAATTACATAACATCTACATAAGATTGTTTCTTTAAACCTACACTTAGGGGATAAGTAGATAATCTCCTAAAAAGGGAAAAGTCAAGCTATACAATGTATTTACCTTTGTTTTCATTAAGTTTTCCTTGGAGATTGAAGCTAGAAAACAAACCTATTACAAGGCCAAATGTATTCCCCTAGAGACCTAGGAAATTAAATCTTTGGTAGGGAAGTGACACAAAGCCAAGATTGCAATAATCATGGCTAGATGCAGACTGAAAGACCTAGACATAGTAACAGAACACTGAAAGCCCCCAGAAAATCAGTTCACTACTCCATGCTAGTTGCATGAGTACCACTGTCTTCTACACACATTTCTTCTTATTATTCTCCCGTATATTGATAGTTTTAAGGAGCACCATGATTAATGTCAAGATCTCTGTATTCTTGGTCCTTCAGTATATTAACACATATATTACCTCAATTAGAGATAATTGCAGACAAAGGTTATGACATGGGCTAAAGAGTCACTGACTAATGAGAAAAACAATTGTTCTTCAGGGGTCAATACATACACAGGTTTTTGTTTTGTCTGTGTTGTGTTTGCTTGTTTTGTACAAATGTTCCCTCTTCCTCTTTCTTTGACTGCTCTCATTCAGTTAATGACTTTTTTAAACTGAAGTTCTCAAACTGTGTGCCATGGTGCTTTAGGGCAGCAGAGTGGGCTAACGGATGCACAGGACAATTTTAAACTTCCAGGAGATCAGACAGCCTTCTCAGGGTATTGTGAAATTCCTAATCTGAACCGTGGGAACTACTCCGTCATACAAATAGAGTCTTTTTTAGTTTGAATTTCACATTGGTGTTTATGAAAAATACACTAAGGTAATAAAGAGTCATAAATTAAGAAGATTTTGTGCATGTTGCTTTATACAAATGTTTAGTAGGTTTTTTTTTCAGTAGGTTTGTGAAGGTGAGAAGAAGTTCAGAAATCTATTTGGAAAAGGGAATACAGTGGCACTGTGTGCCTGTAACCATCACCATTCAATGAGGCTAATGTGGGAGGAATACAATATATAGATTCTATCTATCTATCTATCTATCTATCTATCTATCATGTATAATTTATAGATGTGATGATCTTTAAAATCTTCCTGTAGTTTATATATTACACACATGGTTCAAAAATGTAAAAATTAATAAATAACAAATAAAATAAAAATTTTAGGAATTTAAAATTCAGATTGCAAACTGAAAAAACAAACATCAAAAGGATTATACCATCTATGGACAAAATTAACTCTTAAAATTCCCCATTGCAATAACAACCCTCCGTTTTATCTTTTTTAAGGGGTTCTCTCTATGTAACTGTTATTGGACCATGTAGTTCCATTACACAAATGGAAAACTCATATAGGGAATGTTACAGAACTGGAAAAATACAGCAATAGAATCTTGATATCTCTTACCAGCATAAAATTACAACAATCAAGCAAGGCAATAGTGGCATAATAAAATATGTAATTTGAACAATGTAAAAGAAATAAACATATGTTCTTATAAAGACATAAAAAATAAATATTTTAGAAGCTAAGAAACTGTTAAAAGATAAGGGGTAACCACAATGGCACACACCTTAATGCCAGTACTCAGCAAGCCAAGGGAGGCCTCTTTCACAGGCCAGTTTGGTCTACATAGTATACACCAGTCCAATAACAGTTACATAGAGAGAACCCCTTAAAAAAGATAAAAGAGAGAGTTGTTATTGCAATGGGGAATTTTAAGAGTTAATTTTGTAGCTACAAAAATAGGTGAGTTCATAGATGGTGTTAAGGTTTATAATTTGCATATACATTAGAATGTTTTTTTATTCACTGTATATACACTTTTATCATTCAGTCTTCACTCACATACTAAGAATTATTAATTTCCATATTTCTGAAAAAAGAAATAAATTATCAGACTCACTTACCCATGTCACACATCTAATTAGAGTCAAATTGAGATTAGTGTCTTTTTCAGTGCTCATATAATGTTACCCTGAACATCTTTTTTGAGAAATGATTGAACATAAGAGGATATCTGATAATGTGGGGATTTCCCTAGACTCATTTGTGGAATTAGTTTAATGTCATGCTGGACTCATAAAAACATCATTTTAATTAATTTTGAACATGACTCTGAAATAAAAATATTTCATTACTGTTCAGTTTGGTGGGTAGTAACAGGGATGCTGTTGCATTAACTCAAATAAGTTCATTACACAGACAAGTTGATGTGATATTCTTTTCTATAGTATAGGGACAACTCACGATAGTATATACTTGTCAGTATTTTGAATCTTTAAATGTACAAATGGCAGTTTAGTGGTAATATTATTCAATCTAGTATAATCAAGGAATCCCTTCTCTATTTTACTGAGAAACTGCTGGCAGTTAATAGTTGCTGTGAGGGAAAAAAAATCATTCTTCTTTATAGAGTCTGTGGTTACTAGAAAGTTTCTCATCTTTGTGTAAATGTCCTCACACTCATGGGATGTTGAAATAAAAAGGCAAATATAAGTATGTGATAGGGCTGATGTAGGGACATAAGGAAGAATATGGAAGAGCAATATGGGGATATAAATGATCTCATTTTATTGTATACATGCATAAAAATTTTAAAGTCTAAAAGTAAATATCATCCCAATAGAATGACCAACAGTGGTTCTCAACATTCATTAAATAATGGGTCTGGAAAAAGCAACCAAATAATTCAGGGAAAACATTGGCAAAGACATTTTGTGAAGCTCATCAAAATGGACCTAACCATCAGGTGCTCACAGAAGGAAATCAATAGCTAGGATGTGGGTATAGGGGATGGAGATGGTTGTTTCCTAGGCTCCCTAGAAAGAAATTGTATGCAGAATAGCCTTCCACTGGGGATAGATTCCTTCTGATTCAACAAACTTTTTTTTTATTTTTTGTCATATTATGATATGTTCATACTTTAAGCCCCAAGATACTTCTGAAATTTTCCTGAGGCTTTGTGCCTTTTCAATGCCAGTTTCTTGTGAATCCAAATATCTCCCACATTTCTTTTCCTGAGAAAGAAACAAAAGATGAATCCATGAAGATATTATAATTAACTCAATACATTCTAAGAAATAATAAGTATGATTATTTGATACATGCTTTTATACCATTATCCACAGATTCCTCAAGTGTTTTACTTATGGTTTTAACTAGCTAAGTAACTGTTTCTTACTGATACCTAGAAAGATGATTTTGTTTAATAAATCAGATTCTCTGTAGCCTTAGTCACTTTCATTTAACTTTTTCACACTTGTGTTATTGGTAAAATACTGATTTGAAAATACGAATCTGAGATTCTGTCTTACACCTGTCAGAATGGTTAAGATAAAAAACTCAAATGACAGCAAATTGCGGCAAGGATGGGGAGAAAGGGAAACACTTCTCCATTGCAGGTGGGAGTGCAAACTTGAGCATCCACTTTTGAAATAAATCTGGCGTTTTCTCAGAAAACTGGAAATAGGTACTACCTCATGACCCAGTTATACCACTCCTGTGTATATATCCAAAAGGGGCTGTGCCATACTGCAAATATATTTGCCCTACTATGTTCATAGTGGCTTTATCCACAATAGCCAGAAGCTAGAAACAATCTATATGTCCTTCAACCAAATAATGGATAAATAATATATGCTAAATTTATTCTATAGATTATCACTCATCTAATAAAAACAAGTAAATCATGAAATTTGCAGGCAAACAGATGGAGCTAGAAAGGTTCATCTTGAGTGAGATAACCTAGCCTCAGAAAGACACAAACAGCATGTATTCACAACCTGCAAACAGATATTAGACATATATTACAACATAACCATACTACACTTCATGGACCTAACGAAGCTAAGTAATAAAGAAAGCCTAAGGGAGACACTCCTTGAATCACACTCAGATGGGTAAGTAGAATATACGGAAGAAGAATTAGAGAGGTAACAGGATAAGAGTTGGAGTGGCGAGGGAAAAGGGTTGAGTCAGATGTGGGAAGGGTTGGAAGGAGAGGTTTGATAACCTGGATTTAAAAAAAAAAGGAAAAAGGAAGGCAGGGGCACCACTGAGACAAGCCATAGACCTGAGACAGAGTAGGCTACAGAGAAGATGTGCTATCTAGCTGAGCCTCGTAGCAGCAGGGACATAAGACTGAGGAAGCTACCTTCTAACCAGGCAGGAGCTATACGGTGATGGGAGAGACACCAATCCACCTACAAAGCCTTCTCACCAAAATTTACTCTGCCTATAAGGTGTGCAGAAATAAAGATAGAGTAGAGACTTGGAGGAATGATCAACCAATGCCTGGCCCAACCTAAGACCCTTCTGCATGGGAAAGAGTTAACCCCTGACACTATTTATGATACTCCGCTATATTTACAGACAGGAGCCTAACTTAACTGTCCTCTGTGAGGCCTTATCCAGAAGGTGATCTAGTCAGATTTGGAGATTCACAGCCAAGTATTAGAAGAAGCTTGTGGTGTCTTGTGGGAGATTGGGGGCTGGGAATAGAAGGACCAGGAGGTGACAAGTACACCTTAAGACCAACACAGTCACCTAATATAGAACCATGTTACAGAGATGGAACCACCAACCAAAGAACGTACATGGACTGCACCTATGCCTCCTACATAAATGTAACCAATGGGCAGCTTGATCTTCATGTAGGTCCCCTAGTAAGTTGACTGGGTGTTGTTTATGACATAGGATCTCTTGTCTGATTTTGATCACTTTGCACTAGCTGGGATGCCCTGCCTGGCATCAGTGAACTTTGAGGAGCTCAGGTCTGAAGCAACTTGATATGCTGTGGTGAGTAGGTTGGTGGAGCACCACTTTTCTGAGGACAAAGGGAGGGAGGATGAGGAAAGAGGGTGGGAGGAAGTGATCATGAGCAGAGAAGAGAGGAAGCCGTGAATAGGATGTAAATTAAATATATAAATTAAAAATAAATTTAAAAGGAAAAATTTTGAAATACATTTTTAAGTAATAGTGACTATTTTTGAGGTGTTTTACTTTATGCTAACATGTCACTAAACTCAAGTTTAAATAATTATTTTTGTAAGTAGCAACATTACCTATAGTATTAAAAGGTTTACTGAGGTAAAACAGAAATACATAGCTAATGGTAATTGAACATATACTGCTTGTCATAAAGAATAGACATTCTGTATTTGTATTGAATTTTATATTATGAACAAAGAAGGGTAAGTTGAGGCCTGCTTCACATATAAACACAAAATTTCAGTTCACATAACTATGTCACACATATGGCAAACTTAAATAAATTCCTGTCTCAACATTTCATGCTTTTATCATGCTGCCATATTCTTTTTAACCTAGAACCATATATAAATGAATAGGTAAATGGTTTCAATTTGCATCTTGTTTTTCCTGTACATTTTATGCCAAATACATAATCCAATACCCATTCCACAGATAGAGCTGATTTCTATAACTAGTCCTAAGTTCGTAAAACAACACAACTCGATGAGGCTCACTGAACAGTGTAGATTCAACTATAACTTACAGTTATGTTATTGGTTTTTACATTTGCAGTGATGTTTAAGTACATAATAGCTGTGTTCTAGTTCTCAGTAATGACACTGTCTTATTAGCTGCTCCTGAAGGTCCTCATGTAGGTCACTGTCTCTGCAATTTTATTTTACAGTAATTATGTTTCAACTCATTTTTAAAGGTAAATCAATGCTATTAATTTCCACAGATTTATATAAAGAGTTGATTATGGTAGGTTTGAGCAATCTAATTCTTATGTGAGTCCCAGGGATTTGATATCAAATCCTCATGCTGTGGGCTGAAAGTTTTTCCTCAAGAGCTATGTAGCCATCCCTCAACATGTATTTTAAGTCCACATTTGGGTGAAGTATTGTTTCATTTATTTCCTTAGAATATTTTGGAAAGAAGAATTACACCTGTTTTAGCTCAAATTGTCCAGTGTCATGACAGTAGGGAATATAGGTATCAATAGAGCCACAGTAGCACATACAGGTGTCCAAGCGGATCAAAGACTTTAACATAAAACCAGAAACACTGTATCTATTAGAAGAGAAAGTGGGTAAGAGCCTTTAACTTATTGGCCCAGGAGACAACTTCCTGAACAGAACACCAATAGTTCAGGATTTAACATCAACAATTAAAAATGTGACCTCATGAAACTGGAAAGCTTCTGTAAAGTAAAGAACACTGTCAACAAAACAAAAAACAAAATGGCAGTCTGCACACTGGGAAAAATCTAACTAACCCTACAACTCACAGAGAGGTAATATCCAATATGTTTAAATAATTGAAGAAATTAAGTCTAATTTTGAAAAGGGGGTGGTGGTGGTAGAGAGGTAAACTGAGAATTTTTAACAGAGGAATATAGAATGCCAAGAAAGACTTAAAAAATGCTCAATGTCCATAAACAATAGGAAACTTCTAATCAAAATGACTCTGAGATTCCATCTTTTACCTATCAGAATGGTTAAGATCACCAACTCAAGTGACAGCACATGCATGTGAGAATGTGAAGAAAGAGGAACACTCCTTCATTGCTGGTGGGACTGCAAACTTATACAACTACTTGGGAAATCAATCTTCCTCTTTGCAGAAAATTGGGAACTGTTCTATCTCAAGACCCAGCTATATCACTCCGGTGTATATACCCCTAAAATATTCCACTGTACAGCAAGGAAGTTTGTTCAACTCTGTTCATAGTCATGGTATTCTTAATAGTTAAAAGCTAGAAGCAACACAGATGTCTGTTACAATTAATTTACCAATATGGCCTAATAATGTTTATTATTAGGCCTATAATTATTATTACAGCAGTATTTTCTAACCTGCTACCAATAAATAAAGACACAAACACCTGTTATATTTTAAAATAGCCTTAGTTAACCTGGGGCAGGGCAGATATTAATCCCTTAAACTACTTCCCATAGTTGGGCAGGTATGGGATAACTGTCCAATCCTGTGCTATCTGGATCTAATCATTTCTATCATGCTACCTGTTTTCCATAATCCCAAATACTTGCTAATTTTATTCATCTGGGCCAAATCTCCATCCACTCAGGCCATGTGCTTCTCCTCCACCTAGTCCTTTCTTCTTGTCTGCTTCTTTCAATATTCTCCTTTTTCTCCAAGCCCTGGAACCTTAGCCATACCTCTAACATTTGCCCTGCCCAAGTGTAATGGCCTTTTATTGGTCAAATAGGTTAGGCTCTAGGCAAAATATAGGTGAGGCAGCGACAGCAAGCAGTAATTAGAATCAAAATACACAAGACCAACCTCCAACAGATGTCCTTCATCCAAAAAAATGGATAAAGAAACTGTGGTACATTTACACAGTGGAATATTATTCAACAATTAAGAACAAAGACATCATGAAATCTGTAGGCAAATGGTCAGAGCTGGAAAAGATTATCCTGAATAAAGTAACACAGAACCAGAAGAACATGCATGCAATGTATTCACTAATATAGTGCATATTAGCATAACCATACTACAATCCATAGACCTAAAAAAGATAAGTAAGAAGGAGGACCCTAGGGAAGATGTTTAAATCTCATTAAGAAGGGCAAATAGAATAGACACTGCAAGAGGTGGAAGAGAGGGAATAGAATGAGAGTATTAATTTATTCTTGTTACATCTCAATGGTTATCCCATCCCTTGTATCCTCCCATTCTTCCCTCCCTCCCATTTTCCCCTTATCCCCCTCCCCTATGACTGTTCCTGAGGGGGATTACCTCCCCCTGTATATGCTCATAGGGTATCAACTCTCTTCTTGGTAACCTGCTGTCCTTCCTCTGAGTGCCACCAGATCTCCCCCTCCAGGGGACATGGTCAAATGTGAGACACCAGAGTACATGAGAAAGTCATCTCCCACTCTCCGCTCAAGTGTGGAGACTCTTCTGACCATTGGCTAGATCTGGGTAGGGGTTTAAAGTTTTCCGCCTGTATTGTCCTTGGTTGGTGCCTTAGTTTGAGCAGGACCCCTGGGCCCAAATCTGCCTATCATAATGTTCTACTTGTAGGCTTCTAGGACCCTCTGGATCCTTCTACTTTGCTATTCTCCCATGCTTCTCTCATCTAGAGTCCCAACAGGATGTCCTCCCTCTTGTCCCAGTTTCCTGGTAAGTGAAGGCTTTCGTGGGACATGTCCCTTGGGATAATATGCAGATATAAGTACTCTCAATTTATTTACATAACTTCCATGTACACTAATATATGAATTTGTGCACAGATGTTACAAGCTAATCAAAAGAGTTGATTTTCTCCTTTGGCTATGAGCTTCCCAAGGATTGAACTCTTGTCACCAGGACTGGAAGCAAGCAGCTTTACTGACTAAGCCATCTTGTCATGCTGAATCACTTTTACATTGAAATATACTAAGCTTTATGGATCCAAGAATATCAGTATCTTTTCTATAATGAACGTGTGTAGAAGATGTTGTATCTACTTTGGATAATATTGAAGATTAAGAATTCTTAGTGCATAAAACATTACTAAATAGGTTGTTTCCATTTTCTGGGTATTGTAAATAAGTCTGCTAGGTATACAGTTGACAAGTGTCCTTTTGGTATGATATATGTCCAGGAGTGGTATATATGGGTCTTGATGTAGAACTATTCACATTCTTTAGAGAAACCACCAAATTTATTTTCAAAATGGTAGTATAAATTTACACCTCTACCAGCAATGGACTGATCCCTTTCTTCTTAGCCTCTCCAGACATAGCTATCACTTGAGGTTTTTTTTTTCACCTTAGCCATTATGACAGATGTAAGACGGAATCTGAGTCATTTTGATATGCATTTCCATGATGAGTAAGAACATTGAGCATTTCTTTAAGTGCTTCTCAGCCATTAAAGATTCCTATATCAAGAATTCTGTTTAGCTATGTACATCATTTTTAAATTGGATTAATTGGTTTGTTGGTGTTTAGTTTGTGGAATTCTTAATATATTTTGGATATTAACCATTGTCATCAGATATAGGCTTGGTGAAGATCTTTTCCCAACCTGTGAACTGCCATTTTGTTCTATTGACAGAGTCCTTTGCCTTACAGATGCATTTCAGTATTGTGCAGTCCCATATTTAGTTGTTGATTTTAGAGTCCAAGCTGTTGTTGTTTTTGGAAGATGGAGTGAAAGGTTTGAAGGAGGCAGAGGGGTCAAGCACACTCCAAGTAAACAGAATCAACTAACCAGTGCTCTTAGGGGATCATAGAAACTAACATGCTATGCATGAGACAGACCTAGGTCCTCTGCACATATGTAGCAGGTGTCCAGCTGGGTGTCTATGTGGAACTCCTAAAGCAGAGACTGTCGATGACTACATTGCTTTCCTTTTGGACTCTTTCTCCATAACTGAGTTTCCTTATTAGCCTCAATAGAAGAAGACGCACATAGTCTTGCTGCAAGCTGATATGTCAAGGCAGTTTGATATCCATGGGAGGCCTCTCCTTTTCTGAGAGAAGGTGAGGAGAGATTAATCGAATGGATGGAGAGGGGAGGTGAGAATGAGGGACTTGGAGTAGAGAAGGGAGGGGAAGCTGCAATCAGGATGTAAAGTAAATAAATAATAAAATTAGAGTGGAATCCACTGGTGAACGTTCTTACTATTATCAAACATAACATGTTATCAATAATTTATGTTGTTATGACCAAACATTCCATATAAACTTATAGAAAAGAGAAT
Source organism: Acomys minous (assembly GCF_964271855.1). Taxonomy (NCBI): domain Eukaryota; kingdom Metazoa; phylum Chordata; class Mammalia; order Rodentia; family Muridae; genus Acomys; species Acomys minous. The sequence continues at coordinate 78,395,692 of NC_140486.1, read as the reverse complement.
TTTGCATTCAGAATGGACCTTCTGTGTAGCCTCTTAAAGAAGGAAGTGGGAAGGGAGAACCCATGAACTTAAGCTTGAGCAGCCATTGGAGAAAGGTGGTTATCTTACTAGACCCACTCAATTTGGAGCCACTAATAGTCAACTAAAAGACAGCACAATGGGTTCATAATGTCTACCATAAGCAATTAAATATGATCTTCAGTTTTAAACAAGCAAATATCAAGTAGTACAATGCACAACATTATAAATACATTGGGAGAAACTGATTTTTTGTTGTTGTTGTGGTTGTACTATTCCTCAAAGAATAAAATGCTGATATTTTTAGTTCTAAGTTTTTTTCATATACTTGTGCTTTTTACAGTTTCTGTCATTAATATTTTAGTCATAATTGTAAGGTCCAAGCTTTATTTTTCTTAATAAAGTGGAATAAATACCATTATATTGATGAAATATCTAAGTGAAGAAAACAAAGTTGGTTCTTTTGTGTTCTGTAATAATCTCTCTTATGCTAGATTTCTGATTTACTGTCCTTTATTTACAGAAGAAAACAGATTTTGTCACCTTGTCAGCCAAAGATAGCATTTATAGCTTCTAAATAATTAGGTATTGATTAATTTCACTGGGAGTATATGGACCATTTTGTTCAAGGTTGTCCATTCTTAAAGATTATATAATCTCAATCAGAAAAGCACAAAACAGAACCTAAATTCCTCACAGCTATCTCTGATTACTCCCATAAGTTATGCCTGTGAGTGAAAAATAACTGTCAGGAGTTCATATATGAGAGCCTCAGTTATGTTAAAGTAGAGTTTCTAGTAAGCTTAAACTGTTCCTTTCCCAGCCTAGAGTTATGAGTGTTGGATTGGCTCCATCATGTGGGTATTGGCCCAGCGTGTATGTCTGTGAGGGGATTTTTCACAACTGCAGAGGAGGATGCGTGCCAAGGTGACTGGTACTGACTCTGTACAGCAAACGTAAAAGACTGAATATGGGAGCAAATTAGCAAGCTGCATCTCCATAGCTTTATTTTAAAATATGGCATTTAGTTCCTGCCTTAACTCCCCTAAACGATGGCTACAACATGTAAGCAAGATACCTTCTTTGCTCCCCAAACTTAATTTTGGTGATATTTTAATTACAGAAGAAAAAAAAAAAACATGACTCTAGACCTTCATTTGCACATTGAGCTAAGTTAGTAAACTTTATTAGCTTTTGCCTCTGAATTTTAATTCTTGAGATGCAAATGAATTTGTGTGTCCCAAAACACCTAAAATGCAATTATATGATGAGCTCTACTATGAAGACACTATACAGGGTCTTAGGTGAGACATGAAGACAGGATTTAACCAAGGGCTAATTAGGGCATGGTGCCACCAGGAGTTAGCTGCATGACCTTAGTTGATACTAGGAAGTTAGCCATTTTGATTTTTAAAAAATTTCTACTCGACCAAATATTAAGAACAAAAGTAATCAAATTTTGCCTATGAAGAATCATGTATTATTGGAAATGAAGATGTTCTGAAATTTTTCTATGCTCTGAAGATATTAACACAGTTTTTCTTTCTCTGGGATAAAAAATAAACAAACAAACAACCCAAAGCTTAGCAAAACAACAACAAAAACAACAGCAGAAACAACAACAACAACAAAAAACTATAAGTATTACTCCAAATTTATATTTAAAAATCAATTAATTTAAAAGATTTTAGCCATTAATCATTACGCCAAAGTACTCACTTTAGTTGGGTAAGAAATCTCTGAACAAATAGAAAAGTTAAGCTGATCTGTAAGCAGTCAATATTAGTGAAAATAACTCACTAAGAAGTGATTCATTGTCAAAATCATTAAAGTTTTCAGAGTTAACATTTATGGAAGAAGACATTTTACCATTTTGCACATTATAACACACACAATATGCATAATGATAAAATTGAAAATTTGAAGTATCCATATCAACAATGCATTATATTCTGGTAGCGCCAAAGACATAAAAGTTTTAATGTCTTTTTAGCTCATGTAGTTGAATGGAGACCCTTTTGTTTAATATGTTTCTATACTTCTAGTTATTCATATAGGTATTTTAGTAAGCCTACATATTACTTTATTCATTAACTTTGGTACTGGGAATCATCTTATATACAGGACTTGCTTTCTTACACTGTTGTTTACTAATTTATGGTTTGATATGAAAATCATTCAGCTCATAATACATTTGTTAATTAACTCAAAAGAACATGTAGAGGGCCTTTACCACCAGATATTCTTCTCTACCAGAAGATTCAATAGAGAAGGATTCTAGTAAAAGTACACCACAATAGGATAAATAAACATCACATATTTTAGAAGATGAGTGATAAAGCAATTTAGTTAGATAAATGTCATAGACAAATTGAAAGGTAGTAGTACCGTGTGTAAGGTAAAAGAAACTTCATGAGTAACTAACTGATTTTGGACCCAAGGTCATTATCTGTGCAGAGACTTTTGGAGAGGACAGTTGGGGACTGGAAAGTTTAACAGAATGAGAAGCACATACTCAGACACAGGAGGATTAGCTAGGGATTAAGACAGCACCAAATATAAGCAAGGATTAGAAGAGGCAACCACATTCTCATTCCCCATGAATCTACAGGGAGCAAGAACATTTTTCTCTGGAAGTAAAAGAGTACAGGACATTGGGAATGTTGTCTGTTTCCATTCCTGAGACAAACTTAACTATTATAACAAATATTATAGCAGGAAATGCACTGGCACTAGTGAGTTTATCCCCAACGAACATTGCATAAGTCAAACCTAATATCAAAGACAGCCCTCTGTTGTAATTTAGCACACCAAATCATCCATGTTTTGCATTAGTCTATGCTCCATAGAACTTTTACGAGTATGTTGTTTGTTGTAATCTTATATTTTTGGTTGTGAGCCTAGCCTTTTTTAAATGGCTGAGCCATCTCTCCAGCCCAGTTTATTGTAATCTTACTCGGTGGATAAACCAAGGTGGAGTTACTGAGCCAGACTCTCATGTTTGAACAGCTGCCTGTAGAAAAATATTTCAGCAGTGAGGCTGGATATGGGAGTAAAAAGGAGTGATTCCAGAAGATGACTGTCTCATTTAAATATTGTTCATGATAGCAAGGAAAATGTGGATTGGACCAATAATATAGTTAGGGACATATATGAGACAGAACCTTTTCCCTGGCGTTCAGTTCATCACTCACAGCATTGATTCCATAAAAGACATGACCAGGTGGACCGTTAATTGGGGATGTTGTTCCAGAAGCTTGTTCCTAAATAAAGACTTATTTTGTTTCTCTAAAATCTCTCTCTCATATAAATATAAATAAAATATATTATGTGTGTGTGTGTTTCTAACCTCATTAACATCTTGACTTTTCCCACTTAAGTTTAGCATTATAATAACATTAAGAACTAAATTTACTAAAATTAAAATTTTAATTTGTATTAACTAATAGTTTTATAATCGAATGCTTTTAGGTCTGCAAGTTGAATATATATTTGTTATATAGAAATCTAATGAAATTCTGATATTCAGATAAGCACTAAGTATGCTTTGATAAATAAGGCAAGCCTTCCAAAGTGCCAGGTGATAGGTAGACTAAAAAGCTAATGTAGTACAAATGAGTTTTTTTTTTATAGCTTTTATTTCTGGAATATACTCAAAGTCAAAACATAAAGTGCTTTTTGTCTTGAAGTTCACTGCTGCTTTGAAAATATCACCTCATATTTTATACTTATGAATTAAACAAGGGATCACTTCTATTTCCTTTGAAAAATTTATTGTGAGTTTTGAAATTCCTCTTCTGGATATTCTATTGCATTATTTCAGGGTGTTAGAAAATTAATAGTGTACATATAAGTAAAAACAAGACACTTGAAGTATAGTGTACTTATTTACACAGTGAGGGTGACATTGAGCAAAGCCATACAATCAATGACATTAGGTCAATTCTTTTCTCAAAAGCCGCATATTATACCAAACAATGAGAAATAATATTTTCCTGTTAATGTTCCATTTGCAGTTTTCAAAATTTAAATTGTTACAAATGCAGATCTTCTAGCTATATTAGTACCTATTGTGAGTAATTAAGTAATTTCTCTGACTAAATTCATTAAATTATACAGAAATAAATTTGGTTTAAGAATGAATTTATGGGATTTTGTTACCTAGTTTTATTGCTTTCTTCAGATTAATATCTAGGGAAAGAGATAATTAGGTCAAATTTATCACTACTTTAAAATTTCTTTTGTTCTCTGTGATTAAGCACTTTAATTGAAATTTCACAAATAATTACTAATTGAATGTTTTCTATTTTTAATGTCTAACACACAATGCGTGGGTGATATTTAAAAGCTCTTTTTCCCTAGATCAGTGGGGTTAGACCTATAGAGATAGCAAGGAATATCAGCATCTTCACAAGCAAAAGATTTAAACAAAAATGAGATATGGATCAAGCATAGGTATACAATTCATAAAAAAAATACATGGATCTAGGACTGCTATATGAATGTCTATTACCAAAGCTATATGTACAAGTGATAGACGCTTCCAGAACCAGGAAGTCCTTGTCCTTTCTTGTTAGTTGCCACTGCTGCTATGTCTTCTGTTTTACAGTTACTTTATAGCCAATACTTTATCATTTGTGCAAGGGCAACGGCTTCAGGTATGAATGTCAGCTGGCTGGCGTGAACATAGACAGAGTTTAGTGGGTAGAACCAGCACAGAGCATTTCTTAATTTTTTTTTCCTTTCAAATAGGAAAGGTATCTTTATCCACTCTTTTTCCTATGTTCAGAACAAAGAAAATTAACTTTCTCAGGATGACTTCTGAACCAACTAAGACACAGATGACCTGATCGAGAGACTGAGATGAAATAATGGAAATTATAGTTTGAATATATGGCAAAGCAATTTAAAGGGTATTTTAGGCAACCATAATAATTGCCAATCTGTGAAAGATTACAAGATGTCTTACATTGAAAAAAAACAGAAAAAGAAAAGGCATGGACTTTGCAAATAAAAAGATATATTTTAACTAGATTCGTGACTCACTGTAAATTTAAGGGGTGTTGGGGTAAAGACAGGCACACTGACAGAGCATCCTGAAATATACCCGTACATGTATGAACAGTAGCTATCGGAACCTAAAAACTTATATTAAACCTTTTTATATTTGCATATTATTGCATTAGTTATTTTAAATAATGACTTAAATAATTAAGAAGATCCATCCATTACATTGAAGAAAGAAGCCACATATAATTCTTAACCAAAGATATGCCATATACTTTGAAGTTTTAAATATCTTCATTATATTGCTTACCATTTGAGTTGATATCAAGTATTACTACATCACTGAGGTTCATGTAGAAAATTAGAAATTTGTATAACTCTTTATATTCAAGTCTTCATTTTTCTTTTATTTTTTATTATAATTTATTCATATTACATCCCAATTGTTATACCCTTGTCTGTATTTTTCCTTTCCCATCTTCTCTCTATATATATCCTTTCATCTCTATCCCCCACCCCTAGACATCTGACACTGTCCCCTTCCTGTCCCACTGACTGAACACAGCCAATCAGATCTCACCCTGACAGCCGGCTTCCCCTACCTCTATGTGCACACATGGTGTTCCCACCAATGGGAGGTAATCGATTGGGATCAACAGAGTTCATGTCAGAGGCAGTCCTCACTGCCCACCCCAGACCTCCACCCTGACACAGCCACAGAGAAAGAGCTGTCCATTTGCTGTATCTGAACAGGGGGCTAGATTCTTTGTATGCATTATCCTTGGTAGGTGCAACAGTTTGTGCAGGCCTCCTTAGGTCCAGATCTGCCAATTTTGATAGTATCCTTGTGCAGTTCCTGCACTCTCCGGAACATTCCATGCCGCCATTCTTCCATACCCCTATTGGAGCTCTGCCCAGAGTCCAGCAATGAGTCCCAGTATTTGTCACAATGCACTGCTGGCTGGAGTCTCTCAGAGGACATCTATGTTGGACTAATATCCATTTAAAGGTGATTATATACCATGCGTGTCTTTCTGGGTCTGGGTTACCTCACCCAGGATGATCATTTCTAGTTCCATCCATTTGTCTACAAATGTCAAGATTCCTTGTTTTTAATGGCTGAGTCATACACACAGTTTCTTTATGCAATCTCCATTTGAGGGACATCAAAGTTGTTTCCAGATTCTGGCTGTTACAACTATGAACATAGTTGGGTAAATGACCTTGTTGTATGATCTTCTTTTGAAATTTTGTGCATTCATTAATTTTGAGTGCAACATATTTTGGAACAAAGTCTGAACAAACAATAAAAATGTCCCTATATGCAATATTGATTCTAATATCTTGTCTTCTACAATGCATTTATATAATAAATGTACATTTTTCATCAACAAACAAATGTATGGCACTTTATTTCTCATACATAATATATACTCAATTCATTTTCTCATCAAAGGAACACTTTTAATAAGGTGGTAAGTATCTTTGTTGTATAGTGGAGTATTTGTCTGGTATATGCCCAGGTGTGGTATAACTGCATTTTGAGGTAGAAGTATTACCAATTTTCTGAGAAAACACCAGATTTATTTCCAAACTTGTATTGCAAACAGCAATGGAGGAGTGTTCATCTTTCTCTACTTCCTGACAAGCATGTGCTATCATTTGAGTTTTTTTTTAATTAATTTATTCTTGTTACATCTCATCCCTTGTATCCTCCCATTCTTCCCTCACTCCCATTTTCCCCTTATTCCCCTCCCCTATGACTGTTCCTGAGGGGGATTACCTACCCCTGTATATATGCTCATAGGGTATCAAGTCTCTTCTTGGTAACCTGCTGTCCTTCCTCTGAGTGTCACTAGGTCTCCCCCTCCAGGGGACATGATCAAATGTGAGGCACCAAAGTACGTGAGAAAGTCATATCCCACTCTCACTTGAGTTTTTTTATCTTATTCATTCTGACTGATGTATGGTGGAATCTCAGAGTTGTTTTGATTTGCATTTTCCTGATTTAAAAAATATGATATATGTATTCAGTGAAGATTAAGTAGTGATGATTACCTTGATCAATACATTTAACCATGTTTATTGATATTTAAAGAAATGCAATAAGAAGGAAAATTAAAGAGTAAAAGAAAATTCCAGCAGAAAAAAATATCAAGCAATTTATTTAAATAGCAAGAATATAAGTATATAAAGCATATTTTGGATGTTTACAAATAATAAACCCTCCTCATAAACATGATATGAAGCTGCTAGCATAGTTTAGCTATGAAAAATTATTTCTGCCTTCACTTACGAGGAAACTGGGACAGCGGGGAGGACATCCTATTGGGACTTTAGATGAGAGAAGCATGGGAGAATAGCAAAGTAGAAGGATCCAGAGGGTCCTAGAAACCTACAAGTAGAACATTATGATAGGCAGATTTGGGCCCAGGGGTCCCACTCAAACTAAGGCACCAGCCAAGGACAATACAGGCGGTAAACTTTAAACCCCTACCCAGATCTAGCCAATGGTCAGAACGGTCTCCACACTTGAGTAGAGAGTGGGATATGACTTTCTCACATACTCTGGTGCCTTACATTTGACCATGTCCCCTGGAGGGGGAGATCTGGTGGCACTCAGAGGAAAGACAGCAGGTTACCAAGAAGAGACTTGATACCCTATGAGCATATACAGGGGGAGGTAATCCCCCTCAGGAACAGTCATAGGGGAGGGGAATAAGGGGAAAATGGGAGGGAGGGAAGAATGGGAGAATACAAGGGATGGGATAACCATTGGTATGTAACAAGAATAAATTAATAATAAAAAATTAAAAAAAATTATTTCCATAATCAGAACAAGTATATTGAGCTATAACTAAGGTCCATTCTTCCAACATTTGTCATTTCTTTTTGTGTAATATTATATTTCATTTTTAAATAAGTGTCTATGTGTGTTATATGCACATGATGGCAAGTGCCCTCACAGTCTAAGAAAGGGCTTTGGATCTCCTGGTGCTAGAGTTAAATGCAGTTAGGAGATACCAGAACAGTGTGGAACCAAAGTGGCATCATTTTGCTGGGGTAATATGCGGACTTCACCACTGAAACATCTTTCCAGCCTCACACTTCTCTTTCAGCTATTATTTCCCCAGCATCATGAGCCAATTACAGGGTCTTGCCTTTGAGGGGAGCTTTAGGATAATTTAATTTGGTCAAATTCATATTTTATAGGACTCCCAACCTTCAAGAATGCTGATGTGGGTCACTGCCAAATGCATAAATGTTTATCTGGGCTAGAAGAGGTAGCTTTTAGTGGCAAAGTTAAGGGCCCTTATAAATAGAAAATCTCAATTATCTTACCTCACTTGGAACACTTCCCCTGATGGATCAAACTGTACCTTTTGTCCTTTTCTACAGACCAAGAGGCTTGGGACTTGTAACCTCAAGTGGAACCTTTGTCACATATCCTCACTCAAAGGCAAAAGGATGAGAAAAGTACCCAGAGAAACTGAGAAACATTCCTTTTCTTCTTTGATAAAGCGTCCATATTGTGCTTTAGTATGGCAGGATGTATTTTGAGTATTTGTAATAGTCCACAATCCCTATTACTTTTTATTCAAAATCGATATAATGACTACTATTAGAACATAACTGTCCATGCACAAAATAGCTTTTGACTCCAACATCTGTTATTATTTTTTCGGCATAAACCAGGATGTTTCTTATGTGCACAAACTATTGAACTATGTAAAAAATGTATTTGATTCTCTATTTTCTACTCAACATAACCAATAACTAACAAGGAATGTGAGAGAAATAATTAAAGATTGATCAGAATATGGTCCTACACTGGAAACATTCTTGCTATTCTAAAGGAAGTCATTTCATTTTGTGTGCTGGTGTTTACTTGTGAATGCGTGCAAGTCTACATGCATATGGACCAAAGGACAAACTCAGATGTTCTTTCTCCAGTGCCACACATATTTTTATCTAAGACGGGCTTTGGAACTGACTGCCCAATGAAGAAGAAGCTATTAGGATAGCAAGCCCCACTAATCCATCCATCGGCTCCCCTCAGCTCTGGGATTACAAGTGCAATTATTGGCACACTCAGATTTTTGTATGTGTTCTGGGAACTGAGCACAGGCCCTCATTTTTCCACAGAAAGTACTTTTTAACTTACTATTTATTAATTAAAATACTAATTGATGTTTATTTTTATTTTTTACTTATACATTTATACTATTATAAATATATAAAATAAACTACATAGAGCAAGAAGAACCACAAAGCAATCAGGAATTATATTAATGTTAGATTTATAGTGTTTTGGCTATTGGTATCTTGCAACCATGAAGAAAACAGGTTTCCTATCTTTTAGCATCAAAAATTCTGAATATAAATCAATATCTATTATTCCTTGTATCTACCCACTTAAAACATCTATCTAGACCTAAACACATCCTGAGTGTAAGAGATAGGTCTGATTCTAAAGACAGATAAGATAAAATACTTAGATAAGGTCTTCAAAAACATCAGAGTCCTACATAATGTAGCATGTAAAGATATTTTTATTGTTTTAAGCATTCTTTGACAATAAGACAGTTTAACTCCTGGAAACACCCACTCTACCTCAAAGAAGATGATGAACATCAAAGAATGTCCTTAAGGAGATGGCTTCAAATGTGGAAAACCATCCAATGGGTAAAATGTCCTCATTTTGACCACTGACAGAATTCTGCTTAAAACTAGGCAAGTTTGGATAAAGGTAGAGTCAATGGCCAAACTCTGCCAAGACAGGATAAGCAAGTCCTCAACAATTCCTGCCTCACAAATATGTCTGTCAGATATATTGGGCCAGAAGGCTAAAGACAATGTTCCAATGTTATAAAGAATTTTGGGTGGCTGTTCTAGCTGGAAACTGTCTTTGTCACTTTTTTTTCTTTTTTTTTTTTTTTTACAATTTAGAAGCTGGTAACCTGAACTTCCTCTTTACTGAGGTAATTAATTTTATTCCTTCTCAAGTGTCTGATGGGGATGAAGACCAAATAGTTTAGTTTCACAATTAAGCTTAGTTGTTTAGAGGTTAACTTTGTAAAAGTGTATCTGTCTACCTAGAGCCTAACTCTTCCTCTAGTAATCAGAACTCATTGAGAAACATATTTACCATATAGATAATAAGGCATTATTTGCACATGTTATCCATAGTGAATATTACAATAGAAGGAAAAATGTGCTTCACTTTGAACACAGGAAACTTGAATTAACAATAACACTTTAGTGAGGTGATTTACAGATCTCCTACTAGTGCAGAAATGGAAGCCTGGAGGTTTCTATGAAAGTGTAGATGAAACATTGTACGTGAAGTAAATTGAAGGAACACTTTAAACTATGTATAGAAGCTCTGTAATTGGTGACTAGGATTGAAGAAGTATCAAGAGTATGCAGCTGTGAAGTCTGCATAAGATGATTTTGTTTAGTAGATAAGAGCATAGGACATTAGACTCTTTGAGTTTGTACTTCCTAATATGAATATACAGTTTTAAGTGACAGATGCTAGTAATTAAGCAAATGATAAAAGAAATGTGGATGCAAGAATGAGCAGAAGCAAAACAAACTGTGTAATGGTGCTCTTTACAGGAGATTGGTCACCCCTCTATGAGGGGTGAGTCACCATGGCTATTGTCTTGTATACATGAAATATGACTTTAATTTGTTTCCTAAATATTGACTTTGAGAGAATATATTTTTCACTGCCCTTTATATTTTTCTTTTAAAAAATAGTATTTGGGATATATAACCAATAATTCTGTTATTTATTATAATAATTATATGGGAAAATTAATATGAGATTAATAGTTGTATTCAAAGGAGAAAAGGGTTATATAAAATAATTGTTTATTGATTTATTTTGATTTAACTACATAAAATAGCAACCTTCAAATCTTTGGTTCAAATAAACACATTCACTTTTGCTTTTTTTTTTCCAAAAGTGAATAGAATTTTAAATATCCCAAGTTGTAAAAGAATAATAAAAGAATTATTGCAAATATGTTCTAGAATGTTTTATAAATTGATGGCTTATCTGTGCCAGTAATCATGGTATTTATTACAATGACAATTTTAGTTCATTTCACAGTACTTTATGTATAAAGTTTTTATTAGGCCAGCATTTCACCTAAACTCGGAAAGTTAGAACTCACTTTTATCATTGCATAATTGCTTCTTGAGTAGAATTCTTTCAATTAAAATGTTTTAGTGAATAGTCACTTATCAACCTTTCTGTGCTCTGGGTACATAATAGATGTCAACATGAGAAAATAAAAATAGATATCATTTTCCTTGAAATTGTAAGAAACAGAAGACAAAATAAAATTACTAGATTGAGAGCACATCTGAGTAAAGATATTCAAAAATCTTTCTCTAAAAAGCTCAGTGTTGTACTTAAATCTTCTAATTTTCTTTTTTAATACATTTATTTTATTACACATGTATAAAACAAACTAAATAAAAGGGAGAACCATGTGACAATCATGATGTCTATTAATGTTACATTCATAGTGGTTTGGCTATTTGTATTTGTTTGACTTGCAGTAAACGTCTTTCCTGTCTTGTTGGGTCCAAATTTCTGAATGAAATTCAATACCTATCCTATCTCAGCTTTAATAATTTAACTTCTGTATCTTGGTCTAAAAAGATCTTATCCCCCAACCTACTAAACTTGATTGTAAAACTATACTATCTGGCCTTCAATGCCTCTCAGAGATTTGAGAAGGAATAAAACTTAGGTTCCTGAGTGAACCAGCAGTGCATGTTAGCAGTTTCCAAAATGAGCAAATTGACGTAGGCAGTTGACTGCCTGAACACTCACTCAACCAACACTCTCTATAACCTTGGAGCCTCATCTTTGGCTTTCTGGCCAGACTTATTCTCAAGACAGGAACTACTGAGGACTTGCTTACCCTATCTTAGCAGAGTGCAGCCACTGATTCTGATTGCATCTAAGATGCCCATTTTTAGGCAGAATTCTGTTTGTGGCGGGAATAAGGACATTTAGTCCAGTGGCTAGTTTGTCACATATGAAGCCATCACCATAAGGAGGCTTTTTGATGCTCATCATTATCTTTGAGGTCAGCTGGGTGGTGTCAGGAATTAACTTGTCTTGTTCTCAAAGGAATTTATGATTATAAATACATCTTTAAATGTGATATTCTGTGTGTCTCGGAGGCTTTTGAACACTTTATTTAACTATTTTACCTGATATATCGATAGAGTCATATCTATCTGTTAGCTACTTCAGCCTAAAGAAACCTTCATAGAATGATGCCCCATTCCCTCTAAGGGAGTCATATAGATTTCTGTCTTCTCTCTTGGTATGAAAATGGTTATTGTCATCAGGACGTGGTCATAAGTCTTTATTGGTCTTATACAGAAAAAAATTAGGTGAAACTCAGGGAATCTCTCTTTTCCTTTATCTTGCATACATAGATAAGGAGATAAGAGCTGAAAAGAGAGAAAGGGAGACATAGGCACATGGAGGGAGGAGGGAACAAAAGCTAGATGATTGAACCCAATCCTTAACTCAAGGCCTTAATTGTTACTCATAATGAAGGGATGTCTAAGTCATTGGTATAAAATTTAGGAAATTGATATAAAACATGTCCAATACTTGTCAGATTTTAGAATAAGAATACGTATCCTAATTCTAACAGATAGATAGCTTCCAGTTTTCACTCAAATTTTAATTTGTGCAAATAATTTTTCATCACCCATTTTAAATGTTATCAAGAATATTGTGAGTATCATCAATAAAATTATGTATAATTTTATGCTCTTTCTCTTGGCATCGTAAAAATTGTCTATGCATATACGAACCTAATACTCAAATGGTGACTAGTGTGAGGGTTTTAGTAACTAATAACATATGGTTTATATCTATACAAACCAAGTAAATAATACTAATTTATACTCTATTCCCTTCCTTCAAAGCTGTAAAGAAATTGTAGACACACACACACACACACACACACACACACACACACACACACACAGGCACACACTGTTTATCATCAAAGAATTAATTAGCTATATATAAACTATTGAGCAAGAATTCAAACATAGAAAATAGGATGTCAAGCCAGTACTCATCACGTTTAAATTTTTGTATAACAAAGGAACTGAGTTGGAAACAATACTCAGGTGAGATCTTTTCTGGGTTTATAAAATGAGTAGTAATCACATGGTGGTTAAAGTTCTCTGGGTTGGTAATTCTTTGTATCTATCCACCAGTGACATATCAGTACCAGATTTTTCATTAAAGCATCTTCATATGTATGTCACACAATCCATTTATACTCTACTGATAAAGACAGAGAAATAACCAAATACATCCATGTATTGAGTAAAACTTAAAATATATGACAACAATATAAGAGCTGCCCTTTCTGTTGTGTTGTGCTTTGATCATTTGAAAAACATTGTAAGTTGATATTATGTGAGCTACGATTTATGGGAATTAGCTACGAAACATGATTGTTTAGTCTGAGCCTGATATGTAAAAGAATTGGCCTAAGGTACTAAAGTGAGCCACACATTGTAAAAATCCCATGGAAATTGCAATTTAGAGAATGTACTTGTGAACTCCTTTTCACTACAGGTTTAAAAAGTGAGAATCTAGGTTAATCATGCAAAATAATAGAAAGCAAACATCAAAGACCTAAAGACAATTGTGAGCTTAATACATAAAAATTATATTTGTTTTAGGACATGCCTATTATTTTATACAATAAAGCTTTTAAATTTTAAATGTATGTTTTTCAATTTTCTATGTGTGTTTATTAAAACTCTCCACTGTATCATAGTGACTCTTTCTACATTAGAGTATTAACAAGTAAGATATGATAAGTTCTTTCGAGTTTTGTCCATGGTAGATGAAGTCAGTGTGCTCATCTTCCAGCAATTGATATCTGTATAAGTTGAACAGAGGTGGGTAGCAGAAAAGTAGCATATGTACTTAACTTTCACTTAGGACTAAGTCCATTTTCAGAATTCTAAGGTTGAATGACCTTCATGATTGTATGTGTAGAATATCAAATATCAAGTTGAAGTAATAGACCAAGAACACTGTCTGATCTTTTTCATACTAAATAGTGCAGATAATCATAATTATCCCTTGGTCCAGGGTCAAAAGCCCTATTCATTACTTTTCTGGTCTAGTGAAGAATCTTTTAAAATAATGAGTAATACATCATGTCTGTCACTAGCTTAAAAAGGAATTAAATGAAGCAAGTTGAGGGAGTGATTTTGACAGCATATTATCTAAAACATCTTGCCTATCATTCTTAGCATTTTGTCTCAGAATACAGAGCTTACATTTAAGAACTCCAAGTCAGTTATCCAGTATCTTCTATAGAATAAGATCATAATGCACCCCATTGCGTATTTTACCTGTTTCTCAAAGTCATTACTTTTTATACAAAATGTTAATGATGGCATTTGAACCATGACAGCTGAGTCAAAACAGTACCTACTACTATTGTACACTGTCAGATAAAACAAAATGTAGCAAACAAAAATTTAACAGGTGTAATCTAATATTAAATATGCAGAGAGAAACTATACAGGCTCAAATATCGTGCATCCAATTTTAAAAGCAATTTCTACAAAGTGTGCTTTTACCAGTATAAAACATATTAAGGTATAAAGAATAATAAAATAGGTTAATACTAAAATATAAATACCTGCTGACTTTAAATGAACAATTATGTTTTTTCAACTAAATGTATTTTTTTCTATATGCTCAAAACTGAACATGTGCTACCTTCATGTTCCAGTCAAGGAAGTAGAAGGAGCTCCTTGGACCTTGTCATTTATCTCTGAACTACCAGCTTTTTGTACATCTTGGCATAGAAAGAATCACTGCCTTTAATTGTACACTCCATGCTGAGTCCACAAAGCTGAAGTAGATTACTCCAAACACATGGTGACACAGGCAGCCTTGGTTAATCTCACTGGATCACAAAAGAAAACAAATGAATATGAGAGACAGAGTGAGAGCGAGAGAGAGAGACAGAGACAGAAAGAAAAAGAGAGACAGAGAGAGAGAGAGAGAGACAGACAGACAGACAGACAGACAGACAGAGACAGAGAGAGAGACAGAGAGAGAGAGAGAGACAGACAGAGAGAGAGAGAGAGAGAGAGAGAGAGACAGACAGACAGACAGACAGACAGACAGACAGACAGACAGAGAGATTTGTGGATAGAAAGGAGGGAAGCAAGGCTGATAGGGAGGCAGGAGATCAAAGTGGACAATATATATTGTATATAGATGAAAAGTTGTCTAAAACATAGCTAACTAATAAGGGTTGTAAAAACAAACAATACGTTAACACAGTGAGGGAATAATGCGAACAGGTGAATAAAATCAATAAAGTTAACTTATGCTAGAAGAAAACTGCAAATAAAATAAAAAGGGAATTTCAGAATAGCTTTTAGCAAGTCAAATATCTTAAAAGCTACTATTTCTATTATTTAAAAATATTAATAATTTTCTCATAGTCAGTGGTAATTTGAACCATGTCTAGTTGGCACATTATTAATAAATGAAAGAGAACATGAAGATTGGAGAGAGATGAGCTGGTGGGTCCTGGAGTAGTTGGAAGGATTTAGTGAAAGAGGTTCAGATTCCAATATTTATATAAATGGATAAAAAATTTGAAGACTAAATATAAACTTCAGTACAGAAATACAAAACCTCAAAATACAAAAAGCCTAATATTCTGTGTAACGCAGAAAGTGTCAGCATGGACATCTTTATGTTCTTAAACTATTAAGAACAAAAAGGAAGAACACATTTGTGACTAGGAAAACAGGATGAAACAAACAAACAGAAACCAAACCAAACAAACAAACCCAGGGTCTATAAACTAAAATCAG
Organism: Acomys minous; assembly: GCF_964271855.1. Taxonomy (NCBI): domain Eukaryota; kingdom Metazoa; phylum Chordata; class Mammalia; order Rodentia; family Muridae; genus Acomys; species Acomys minous. The sequence goes on along the minus strand of NC_140486.1, from coordinate 78,379,750 downwards.
AGTAAGGATATAGGTCAGGGAATCTACAAAGGACTCAGAAGGTAAGAACAAATTCTGTCTTCACAGATCTGTTCATAACAACCATGTCAGGCACTACCGCTGCCTAAGACTTTAGTTCTAGGAGAATCCAGTAATTTTTGACTCATGGGTCAAGACACATATAAACAAACAAACAAATACACACACAAACACAGACAGAGACAGAGGGACAGAACATGTTGATGAGAGGTGAGGATTATATTTATCTATGGGTATAAGGACAAACGCCTTGTTAAATTGTTAGGGATTTTGATCATTTAATAAAGTAGTGGTTGTAGATTCTCCTCCAAGAGCCATGACTTCATTAGCATTGAACAGTTGCCTAGATATACCCTGCCAGTAATGGTGTCCTCTTCTTGAGTAGGTCTTAATTCCAATTATAAAGCTCTTTGAAACAAACAGAAAACACCAAAACCAGCAAAGTGCAGAGTGGTGGAGCCCAGCACCAATGGATTCATCTGTAAGAAACTCCAACATCTAAGGCTCCTGGAACATAGAGGAAGTGGGACAAAAAGAGGATGAGTGGCAGAGGTTCAAGCTGTTTCCTGTGAGCTCATGTCTCTGAGAAAAGTCAGGAGTTAAACCGATTAACTCCCACAAACCTGACTGCCTAGACATGTGCCCAACAAAAATGACACAAGAGACACAGAAAAGTTGAAGAAACAAAGCACATGAGGCCTCAACCCTCTTCAAAGAATCATAGACAACTGAATAATGTTGAGGGCAAGAAAATTACATTTCCCCAGGAGACACCACCCCAACTGCTTGTTCAACACCAATTGGTTAGCTCTGAAAACAGGTATACCTGCATCATTACACAGACAGAGCTGGTTATTTTTAAGAATGCATATGCATATAAAATATACATATATGTGAATGACAATTAATTAAAAAATAATCCATGTATTTGAAGAACAGTAAGGAGAGGTTTACATGATGGTTTGGAGGGAAGGAAAGGTGTGAGGAAAAATGAATTATATTATACTTAAAAGTAAAGGAAATAATATTTGTCTAGGATGCAGAATAATGGGAGGTAGGAGTGCTAGAGTATTGATAATTTCAGTGGTGCCGGCATGTTGGAAAATCCTCTGAAAACCCCTTTCCATAATGAACAGTCACCATTAATTCCACTATGGAACACATACATGTAAAAAGATATATGCACAGCTTACTGAACATTAAAAGATCGTGTGCACACATGTTTGCTCAAGGATAATTCAAAATTGCCAAAAGGCAAAAGTGACTACAAATCAAGCAACTGTGATGGCAGCAAAATATGATAGAAGCAATGAATTTATTCAGTAATAAGGAATATTAAAACATGCTACAGCATTGAGGATTCCCAGAAACATGCCAAAAATCTGGCCAGCAAAGAAACCCACTGTTGAATGACTCCATTTATATGGAATATCTCAAGCATGTAAACATACAGACACAAAGTCGATTACTAGTTGCCTGGAGCTAATGGGAGTGAGGGAATTGGGGAATGGTGACTAAATGGCACATTTTGTTTTCTTTCTGAGTAAAAATGTCTCAATATTCATTGTGGTGACCTAAGCATAACTTTGAGAATATGTGAAATGCAGCCTGTCATATATTTTGCCATATCCTGTGAATGCCAGTACATTGCTCAATAACAGAGTCACTTTTTGTATATTAAAATATAAAAGTAAATATTCCCATAATTAATAATGGGTTTATTTTATTTTTTAGTACATATTAACAACCGCAAGCGAACTGGTGATAGATCCTGGCTCCCTTAGTGGTTAGATCCATAAAACAAGGGAAAGCAATGGTGATGAGAGCTGAGCAGGCACCTATTGGGTTAGAAGCATCATGAGAAGTAAGGGAAGCAGCATCTGGCAGGCTGTACTTAGAGACAGGCTGCTATGCTCTTTGTTTACTGTATTAGATTAGAAAACTCTTTGTACAAATAAGATTATGACAAAGTACATCACTTCCAAATACACATGAAATATATTATTCATTATTATGTACATTACAGTTTATTACAAACACTCAAACTTTTAAATGACTGACATCTAACATGAATGGTTTCTTTAAAACTGATTAAAAGTTGAGGCTCGTATAACATCTCCCTAGAAGTACTGATACAGGATTTCCATACCATCTAAATATAAACCAATTAATTAGTTCTGGCCTTTTAGTAATCGCTGTGGCATTTTGCATTTAAAGTATATTCTAGAGAAGATAGTTCACTAAGCACATAAATATCTTGACTGTATGTATACTGGTGTAGTCACTTGAGGATTCTGTACTAACTAACATAGCTACTACATAGAAGCTAACAAGACAATGATTAGTGTTGCATCTTGCCACAAAGAAATTGATTTCTACTCCAGCTCTGTCCTCAAACAGTTCTTTTTCTCAAGATTCAGCTGTTTGGGGAATAAAATGTATCTTAGTAAATAGAAAAGTAATCTATTTTAATTGTTATAGCATAAACTACACAAAATCAGGTTAAAAGTACTGAAGGCTGATTTCTGCTGAGCAGCTTCACGAGATGCACATCACTGATCACAGTCTCTCTATTTCATCAGAAGCCAAGGTCTTATTAAATGCTCCTGTGTATGTCTATATTCAATAAAATCATGAGAAAGCAACTTGCTTCAAATACGTTCAGCTGGTGTCAACAAAAATGCTATTTAAGTAAATTAATGGTTGGCATTTCTTCAAAATAAAGCTACTTGGTTATATATAAATTGGGTTTAATTTTGTCATCATCATCACTCATTCTCACTCCATTTGATCTCTGATGAAAAGGATATATTGTATGTAATACTTGCCTTCTTGCAATCCTTGTACAGAAAAGTATCCAGGTCATCCTTCATCATATTCAATACCTGAAAAACATTGTTACTAAGACACCTTCATCACCAGTTATTGTGACCTTTAGACATGTCAGCTTTGCCCTTACACAAATTTGAAGGATAAGATAATTGAAACAACTTGAAGTTTCATGATATAAATTAATCTAGGTCATGATTTGTCAGATTACTTGAGTTAAAAAGAACAATGAAATGAGTATATATTTCATGGACCAATAATATTTTGTGGGAAAAATTCAGTTACTCTGACATAGAACACAGATGCTATTTCAACTTTAATCCCTGTAGCTGAGTCTGTGTTTTATAACAAACCACTCTTGTAAAAGTCAAGTCATAGTTGTTACCCATAATCCTAAACAGTAAGTAGTTCATCCAGCTATCAGATGGCTGTAAAACAAGAAGAGAAGTGTCTTGATGTGAATACGTAGTTTGAATAGTCAGACCATCTGGGTTTTGCAACAAAAATCCTTTTATCATTTGTTTTCTAATGTTTGCCTCCAATTTTCTTTGAAATGTGATTTTTAAAGCTTGACCACAGTCTTTTTTTATTCACAGCCAACTTTGAATTTCTTCCCTTCTTAAAAAGATTTCCCATTCCAGACAATGGATTATTCTTCTACTGAACTGACCTGTTAGTGTTGAATTGTCATTCCATTTTTGCACTGTAAATATTCATGGATAAAAACATATTTTGCTTCCACTGAACGTAAATTAATTTTCATAAAGTTAGTTGGTATATATCTTTTAACACCATTGTGTTTCATAAAACAACCTGTAACGCATACCTGTCACCAACATTGTGACACAATATCTACATGATTCATTACACTGACCCAGATAAGAGATCAGAGTAGGTATTTCTCAAAAGTGCTATTAGGTATATTTTTTATTAAATACTGAGTTAAAAATAGAATACTTGTTTTCAGTCACTCAGTATAAATTGAATTTCCCAAATTGTCTTCACAATTCTGTTTTATGCATTGTTTGGGATTTTGTTCTTGACAATTAACAAAGTAAATTACTTATGTTTCTTTGCTTTTTAAAATCTGGTTCATATACTATACCTTAAATAACACTAGACATGGCATAACTATGACAGAAGAGCACTATCCCTGCCATTACTTCTTCACATAAGATGTATACCTCTCATATCACATGAAAATATGAACAAACTCATATTGCTATTCAAAACCATTATATTATTTTGTTGCTGTGACAATTTACCACAAACCATGACTTATAACAAGACATACTGATCGTTATATTGTCAACCATAGCTTTTAGGCTCTAATTTGCTGCAATGCTCCTAAAGGAGTAATGTCTATAGAGAGCTTAGTAAGTGACAGCTGTATACCTTTTACGTCAACAATTAACTCCATTCATTGCATAGAAACTCTAAGAAGTTGTGAGGGAGTAAAATATGAAGGTTAAGTAAAATTTCAGAAATTACTGAAGAAGTAAAAGGCAACCAACCGTCTACAGTAAAAAGATGACAGTAGCCATAAGAGTTTTGAACAGAATAGGCGACCTCAGTTGTCAACCCCACTAACAAACAGCAATTTCCAGCATTATGAAAGCTGGCAAATAGGGATAGAATTTCAAGATAAGCACCACTTGATTTCTAGATTTATTGACATCTTCATCAATAGAAGTTACAATCAATTTCTGGAGGACACCACATAAGATATTGTTGGCATAATGTTTTTGTAGACTGTGTACAGTTTACACTTGTTCATTCAAATGTTCATTTACCCACCCCACTATCTGGTTTCAATCTGGACATTGCATTGAGGTATTTATTAGAAGTATCTCCTGTATCAAGTTTGTATAAACATGCCCACCATTTTTCTCTGTTGTACCAATAAAAACCAAGCAGCCAAGTCTGAGCAGTACAGAGTATAAGGCAGGACATCTGGGTTCAGCAATGGGAGAAGAAAGAGAGCAGATGTAGACATGGAACCATGAAGTGAGGTCCAGAAAACATCAGGGGACATGAATGTGAAAATTTTGAATGGGAGACAGCTATGCTAACTTAGATGTTTAAGATGGAGTAATTGTCCCTCAGTATTGTGCTCTAGGCTATTTATATAGAGCATAGTCTCTCTGTGTGATTAAAGAGTAACTGATGCATTACTAATAATATGAATAAATATTAAATATTAATAATCAATCCACAAGAGATATATTTCTTCTCTCTTTTATCTTCTTCCATTTCAATTTATTTCAGGCAGGAAGAAGATATAAGTATGCAGCGAGACAAACATAAATAGATAGGAGTATGGAGTGATGTAATTATTAGATGGTTATTGATAGGTATTGATAGGTATTGATAGATAGATAAACACACAGACTGACAGAAATCACCTGCATCAAATTATCTATAAGCACAACATAAAGCATTTTTGTGTCCAATTTTTATTTTTTTTATAATTTTATTTTATTAATTTATTCATATTACATCTCAATGGTTATCCCCTCCCTTGTATCCTCCCTCCCTCCCATTTTCCCCTTACTCCCCTCCCCTATGACTGTGACTGAGGGAGACTTTCTCTTCTTGTATATGCTCATAGGGTATCAAGTCTCTTCTTGGTTTATTTTGAACTTATTGCTGTAGCTCCTAATTAATTGTCTTTTTTTTTTTTAACTTGGGGTTGATTCTAATTATTTACACACACATAATTTTTGGTCTTTGTTACTGTAGTGAATTGCCAAGGCTTAAAATTTATTCTAACATTATATTATACTAATCAAAATGACATTAATTTGTGTAAATTAATATCTGACATTCAAAACACTTTTGTATGTCCATAAGATGCTTTTAAGTTTTGGAGAAAGGCATATTGATATGCTTTATAGAATTCCCACCACTCATCTGTTCATCTCTTAATCACCAAGGTTTATGAGTCCTCTAAAAATATGTTATTTGACCCTTGATTTATCTAACTTAACTTTTACTTCATGAATAATAATATGCATAATATTTTACCATTATTAATAAATAGTGAGAATACATAAAGTTGATATACCTAGGCAATTTTAAAAGAAAAAACTCACAGTAAGAGCCATTAACAAAAAAGTGTATGAATGTTTTAATGTAATATTTTATTTTATCTTACTGGCATATACATTTATATCATTAAATGTAAATAGAAAGTTACATACAGCAAGAAGAACCATGAAACAATCAGGATTCTCATGTAATTGCATTTGGCATCTTTATGGAAAATATCTTTCCTATCTTGGAGAGTCTAAAATTCTGAATGAGAATCAATATATCATACCTCATCTTTGCCAACTCAAATCTTCTATCTAGACCTATGAATCTTAACCCCTACAGAGCTAAAGTTAATTATAATACTAAACTATCTGGTCTTCAACCCCATCAAAGAGTTGAGAAGGACTGAAGTTTACTTATTAAGTGAACCGGAAACGCAGGTTATTTATCAGCTTCCAAAATGAGAAGGAAAAGAAAAAAAAAATGACAAAGACAGTTTGTTGCCAGAACAGTCACCCAAAACTCTCTATAACATTGGAGCATCATCTTCAAACTTCTGGTCCAGTATAACTCTCAAACATATTTTTGAGACAGGAACTATTGAGGACTTGCTCACCCTCTCTTGGCAGAGTTTGGTCATCGACTCTGCCTGGATCCAAGCTTGGCTACTTTTAGGTAGAATTCTGTCTGTGGCAGAAATGGTAATATTTTGCCAGTGGCTGGTTAGCCTCATTTGAAGCCATCTCCATAAAGAAGATCTTTCATGTTCATCATCTTCTTAGTTAGGCCATGCGTTAACCTGTCTTGTTGTCATAGAATCTTCAAGATATTAAAAGCTTCTTAAGTACCATATTCTGCAGGTCTCTGAGGCTTTGAAGCCTTTTCTAACTATTTTCCTTTATCTATCTATAAGATCATATCAATCTGTTAAACCTACGAAATATATTCTTGTAAATAAAAATAGGTTGGTTGTTGACATGAAGATAATTTGATTTGTATTACTAAGTTATCCTAATCAGCTTGCAATAGCACTTTCCAGGTATTGGAAGTAAGTTTTGAATTATAATTGAGTTTGATGAGAGAGGGAGGGTGGGATAGGGAGGTGATGAGGGAGGAAACAACGATCTGGATACAAAGAATTCAAACTGAAAAACAAGCAGGTAACTTGTAGTGCTAAACCCACTACATGGGAGTGGCTCTGAGACTGGATGAGACAAGAATGTACATGTGTAGCCAAGGCTTCTTATTGATTACAGAATCTCTGTGACTTATTAGATGTCATTCTTCATATGACATGAATGAAGATTACCATATGTCTTTCTTCTGCTCATTCTAAGAGCCAAGAATAAGCCTAAATTTTTTTGTCCATCAAGTATGTGAATGTTTAATAGAATGGTGTGGTGGTAAACATGTTTATAGAATTATTTTGGAATTTTAAAATAATATTATTAAAATTATATTTGTGTATGTGCTTATGGATGTTGGCTTGTGTATGCACACATGCACATATATATGTACATGTTTGTGTACATGTATGTGTATGCTATTGGTGAAGGTGCCTGCAAAGCCCCAAATGGTGTATCTAATTCCCTGGCCCTGGAGGTACAGGCCACTCTGAGGGGGCAGATGTGGGAATAGAATCTGAATGTGGTTCTTTGGAAGAACATGTGCTCTTAGCTGTGAGCCATCCCTCTTGCCACCTGAGATTTACCATTCTAATAATAAAGCTGAGGTTTAGAATTCACAAGCAAGCTTTTCCTAAATGTTATAGAGTGCTGTACATAAATATCAAAAAGTGGATATAGGACAGTGAGTGTAACACAATTTGTAAAATATGTAAATATTTTTATTGTCTGTTTTGTAGAAAATCACCACTAAATAGCTCTTCTCCATTGGGTCTTCCCTGAGATTCTGAGGTCCCTTACTTTGCTTCAGTGGTGGGCTGTGATATCGGCAAACTTCTGCCTGCTTTCTAGCTTATGCCATTTTAAATACAAATGACTTCTTAAGGATGACACAGCAATGGAGACAACAGAATATGTTTCTCAGGCAACGGCCCTTGAGTGAATTCTAGGATATAAGATTGATTTTCTTATTCTACCCTAAATATCTTACTAATTGGGAGATGCTTTTGCAATTTATTTGAGTTCTCTGAGATTTGGGATCATCATATAAGGTAAAACAAAGGTGTTCAGAATTCCATATTGAACACTGTAGGAAAATGCAACGTAAAACATACTTGGACTTGCACGATGGCAACAAACCTAATAACCCCTTGGGCAGAAATAGAAAAATCACTCCTAAAAGTTGTCTTCTGACTTGACTTGAATTCCATAGCACGAACACACACACACACATACACACACACACACACAGTGCAAAAACTTAGATGACATTGATTATCAAAACCTTTTCCAAACTTGCATTGCATTTCTAATACTAAATGTTTATTCATTTTTAAATGCTTCCTCATATCTTATGACAATAAACTTGTTTTCATGGGGTTTTTAACATAATCATGGCTAAAATTTACCAGTGAACATTCTGTATACAGAGAGGATTTCCAAACATGCTGTATGACTCGTTCTCATTGTCACTTGGCATTTATATCTTGCACCAGAATAAGATGAGAGGTGTTACTATAGTAGCAGACAATTAAATATATTTACACATTAATAAAAATTAATTTTATGATTTAAATCTTGGAATTTTGCCTCACACTAGGAAAAAGTCACTTAGAATATGTGTGTTACACAGTAGATAAGGGTATTTTTATGAGATAAAATAAAAAGATCAATTATTCTCAAACATCTCAGAAATGGGATAGTTAAAAATTGAATGAGGAACATGTATCACTTTCAAATGCTCTTTGGAGAAAGAGTAATCTAGTCTTATCCCACTTTAATTTGGCCAGACATTTTAAAAAGAATATATGAAATGCTAAATAATAAAACATTCATTCTTCTGACTGCCCTGTGCATAAGAGTTTAACAAAAGAATGAATAATTTGCATGTAAGGTAGAATGTAGGGCAAAAATCAAGACCCAGTAGGGGACATCTAAATCTGAAACCAGGGATGGAGGAAACATTTTGATTAACTCGAACAATGCAAAATGAGCAAACATTATTAAAATATTGTAAGTATATTCCTATAATGCATTGCTTAAGACACTTTAAATTTTAATTAATAGTTATGGAATTTTATACTATGTATCTGAAACATATTTATTTCCCACCTCAAACTCACACAAAACCCATACTCCTCACCCATCCATCTTCATGTTTGTTTGTTTGTTTTTTCTTAAACCTATAGAATTCAATTTACGGTATTTAAATACTCTTGTCTTGGGGGACTATTCTGGACTCTGTTTGACTTACCAGGAGTCATGTCCTTTAGAAAACTGACTGCTCCTCTTCTAGGATCTACCAAATATAAATAGCTCTGTAGGCTTGTACTTTTATTTGTTTTACTGGTGTTTTTATATCTTTCCCTCCCTTCCCACCCCTATCGACCCAAACACCTCCCAACTCTCCAACACTAGGTAGGAGAGAGAAAGAGGTTAGTAGTGAGAAGGGGTGTAGTTCTCTTTAGCTAGTTTTTTCTGAGTAGAGTCATTAAGTTCCATGAGGCAAGTCCAAACTTCTTTTTATAATATCTCCAACTTCTCCCCAAACTACATCCATCAGGTAGGCACAGCAAGCCTTCTTCTTCAGAGTCCCTCCCTCTCTGAGATCTTTCATTTATGCTTCCCAGAGTCCTTAGAATTAAGCTGTCTGCAGCTAGGAAAGACATAGACCCTCTTAGAGCCCTCATGAGACAAATATCCTGCTCCTGTTGACAATCTGAAGCAGTCCCATATCCTAAACCTAGTATTACAAGAAAAACATGTTTCCATAACATAACTGAGATTTAAAGACACCAAAGCTTCCATTACATAACTCATTAGCCTTTACCTGCTTCATGGTGAGGTTTTTTTTTATTTCTCTGTTTTCTGCATCAGCCACAATCACTCTAAGTTCATAGGTTAAACTGCTCTCTGTGCTGTAAACACTTCCAATGTAATCATCCATCATCTCTGGATCTTACACTCTTTCTGCCCCCATTTCTGCCATGATCTTTAAGCTCTGAGTGGCAAGGGTGTGTGATATAGATGTTTCATTTAGAGCCACGTGTTGTACAGCCTCTTATTCTTTACACCTTGATCAGTTGTGGGTCACTGTGTTAACTGCCATCTGTTGTAAAATGAAGCATCATTGAAAAGGATTGCCTGATACACTAATCTAATAGTCTAACAATTATTGAAGTCAGTTTAATATTATGCCAGTTTAGACCTTGGTGTCTACTATCTGCATATGCACAAGTTATTGGTACAAATAAGAGGCTGGGTATGGGTTTCTACTTGTGGGGAAGACCTTAACTCAGAGCAGAAAGACCCACAACATATGTGACTCTCTGACACAAGTAGGAATATCTTTCAGCAGAATATGTTTTCAACAGAAATGTCACTGATGTAAACATTTGAAGTCCACAACTGAATAAGATGGGTGATTTCTCTTGTCCTCTTCTAGTGTGAGCACAGTTCTTCAGTACTACAAAAGTTAGTCAGTAAAGATTAACCTATCAAGTGAGCACAAGCTTGATTCCTCCCTGTTTTAGGACTCAAATTCACACAGAGGCAGCTAACCTCTGATAAAGATGCCAGAAATACACGCTAGAGAAAGGAGAGCATCCTCAACAAACAAGGCCAGGCAAACTACCTAGCTATATATATAAGAATGAAATTAGAATTTTCTTCTTACAATAAACATAATTAAATTCTAAATTGATCAATAACATCAACACAAGAAGTGGTACACTGGACCTGGTAGATGGTAATGCAGAGAAAAGACATCAATAGATATACAGAAGTGAGTACTTTCTTAAGAAGATGGCAGAAACTCAGGCATTAAAATCAACAATTAACAAAGGGGATCTCATCCAACTAAAAAAAAAATAAGCTTCCTCAGGTCAAAGAACAACATACACTGTGTAAAGTGTTACCTGACAAAATGAAAAAAGGTCTTTACCAGCTATCCATCTGAATGTTATTTGGTATCCAAAATATACTCAGAAATCAAAATCTCAGTATCAAAAATCAAACAACTAATTAACATTGTGGAAAGCATTAAATAGTTTTCAAAAGAAGAAAAACAAAAAGAGAAGTGTTTTTAAGTCCACAACATCTTTAGCTATCAAGGGAATGCAAATTAAATTAACTCTACATTGAGAGACAATTCATCTCATCCTAGTAATCATGGCTATGATAAACAAAGAGAGAACAATAACAAAATGGCAACAAGTGCTGAAATGGACTTTGGAAATTTCAAATGGTTTCAGCAACTCTGAAAATTATATTTGGGTTCATCAGAAACTTATAAATAATTTGGCCATGTGAACTAGTTGTCCAATTCTAGAAAGTATATATACTCAAAGGATTGTACATTCTGAGATAACCCAGACCCTGAAAGATGAACATCACATATTTAATCTTATAACCACCTATAATATTCACATGCTAGCATTGAATCTTTTACCACTTTAATATACATTTAAGTATATATGTAGGTTAGGAAAATGGTAGGAAGACATGGGCAGATTTCAATGGAGAGAACATGAAATAAGTATAGTAAAATGAGAAATGGAAAATGCCATGGACAGCACAACAGTCTAGGTGAGATAGCATGGCAGTGTAGAAGACAGAGTGTGGGGATGATGACTGACACTAAAGATTTTTGAGAATTTGGTGTTGGTATCTACTATTGTAGAAACCTCCCTAGTATACACATCTAAGAGCAGTTAAAATACAGTTATTGTATAATGGGGAACAGTGACCTTCCTCCTCATCATAGGTATCAGAAAAAAATCAGCAAACACAAAACAGTATACTAAAAACAGGATGCCAATTTCGAGTTTTGGTGGGGGCTTACTGTACTATCAATTGGTGTTTGATGGTTCTGTTACTTTTGGTTACCCATCAAAACTCAGTGATAAGACTGAGTTGCCAAGGAAACCAAATATATCTCATAACAACCGGAAAGCGTACTTCTATTTGCTTGGATTTATAGTGCTTCAAGGTGACATACACTTCTAGAGTCCCACAACTGGTCAACATGCAGGCTCAGATGTTAAATAGTGCTTATCCATAAGAGGGGCATCTACATCACATTGTTCTCTTAAGGCTCTTGGTTCACTGGAGAAACCAGGGGGCAGATTTGTTACGTACCAGAGTGGTAGGTGACTACAACATGAGAATTTCACATTTGAACTCATAGATGTAACCTGTTCAGGAGACCTGCACAAACTGAGGCAAGATAAAAATCCTAGCACCAAGCAGATGTTGTCATGAAGATCTACCACTGGTTTAGGAGTTATTGACAATCGATGACATGTATGTAGCATGTGTAACATTACATATGAATGGTTCTCCATTTCTATACATAATGGATGCTAAGAGTGAACTTAGTTGGAAAAAAAACAACAAAAACAAAATCACAAATTTTGGAATGCATATTAATGGTGGAATTGGGGAAGTAACTGGAACAAAATGAGTGTCTGTGGACTTGATTGAAACATACTGTATGCACATGCAAAAATCTCTAAACTTTATTTTTAAAAAAAGAGGAAGGGACTAACAAATAAAGACAGAAAAAAAATGAAGAAGAAGGAAAGAGACAGAAAATGTTTAAATTCTCTTTGATTAAAATAAAATGCTGGCATTGATTATAGAAACACATGGCAAAGATAAAGTAACAATCCAAATATAAGTAATTGATATCAAATCACCAGGAATGGTGATTACTTCCATTTTATGATAACTTCAGTAACATTACTCTAAAAAAATTACTCGACACAGGAGAAGCAACACTGTCTGTTTTTGTATTCAAAGAAGATCTTATTATTAGTGACTCTTCTTGTCCCTCTGCCCTCCCCTGGAGCACACAGACATTGCTAAGCACCAGAAATGACACATGATACAAATGCTTTTTAATCATTGTTATAATGAAAAAAGAAAAGATACACTGGCCTCTCATTTCCCCCAGGGAGTAAAGATATTTTCTTTATAGCATGATTACTTACTAGAATGTAATTTTTTTCAATATATATCCAGATCTAGCCAATGGACAGGTCATTCTCCACAATTGATTGGAGAGTGGGGTATGACTTTCATACGAACTCTGGTGCCCCACATTTAACCACGTCCCCTGGATGGGGAGGCCTGGTGGCACTCAGAGGAAGGATAGCAGACTACCAAGAAGAATCTTGATACCCTATGAACATACACAGGGGGAGGAAGTCCCACTCAGTCACAGTCATAGGGGAGAAGAATAAGGAGAAAGTGGGAGGGAGAGAGGAATGGAAGGATACAAGGGATGGGATAACAATTGAGATGTAATATAAATAAATTAATAAAATATATTTTAAAAATAAATAAATAAATGATATAATTTAATTAATTTTATCAATATTAACATTATATCATTAAACACTAGATAGAAGAGATTTAAATTTAAAAAACTAAAATCAAGGTAAAATATTTTGAAATGGGATGTCTCTAATCTGTTGTGGAAGCTCCAAATTTAACTGAACATTTGTTTTAGCATTCATTTGGAAGGTACTGTTTCCATATGAGAAATTTTATTTGAAATATGTGTACGTCTTGCATTCATTTCTCCTTAGATTGTCATTCATGTTTAATACCGTACAACTCAGGATCTGTGTAATATCTGCAGTTATATCATTTTTCTACTGGGAACTACAAGTATAGCCTTTCTTGAAATAGTGACACCTCCATTCCAGTGACTCTTTTCTGTCTACTTTGACTGGGAATGCAATCCCAGCCCTAAAAAAAACTCTGTTTTTTCAGATATAATTTTCTTGGTTTAAGCAATCTTGGTGATGGGTAAATAGGCAACTTAAGGGGCATGAAAAGAGGGGTTTTTTTTTTGTTCTAAGTTAATATAGAAATCATCATAGAAATATCTTTTTTGTTTGTTTTTTTATTTTTATTTTTTTCCCTCCTTTATTAATTTATTCTTGTTACATCTCAATGGTTATCCCATCCCTTGTATCCTCCCATTCTTCCCTCCCTCCCAATTTCCCCTTATTCCCCTCCCCTATGACTGTTCCTGAGGGGGATTACCTCCCCCTCTATATGATCATAGGGTATCAAGTCTCTTCTTGGTAACCTGCTGTCCTTCCTCTGATTGCCACCAGTTCTCCCCGTCTAGGGGACATGGTTAAAGGTGAGGCACCAGAATATGTGAGAAAGTCATATCCCACTCTCCACTCTACTGTGGAGAGTGTTCTGTCCATTGGCTAGAGCTGGGTAGGGGCTTAAGGTTTTCCAGAAATATCTTTTATTGAGTCTGCAAGCACAAACTATGAAACATAATTATGCTTTACATATTAAACACAAGTAGAAAATCCAACCTATGAAAATGCCACATTTGTACAGAAAATATTGAAAAGGAATACACAATTAAATTGCAGAAGAGAACACTCTAAATAAATAGATTTTGGTGATATTGAGGTTTAGAGCTCTTTAAAAGATCCCAATGCTCAAAATCATAAATCTGGAATGCAGATGCCTGAGTCCAGATGGCTCCTGTAAGTGGCTGCATAGGAGTTGCTGCTTGATGCCTTTAGTCTAGCCTCTGAGACTCTGCTTTAAGTGTAACTCTGCGACAATCTTTCATCATCCAAGTCTTAAGAGGATTTTTGAAGAAACACTATTATTTTTCCCTGAGAAATAAGGCTTTAAAAATGAAATCGTATGTTCCCATTAAAAAAATCATGTATCAAAATAATAGGTTTATCTCACATTATTGTATAGATTGTAGAAATTATATATTATTCTGTAAGATTAAGAGAATAAAAATAACATAGTTTGAATGTTATAGCAGTTGTTATATGACAAATTTTCTTCTGAAAAGAAAATAATGTATGTTTCTCCACACACAAATATACATGTATACATACATACATACATACATACATACACCAGTGTGCAGAGAAGTGCATAGATGTCACCTTCCAATAGCAAAATTCCTATCAGAGTTATGTATATAGTAAGTTTTTATCAAGCAAATGTGATAAATGGATGTAATTATACAACTATTGAGCCTCACTTTCCTCCACATTGAAAAGTTCTACTCTGAAAATTGGTTATTTAAAGCACAGTTTGAATGAGAGGTTTTTTAAGGCTTGAGATATAAACTAGTAAGAAGTCTTGGGAAGTCCTTGAAAGTTAAAAAGGCCTCTTCCTTCTACAGTTATCTTCTTAGTATGACTGAAGTGGAGAAAATACTCTCTGGACTGGTGAGATTCCTTCATATAGTGTGGAGAACACAGAAATTCTGGCCTTGATGAACCATCACCCATGCCTGACAGGGAAGTAATGCAGTGAAACAGTGCTATTGTGTTATCCACACTCTTGGAAGAAACTCTTACCTGTACTCCTGAAAGTAACCCCAATAAGCTCATTAATAACAAAAGACAGTGGTGGCACTGTTGCTTTGGTCTGTTGATACTTCCTGATCTAGCATGACAGACATTTTTTCACACAGTACACAAACCTATTTAATATTGTACAATAATGCAGATTTTAAAATCATAGATTATGAAATGATCTTAAATGAGAAGTTAAAGAAATGCTCATTGTCCTTAGTTATCAGGGAAATACAAATTAAAACAATTCTGAGATTTCATATTACACCCATCAGAATGGCTAAGATCAAAATCTCAAACAACAACACATGCTGGCAAGGATGTGAAGAAAGAGGAACACTTTTTCATTGCTGGTGGGAATGCAAACTAGTACAGCCACTTTGGAAATCTAGCTGGCGCTATCTCAGAAAACTGGGAATAAGGCTTCCTCAAGACCCAGCTATTCCACTCCTTGGAATATACCCAGAAGATGCTCCAGCACACAAGAACATTTGCTCAACCATGTTAATAGCAGGCTTATTCATATTAGGCAGAACATGGAAACAGCCTAAGTGTCCCTCAGTAGAAGAATGGATAAAGAAACTGTGGTATTGGATGATCCAAGATGGCGGCGAGTGGAGTGGGCCTTGTTTAGAAACCAGAGTAATCATGTCAGAGATTTGGACTATTTTCTTAACCAGGAACACCAAGCTTCCCACTCATCCACAGTGAGAGAATTCCACTGTTCAACAGAGATAAACTACAAAAATCCAGCACATCCCTGAACTCACTGAGAACGCCAGACCAACTGGTAAACAGCCACTGAGTCAGCAGCAGCTGCTCAAGGAGGTAGCCAGGGATACAGGCAAGATCCCACCAGCAGAGGGGTTTGGCACTATGTCTGGAAGACCTGGACAGTAACAGACCCAGGGGGATTAGAGAGCATGCTTCAGGGGTCCACAGTGAGACTCTGAAATCGCGTGCAGAGCAAAGACCACCTAGAGAGCAGCCGCAGCTGCAAACACTGAAGCAGATAGCCAGAAATGCTGGCAAGGCCCCACCTACTGAGGTGATAGCCACAGAGTCCAGAAGATTTGGACAGTAATAGGTCCAGGGAGAACAGAGAGCATGCTTCTGGGTTCCACAATGAGACCCTGAACCCAGGTATGTGCGGAGCACAGACCTCCTAGAGAGCAGCTGCATGCTGCAGACACTCAAGTGGGTAGCCCAGAACATTGGCAAGGCTTCACCTACTGAGGTGATTGCCACGGAGTCCAGAAGTAACAGGTCTAGGAGTAGCAGAGAGTGTGTTTCTTGGGGTCTGCTCAGAGAGACCCAAAGCCTGCACAGAGAGCAAGGTCCCCCCTAGAGAGCAGCCGCCCTGGCTTCAGACTTTCAAGCGGGTAGCCCGGAGCAGGCAAGGTCCCGCCTGCTTAAGTGATTGGCATGGTGCCGGGAAAATACATACAAAACTATGTCCACTGGGAACAGAGAGTATTTCTGGGAACCCACAGAGTTCTCAGAGCCCATGCAGAGAGCACATACCACCCTGGAGAGCAGCCACTAGGGCTGCAGCCACCCAAGCAGATAATCAGGAACACATGCAAAGCTCTGCCTATTGAGGTGATTAGCGTGGTAACCTGCCTGCAGGTGTGATTGGCACGGTGTCTGGAAGAGTCCAGGTAGAACAGAGAGCATTTTTCTGGGCTCACCAGTCTGCAAAGTCCCAGAACCCAACAGGAGACCAGGTAGTTGGGGATACACCGCCTGCTGTAGTGCTAAAGCTTGTCTGGTCAGTTCTAAGAAATTAGAGGAAGGGTGCACTCTTCCCAGCAGCGGGACAGGAGCCGGCCACTGTTAACTGGGAGCTTTGTATCTGAGACTTAACTGTGGGTGGTGTATCTCCAGGCTGGAACTACTGGCTTGGGAACAACATAGGACAACAGGTGGCGCTGATGCCAGACCAACCTGCTAGTCCCGAGAAAGCCCCAGGGGCCAGTGTCCAGACGAGCATGAGTGCAAAACCTAAAACTAGAGCTGAGGGTGTTGGCCTCATCTGCACCCCCTGTCTTCCTCTCAGACCATTCATGGCCCATTGCCCCAGGGGGAACAGAGAACATGGATCTGTGCATACCAGTCCACAGAGAAACTCAGGGACCTCACAGGGGACCAAGCAGCTGTGGATATCCACCCCAGGCACTGAAGTGGTACACTCAGATGGTCTAATCTAAGAACCTGGAGGAAGGGTGCACACTGCCCAACAACTGGACATGTTACTGCCAGTGATAACCAGGAACTTGGTATCTGAGGCTGAACTGTGGGCAGTGTGACTCCAGACTGGGGCTATTAGCTCAGGAAACACAAAAAAACGGGTGGTTCTGATCTCAGAAAAACCTGCAAGTCTTGAAAAAGCCTCAGGGTCTGGGTACCACTGCAATGTGAGCACAAAACCACAACTCTGAGCCAAGGGTGTTTGCATCAATTGTGCCCCCTGTCTTCCTTTCTCATCACCTGCGGGCATGCTGGCCCAGGGGAAATGGAGAGTGTAGATCAGGCGCACCATCCCTCAGAGACATCCAGGGCCCACACAAGGTCTCAGGCAGCTGCAGTCACATCTGCAGCCACAGATTTAAGGCTTCCTACTGCTGAGCAGGCATGCCTGTGGGCAAGTCACACCTGCCCACCCTTTGTCTCCCTCTCTGGATGCTAGGTGGGCCTGTTGGCCCAGGCAGAGCAGAGAGCGTGGATCAAGGCCCCAACTTCAGAGACAGCAAGATGACTAGATGTCAATGCCAAACCTTAAACAACAAAAACCAAAAAAATATGGCATCTCCAGATCCTAGGTATCCCAATGAAATCAACCCTAAGAACTCAAACACAATTGAAATACAAGAAAATGACTTCCAATCCATAGTAATGAAGATGAGAATGGAGGAAACGAATAATATCCTAAAATAAATGCAGGAAGATGTAGCCAAACAAATTGAAAACATTAAAGAGGCCTATAGAGAGGTACTGGAAAAAATCCAGGAAAAGACAAATAGCCAGATGATGGAAATCAATAAAACAATTCAAGATCTGAGGGCCCATAGAAAGTCGCTGAAAGAAATTAAAAAAAAAAAAAAAAACACAAAGAGCCAGATGAAGGAACTCAATAAAACGGTTCAAGAACTGAAGATGAAAATGGAAGCAATGATAAAAACACAGACAGAAGAAAGACAGGAACAGGCGAACTCAGAAAAGCATGCAAGTGATATAGACCTAAGCTTCTCTAATAAAATTCAAGAAATGGAGGAACAAATCTCGGCAGTAGAAGATTCTATGGTAGAACTTGAAACAAACATTAAAGAAAATGCTAAATCTGAAAAATTCCTTACACAAAACATCCAAGAAATAAAGGACACCATGAAAAGAAAAAGTCTGAGGATAATAGGAGTTGAGGAAATAGAAGATGCCGAGCTCCAAGGATCTGAAAATATCTTCAATAAAATCATAGAAGAAAATTTCCACAATCTAAGGAAGAAGGTACAAATAAATGTACAAGAGGCCTATAGAACATCAAATAGAATAGACCAGAAAAGAAAATCCCCCGACACATAATAATCGAGACAGAAAATATACAGAATAAAGAAAAATATTAATAGTGACAAGGGAAAAGGGCCAATTAACATTTAATGGCAAACCTATCAGAATTAAACCTGACTTCTCAACAGAGACCATAAAAGCCAGAAGGGCCTGGATAGAGGTCCTGCAAACCCTAAGAGACAATAGGTTCCAGGCAAGACTACTCTACCCAGCAAAACTTTAAATAACTGTTGATGGAGAAAACAAGATTTTCCATGATAAAAACAAATTCAAATAGTTCCTAACCACTAATTCAGCCTTACAGAAGTTAATAGAAAGAACACTCCAAACCAAAGTGACAAACTACCACCGAAGCTACATGGAATTTAGATAATTATACTGTCACAAAAACAACCACACAACTACTCTACTGCAACCAACATCAAAATCAAGGGACTTAACAGTCACTGGTCACTAATATCTCTAGACATTGATGGCCTCGATCCTCCAATAAAAAGACACAGACTAATCGAATGGATGCATAAGCAAGACCCAACATTCTTCTGCACCCAAGAAACACATCTCAACCACAAGGATAGACATTATCTCAGGGTAAAAGGCTGGGAAAAAGTATTCCAAGCAAATGGACATAAGAAGCAAGCTGAGGTAGACATTTTAATATTGAATAAATTAGACTTTATACCAAAATTGAACAAAAGAGATGAGGAAGGACACTTTACACTCATCAAAGGTAAAGTCAAGGAAGATGACATCACAATTCTGAACATCTATACTCCCAATACAAGGGCACCCACATTTGTTAAAGACCTATTAACGAAGCTCAAACCACACATTGATTTCCCACACACTAATAGTGGGAGACCCCATTTTCACTCAAGTATAGGTCATTGAAACAAAAACTAAACTGAGAAGTAACAACATTAACCAATATCATGAATCAAATGGATCTAGCAGATCTCTACAGAACATTTCACCCAACCACAAAGGATTACCTTCTTCTCTGCACCCCATGGAATCTTCTCCAAAACTGATCACATAATAGGTCACAAAGCAAGCCTCAATAGATCCAAGAAGATTGAAATAATACCCTCTATCCTATCAGATCAACATGGTCTAAGACTGGACTTCAACAATAACAGAAACAATAAGAAGCCTACATATATTTGGAAACTAAACAACTCTCTACTTGATGACACCTGGGTCATGGAAGAAATAAAGAAAGAAATAGACGATTTCTTGCAATTCAATGAAACTGAAGGAACAAAATACCTAAATTTGTGGGACACATTGAAGGCAGTGCTAAGAGGAAAATTCATAGCACTAAGTGCTTTAAGAAAAAAGTGGAAACATCTCACATAAGCAACTTAATGAAGCAGCTAGATGACCTATAAAAAAAAAGAAGTAGAAGTACCCAAAAGGAATAAATATCTGGAAATAATCAAACTCCAGGCTGAAATCAATAAATTAGAAGCAAAGAGAATAATTCAAAGAATGAACAAAACAGGAGCTGGTTCTTTGAGAAAATCAACAAGATAGACAAACCATTAGCCAAACTAAGTAAAAGACAAAGAGACACTATCCAAATCAACAAAATCTGAAATGAGAAGGGAGATGTATCAACAGACACTGAAGAAATACAAAGAATCATAAGATCCTATTTTAAAGGCATATATGCCACAAAATTTGAAAATCTAAGGGAAATGGACAATTTTATTTATTAATTCCACTTACCAAAATTGAATCAAGAACAGATAAACCAATTGAATAGTCCTATTTCTTGTATAGAAATAGAAGCAATCATTGATAATCTCCCAACCAAAAAAAAAAAAAAAAAAAAAAAAAAAAAAAAAAGCCCAGGGCCAGACGGTGTCAGGGCAGAATTGTACCCGACCTTCAAAGAAGAGCTAATATCAATATCCTTCAGGCTACTCCAAAATAGAAATGAATGGAACTTTACCAAATTCACTCTATGAGGCTACAGTCATGTTAATACCTAACACCAACAAAGACTCAACAAAAAAAAAGAGAATTTCAGACCAATTTCTCCTGTGAACATTGACACAAAAATACTCAATAAATACTCAGAAAATGAAAACAACAACATATCAAACATATCATGCACTATGACCAGGTAGGCTTTATTCCTGGCATGCAGGGATGTTTTGATGTATGAAAATCCATCAATGTAATCTACCCTATAAACAAATTGCAAAAAAAAACCCCACATGATCATCTCCTTAGATGCAGAAAAAGCATTTGACAAAATCCAACACCTTTTCATGTTTAAAGTTTTGGAACACAAGGCACATACCTAAACATAATAAAGGCTATATAGAGCAAGCCAATAGCCAACATCAAATTAAATGGAGAGATACTCAAGGATTCCTCTAAAATCAGGGACCAGACAAAGCTGTCCACTTTCTCCATATCGCTTCAATATAGTTCTTGAAGTTCTAGCCAGAGCAATAAGATAACAATAGGAGATCAAGGGGATCCGAATGGAAAAGGAAGAAGTCAAATTATCCCTATTTGCTGATGATATAATAGTGTACATAAGTTACCCCCAAAATTCCACTAAAGAACTCATATAGCTGATAAACACCTTCAGCAAACTGGCTGGATAAAAATTAACTCAAAAAAGTAAGTAGCTTTCCTATATACAAATGAAAAACATGCAGAGGAATAAACTAGGTAAGTTACACCCTTCAGGATAGTCACAAGCAATATAAAATATTTAGGAGTAACTCTAATCAAGCAAGTGAAGGAGTTGTTTGAAAAAAATACTTTAAAGCTCTGAAGAGAGAGATTGAAAAAGACAACAGAAGATGGAAGGACGTTCTTTGTTCCCTTGTTCATGGATCAGGAGAATTAACATAGTAAAAATGGCCATCTTACCAAAAACAATTTACAGATTCAATGCAATCCCTATCAAAATACCTACACAATATTTTAAAGACATTGAAAGACCAATTTTCAACTTCATATGGAAAAACAGAAAACCCATAATACCAAAAACAATCCTATATAATAAAAGATCCTCTGGAAGAATCTCCATTCCTGATCTCAAGCTGTACTATAGAGCAACAGTAATTAAAACGGCATGGTACTGGTACAGCAATAGGCTGGTGGATCAATTGGAATCGAACTGAAGACCCAGAAATGAATCCACACACATATGGTCACTTGATTTTGGACAAAGAAGCCAAATCTATTCATGGAAAAAGATAGCATATTCAATAAATGGTGCTGGCCTAACTGGATGTCTACATGTAGAAAAATGCAATTAGAGCCATATTTGTCACCATATACAAAACTCAAGTCCAAGTGGATTAAAGACCTCAACATAAAACCAGAGACACTAAGTCAGTTAGAAGAAAAAGTGGGAAAGAGCTGGAAGAGCACAGGAGACCACTTCCTGAACAGAACACCAACAGCCCAGGCCTTAATGTCAACAATTAATAAATGGAACCTCATGAGGCTGAGAAGGTTCTGTAAGGCAGAAGACACTGTCAAGAGAACAAAGTGACAGCCTACAAACTGGGGAAAGATCTTCACCAACCCTACATCTGACAAAGGTCTAATATCCAAACTATATAAAGAACTCAAGAAATTAAACACTACCAAACCAAATAATCCAATTGAGAAATGGGGCTTAGAATTAAACAGAGAATTCTCAACAGAGGAATATAAAACGTCTGAGAAACACTTAAAGAAATGCTCAACATCTTTAGTCATTAGAGAAATGCAAATCAAAACAACTCTGAGATTCCATCTTACTCACATCATAATGGCCAAGTTGAAAATTTCAAGCGACACCACATGCTGGCGAGGATGTAGAGAAAGAGGAACACTCCTTCAAAGCTGGTGGGAATGCAGACTAGTGCAGCCACTTTGGAAATCTCTCTGGAGTTATCTCAGAAAACTGGGAATAGGGACTCCTCAAGACCCAGCTATTCTACTCCTTGGCATATACCCAGAAGATGCTCCAGCATACAACAGGGACATATGCTCAACCATGTTCATAGCAACCTTATTCATAATAGCCAAAACATGGAAACAGTCTAAATGTCCCTCAGTAGAAGAATGGATAAAGAAACTGTGGTACATTTGCACTATGGAATACTACTCAGCTATAAAAACCAAGGAATTTCCAAAATTTGTAGACAAATGGATTGAACTAGAAATGATCATAATGAGTGAGCTAACCCAAAGCAGAAGGAGTCAAATAGTATGAACTAACTCATAACTGGACACTAGTGCAAGGGCCATGTCTCATGAAAGTCTTCACTTAGCAGGAAAGTGGGATAGAGGTGAGGATATCCTAAGGTGAGAGAAATATAGGAGATAGGGAAATAGATGGATCCAGAGAGTCCTAGAAACCTACAAGAAGAAAATTATGATGGGTGGATCTAGGCCCAGTGGTTCTGCTCAATCTATGGCACCAACTAAGGACAATATGTGCAGTCATCATCAAACCCCTACCCAGATCTAGCCAAGGGACAGAACATTCTCCACAGTTAAGTGGAGACTAGGGACTGACTTTCACACAAACTCTAGTGCCCCATATTTGGCCATGTCCCCTTGATGGGGGGGGGGCAGATGGCACTCAGAGGAAGGATAGCAGACTACGAAGAAAAAACGTGATACTCTATCATCATATTCAAGGAGAGAAGGTCCCCATCAGTCACAGTCATAGAGAAGGGAATGGGGTGAAAGCGGGAGGGAGGGAGCAATGGGAGGATGCACGGGATGGGATAGCAATTGAGATGTAATATGAATGATTTTATTTTTCAATAAAAAATACCCCCCCAAAAAAAGAAACTGTGGTATATTTACACTATGTAATACTACTCAGCTATTTAAAACAAAGAATTTCTGAAATTTGTAGACAAATGGATTGAACTAGAAATGATCATAATGAGTAAGTTAACCCAGAAGCAGAAAGAGTCAAATGTTATATACTCAGTTATATCTGGACACTAGCCCAAGGGGCATGTCCCAGGAAAGTCTTCACTTACCAGGAAAATGGGACAGAGGGGAAGACTTTTATTAAATATAATTCTTGAATCTTTTTCCCTAATAATCTAGTGTGGAAATTATTTATTCAACATATATAATGTAGTAAGTAGTTATAATTTACCCAGGAAAAATTTTGAATATGCATAGTTGTTTTTATAATACCATTCCATTTTAAGATGTATAAAATTCAAACTTTTTTTATGTTTTAGCATCCAGGAAGGAACTTTCACTTCTCTCTCTTCTCTCTCTCTCTCTCTCTCTCTCTCTCTCTCTCTCTCTCTCTCTCTCTCTCGTGTGTGTGTGTGTGTGTGTGTGTGTGTATGTGTGTGTGTGTGTGTTTGTGTGTGTGTGTAAATTAGGTTTCTGTGCTGAAGTCTTCTCATGACCCTTTTATCTGTTTATATCCATGCAACTTTCACAAGCTCTCATTTCAATTTTCTTGGGTTCTGTTGGATAATGTTCACCAAATAACCTTGACTAATTTTGTCTTCATGTTTGGATTAGTGTATTAGTAAATGGACTTACTCTGAGACTGTGCAAAGTGTATGTACTTTACAATTAATTGATAAGATGTTAATACATTTTGTGACATTGTGTCTTCAAGCACTGAATATTGCTTATGATAATTTATTTAAATATATATGTAGAAATGATTTTTCATTTTAATGCCAGTCTTCTTAACGGTTGTTTTGGTTTTGTGCTAGTTTATTGTTTAGAAATGAAATTTCTATTAAAAAGCATTTTTATGCAACTTAAACAAGTACAAACTTATTTTTGTGTACTTAGGGCATAACACATAACCTTGGACATCAGAGGACATTTTGAGAAGATCAGTTCTTTTCTTTTAACTGGTGGGTCCTGGACCAAACTTAGTTAATCTGGCTTTCACTGGGGGAGTTCTTTTACCTGTACCAACAAATTCTTTAAATGACATACTATATTCATTAAAGTGGGGAATCAATTTGTGTTTTTTTTCTCTAAGATTCAGTAATCGTATGTTCTGTCAATGTTGCTTTTAGAATATAATACGTTAGTGTCATACTTTTACTGTGCGGTGTAAGCTGAACATGGTAACAACCTTGGTACAAGGAATGTTCTAAATGGTATCTTACTTTAGAATTTAGTCATTTTGTGTACTTCTGAATTAAGAAAAATACCTCTCCTTTTCATATTTATCTTCTTATAAGAAAAGTAAGTCCAGGGTTATCTCAAGTTGCTCAAGTTGTTGATAGGATATTTTGAGTAGGTAAGTACTCAGACAAACTGTATTCTTATTTTAACAGAGACATCCATTGCTTTATAATGGGTCTAGAAAGTAAAACCTAACAAGGACTAAATGCTATAAAGTATAATCTGTTCCACCTGTCTGAAAGGGTTAATGGCACTCTGATGCTACCATGGATCATTCCGTGGTCTGTATTTATTGGCTTCAAGCTTCTCTACTTAGAGTTCTTGAAGGAGTTCTAATTTGTTTTATGTCAGCTTCCTGCTCTAAATTTTGTGAAAAGAACTTGGTTTAAGCATAGGAATTTGTCCTAGTATTTAATAAAATAAGCACATTCCTTTTAGTTGTTGTTCAAGATTTTTTGAAAATATTTTCATTATGTTTCTTTTCAACATATACATTTATATTATTACACATGAGTAAAATAAACTACTTACAGCAGGAAGAACCATGAGACAATCAGGAGTTATATACATGTTACATTTATAGTGATTTGGCTATTTGTATTTAGCAAACTTGAAGTAAACATCTTTCCTACCTTGTTGGGTCTCAATTCCTGAATGGAGATTAATATTTATCATACTTCATCTCCATTACTTAAAAAACATCTATCTTGATCTAAAAACATCTTAACTCCTAACCTACTAAAGCTTAACTGAAAGACTAAACTATCTGGTCTTCAAACCCATGAGACACTTGAGAAGGGATAAAACTTAAATCCTGAGTGAACCCAGAGTACAGGTTAGCTGCTTCCAAAATGAAAAAAAAATGACTAATACAGTTTACTGCCTGAACAGTCACCCAACACTCTCTATAATGTTGGAGTATCATCTTCAGCCTTCTAACCCAATATATCTGACAGACATATTAGGAAGGCAGAAACTATTGAGGACTTGCTTTCCCTGTCTTGGCAGAGTTTTGCCTTTGATTATACCCAGAAAAGCTCTCAATCACCATAGATGGAGAAAACAAGATATTCCATGAGAATATAATTTTTACCAATAGCTGGTACTCCTAAAATCTTAATTATAAATATTATTCTTTTTCTTTCCAACTACAGGCATAAAAATCTTTATTAAATTAATTACTCTGAATATATTTGGTTTATATGTTTATATCTAAGAACAGGGAAATCAATCATCATCTCAGTCACCAGCCCAGCCTGAAAGAGTCATGTCAGCTAATGCTTCTATGGGCCATTGTTCTTACTTTGCCAAGCTCAAAAAGTCCCGAGCTTTACTAATAAGAATGTGCTTTCACTTAACTGCAATTGTCCCCTAACATGTCCTGCATCATGGCAACTAGCAAAAACATCTTTACCTCTCTTTGCTAAATAGTCTACTTTTTCCTAAGACTTTTTACTTCAGAGCCACTAGGAAAAATATCTTTACCTAACTTTGTTGTACAATCTATTTTTTCCAAATCCTTTCTAAGGACCAGTGTTAGCAATCTACATCTGCAGGTTTTTTTCAAGGGTGGTGATTGAATCATTAATCTGCTGTGGCAGCAATGCCTGAAATAAATCAAACATTATTATTGCATATGCCAACGACATTGCCCAGTGAGGCTCTGGATGTTCTCTTCATAGTCCTCACACAACTCATGTATGAAGGGGATTATAAGGACCACAAAGGCAACAAAGCAGACTAATGCTCCATAACAGCATGAAGTCCTCAGAACACATAGGGCCCAGGGTTATGCCTCGCAGAGACACACCCATCACAGGTATGCTAACCTGTGTGCCGTCTTCCAAGAGTTCTCGAGCTGTTTTGCTGTTCCTTCTGTAAGGCCCCAACAGATTCTCTCTCCCACATTATAATCACTGTGTTATATGTAGCTCTTACTCTACCCATTGTACACTATGCCTTGAGTGCCTATCACCCACTAAGTAGTGAACTAAACCATAGGGCAATTTATGCATTTTTTGGGAGCTTGCAGCCCATCTTTAATTTTACAACCACTAAGAGTGATAAAATATGAGCATGGGTGTTGTGTTTGTTTAATCTGTGGTTATTGAAACCATTAGAATGTGTATAAATTGGTGAGACATTATCTAGACCACAAATATAGTTTTACACAGCATGCAACCCATGACAGAATACTTGGAAGATGGATACAATATAAGAAAATGTTCTTTGGGCTCCAATATCTGAGTTTTTCACCAGCCAATTTAATAATCAAAATTATCTGATCTCCACTCTAGAAATCTGCTTTTAGTTGAACTCATGTGTATATAATCATTTCCTCCACTTACTATCTTAGTTTTTATTTCTTTTTACTTTATCTGTTCTTTGTTTGGCCACTCTAAGTTCCCAAGAACATAAATGAACAGTGGAGTAAATTACTAGCACATCTGCAGATGCATGCATTCATGACTCCCTCTCCTTGCAGTATGCAATCTTTCCTGGTCTATTAAACTGAGGAAATTTCAAAAATGTCTACAGAATCATAGTGCAATTTGAAAATTTTATTGCCTTAGCATCACATATCCCTGTGTGAAATGATTTCTGTATAGCAGAGTCATACTGTATTACATGTTTTCCAAGAGTCAGTTTTATTTATGTAAATCAATTGATCTGTGGGACTGGAGAGATGGCTCAGTGGTTAGGAGAATGTTTTTCTCTTCCAGAAGACTGAATTCCATTTGTAGTACACAAATGGAGACTTACAAGTATTCATTACTCCAGTCCATGGGGGCTACCACCCTTTTCTGACATTATTGGGTGATAGGGATGCATGCAGTTTGCTTACAAACATGAGGGGGAAACATTTGAACATATAAAATAAAAAATAAATCATTCTTTATAACAAACTATTGAAGTAATAACTTCCCATGATTCATTTGGAATATTCTATATTATACCCTAAAAAAATTTCTCTACTTGTTCATGTCCCTGACAATGTTTTCCTATCCCCATGAGGTAGCCATTGTGTGGTCTAAGAAATTAATTGTATACACTAGATATCTTGTGGCCATTTTCATTTGTTATATGGCAGTAAAACTGAGTCACTTCTGTTCTATTGAAATAAAGTAAAGAAGAAAGGGAACCTACTTACTACATTTTCACCCAACATAGCCACCCCTATTTTAGTGCTACATTAAAAATAATTATATTACATGTTTAATTCTGTTTTCCAGAAAAATATACCATAAAATCGTTTTAAACAAAAACTGGTCACTTACTTTATTTTTCTTTGACTTTACCCAGAATTTATAAAAATATCTGTTTAGGACTAAAGAGAAACTACTTGCTGGATATTCATGTTTCCTTCCTCCAGCTTCCTCCAACTCTCTGTTGTTGATTATATATAAATTGAGTCTTCACCAAAACCTTTCTCCTCTGACTGAATACAGATATTTGAAATAACAACAACAAATCACAAAGACCAGATTGACCATTCTCAGAGCAATTTCAGGTTATTGACTAAAATCTGTACGAAAGGAATCCAAGGGAAATGTTAGTATGATAATTTGTCATATTGAGTACATGGAAATTATAGCAGCATACATCAGGTAGAAAATAAGACAGGCACAATATATTTTATACCTCTGCAAAGTATTTTTAGAGCAAGCTTAAATGCTTTCTTTAAAAGATTATCATATATCAAACTCCTCAATTTGATTTCTAATCTGTTGCTATTTTAAAATCTGTGTATGTCTCTGTCAAAAACTGATGATAAATATGTCCCAGCTACTGCACATGTCAGTACTTCCTTAAACTAGGGGATAAATTACTTGCAATCTGAAGTCATGTAAGTCGGAATACCATATATTCCAAATAAAACTCAACATATTTTAAATGTTTTTTTTTAACTTCACATTTAATATAAAAGTTGGGGGAAGGAATTACAGCATTTCAGTTCATTAATATTCTGAAGTTGCTTTTCAGTAATCACAGGAATGAAAATAAATTACTGATCATTCCAATTATAATGTAATTACACAATGCTTTCTGCATTTTATTTTATTTGCAGTGCTATAGGTTAGAGTCTTCTTTGAAACTAAAATGAAAAGGCTGGTCCACCAATATTTTCTACTATATATAGAATAAATACAAATAAGCATAAGCATATTGATTCAGTCTTCATAGATAATCCATAAAGGGCAGTTATATGGAAGATCATTAGAAGCTTAAACAAATAGATCTACAATGGTTTCAAAATTCTTCCAAAACAGCTCCAGATAATTTTTTCACTTGGTCAAGATATCTCACAGTTGTATTGCCCATATAAATAGGTCAGTTAAGGACATTAACGACAGGAAATACAACTCAGACTCGCTAAGTACAAAATTATTATACAAATAAAAATTCCAAGAGTAGGTATGTTTATTTACAGTCAGTTTCAATATATCTCACAATGCCACAAAAATAATTTCTCTGTTTTTTCGGATGATTTTCAAGTTTCTCCTCATAGTAACATTACCCACATCATATATATCCTCTGGTTGTATTTTAATTCTAGAGAAAAAATAAAGTGTGTTTTATAGAAGTAATAGGAACTTCTGAGCATCAATGGCTTCAATTACGTGATAGATTATCATAGACTGTCAGTTTTCCAAACTTGTATTAATGACTACTCCTCCATAGCTTTAGGATTAGAAGTCAATCTCATTTATAGGGACAGTAGATCAAGGGATGCAAAACCTTATATCTTACTTTTTAATTCATTTAGATTATATCCCTATTGTTATCTCTTCCCTGTCTCTTCCAGTTCCCACCTTCTCTCCTTCTTCTGCCCGATTCCCCTCTCCTAGACCTCTGAGAGAAGTGGACCTCCTCTCCCACCATATGACACAGGCTATCAGGTCTCATCCAGATAGCCTGCTTCTCCTTCTCTGTAACTTCCTAGCCTCCCACAAAGGGAAAGTGGTCAAATATGGAGCACCAGTATTCCATTATGTAAATGTACCATGGTTTCTTTATCCATTCTTTTGTTGAGGGACATCAATTCCATTGTTCAACCAACCTATTTCTATGCCAGTACCATGCCAATTTTATTACTGTTGCACTATACTACCGCTTGACATCCAGGATGGAGATTCCTCCATGAGAACTTTTATTATACAGGGTTGTTTTAGCTATTCTGAGTTTTATGTTTTTCTATATGAAGTCAAGAATTGATCTTTCTAGGTCTGTACCTTGTGTAGGTATTTTGATAGGGATTGCACTAGATCTGTAGATTGTTTTGGGTAAGATAGCCATTTTTACTCTGTTCATCCTCCAGATCCACAAGCATGAGAGATCTTAACCTCTTCTGATATCTTAAATTTCTTTCTTCAAAGACATGATTTTTTTTTCATATAGTCTTTCACCGGCTTGGTTAGCATTATAACAAGATATTTTATAATATTGGTGGCTATTGTTAAGGATGTAGTTTACCTAATTTCTTTCTCAGTCTGTTTGTCATTTATATATGAAAGGACTGAATATTTTGAATTAATCTTGGATCTGGCCACGTGGGTCAAGGTGTTTATCAGCTGTAGGAGGTCTCTGGTAGAATTTTGGGTCACTAATGTAAACTATCATATCATCTGTGAATAGGTATAAGTTGACTTCGTTCTTTCTGATGTGGATCCCCTTGATATCTCTTTGTTGTCTTATTGCTCTAGCTAGAACTTCAAATACTATATTGAAGAGATATAGAGAGAGTGGCAGTCTTGTCTAGTCACTGATTTTAATGGAAATCTTTTGAGTTTTTCTCCATTTAATTTGATGTTGGCTATTGGCTTGCTGTGTACTGCATTTATTATGTTTAGGTATATGCTTTGTATCTCTGATCTCCCTAAGACTTTAAATATGAATTGGGTTTGGATTTTGTCAAATGATTTTTCAGCATCTATGGAGATAATCATGTGGTTTTTTCTTTCAGTTTATTTATATGGTGAATTACATTGATGGATTTCCATGTATTGAACCATCCCTGCATGCCTGGGATAAAGCCCACTTGGTCATGTTGAGTGATATATTTGATATGATCTTGGACTCAGTTTGCAAGTATTTTATTGAGTATTTCTACACCAATATTCATAAGGAAAATTGGTCTGAAATATTATCTTTTTGGCTCTTTGTGTGGTGTAAATACCAGGGTGATTATGGCCTTGTAAAATGAGTTTTCTAATGCTCCTTACATTTCTATTTTATGAAATAATTTGAAGAAAATTGGTATTATCTCTTCTTTGAAGATCTCGTAGAATTCTGCTCTGAAACCATCTGGCCCTGGGCTAGTATTGGTTAGGAGACTTTTGATGATTGCTTCTATTTCCACAGGAGATATAGGATTATTTAATTAGTTTACTTGATCTTGCTTCAAATTAGGTAAGTGGAGTCTACCCAGAAAATTGCCCATTTCATTTAGATTTTCAAATGTTGGGGCATGTATCCTTTTGAAGAAAAATCTAATGATTCTTTGGATTTTCTCTGTGTCAGTTGTTAAGTCTCATTTTTTTTCATTTCTGATTTTGCTGATTTGGATAGTGTCTCTCTCTGCCTTTTAGTTAGTTTGGCTAAAGGTTTGCCTATCTTGTTAATTTTCTCAAAGAACCAGCTCTCTTGGTTTCACTGATTTTTTGAATTGTTAACTTTCTCTCTAATTTATTGATTTCATCCTTGCTTCTGATTATATCCAGACATCTAGTCCTCTTGGGTGTTTCTGCTTCTTTTTTTTTCCCTCCCCTTAGGGCTACCAGATATGTCATTAAGTTGCTTGTCTGAGATGTTTTTAATCTCTTTATGAAGGCACTTAGTGCTATTAAATGTGCTAACAAACTGCTTTCAATGTCTCGCATAAATTTGAGTATGTTGTACCTTTATTTTCATTGAATTTTGGAAAAACCTTAATTTCCTCTCTGACCCATTTATCTTTGAGAAGAGGGTTGTTCAGTTTTCAAGTGTGTAGGATTTTGGTTACTTCTGTTGTTGTTGAAGTCCAGCTTTCATCCATGCTGGTCTGATAGGATACAATGCATTAATTCCATTTTCTTGTATCTGTTAAGGTTTGCTTTGGGACCTAGTGTATGGTCAATTTTGGAGAAGGTTCCTTGAAGTGCTAAGAAGATATAACCATCTGTGTTTGGGTGAAAACTTCAGTAGATATCTATTTGATGTTCTGTAGGCCTCTTTTTTGTTTGTTTGTTTTTGTTTTGTTTTGTTTTTGTTTATAGGCGTCTCTTTAAATTGCAGAAATTTTTTTTTAGATTTTGTTGAAAACATTTTCTAGGCTTTTAGCTGGGCATCTTCTCATTTCTCAATTCCTATTATGTTTTGATTTGGATGTTTCATAGTGTCCTTGACTTCTCGGATTTTTTTTTCATTGTCAGTACTATTTTAGATTTCACATTTTCTTTGATGATTGCATCAAATTCTTCCATTATGTCTTCCACAGCTGAGATACTTTTCTTCAAATCTTATATTCCATTGGAATGCATACTTCTGCAGTACCTAGTTTCTTCTGTAAGTTCTCTCTTTCCAGGCTTTCCTCAATTTGTGCTTTTATTATTGTTTCCATTTCGTCTTCAGATTGTGAACTATTTTATTGATTTCCTTCACCTTATGGTTTGTATTTTTCTGAATTACTTTCAGTGGTTTCTTCATGTCTTCTCTATATGCCTCTGCTGAGTCTCTCTAAAGGCCTCAATCTGTTTGGCCTTATCTTACTGTACTTGTTCACAAGTTTTATTCATTTCTTAACTTGTCTTATTCCTTAGGAAAGATTTAAGATTATTTTCCTGTGTTTCAGATGGGTTAGAAGTTGCAGGGGTGATGACTTTGGAGATGCCATAATATGGTGGCTTTTTTGTTTGTTTGTTTGTTTGCTTGCTTATTTGTTTGTGTTTTTTACAATGGCCTTTAGCCATCATGCTGTCTGTAGCTTTGGGTGATAGTTTCTGTTGTCCTTCACTGGCCACTCAGACCTGTTTTTGGTGAGTAGCAATATGTTAAGACATCTCACCTGCAAGGATCACGGAACTCTTCAGGTGGATGAGGCAGGTAATGTGAGATCAGACTTAGGAACTTTCTGCTGACCAGATTGGTGACCTGAGATCAGATCTACCTGTGTTCCACACAATGGTGTCTCTTCTCTGTAGGGAGACACAGAGATTGGTGTTTTGTAGCAAATATTTCCTTCTAAGACACCTAGTATAGGTGCTGTATGTCCCACCAAGTGTACATCTAGTCCTTGGATCCCATGCTTTTGTCTAGTTTGACATGGAACTTTCTGTGGATTAACTGGCAGAATTGGGGTCAGATCCACTTGTGTACCAGGCTGTAGGGTCTCCCCTGGGCAAGAAAATCCAGAGTCTGTATTTTGTAGCACAAAGCTTCCTCCAAGCCCTTGAGTTTTGAAGCTGATTGACCCACTAGGTGTGATTCTTGTCCTTGGAGCCAGCATCTGTGCCTGCAGGGACCCAGGGACTTTTGTGTGTGTGGCCTGAGGCCAGACAAACCCGTGCTCCACACAGTGTGGACCCCTCTCATTTTGGGATCACCAGCAGTGGTGTTCTGTAGTTTCCAGTTTGGTCCTTAGATCACTGTGCAGTGACTCTGCAGTCACTGCTCTCCTGCTAATCAAACATGGAACATATTCGGGTAGCACCATCTTGGTTTTCCAGGGATGTAACATTTTAACAAGCCTACTTCATATTTATTCTAGTGACTATGCATTTTTATGGTCAAAACAAATAAAGTCTCTGAAAAAGACTTCTGGTGGTATACTGAAACATCTATAAATAATGAAAAAATCTATTAAGTTGCAAGCCAGTTAATTTTTATATCACTAAACAAATTTTGAACCTATCCAACTTGTGATTCTCCATGTTACATGATTTTTTAGTGCTATAGTCAAATACCCAGCAGAAGCAATTTAAAGAGGAAAGGGTTTATTTTGCCCATTGATTGAGAGTAAAACTCACAATGTCAGGGAAGACATGGTTGCAGTTGTTTCATTTATTGGCTCACAGTATTTCTCCATTTAGGAATCAGAAACCCGTGAATGCAGATTCTCAGCTCACGTTCTCTTGTTTTTTATTCCTGTAACACAACCAATGGGATGGTGTCACCTACAATTAAGATGGATCATGTAGTGTATTGTATTTCAATCTAGAAACTCACAGGAATGGCAGCAGTTTGTCTGCTTGATAATTCTAGATAATGTAAATACAGTGATCAGTATTAATCCTCCTAACTACTTCAATCCCAAACTATCAAAACCATTTTCCTGTCACATAGAAATGAACATATAAAGTGCTTAAAAATAATTCTTTTGGTATATCTTCTGATGTTTCTGGGAGGCACAGTCTCACAGAAAAGGCCCTGATCATTGGACTCTTACAATCTTTTCACTTCTTTTACAATATTCCCTGAGCCTTAGGTGGAAGGGTGTTTTGTAGAGTGATCCATTGGGACTAGGCTACACTTTTGTGAAATTTGATTGGTAGATGTTTCCTGTAGTGTTTTCCCAGTGTTAAAAAGATACTTTCTTTGACTAGGGGCATAAAATATACTTATTTATGATTACAAAGACTACAGTCAATTGTAAAAAGCTAGGAGTGAAAGACGTTTGTTTTTCTAGGAAAGGGAACATCAATTTATTGTCTGTTGACAAATTGTAAGCTCTAAAAACATAAATAAATGTAACATAAAATATATTCAAGAGTGTATTTGGTAATACATATGTATTTGTAAATACATGGATATAAGCAATAGCAATTGACTTTACAAAGAAGCTATACACTTGAAGGACAGTAGAAAGGAATATATGCAAGTGTTTTGAGGAAGGAATGGAAAGGAGAAATGGTATAATTAAAATTTAATCCCCATATGAACACAAAGCCAGCTTTGGAAAACAAATATTTCATGACATATATGTATGTAAATATGTGTTTTTTTATAATTATTGACTTTGTTTTATGACTGTGTGTGTTTGTGTGTGTGCTTGTGTGTGTGTATTTGTGTGTGTGAGTGTGTAATCACATGGCACTATCCACAGCATGCCCCTGGAGGTCAGAGGACAAATTGCAGCAGTCAATAGTCTCCTTAGATGATATGAGTCCTGAAAATTAAATTCAGGTTGTCAGGCTTAGAATCAAATGACTTTATCCATGGAGTTATCTTTGGAAGTTTACCAAAATATTGTAAGACATGGTTGGATTGAGGCACACTCCTTTAATGATAGCACTGGAAAGATAGAGGTAGGCAGATCTGTCTGGATTCAAGGCTAGTCTTGTCTATAGAGGTAGATCCAGGCAATTCCGTGTTACATGATGAGACCTTGTCTCAAAACAGTGAGTCAAGGCAGTCCACACATTTTTGCAATATTCAGTCTTAACCCAGATTTATTCATGTCCCCTCTCATCTATTCTTAGTCTAAATCTACAACCTTTCAATTTTTTTCCATTACATTTATCTACAATGGCAATGTAACTATTCTCACAATTCTGTGAAACATCCAGCCTTTCCACAATTTTCTATCTTTGACAGTCTTTTCTTGACATAAAGATTAATCCTGTAACACATCTCTCAGATTTCCTTCCTTCTATCCAATAGCAAATATCCAATATTTATTAAATCACATTTCCTTAGTCAGATTCACTTTAGGATTCTTTTTGTGTTTATCTTTACTCGAAAATTATTTTGTTGATCTATGCCATTTCAAATCATGTTACTTATTTTTGACAAATATAAAATTATTAGTGATAATAATTTAAATGGAAAATAACTAATGTCTTTAAGATCTTAAATCCCAGTGTCTCCAGAGCAGACTTCCTTTTGTATTAATGATATTTTTTATTTAACATCATGATTGTTATCCCCTCAATTATATCTTCCTGTTACAGACCTCATTCTTTCATCGTATTCCCCTCCCCTAGGCCTGTCAAAAAAGGGGACCTCTTCCCCCACCATATGATAACAGTCTATCAGTTTTCTTTTCTGAAGATGCAGACACTGGAAGATTTTAAATCATCACCAAAATTGATTTTATTTTGCTCATTTTAGCTGTTAGATTTATTTTGTGTTACAGAGAGCTATACTTGAACATAATCATCCTCTACCAGCTGTATCTAATATGTTATCCTACTGATTCCTCATCTCTACCATATAAAATTATATTTGCTAATCCAGGGGATTATAATATAGTTATATCAAAGAGTGCACATGAAATCAGCAGGTGAATATAGCAATTTACAAAGTGTTCATTGCCTTTTCCTCTTCACTCTATTTGTATCAACATTAATCTCTGCCAAATTTGATAGTATTTTTTTTCAAGAAATAACTTTTAAGCTTTCTATTTTGGGGGCCTTATTCTTTAGTCTCCTATCTTGTCCTGCAGCAGATCACCAGTTGCAGCCTCCACCCCACTATGTCCTCCTAACCACCTTTCCCTGAGTCATTACTGTATCCCAATTCCTAATTCTATCTTACACCTGTTAGAATGGGTAAGATCAGTAACACAAGTGAAAGTTCAAGATGATACCAATGCAGAGCGAGGTTAACATTCCTCCACTGTTGGAGGGAGTGCAAGTTTGTACAGCCACTATGGAAACAATATGGAGTTTCCTCAGAAAATTGGCAATTGGACTACCTCAAGACCCAACTATACTACTCTTGGGCAAGCACCCAATGTAGCCTTCCTACATAGGACACTTGCTCAAATATGTTCATTGCAGTTTTATTCATAATAGCTAGAAACTGGAAACAATCTAGATGTCTCTTAAGGAAATAACGGTAAAGATATTTGTAGAACATTTACACAATGGTGTATTATTTAGCAGCTAAAAAAAAAAGGAGAATGGATAAAACTATAAAAACTCACCCTGAGTGAGGTAACCCAAATCCCAAAAGATAAATATACTATGCATTTACTTATAAATGGATGTGAACCATTTAGTAAATGATAATCAAGCCATAATCCATAGACCTAGAGAGGTCAAGTATAGAGGAAGAAGAAATAGAATAGATTTTGTGGGTGGAATAGGAGCAGGCTAGGACGGGAGCTGGAGGAATCAGCTTGGGGAAGGGCCAGTGAAGGCAGATAGTGCTGGGAAAGATAGCTGGAGTTGAGGGGCATTTGGAGGATTGTATAGGAATCTAGTACAATGGATACTTCCTGGAATCTATGACGCAACCCTAGTGAAGACCCCTGTAATGAAAGAAACAGTTTCTGAGCTGGCTATCTTTGGTAGCCAAGCAAGTCTTCTACCACATTTCTTTGGGTGGATGGCTAAGGTGGTCCCTTAGACATCCCTAAACAATCCAGACTGATGCTAGGAAAAGTCAAGTTCTGAAAAGTGACAGCGGGTTCCCATTGCCAAGAACAACATCCACTCAGCTCATTGAAGGTACAGAGGTCACGCTCATGAGGGCTTGGAGTCCTCATTCCTACAGCTAGTCTCTGTCATGAGATGTTACTCTGTAGACTAGAGAAATAGAAACTTGAAGAGCAACTTTGAAAGGAAAAGAGAGAGATAGAATATTGAAGGAATCAGTAGAAGTTAAAACATGACAAAATACATTGTATATATTTTTCTATAAAATTTCATAAAAATAAAAAAGTGAAATATATTTTAGATTTATTCATTCCCTTCTTCAACTACTCACATTTTCCAACCTCATGTTATTTCTCTCATAAGGAACACAAAAGTTAACACAAAGATATTTTAAAATGAAAATTAAAGCAACCAGAAAGCTAAGAAGACATAAAATACAAAAAGGGCATAAAACAGTATCTGTTTTATGTTCATCAACTACTCCTAGGAATTGGAGCCTAACCTGAAATGACAGTACTATACTACCCAGTGACATCCAACGAAGACAACTGATTTTTCCTTTTCCAGAAAAATTTAATTTCTAATTTAAAGTCAAAGAGACTTGAGAATGTCAATGAGGCAGGGGCATTATTTACATTTTTAATAACTGAAAACTTTGATAATCTGGAAAAGGATAAACATCCCAGTAAACTGAAAGGCCACCATTTAGGTTTAACTCCAAAAAATGTACTATTAAACACAAATGAAATTAACATGCCTAGAATGAAAGGTCAATTATCAATTCAAAAAAATTTCACAGAAGTATTATCCAGTTCACCAAACAGCACACTTTTCAGCATGACATTGCAGGCCAATAGAAAGTGACATTCAATTTATTCAATATTAATAGAAAACAATTGCCATCCATAAGTATTACTATCCTTAATTTATGAAAGTGATATCCTGAAATTCTCATACAAAAAAGCAATAAAACCTATATACACCAGATGTGCCCTACAATAAATAGCTAAAGGCAGCTTTTCCAATTAAAAAAATAATGACAATTAAGAAAAAATCCCATGATATAAAATTCATTGGTTAAGCAATACAGAGAAATTTAGAATGATCTAACATAGTAAATAAAGCTCAAACCCCATTCATCTCTTTAATATAATGACCATAAATTAACAGTAACAATAGAAATATTAATAAGTTGAGAGGTGTACACTAAAGGAAGACCATAAAATAAGCAATGGAAATAAATAAAATGAGATAAGAAAAAATCCAAATGTAATCAGTAATGCTTGATATGTGTAGAGTTTGTAGCTGTTTCTGTGTGTGTGTGTGTGTGTGTGTGTGTGTGTGTGTGTGTGTGTGTGTGTGCTGGGATTTGATAAGTACCATGCCTACATGAAAAAAATGAATCATTTTCTTGGTTAATCAAATAAAATTAGATGTGCACAATAAAAAAAATCTAAAGGAAACTGAGAAAAGTATTACTCCAAATAAAGTATACACACATCAATGTCTACTCAAAAAAAAAAAAGAAAGATTTCAAATAATCAATCTCTTATTTCTATTTAGGGGACTAGAATAAACTGTAAATCCTGAGCCCTTTGTCAGCAGATGGAAAAAAAAATAAAGAGCAAAGCATATGTAAATAAAATGGAGAAATGAAATATTACAACAGAAAGCAATGTCATGAAAATCTGATATTCTGAAACATTAAAAACTGACAAATGATTAGTCAGACTAAGAAAAATACTGGATTCAAATAAAACCAGAGAAAATCAGGCTTTTACAATTGACACCAGATGTATTTAATTGTTAGAGATTGTTATGAGCAGCTATGCGCCGACAAATTTGCTAACCTAAATGAAATTGACAAACACCTGAACAGCTTGCCAAGACGGAGTCATGAGAATATAGTAAACCTGAGAAGACCAATAACAATAATGAAGTTGAATTCACAATCAAAAGATTCCAACAATACAACCATGAAGTAGCATTCTCAATTGAGTTTTATTACTTTTTAAACAAATATTTAATACCAGTTCTCCTTAGATTATTCCAAACCACAGGAAAAGAAATAATTTCTAGGGAAAACTTTTCATAAGACTAGTACAAATCTGACAAATGCTATCAAGGAGAAATAAAAAACAACATAAAGAACATTATTGGCTAAATTTCTGAATGGATATAGATTTAAAATTTTTTAAACAATGCTGGCAAGCCAAATATGTTAGCAAATTGATAATATTTGCTAAATTCAAAATGGCAGGAATAAAAGGTTAGGTAAATTCAAATGAACAGGGTACATCATAATTGTACAATGAAGCACAAAAGTAATATAAGCATCTCACCAGATATTTAGCACATATTTGGCAAGTTAATCATCCTATTAAGATAACAAGTCTAAGGAACTTAGGTATAAAAGAACCATGACTTAAAATAGTGAAAATCACCCTTCAATGTGGAAAATCTTAAAATCACCTATAATATTTGAAAAAACAAGGATACTCCCTGTAACAATTTTTCTTTTTGTTATCAAAATGCCATCTTCATAGGAATTTAAAAGTTATTAAAATTCATATGGAAACAAGCTCAAAAGAATTTGATAAACAAAGCTAGCCTAAGCAGCCATTATTTTACTTGATCTCAGAAAGAACTTTGAAACACAGGTACAAAATATGATGTTAACCAAAAAAATATAGAGATAAAAGACACAGAATAAAATGTAGAGGTCTATTGTCATCTACCTACAAACTACAATACAAAATCATACTTAAAAACATATTATGGCATTGACAAAATAAAACAGTTATAAATTGCTAAAACAGAGTTGGAGTAATCAGACAAATTTATACACATACCTTTTTAGACAAAGATGGTAAAAGTAAAATAAAATGGAAAAGAGAGAAAAACTTTCATGGAAGAAAAGTGTCCTCAATTAATGGAACTAGGAAAAATTGATATTTATGAGGTAAAGGAAGAAATTGGATCTACATCTTTTAGTCTTTGAAGTAATCGATTCCAAATGGACTAAAAGCCAGAATCTCTAACAGAAAAGGAAAGCATTTCAAGACATAGATGTATGCAATGACTCTGTATGAAATATTTTGGATGCTCAGGAAATAAAGGCAGTACTGAGGAGCTGGTACTGAATGAAATCAAAGATCTCTGAGACAACAAAGGAAAGAAGCAATTGAATGAAAAGAGCCTACAGAATAGAAGCAAATCTTTGTCAGCTGTAATTTATGCAGACAATTAATGTCTAGAATAGGTAACATATTCAAACAAGTAGATACCAAACAACTCAATCAATAAATTGGGCAAATGAAATGAGCACACATTTTTCAAATGATGAAATACAAATGACCAAAAAACACAAGAATAATGTTCAACATCATTAGCTACGAAACAAATCTTAATTAAAAAAGCATCAAGACTCTATGTCCCCTCATCAAAATGACTATCACTAAATCAACAATTAACAGTAAAATTTGAAAGGAATTCAGAGGAAAGTGGATGCTTATGAACTGATGGTAATTTTTAAATCAGCCACTGTGATACCTAGTTTGGGTGTTTCTCAAAAATTAAAATAGAAATAAAATATAAACAAGCTATACTACTCCAAGTATATGTCTAAATACCAAAAGTTATTATAGCTGATAGTCATCTGTGTTTACAAAAGCACTATTCACTATATACAAATTATAGAATGAACCAAGGTGTATTTCACTAGATGAACAGATCAATTAATTAGTTTTATATTCAGCTATAAAGAAGAATGATATTGGGTTGTTTGATACAAAGTAGATTCAAGTAGAGACAGTTTTATTTAGCAAAATAAGGCAGACTCAGAAATAAAAACTTCATGTTTGTTCTCTCATATAGAGTCATAAATATATTCTTAAAATAATATATATGCATAAAACCTGAAAGCAAAAGGGGAATGCCCAGGGTGAAGAAGAGGAGTAGCAGGAGTGAAAGCAGGAACAGATAAGCATAGAAGCTAAGTATAGTAAAAAACAAACAATGCATTAAGTGAAAATTCACATATGAAACATCAGTATTTACTATGAATATACTAATAAAATGCTTTTACATGGGACAGACATGGGCAATGGAATACTACTTATCAAATTATCTGACAAAGTCATGTGGATTGAAACATGCATAAACGTGAATATCTCTGAATTCATGAAAATTCAGAATTGAAGAAAAAAATCATTACATGTTTCAAATAAGGAGTGGAATGATAAAAAGTTAATTTTACACTAGCTGGGAGTAGAGTGGTGGCTACCAGAGGTTGGTGAGGGTACAGGAAAAAATGAAGAAAAATTGATTAATGGTGATAACATTTAGTTAGACAGAAGTAAGAAATTCTTCTATGCTCCTGCCACTATGGTAAAAATAGTTGCCAGTAATGAACTAGGTGTTTCATAAATCTATAAGAATAAATCTGAATGCTTTTACCATTAAAAACCACTAAATAGTTAAGAAGAAAAACATCAACCTTCTTTACACATTACCCAATATATACATAGTACAAGTGTCCACTTTTCATGTTCTGTATATCAACTAAAATAAATTTAATTTACATTAAAATAAAATAAATACACTAAAACATGGAGTACAAAACCAAAACTCGTTTACTGTGCATTGATAAATGAACACAGTTCCACAGTTATGTTAATGGGTGATGTAGTGGCTAGTTTTATGTAAACTTAACACAAGCTAGAGTCCTCAAAGAGAAGGGGAAACCCCAGTTGAGAAAATACCTCCATAAGATCATGTAAGCAAGTTTGTAGGCATTTTTAATTAGTTATTGATGTAGGAATGGGGTTCACTATGGGCAGTACTTTCCTGTGTTGGTGGTTCTGGAGTCTATAAGAAAGCACACTAAGCAAACCATAATGAACAAGCCAGTGAGCAGCACTGCGTCTCCTCCAGTTTCTGCCCCAGCACCTGCTTCAGGTGCCTGCCTTACTTGAGTTCCTGTCCTGACTTCCTTTGATGACAAATTGTGATAAGAACTGTAAGCCAAATAAACTCCTTTCTCTCCAAGTTTCTTTGCTCATCCTGGTTCATTACAGAAATAATAATACTAACTGAGACAGGTGGTGATAACGGTAAAGATATTTGTGGAACATTTACACAATGGTATATTATTTAGCAGCTAAAAAAAAAAGGAGAATGGATAAAACTATAAAAACTCACCCTGAGTGAGGTAACCCAAATCCCAAAAGATAAATATACTATGCATTCACTTATAAATGGATGTGAACCATCTAGTAAATGATAATCAAGCCATAATCCATAGACCTAGAGAGGTCAAGTATAGAGGAAGAAGAAATAGAATAGATTTTGTGGGTGGAATAGGAGCAGGGCAGGACGGGAGCTGGAGGAATCAGCTTGGGGAAGGGCCAGTGAAGGCAGATAGTGCTGGGAAAGATAGCTGGAGTTGAGGGGCATTTGGAGGATTGTATAGGAATCTAGTACAATCGAGACTTCCTGGAATCTATAACACAACCCTAATGAGGACCCCGGTAATGAAAGAAACAGTTTCTGAGCTGGCTATCTTTGGTAGCCAAGCAAGTCTTCTACCACATTTCTTTGGGTGGATGGCTAAGGTGGTCCCTTAGACATCCCTAAACAATCCAGACTGATGCCAGGAAAAGTCAAGTTCTGAAAAGTGACAGCAGGTTCCCATTGCCAAGAACAACATCCACTCAGCTCATTGAAGGTACTCTAGGCTTGAGAAAATGGAGACAAGAGCCCGAATCTGCCCTAGTCCGAAGCCTTTTGAAAAACTTGTTTTCCCCAATAGAGTTAGCTTAAATTTCTATGTTGCATCTTACTTTAAGAACAAGAATTCAACACCCATTGTAGACAGTTGATGTTGAATGGTGTTTATTCCATCATGTGATTTAAAAATGGTAATGCAGAATCTCATCCCTTCCAGTGATGCCTAGAATTAAACATGGCTATTGCTGATTAGCAATTGTAAATCACTCATACCAGAGTTTGAGATTTAAAAGATAATGAAGACAATATTCTTGCTAATAAGGGAGTAAAATAGCCATGGGTGTTTTGATCCTGGATTATGCTGTGTGATGAAGTCAGCAAGGATCATTCCCATCCCCATCACGTACCAAATGTCCAAGCATTATACTGAGTACTTAGTACTTGATGAGCTTTGTTATGTGATAGTAGCTAACTCTTTTAATTTTGGATGAAATGTTTCTTCTTCTATGTTTTCTTCCCATCCAACTGCTGATATCTATACCGCCCCCCAAAATATGGTTGCAATCCTTGTTCTGAGAATCTCCTGTCTCATTGTTGTGTAAACACTGCTCCCCAATTGTCTCCCTAGTATGTCAATAAAGCAGTTTACAGCCAATCACTGAGCAGAGGAGAAACTAAGGCCAGACTTCCTGCCAGCCAAGGGTGAAGGAGTTAGAAGAGGAGGAAAGGGATTCAGGCACAGGAAGAGGATAAAG
The DNA here is from genome assembly GCF_964271855.1 of Acomys minous. Classification (NCBI taxonomy): domain Eukaryota; kingdom Metazoa; phylum Chordata; class Mammalia; order Rodentia; family Muridae; genus Acomys; species Acomys minous. Next base: position 78,335,822 of record NC_140486.1, on the reverse strand, counting down.
AAACATAAAGAGAGGGAGCTGAAGCTGGAAAGCTATGAAGCAGAATCATCCCTGGGATATATGGGGGAGGAAATAGAGGGTTAAGAATCAAGTGATATGGTGCCCCATTTTTTACCACATCCCCTTGATGGGGAGGCCTGGTGGCACTCAGAGGAAGGATAGCAGCCATCCAAGAAAAGACTTGATACCCTATGAGCATATACAGGGGGAGGAGGTACCCCTTAGTCACAGACATAGGGGAGTGGAGTAGGGGGAAAATGGGAGGGAGGGAGGAATGGGAGGAGACAAGGGACAGGCTAACAATTGAGATGTAATATGAATAACTTAAATAATATTAGAAATTTAAAAAAATAATAGAGTGATAACTGTTCTGTTCTTGTGTTGTGTAGCTCCTTATTAAACAAATGTAGTAGAGCCTGAATCATTTGTGTTATATCCAGGACAAGAAATAAGCTAAGAGAAAAAGAAACAGTTATATTAAAATAACTTCAGCACAGTAGTTATAGACATTAAGGTTTTATTTAATGTGCTTACTAAATGTAAAGAAATTTCTGCCATAGATTCCAGTTTACAACACTTAACACTGCCAAATCACCCATAAAATTTGGCATAAAGACAAAACTCTACATGATTGTATTGTACCTACATGCCTTACACTGCATTGGTAAAGAGAAATGGTTATGAACAGGTATATACAGAGTTTACTCAATGAATTGTATCTCTCAATTAAAAGAAAATATATGCAAAAGAAAATCTTATTTACTGCAAGGAATTTTCAAAGTAGAATCTGATTCATATTGACAGGAAGTAATTTGGTTAGATGGTGAGGGTTAACAGACATGTGAGGACTGACGAATAAGGAATGAGGTTGGAAAAGACAGGCTTGTTAACAAGTTAATCTTGGTGCATTTCCCATAGATATTTCTGCAAAGATATCAGAAAATAAGTTCCTGTTATTTCTACTACTCAGACTATGATATCCTTTTTTAGCATACATGAGGCTAAAACACACATTATTACCATTGATATCCCAATAACAACGAATACTCCTGCACTCCCTGCATCTTGATTTTTGAATTTCATTATTTAATCAAAGAAACCATAGAAAGGATTCATGTTATAACTACAATTGGTAAACGCAAAGGGACTCTGGTCCACCTGAATTACAAGTACTTATCTATGTTCTCCCAAAGCATACATATATAAAAACATGTCAGATGGACAAAGAAGCCAAGCTGAAAGAGATACTGACATAAAAGCAGAAAATGTGTGGTTAAAAAAATAAAGCTCTATCAAATGTAACCAAAGTATAATAAAAGTGTAATCCAAAGTTAAAAATAAATATGTATGAGTCCATTCTGATCTATGCAAATTGTTGAATAAATTCATAAATTAAGCAGAAGAAAATGCTTCTTATAGAAAAATTTTACATAACATCTTTAAGTATTCTCATTCTACAAAAGTGGGACTTGATTCTCTGTATATCTTGCATAGTTTTAGAAACTAACTTCCAAAGAACAAAAAATGGAAGGTAGAAAAAGGTACAGTAGATGAATCTGATCAAAATAATCACCTATGAACAACCAGTCATGTCCCAATATATAGTACTCACTGCCTGAATGTTTGTATATTTAGGTAACTATCTTCTTTCAATCCCCTTCCAATAAAACATAAAACTCAATTTACCTGCTGGGAAAAGTACCAGGAAACCTAGCTTCTATATACAATCACTACTAGTTTAGACTTACGTATTATAAGAAAGACTGAGAAACTATACCAACAAGAGTAGCTAAAAAGAAAAGACAGATGAACACAGTGTGGTTACATGGTTTAGATCCTAGAAAACATATAATATATTCACAGAAAAAATATATATTGAATTCTTAGTAAATAATAGCATATCAATATTAATTTCATTTGATAAATGTTCTATAGATATTCACGTGAAGGAATTTTACTCTATAACCTTGGCCGCTCTGGTGAAAGATCACATCCAAAGGACTTCTAAGTCTTCGTGACCCTGTTGGCATGACATAGCTTTAATCTCTCTTGCTGGATACAGACATACCCTTAATACATACCTTTAACCCAAAGCAATGAAGGTAAAGTATTGTAGAAACTATTTGCCTATTAACGTTTAATAGTAATCCATAGGCTATTATTATGTTGGTTATTATCTAACTCTCTACTGTACCAATAAGAGGTAAAAGCACCCGTTAGAATTTTACTATGCCTTTAATTCTGGTTCTGGACAGAAACTCCCCACTTAAGCTATCTTTTGCTCCTCAGCCCCATATCCAGTGCCAATTGCTCTAATAATTTCTAGCTATGCTACTTCCTGTGTGATATTCCATAAGTACTTGCACATGTTTCTCATATGGGCCGATTTCTTCCATCACTGATCCACAGCAGCTCTGCCTCTTCTCCTCTCTCATATCTGTCTCTCTCCTTCCTATGATACTTATGTCCTCCATACCCACAAATTGACTCTGCCCATGTGACTTCTGCCCTTCCCAGGTACTTAGGCAATTTTACTTAGTCAGGGTAATTTGGGAGGCAAAGTTCACAAACATCATTTCAGGTACGTAATAGTCTGCTCTTAAAAGACAGAAAGCTGATCTCAGGGAGCAAAATAATTAAGAATCAAATACAAAGCACCAGAACATGCTGTAACAGTAAAGTTAGTTTGTCGAAGGAAGTACCCATATTTGAAAGTGACATCTACTTGACTGGCAGCTGAAGTAACCAATCAGAGAAAGATCTGACAGAATGAGTCAGATATAGGATATGCCAAACTCTCATGAGAACAAACAGTGATAGAGGGACTTAGCCAGCCAGTTCAAATGGAGTTCGGTAGAGCTGAATTCATGAGAATCCCCTTGAGTCAGTCACTCAGCTAAAAGTCAGATAGGAGTCAACTGAGTGCCAATGCAGTGGAGTTGAGTTTGTGGCAGTTAAGTTGGTGGTAGCTCAGTTTGTGGAGTTCAGAGATGGTTTTATTGAAGCAGGTGTACAAAGACAGGTTGCAGAGAGATAACAGGCTACACACACATGAAGACAGAGCAAGCAAGAGCATCAGAAAAGGCCTCAAGATTAGAATATACTACCAAAGTTAATGGAAGGACAAACAGAACAATAGAGGCTGAAGCTGAGAGCAGCCAGTTTGAATCAGTCAACTTGGAGAGGAGGTTTTAGCCAGAATGTCAGTGTTAAAGTGGCCAGCAAGACTTTAGAAATAACTAAAAAGAGTAAGCGTATTCAGCAGAAAGCCTTCAAAACAAGAATTACATCAGGCAACTAAGAGTTACTTTTACATCTGGCACCTAATAGAGTTAGAAGAAATACTGAATGTGATTGGAAAAAAAGAAACTCCACCATGACTGGAAAAAGCAGAGGACATCTGAGAGAAATTTAGCAGAGGACAAGAGACATGTGACAGAAAGCCACAGAGGAGAAACCCAACTAGGATCATCTCAGTATCTGTTCTTTGAGTTTGACTGGACATCCAGAGAGACTCAGGAGTCTCCAGAAGCATAGGTACCTCTATCCCAGAGCAAGGAAAAATGCAGGAGCCTCTGAGACAGTAAATTACAGTAAGCCACCAAAAAAACTACAATTTTAATTATATAGCAGACCTTTCCTGTATTAAAAAATATGAAACTCCACTTCAGATCCCTTAAGACTAGCAGTGGGAGTTGAGGTATAGAAACATTACTTTAAAATCCATAGTAGTACTTATCGCAATGTGGCTTCCAGAGTAAACCCAACCCTATATTCAATTTCAATGTTTTCATATTTTTCTACCCAAAAAAGTTGGAAAAATAGCTGCATAGCAAGAAAAATTAGCTATGGTAATACAAAAGCTAGAGAGCCAAGAGGTAGAGGAGGTAAGAGAACAGAAGGTGTTAAATTATGAATCTATGGTACATAAGGAAATTGAGGATCAAGATAAAAAATTTAGTGACAATGGCTAAGTATCCAGCTCACGGGCCTGGAGCCAGCTCGCTGATGTAGAGGTAGGCATGGAATGGGAAGGCCTAACTGTCTAGTTTATATTTGGGTTTATAAAGACCTAACTGTACCTTGATAAACAGAAAGAGTGAATAAGATTAGCTGAAATACATTGGATTGTATACAAAAACTACAAAATTAGGTCAACCAATCATTATAAAGAAAGAAAATCCCAACAATTTGATATTACTAATAAAATTCAGGAGACAGATGTTGGGATGAAAACCTGCTACCACAGAGAGGCAGAGACAGCAGTCAGATGACTTTCCTACTCAGTTCACATCTCAGAAGAAAAAGCCAAAGAAGCTCACTAGCTCACCTGACAGCCCAGGAGGAAAAACCAAAACACTAATAGCCAAAAAGCTTGTTAGCTCAGAGCTCAAACATCCCCCTCTTCTCATCCACACTATCTTAAATACACTTCAGCTCAAAGTCCTTCCTACTTTTCAATCCCTATCAGCTGGTCCCTTGTTCCACCTCTTGACTTAGGGTTACTATCATTAAATCATGTGTAAGAAAGTTCTTGGATTAAAAGTGTGTTAGTGCTCAACCACACTAAACAAGGAACAGAGTTTTACAGTTCACAGTCTCAGGGTTCATGATAGTATCAAATATCCTACAACAACAACCTGTATACTTTAAAGGTGCTTTAACATCAGAATGGAAGTAATTCTGAATCTTTTACATTAGGGAAAATATTTTGCCTATATTTCCACAGGTGATGAAATAATATGGGTTCCATCAAAGTTATAAAGATCTGATCCAAGTAAAAGAAGTTTCTACATGAAAGGTGCAACTCAAGGAAGGAAGAAAAGCTGATTCCTCCTGCATGAAGACAGTTCAGCAAACCTGATAAGAAGGATTTATTGTATACAAATTGGCAAACTGAAAATCTTGATGATGAAATGGACATTTGCTTTAAGACATACGATCAAGCTGCAGATATGAAATATTGCATTGACAGATTATCATAAGGATATTTGAAATGTTAAATTTATGGAATTTATATTTGTTTCTGTTGTAACAGTTAAGTTTTATATGATTTTTAGCTTAAACAGAAAGAGTAAAGATGTAGAGGAATTTTTTCATTTTATTTTTTTATTAATTTATTCTTAATACATCTCAATGGTTATCCCATCCCTTGTATCCTCCCATTCTTCCCTACCTCCCATTTCCCCCTTACTCCCCTCCCCTATGACGATGCTTGAGGGGGACTTCCTCCCCCTGTATATGCTCATAGGGTATCAAGTCTCTTCTTGGTAGCCTGCTATCCTTCCTCTGAGTGCCACCAGGTCTCCCCCTCCAGAGGACATGGTCAAATATGCAGAGGAATTTTAACCCAGCAACATGGCAGATCTTGCAAGGAATTACATTCAAAGACCTCCTAGATCTTTGTGATCTGACTGGAATTAACTGTCTTTAATAACTCTGTCTAGAATACAGACATGCATTTAGTACACACATTTATTTCCAAGCCATGAAAGTAAAGTTAATTTGTAGAAGGAAGCACCCATTTTGGAAAGTGATGTCTAATTGAGGAGGAGACAATGTGATGAGTCAGAGAAAGATTTGACAGAATGAGTCAGAGATAAGATTTTTCCCAACTCTCATGAGAAGAGACAGAAAAAGGTGGTTGAGTGAATACAACGCGGTGCAGTTGTGAGTTCATGCAGATGATGGCAGGGAATAAGAATGAACCAGAAGAATAAAACAAATTGCCAGAGTTAGTCTGAGGTGAAGCAAAGCAATTCAGAGAGGAGACAGAAGAAATGAGATTGAATCAGCTAGCTTGGAGAAGAGTTTTATTAGAATAATCAAGTTGAATCAGCCATTCACAATTCAGAAAGAGCCAGAAAGGTTGACTTTATTCACCAGTAAGCACCCAAGACAACAATTATATCTTGCAAAGAAAAGTAATTTTACATATTCACATTACATTAACTGAAGAAATTAAGGTGTATACAAAAACTATCTTAGCAACAGTTTTTGTAGTTCTAAGCTTATTTCATTGAACAAATTTAACCTTTATATAATACATGGACTATTAGGAAAACAAAATTTTTAAGTGAGAAATCTATGATCACTCTTCTAGATTGAATTTTTCATGTTTCATGTTTATGACCTCTATTTTCTGATATAATAAATGGGACATATTTAAAGGTTATACTTACAGTATATATATGAAAGAGAAGGACAAAAGTCAAAAAATAGTTATGGTTTTTTGTACCTACTTCATCAGTGAAATGTATGAAACCATTTGTTGTCAGACCTTATTTTTGAGAATTTTCTATTCAGTGCTCTATAAGTATGACTCAGAATAGGAACAATGCTGAAACATAGTCTTAACACAATTCTATTAAATGATGAATGGTTGAGTAACTTTCCAATGGAACAAACATATGAACGCATAATACCAGATAAAGATAAGAATTCCCAACAGAATAACTCAAAGATTATAATTCCGGCCCTCTCTGACACACACACACACACACACACACACACACACACACACACACACACCAAACAACAACAACAACAACACTGATGAGTGACTGATGAAGTAGTATGGATAGTGAAGGAAGGAGTCTAAAGGAGAATCAAATAACTCTGAAGCTCACCAGTGGTTATGATGAAAGTTATTCTGGTACAAATGATATAAATGTAAAATAAATAGCTTATAATTAAAGTCACTTCAGTGTCAATGGTAGCTTAGTTACAGCTCCTCAAATATTCTTCTGTTATAACTTCTACATCCTGTGAATACTCATTTCTATGGAAACCTAGCAAATATGTCAACTATAGTATTCTAGGCTTTCATTATAAATGAATATATATATATATATATATATATATATATATATATATATATATATATATATCAGTAGATAGTAATTAATCTTACTTAATAGCACTCACTCTCCATGACACTAGTACAACAGAGTAGGTATGAAAAATATAGAGGTGATAAAGATTTGGGGTTAAAATAGCAATAATTTATTTAAAATTTGGATACATAAGTAGACATTTTAGTTAATTAACATTCATTGCAATTAAGGCACTATAAAGAAAGTAGCTCAAGTATATTGTGTAAAGAAAATGCATTAACATAAAAATATACTTAGGAAAATAAAAATCTGAATACATAGTAAATTACATTAACAACTTTTCAGGTTATGTACTGTATAAAAAATATGTGTTGAATATAAAGGTCACTTGAAAATTAAAATGGCTACAGTGAATGTAGAATAAATTTAGGAAATTTATAATAAAGTAAGGTGAAAATAAAATGTATGACATAAAAAGTCCTTAAATATATAATTTCACAAAGAAAGTCTTTCAATTTCAACAGACAACTTGTTGAGATACCTGAATAAATCAACTCAGCAAAAAGATAGTATTCCACAGAGAAGTTCCATGTGTAAATAGATGCTGAGTTTATGTTAGAGCACCAGAATTTAAAAAATGATCATCCTACTTAAACACATACTAACTAATAGTAGAGTGTTTTTAATGAATTCATATATGAAAGAGCTAGAAGAATGTATGAATTTATTACATAAAAACTGATCCTTCAAAGCTGTGCTTTATTTACCAAATATAGAAGTTACTGACATAAGGTAAACATCATCCAATCACCTGAAGCTACACACTACTACTGATTGTTCTATACCACCATGGCTTGTAAGAAAATTGAAAAGTTGTGAAATATATTTTAGATAAGCCACTGCAATTTGAAGGGAATTCTGGCTCAAATAGTAAAAGTAAAAAATCTTTCTCTGTAGGCTATCTGTATCATGATTATTATGAGCTATTTATTTAAGTATTTTTAAATGACTTATTTTCAGATAACCCTGGAACAAATTTGGTTGACATTAGAAAAAGAGTAATGGAAAAATAGTAATAATTATAGAAATTACAAGATTATCATGATAATTATCAACATACCAGAGTTCTTCAGATCTTCATAATACAAAAAGAAAAGATGATAAAATCACTGGATGAAAATAATGGCTACAGAAAAAAATTATAAACAAAATACATTTGAGATAACTGATAACCACTGCAATACAAAATACTAAAGTGTGATGTCATATATACATTCCAGGACAAAAATATAAGGACACTCTAAATCCATTTATACAACATTTTAAGCACTTTATATTGAGAGAAATGATGTAATTAGCAAATTAACCAGCATTTTGAAGAAGAAAGTTTCCATTTAGCACCAGAATGAGTGTATTGGTAAGAGTTTAAGGAAAACTTCATAAGAAAGAAGGACATCTGGACTTGCCTCATGGGAGCTTCTAGTCCCTCATTCGCATTTGCCAGGTTTAAGTTAACTCAAATTGTAAGCCATTTCTATAGAATAAGATGCACCTCTTTGTGTAATAGAAATAAAACGGGCAGTAAATTATTTAACTCAGTCTACACAGTGATGTTTCTGTACACTAGGAATAAGAGTTAGGATACTGTAGCTGAGCCTCCTAGCAATGGGGGCCATGGAGAGTGAGGAGGCTTTATAGTGGTGGGAGGGCAACACCAATCGACCTACAAAACCTTCAACCTTCAACACCAAATTTACCCTGCCTACAAAATGTGCAGAAATAAATATAGAGATTGAGGGAATGGCCAAGCTATGCCTGCCCCAACCTGAGACCCACCCCAGGGGTAAGAGTCATTAATGATTCTCTGCTATGTTTATAGACAGAAGCCTAGCATAACCTTCTTCTGAAAGGCCCCACACAGCAGCTGATTAAATCAGATGAGACTTACAGCAGCCAAGCATTAGGCAGAGCTCAGACAGTCCTGTGGAAGTATGGGGCATTGGAAAGGGATGGAGGAGCAAGAGCGCCACAAGAAGACCAACAGAGTCAACTAACCTAGTCCTTTAGGGACATAGAGAGACAGAAGCATCAACCAAGGAGCCTAAGTGGACTGGACCTAGAACCCTACACATATGTAACCATTGGTCAGTTTGATCTTTATATGTGTTCCTCGGTAAGTTGAGTAGGTGCTTTCTGTGACATCAGCTCTGTTGCCTGCTTTTGATCATTTCCCGCCAATGGGGCTGCCTCAGTGGATGAGAATGAGCTCATTCTGATGTGACTTGATGCGCTGGCATGGGTTGGTGGAGGGGTCTCCCCTTTTCTGAGAAGAAGGGAGGAGGTGATGGGGAAAAGCATGGGATGGAGGGATCAGGAGGAGAAAAGGGAGAGGCAATGATTGAGACGTAAAGCAAATATATAAATTTAAAATAAATTTTGAATAGAGAGATTTGACTTGGTATTCTCTAAGACAAAAAGAAAATATAAGGAGGAACTTTTTGTTAATACATGCATATGGTTAAAGATATGAAAATATACCTTAAACTTTCATGCCAATCATTAGTCTCTAAATGAAAGAGAACACTCAAACTGTTGGCATTACACACTTTATGATTAGTAAATTCTTATTTTATAAAGTACATAGTTCTATGGGAGACAAATATATCTATTTCTACAGCATACAAAAATGTCACACAAATACAATTTGAAATGCTTTTGGGAATGCGTACAAAATAATCTCAAAATCACGAGATTAAGTCAACACCAACACAGTGGCAGAGAACCCTTCATGTTATTGCTCCCCATACATGAAGAATACACTGTTCATCTTTCTCGTGAGCTGACATTGAGCAGTAGTGTTGCTTATGCACTTATGTTCTGTAGGGCATGACAGGAACTCTTCACTGATCTGTACACAACAGGAAACTTATGCTCCCACTGTGACAATGGTGTCATTAGCTATGGTAGCGGCATTTTTAATATCATTGTACCATTGAAAGCTGGATGTTCCACTAGAAATTATTAACCTAGAGGCTTACGGGTCAGTAAAATTGCTCTCACTTGCTAATTGTGCAATTTTCATAAAACATAAACTCAAAATACAGAATCAGGTACTGCATCTGTTACTCTACATGTGTATATTAACTTTGAGAGAATTGGACAAAATGTGTATCCACTGCCAAACTGTTTTTAGATAGTTAAAAGTGATTAAAGTATTTGTTTCTTAGTTATAATAACTCTTACAAATTTGTTTATTCAAATTGAAATGTAAACATGTCAAGATTAATATAAATTTAGATTTTTTGTTGTTATTAAAACAAGACTTATGCATTATAAGACAAACCATTTTGTTCATTCTAACACTGGAGTCTAACTAGAATGTGAACAATAACATATTAATGGCAAATTTGTTATTTTGTTAGTAAAATCAGTAGTTTTATTTCATATTATCAAAAAATAGTATGTTTACACTACAAAAGAAGACAAAAGAAAAAAATCAGAGAAACAATTTTATATACAGTCCATTCTTGACTTACCAAATCCTTTTTGTTTGTTTAAAAAGCCAGTAAATATCAGAGTTTATTATAATGAAATGTGTCATACTAAGTGCTCATGGTATGATTATTTCTTCAATAGTAGTTAAGTTGTATGAATTCAAAATATTCACATTTTATAATAAACTATGATGGTTTTTAAATACAGAATGTCAATGTATAAGTGGTGCTGGAATTCTAATGGATTTTTTTTATAAGTTATCAGGAAAATATAGCAGGTTAAAACACCATATAATCGAGATTTTCCAAGATGGTAGCAACAAAGATGCATGGTGTCTGATCTTCAGAGAGCAGAACACAGATGCTACCAGGAGCCACTGAGGGAGCTGGGGATCACTGGGTGAGAGAGATCCTCACAGTACAGACCACAGGTGAATCTGACCTCCGGTCATCCAGCAGCTTCCAGAGGATGGCACACAATCCCCAGAAACTGGACAGGACCCTGCCTGAGAGGTGCAAGTTGTGGCCTTGCTCTGCAGCATGAACTCAGTGTTTGGGACTGAAATCCTGGCTGTGAAGCATTAGAGCTCCTGGCCTAGGGAAATCATGAGGAAACAGGTTGATCTGTTTTTAGTCCCCCACACACACACACACACACTCACTCCTGCGCCAGTCCACAGAAAGCCCAGATGCCACACGGGGGGTTCAGACAGGTGTGGGCATATTGCCCAGGAACAGTAGTACAAACTAAGACTGGGGACACCCAGGCACAGCTGCATGGTCTGAGATTGGAGACTGCCTGGAGCCATGGACCAAGGGAGCTGGGGATTACTGGGTGAGAAAGATCCGCACAGTGCAGACCATGGATGAGTCTGAGCGCTGGTCATCCAGCAGCCCATGGAGGATGGCAGTCCAGCCCCTAGAAACTGGACAGGACCCTGCCTGTGAGCTGCCCGCTGTGAGCTGTGGCCTTGTTCGGCAGTGCGGATTCTCTATTGGTACTGAAATCCTAGCAGTGAAGCATCAGAGCTCCTGGCCTAGGGATATCTCATGGAAACAGGTGAATATTCCTCAGACCCCCAACACACACCATGCCAGTTCACACTAAGCTCAGGTGTCACATGGGCCCAAATGGCTATGAGCCATCAGAAAAATATAACCATATAAAGACTCCACTGAAACCAACTTCAAAATCAAGGGACTTAACCTTCATTGGTCATTAACATCCCTCAACATTAATGGTCTCAATTCTCCAATAAAAAAACACAGACTAACAGAATGGATGCATAAACAAGACCCAACATTCTTCTGCATTCAAGAAACACATCTCAGCTATAAGGATAGATATGACCTCAGGGTAAAAGATTGGAAAAATGTATTCCAGGCAAACAGACACAAGAAGCAAGCTGTTGTAGCCATTTTAATATCTAATAAGATAGACTTCCAAACAAAATTAATCCAAGGAGATGAAGACGGTCACTTTATACTCATCAAAACGTCAGCCAGGATGACATCACAATTCTAAACATCTATGCTCCAAATACAAGGGCATCCACATTTGTAAAAGAACTATAAACAAAGCTTAAACAACACATTGATCCCCACATATTAATAGTGTGAGACTTCAACTCTCCCCTTTCACCAGTCATTGAAATGGAAACTAAACTAAGAAATAATGCCACTAACCAATGTCATGAATCAAATGGATCTAACAGATATCTCCAGAACTTTTCACCAAAACACAAAGGATTACACTTTCTTCTCAGCGCCCCATAGAACTTCTACAAAACTGATCATATAGTAGGTCACAAAGCAAGCATCAGCAGATTCATGAAGATTAAAATAATACCTTGTACCCTATCAGATCACCATAGGCTAAAGCTGGACTTCAATAACAACAGAAATAACAAAAACACACAACACAGAAACTAAACAACTCTCTACTTAATGACACCTGGGTCAGGGAAGAAATAAAGAAAGAAATTAAGGACTTCCTGATTCAATGAAAATGAAAGAACAGCATACCCAGATTTGTAGGACACATTGAAATCAGTACTAAGAAGAAAATTCATAGCACTCAGTGCCTTTATAAAGAAATTGGAGACATTCCATATAAGCAAATTAAAGAAACATCTAGAAGCCCTAGGAAAAAAAGAAGCTGAAACACACATGAGGAGTAGACATCTGGAAATAATCAAACTCAGAGCTGAAATCAATAAATTAGAAACAAAGAGAACAATTCACAGAATCAACAAAACCAGGAGGTGGTTCTTTGAGAAAATCAACAAGATAGATAAAACATTAGCCAAACTAACTAGAAGCAGAAAGACACTATCCACATTAATAAATTCAGTAATGAAAAGGGAGACATATAAAAAAAAAAGAAAAGGGAGACATAACAACAGACACTGAAGAAATACAAAGAATCATAAAAGCCTACCTCAAAGGCATATAAGCCACAAAATGTGAAAATCTAAGGGAAATGGACAACTTTCTTGATCGTTTCCACTTGCCAAAATTGAATCAAGATCAAGTAAACAAACTAAATAGCTCTATTTCTCTTGCAGAAACAGAAGTGGTCATTAATAGTCTCTCAACCAAAAAAAATCCCAGTAATTCAGCACAGAATTCTAGCAGACCTTCAAAGAAGAGCTAATACCAATACTCTTCAAGCTACTCCAAAAGATAGAAATAGATGGAATATTACCAAATTCATTCTATGAGGCCATAATCACTTTGATAACTAAACCTCACAATGGCCCAACAAAGAGAATTTCAGACCAATTTCTCATATAGACATTGATGCAAAAATACTCAATAAAATACTCACTAACTGAATACAAGAACATATCAAAGATATCATTCACCTAGACCAGGTAGGCTTCATTCCAGGCATGCAGGCATGGTTTAATATATGGAAATCCATCAATGTAATCCACCATATGAACAAACTAAAAGAAAAAACCCACATGATCATCTCCTTAGATGCAGAAAAAGCATTTGACAAAATCCTACACCCATTCATATTTAAAATTTAGGAGAGATCAGGGATACATGGCACATAACTCATCATAATAAAAGATATATACAGCAAGCCACCATCAAATTAAATAAAGAGATACTCAAGGAAACTCCTCTAAAATTGGGGGTGGGGCAAGGTTGCTCACTTTTGCCATATCTCTCCAATATAGTTCTTGAAGTTCTAGCCAGAGAAATAAGACAAGAAATGGAAATTAAAGGGATCCAAATAGGAAAGGAGGAAGTCAAATTATTCCTATTTGCAGATGATATGACAGTATACATAAGTGAACCCCAGAATTCCACCAGAGAACTCATACAGCTTATAAGCACCTTCAGCAAAATGGCTGGATATAAAACTAACTCAAAAAAGTCAGTAGCTTTCCTATATATAAATGGCAATCATGCAGAGAAAACAAATATAGGGAAATTGCACCCTTCACTATAGCTACTAGCAAGATAAAATATCTAGGAGTAACTCTAATGAAGCAACTGAAGGGCTTATTAAAATATAGCTCAAATCTCTGAAGAAAATTATTGAGGATGACATCAGAAGATGGAAAGATCCCCCTATTTCATGGATCGGGAAAGTTAACATAGAAAAATGGCCATAGTACCAAAAGCAATTTACACACTCAATGCAATCCCTATAAAAATACCTACACACTTTTTAAAGACATTGAAAGATAAAGCTTCAACTTCATATGGAAAAACAGAAAACTTACAATAGCTAAAACAATCCTGTTATAAAATATACTCCAGATGAATCTCCCTACCTGATATCATGCTGTACTATAGAGCAACAGTAATTAAAAGAGCATGTTACTGGCACAACAATAGGCTAATTGATCAATGGAATTGAATGAAAGATCCAGAAATGTATCAACACACACATATGGACACTTGATTTTTGAGAATAAATCCAAATGTATTCAATGGAAAAGGATAGCATCTTCAACAAATGGTATTTGTCTAACTGGATGCTACATGGAGAAAATTCCAATAGAGACATATTTATCAACATACAAAAAACACAAGTCCAAGAGTATTAAAGACTTCAACATAAAACGAGAGGCACTAAATCAGTTGGAAGAAAAATTAGGGAAGAGCCTGGACTCATTGGCATAGGAGACAACTTCCTGAACAGAACTTCAACAGCCCAGGCCTTAAGGTCAACAATTAATAAAAGTGACCTCATGAGGCTGAGAAGCTTCTACAAGGCAGAGACACTGTCAAAAGAACAAAGCAACAAACTACAGACTAGGAAAAGATCTTCACTAACCCTACATTTGACAAGGGTCTAATATCCAAAATATATAAAGAACTCAAGAAATTAAACACCACCAAACCAAATAACCCAATCAAGAAATGCACTTCAGAATTAAACTGAGAATTCTCAACGGAGGAATATCAAATGGTTGAGAAACTCTTATAGAAATGCTCAGCATCCTTATTCATCAGAGAAATGCAAATCAAAATGACCCTGAGATTCCACCTTACACCCATCAGAATGGCCAAGATCTATATCTCAAGTGACAGTACATGCTGGCAAGGATGTGGAGAAAGGGAAACCCTCCTTCTTTGCTTGTTGGAGTGCAAACATGTACAACCTTTTTCGAAATCTATCTGGTGCTTTCTCAGAAAAGTGGGAATAGGACTACCTCAAGACCCAGCTATTTTACTCCTTGGAATATACCCAGAAGGTGCCTTACCACACAACAAGGATATATGCTCAACCATGTTCACAGCAGCCTTATTCATAATAATCAGAACCTGGAAACAATTTAAATGTCCCTCAGTCAAAGATGGATAAAGAAACTTGGTACATTTACACTATGGAATACTACTCAGCTATTAAACAAAGAAATCCTGAAATTTGTGGGCAAATTGATGGAACTAGAAATAACCATATTGGGTGAGTTAACCCAGACTCAGAAAGACTCACATGGTATATACTCACTTGTAATTGGAAATTAGCACAACAGCGATGTCCCCTGAAAGTCTTCACTTACCAGGAGATTAGGATAGATGCAGGGACCTCCTATTGGGACTCTGGGTGAGAGAAGTACAGGAGAATGGGAAAATAAAAAGATTCAGAGGGTTCTAGAAACCTACAAGAAAATCATGATGGGCAGGTCTAGACCCAGGGACATCTACTCAAATTATTGTACAAACAAAGGTCAATACATGAAGTAAATATTGAACTCTTACCCAGATCTAGTCAATGGACAGGATATTATCTACAGTTGTGTGGAGAGCGGGGACTGACTCTGACATTAACTCTGGTGCCCCATATTTGACTACTTCTCCTTGGTGGGAAGGCCTGGTAGCCCTCAGAGAAAGAATAGGAAGGCTACCAAGATGAGACTTGATAGGCTGTGATCATATGGAGGGGGAGAAGGTCCCCTTCTGTCACAGACCGAGGGGAGGGGAATAAGGTGAAAGAAAGAGGGAAGCCTGCATGGGAGAGAGCAAGCACGGATATAACAATAACAATTTAGATGTAATCTGAATAAATTAATAAAAAACACCCTATAATCATAAAATATGTACTGTCTACTTTCACTATTGTGCAATCATGGATATCTATGGTAGAAAAATATTTGAGAGACCAATTAACTTTTATTGAATTAAGAAAATTAGGAAGATGGGTAATTGCAAGCAAGGAGATAGCTACATGGGAAGACAGCAAGCAAGTAAGTGAGCAAGAAGCAAGGAGTCAGAGAGACAGCAAGTGAGACAGGGACAGAAACAGGGACAGATATACAAATGTTTTCATCTAAAAATACTTTTACAAAGTAATATTTTCATATTAAGAAAAATTTAGTTGTGATATTTGTTTATAACATTTTGTGATTATGAGAGGTGCAATTTTTTTAAAAAATTCAATAATTTTTGTCAGATTTAATTTTGAGGTCATTGTAACTGAATCATGTAACATTAAAAATAATAATATAAATCAAAGGAACCTGCAATAAAAGCAAAATATTATAGATTATGTGTCTGCATAGTATATAAAACCAATGGACCTACCATAAAAGTAAAATATTACATAATAGCTGTCTGTATAGTGTATAAAACCATTGAAGACATTAAACTTTAAGATTTTTTATACATAGTCTGTATTTCAATTAAATGCTTTCTCTGAGTTAATAATCCTTAGGTCTACTTTGTAAGATATTTAATGCTTCAGCATTGAAATGTGTAAGTGTAGTCTTCAATAGCTTTCAGTTAATTTACTTTTGGACTGAAATGTCTGACTTGGCTTGTAAAAGTACTTTTCACCATGTGCTTCAAGCCTCCTAGGTATTTAACACAAGTATTTTGTTAATATTTTTTTATTTTTAAATGATTTTTATTTAATTAGTGCTCCATGAGTCATTGGATAACATTTAATGAGGTTCCTTATGGAACTTGAATAGGATGAACATGACGAGACTTTTTCAACCTCAGGTCCTCTGACTGTCATTGGCTTTGCTAAAGAATATTTGCTGGCATTGACAAAGACTGCTTCTCTTACACTGTAGTCATCATGTGTTCAGGATCCCACTTCCTTTTCTATTAACCCTCATTAAGAACATGCCTTCTTCAGTTTATCATATCTCATCATTTTAACTATGATAAAACATATTAACTTCCAGAATATCAACTTTTATTAATTAAATTTATTAAAACAGAAATTCAACCATTTATATTGACTTTAGCTCACTAAAAACCCACAGTTCTTAGAAAACTTAATGGGGCCAGCAGACACAATAGTTACTATACTCTCTATATACAGAAAGTAAAGTTTCTTAAGAATGTCAAGTAGTCTACAATCTTAAGTATGTATGATAAATGCCTTGATGAATGCTGACTATCTTACTAAATTATATTTTGAGAGGATAAAGAGGGTGTAAGCCATGAACCCCTAATTTAACTCCAACAACCTACCATAAATTTTAATCCAAGTGGAAAACAACATTTAAAGGTAAAGCTACCTTATGAGACAGACTAATTTGTTAATGTCATAATCTGAATTGAATTCTTATTTTACTTTGGAACACCATGTTCTTGCTGGATGTTTAATGTACAAATTAAAGCTATTAACATAGTTTTATTATTTCCACTTCTGGATATAAGGAAGATGATCTGTTCGGAGTATCTATAGTGTCCACAGAAGTATGACTAAGGATGTAATAGAAAGGTTTTCACACTTGAAAGTCCCTTTTCTGTCTCAGAGAAAGAACAAATGCTAGTCTTCTTGCTCTAAGGGAAGATCAGAGAATCTGTCAAAGACCTCTAAAATGGAAGAGGCAAAGCTTATGCAATCGCTCTGCATACGCCCAACTCTTAGCTTGCAGACTTTTTTAATGGAGATAATCTGCTCAAAAATACATCAGATCAGGATATCTTTCCTGAGGCTTTTTGCATTACAAATTTTCTAAAGCTGAAGGTACAAGAAAGGGTGACTGTGAATCAGACAGTGTACAAAAATGCCCTTACCAAATGTCATATTTTTAAAACCTCTCCATATTCAAACCATTGCACTCTGCCCCTTTAATTATAAGATAGATCAAGAATAAAAAAGCAAATGACAAATTGGTGTTAAAATTCACTCCCAGACTCACTCATGATTAGATTTTTGTCTGTGTCCTAAAACATCTGCTGAGCCTTCTAATGTCACTGGTTTTACTAAGTAGATAACACTATTTACTGTCAGAAGATAGCAGGTGAAGCAAATGCAGTTATAATTTCATTAACTAGCCTTACAGGAAGGAGAGCAAAGCATTTGGACACCATGGGTGTTTCTCAAGGGTCAGACAAGTGGCATCTGTGTCACTTAGCTCATAATGCTTTTGGGCAGAGCACGCAGTGGTGCGTGCACAGAGCTGACATCTCCATTGAGTCCCAGCACACCTTGAGTGTTTAGATTCCCCTTCACTTGTGTTCTCAGATGAATAAAATCTTAAGGACAATGAATTAATGCTTCAAGAGAAAATAAAGGTGAATAATTTTACACTCAAATTTTAAAACAACTCAATAGTAGCAAATATCTCAACAATCAGTATAGTGAAATTACAATTTTTTTTTCCTCAAGAATAATTCTTTAAACTTAAATTTTAAAAAAATAAGGAAGTCTTTAAATATGGTATCTTGCTTTTTTATTTATAATATATTTAAGTGGTTAATCCCTAAGTTACTGACTCTTCACAATATGAACTCTTAGAATTGAGGCATATTAATTTTCTAGAAATGCCATAACAAGTTACGACAATATAGATTGCATAAGAAACACAAATAAACAGTCTTCTTTCATGTATCTCAAGGCAAGAATTTCTCTTTTTGGTCACTGAGGTTAGTGTCTGTGTCCTGTGTTAGTGTCTGATAACTTGTTGGAAATCCTTCTTTGTGTTTGGATTGTATACAAAGCATCCAATCTTACTTTTACAGTTTTTTTTCCATGTGCATATTTTTGTGTCCTGAGTTAACTTTTATAAAAACAACACTGGAAATACTGAATAAGGGTTTTCAGATGACCACGTTTGAACTTCATTACTTCTGTATAAACTGTCTCCCAATAAAGCCATATTCTGAACCAAGAGGTTTGAAACACCTTTCTTTTCCTAAAGAATATCCAATTTTAATTATAGCTGGTACCAAGTTGGATAAGACATAATTATTATTCAATCTGACTCATATATAGTTGGAGATGTTGACCAGTCATAAATAATTCTTATATGCAATGCCAGAAGAAGTAATCATTTAAAAATTTATTCTCTATTCATGGAAGAATATGGAAGACATAACAAAAGATTCCAATATAGCGTAAGAGAGTTTTCAATGTAAGTTCACATGTTGAAAAGGCTGAATTAGGTTATGTTTGTGCCCATTCCATAGCTAATAGCTCTGAGCAGTTCCAGTCAGTCTTTCCCTAGCCCCAGAACCCACCTTTTGAATCTATAGCATCAAATGCATATGTTTCTTGCTTCCCACATCGTTGGATGAACTACTTTTCAATTTCGCTCACTTTCTTTTCAATTTAATTTTGAGGGGTGCTTCATTTGTGACTTCTGTAGTTAAATAATTTTCACGGATCTTATATCATCCCCTCCTTTGACAGCTCACTCCTTTTCAAGTTGATATTCCTCCCAATTGCTTTTCCAGGAGCCAAATAATTTTTATATTATTATCAACATAAATATTTGGTTTAGTCTGCCATCATTCTTTAAGTAATGCTTGAAAAGCTCCCACACAATAAAGTAAAACTTGACTCAATTCATTGCCTTTCGTAAGTATATTTAATCTAAATTCTCATTGTGATAACATGTACTTCCTGGCTTTCCCTCCTATTCTGATGAAAACATAAATAAACTGAATATCTAAGAATTTTAGGACTAGAATCTCCAGATTTATTTTTCTTGCAATTTCTTTTTTTAAAGCAGTTTATTCAGGTTACAACTTGTTTGTTGTCCCCTCACTTGTACCCCCCTTCCTCCCTCTTTAATCCGATTCCTCTCCCCTAGGTCTGTGATAGAAGGGGACCTCTTCCCCAACCATATGATCACAGCCTATCAGGTCTCATCCTGGTAGTCTGCTTACTCTTCCTCTGAGTGCCATCAGGTCTCCTCACCAAGGGGAAGTGGTCAAATAGGGGGCATTCGTGTTCATGTCAGAGTTAGTCCTTGCTCTCGACACAACTGTGGAGAATGTGCTGTCCATTGACTAGATCTGGATAGGAGTTATAGGTTTACTGCATGTACTGTCCTTGGTTGGTACATTAGTTTAAGCTGAACCTCCGGGTACAGATCTACTAGCCTTAATGGTCTTCTTGTATTTCCTTGGATCCTTCTATTTCTCCATACTCCCTTACCTCTCTTATGTGGAGTTCCAATAGGAAATCCCAGTATCTATCACAATCTCCTGCTAAGTAAAGACTTTCAGGGGACATCTCTGTTGGGCTAATGTCCAGTTATAAGTGAGTATAGTTTTACATGTTCAAAATAGTTTTGTTTACTCTTTTGAGACATCAAGTTGTGTAGAGTAGATTCTACTTTATCCTGATTTTGTATCATGTTCTTTTCACACTCAAGAAAACATATGTGTATTGGTATGTTCATAAAATGGACCACTGTTCTTAGTTGAACATGTATATAAGACATTCCTTTTGATATTTATTATGTATTATATCATTAAAGTACAATACTTTTAATTTTTCTTTATCATATATAATTATATATGATGTATGTTTATATGTCTGTATATATAATCATTTTACATTTCTACTGATATTTATTGAGCATTGGAAGATTACATGGGGCATGAGAGTAATTGGAGCAATTGGTACTTGAAAGTAGAATTAGTAGCCATCAGATAGGCCATGTTTAGAAATCTAGAATCTGGTTATTAAAATAAAAAGAATGTAACTGTAGAGAGATACATGTTGAAGGTTCATGGATAGAAGCAAGCTTAGAGAAATAGATTATATGTGGCTGTTGTATTGAGGAAATGGAACCTGAAAGATACAGTCAAAATAAAGTAATTAATCAACTCATCAACTAAAATTGAAATGTAAGGTGCCATTAAACTCATGAGATTAAAATTGTTTTTCTGCCTTTTCAGCTACTAGCTAAAAATCATGACTTATCCCTTGCTTATGTTTATACTTACGAAGCATGACACAGTGTTTATGTGAAAGAAATTCTGGTGAAAATACTTACTTTTTTTTATCCTATTGGAGCTTCCGTGGTGGTGGTGTGTGTATATACGTGTGTGTGTGTGTGTGTGTGTGTGTGTGTGTGTGTGTGTGTGTGTAATTTGTTAATTACTATCAAGCCCTAATATCTGGTTACACCCCCAGAGAAGCACATTGTCACAAAGAGCAACTGATGCTGTGTAACTTTGCTCCCCAACAATCCCTGATTGGGGAATAAAGTTGCTGACAACATGGGATGGGCAGAAGAGAAATAGGCAGGGCTTGGGTTCTCCAGGATTGGAGTCTAAGAGATAGACCATGAAGCAGGAGGAGAGGAAGCTCGAAAGTAGGAAGTCAGAATGGACTATGAGCAAGTACCCAAGAGCAGGTTTCTCTGAGGACTGACTTGATGGAGCAGAAGCAACCAAATAGAACACATGCAAGTATTTGGGACTTGGATGCAAAGCAGACAAGATAGCTTAGAGGTAATTTGCCAAGCTTTGGTCCTTTAAAGCTTATAAAATAAATTATAGTCTCTCTATGTCAATTACTAGGGAAGTAGCTGAGGTAGAAAAGCCTTCAGGAGTCTAATATATTTTCAACAACATTGTCCATTTACTATTTTTGCATATATAATAAAAATGTTTGACATGTATAAAATAAATTTTTGAATAGTAGAAAATAGCAATGGAATCATAAGTCCAGTTCTAATACTCTCTATTTGAACTAATGAGTTCCCAATAATGTCATGAGATGTTTTCTAAAGCCTACATGGAGGACACATGACAGTGAAGGGAAAAGCCTCTGCTCAACTATTGGGCAAAGTGAGCATCTGTTCTCACGGAAAGAACCATTTTGATGCATTGGTCCAGCAGCAAATTTAGATTAGTGTGAAAATTATTCAAGTAGAGGAAGAGAGTGTCGAGACGGGGGTTTTTCTGTATAGCCTTGCCTGTCCTGGACTTGCTTTGTAGACCAGGCTCTCCTCACCCTCACAGAGATCTGCCTGCCTCTGTCTCCCAGAGTGCTAGTATTAAAGTCATGAGATAGCATGTCTACTTGGGAAATGAGTTTTTAAAACTATAGCTACATTAATAGTCTATAGTAAATTTAACTGAATATTTGTGCCACTCTTAGAAAAATGAAGGAATGAGTGTGGCATTTCTTTAAGGCATCCTGTATTATGTTTATGTATCACATGTCAGATAAAATCTCTAGTGGTGAATAAGTATCAAGAGGGATTGGTTAGCACAAATCTGAAGAATAGCACTGTGATATTTTAAAACAAACAACAATAGTATCAGTATTCCTCTAAAATGTGTTTTAAAATATCATTATAAATATTTTGTTCAATACTGAGGAGGTATCTGTAAAATTATACATCCTAAGCCTACTCTATTCATTGTATTCTCCCTCTCTCTCTCTCTCTCTCTCTCTCTCTCTCTCTCTCTCTCTGTGTGTGTGTGTGTGTGTGTGTGTGTGTGTGTGCTTGTGCTTGTTTTCATGCAGCCATAATTAAATGGAGTAAATTTTCAAAAGAAATTAAAATGTTTAATATTATATCTCAGCTGATATTATCTATCAATTCTTGATACAGTTTTTAGGGTCTAAGTTTGATTTTTCTAGTTTGTCTATGAGAAAATTAATGCAGAATATTTGAAGATCTTACAGTAGACATGATCATCTTTTTCTAAACTTAACCTAATCTTTTAGACATGTAACCATAAATCAGGACCAACAGGAATTTATTCATTTATATTATTTAAATATCTCTTCACAGTAATGGAGTTAATGATATACATTGAAGTGTGTATCTAACAGTCATATCACTTGTGGTTTTAATTTCCTTCTGGAAAGTTTATTATTACTGGCATTGATCATTCATGATGTTTGAATTTACTGTCTCTTTCTACATCTAGGACCTCTATTCATCTTCACACAAACCAATTCGTTCTACATTTAAGATGATGACATCTTATGTGTGATGGTGATATTCTTTATAATAATGTATGATTACCCACATGCTTTCTTATAAAAAGCATCTAAATATAGATTCAATATTTGAAAGAACAAATAGCTTTAAGTGAAATAATTTTAAAGATATAGCTTTACATTTGCAATTTGGCTTTTGGTTTTGGGTTTCATTCCATATTTTGTTAAATATGTCCTTAAATTGTGGAAACAAACAATATAAATCAAAGAGAAAATAGCAACACATACAGTTTAAAATATAAACTAATAAACTTTTAATAAAACTTGCACATGAGGTTGATTAGAGAGTAAAAGTAGTTCTTTGTGTTAAGAAAATAGGTGTGAAGAAAATGTCTTACACATTGATTGCTGGCTGAACACCATGCATTCAGAATATTTCTACTTACTTTCACACTAAGATCTCTGTGACCCTTACTCACCACTTACCAGTCATTATATTGTTACAGCTGACAAAACTATTTAAAATGGAAGATTTATGCCTGTTTGACATATCCCATTTACAACATATTTATTATATCTTTTATTTTTGATATGACAATTTTTATTTATTTTAAGCACACTTCTTACTTTTGACAATATTTCTGCAGCCATTCATAATCTCAAACACAAGCAATAATCTTACCCTTCTCAACTAGTGG
The DNA here is from genome assembly GCF_964271855.1 of Acomys minous. Taxonomy (NCBI): domain Eukaryota; kingdom Metazoa; phylum Chordata; class Mammalia; order Rodentia; family Muridae; genus Acomys; species Acomys minous. Next base: position 78,312,169 of record NC_140486.1, on the reverse strand, counting down.
ATGAGGCATTACTGTAATTTAGTGTTTGAAACCAGAAATAGACTGTGAGCATACTTTCCAACAAGACACTCACAGTAGCTCCACTGATGACACAGTCTCAGATTTTATATGTTCAGAGAGTTTTGGGTGACTGTTCAGGCAGCAAACTCTCTGTCATCTTCTCATTTGGGAAGCTGCTATCTTGCACTCCCTGTGTACTCAGGTAATCAATTTTATTCCTTCTCAAGTCTCTGATGGGATTTAAGACCAGATAGGTTAGTTTTATGATTAAGCTTAATTGTTTAGGGATTAAAATATTTTTAAGTCTAGATAGATGTTTTAAGTTGATAATGATAAGCTATGATAGATACTATGCCATTTACAACTAGACACAAAGAAGTAAGATGATGTTAAAAATGTTTTAAAGTTTTCAAAGATTTCAAGAATTATAACATAATCTCTAGCATTTTATAATACATTATCAACCTTCAAATTAACGGCATTTCCAAAGTTTCATTAAAATAATATGTACTTTAAAGAGGTATTTCATCTCACTAATATTTCAACATTTATTATATATTATATATAATTAGACAGCAAATGTAATTTACTAATCTATACTTCTAGCTCTTGTATATAGCTTCAAGTCTATGTCTACATTTCTATATCTATGAATATAAATGAAAAGAAGTATGCCATAATTTGCCTAGGCTTCACTCAGAATGTATCACTAGAAGACTTTAGTTTTTATTTCACTTAAAAATGTTTATTTTATTTTTTCCTTATATAATATATCATGATTATAGTTTTCCTTCCTCTTCCATTCTCAGTTTTTCCCCACTTCCCCCTCACAAACAGACCTATACCCCTTCGGTCTCTCATTAGAAAAAAGACCAGAATTACAGAGGATAATAATTATGATATAATTAATGTAACAATATAATATAAAGATGAAGCAAAACTAACACATCAGAATAGGAGGAAACAAACAAACAGAAGGAACAGAGCACAAGGAAAGGTGCAAGAAGCATATATACATGCAAAGACTCAGTTCTTCAAACCATAAAGAATCTCATATAAGCACTAAACTAGAAACCATTATATATATATATGTATGTATGTATGTATGTATGTATGTATGTATGTATGTATGTATGTATATCTGCAGGAGAAAGCTTCTCTGCTTTACGAACTGAGTTATACTGACTGATCTTTGAATATAGCAGAATGTCATTTTATTGCTACATTTCAACAGTAGAATTCGGTTTTCCCCTAGGTCCTTCGATTTTTGGTTCACCTAGAAGTGTTTGTTATGGGTTTTAACTTATGGCGATGAAATATTCATCCAGGAGATATTTGTTTTCACGTTCTTAGTTTTGGTCATTGGTAATAAGCAGCAGTATGCGGTGTTCTGCTTTCCAACTCTTATGGGTTGTGCCAACCACTGTCATGAGGTAAACAAGTTATACTTTGCAGTTCAGTGTGCTGCAGAACCATGACGCTTACCAACACATATGTGTTCAGTGTTCCTCCAGCTCATGTTTAAGAATTTAAATATTTTTAAAAGTCCTGGCTAGGTACAGTTTATCATTCACAGCTTGCATTGCCCAGGAGCTAGAAACCTAGTCATGTTAGCTGACCTTACTGCTTTTCTCCCATTTAAAGTGAAAGTATTGCTGTGATAATAGGGTGACTGCTAAATTTCTCTCATTGACATGGTCTTCTTGTTTCTTTCTGGTTCTTCTGTCACGCTGGTTTAAATGGATTTACACAATTATGAGGTAACAAAGTCCTTATTAGACATGCCAAGTTTTTTTTTTAAATCACTCTGCCAGGAATGGGTGACATCATTTGGACTAGATGACTGTGAGGTCCCACAGATCCCCAAACATTACAAGTTATTGTCAATACTTTTCGGTTACTGTCTTAAGTGATACTAAGACTTCATATATTTGAGATGTAGAAGACAGAGACATAAAGCTTAAGGTAGACTTAAAAGCTCCTCCCTCCCTGGCTAGCTTTCATCATGCAGAATAGTACTATTCATTCTCTTGTCAATCTTACCTAGCTGTGTAGAATTTCTGATGCTACAATAAAGACTGACTTAGAAAGACGTGACCACTGGAGTAATAGTGGCACAAATGTGATAGTAGTAACAATGCACTACTTCATTAGATCTAAGTTTTTATCAACAAGATTAAACCCATACAGGGCACATTTGTTGGTCCAAGGACCTGTGACTACATAGGTCATACATCATAGAGATAATGAGTTTTAAACTGACTTTTAATGATTTATGGTTATGTTTTAAACATAACATATTAAGTTTAAGGCATTCGAATTTCAACAAGTTTTGTAAGGGAAGCGCAATGATTTTATGAAAGATTAGCAACAAGACTCTGCTGGTTCTGGGAGTGAAGAAAGCATAGATTCTTTTTGGCCTCTTTTTCATTGATCACAAAGTCTTTGCAGAAAAGGGTTTGATATTATATTTAAGGCTAAGCATTGCACAATATTTTATTCTATGTACCATCGGCAGACTGGAGGCTATACAGAAGAAAGAAGCTTTACTGATGAGGAATGAGAGATACATTGCTAGAAGAAGAGGGGGAAAAAAGATGGTAAACAGCAGATGACTACAAGAAAATATGTTTTCTGGACCAGCAGGTCAGTTACACATATGAAATCAAAGAAGTATGAAGGAAGTGTGTGTGAAAATTGTGAAAGCTTAACCATGGAATAATCAGGTCAAGGAGTAGAAAAACGGTCCCTGGAGCCCACTGCTGAGAAGCTATAAGCAATTGATAGCTACTGAGAAAGGAAGAATAGTTACTTAGGGCCTACGGCCCATGTTTAGTTAATTACCCTGCAGTAGATGTCCACATGTTCAAGAGTATAAAGAAAGGATGTATGGACTTTATAGTTCACATTGTTATTTTTTAAAATATTTTTATTTAAGTAGTTTACTCAGATTACATCTTTATTATTATCCTCTCACTTGTATCTTCCCAATCCTCCTCCCTCCCTCCTTTGCCCTATTCCCCTCCCCTAGTTCTGTGACAGAAGGGGACCTCTTCTCCCACCGTAGGGTCACAGCCTGTAAGGTTTCATCCTGGTGGCCTGATTACCCTTCCTTTGGGTGCCACCAGGCCTCCCCACCAAGAGGAAGTGGTCAAATAGGGGGCACCAGAGTTCATGTCAGAGTCAGTCTCCGCTCTCCACACAATTGTGGAGAATGTGCTATTAATTGGCTAGATCTGAATAGGGGGTCTAGGTTTATCACATGCATTGTCCTTGGGTGTACAGTAGTCTGAGAGGACCACCCTGTGGCCAGATACATCATCCTTGATGGTCTTCTTGTAGGGTTCAAGGACTCTCTGGTTCCTTCCATTTCCCCGTTCTCGCATACTTCTCTCACCAGGAGTCACAATAGGAATTCTGAGCTTTTATGCTGATTCCATGCTAAATGAGAACTCTCAGAGGATATCACTGTTGGGTTTGTGTCCAATTATAAGTGAGTTTGTACCATGTGTGTCTTTCTCGGTCTATGTTAACTCACTCAGGATGATCATTTCTAGTTCCATCCATTTGCCTGAAATTTTCAAGATTTCCTTGTTTTTAATAGCTAAGTATTATTCCACAGTGTAAATGTACCAGTTTCATTATCCATTCTTTGACTGCGGGAGGACACAAGGTTTGGTTAGTAGTAAAGGGTAGTAGAAATTACAGGCATGTTATTCTGAACACAATATCATCACTTACTATACCTAAAATTATCATTAATTACTGTTGACCTGAATATAAAACCTGTCACCTCAATGCTGGAATTACAGGTATGTATGCTATCCAAGGTCTATGTGGTGCTAGATAAGAATTGTTTTAATTTGTTAAAATTCAACAATGACATTTACTGACTTACATGTACTTTTTATTGACATAGAAATATTTAAATATTTATATAGACATTATAGTATGGATTATACTCAAGTCAATAGTCACTTGTTTTATAATACATACATCTATTACTTTTTAGCCATAACAAATATTTGATGACTTTATTTCATCTAAGTTCAACTGCATAATGATACTGTAGCATTTATGCACATTACTTTAAAGCCACAGGCTTAAAATAGTGTTGACTAATTCTTATCATTTCTAACATTTGTTTTCTTTGGTTTTTTTTTTTTTGTCCCAATTACAATTCAGAACATTTTTCCAGTTATACATTTTTCTCAACAGCAAACATGATTTTGTGTTTAATTATTTTGCTCCTCTGAGTTAATTGATGATTTTTATTTCTGCTTTTATCCTCTCCATTTTAAATTATATTTATATATTTTCTTCTTATTATTAATAAATCTTAGGACATGGGCTTATTGTTTTATTTATTTCCAGTGTAAGCATCTACCAACTGTACTGAGATTGCTGTCTAATGGTATTTTATGCACACTGATGCATCCATCTTCAGTCGATTTCACATGTTTCAGTACCATTTGCATCCACTATCTCCTTCACTTCTCTAACCTGCTCTTACTAATACCATTGTTCTACCTTTGACTATCCTACAGCATATTCAAGATATGTATTAATTCTACAAAGAGACTAACAGCAATTACCTCATATGAATTCAATATGATTTGGGTTAAACAAATCTATAAACTTTCAAATTTTCAAGTTGTTTAATATAGTTTGTGGTCAAAGCTAGGTGTGTCTTGATGGTCATTTGACGTGAAATAGTTGAGGTAAAATTTGAGCTATGTACCTTGGCATGTTTAATGAAAGTACTTATTAAAACTTTTTTACTACTGTTTTTGTAAGAATTCATAAAGCAACAAGGTAATTATTGGACAGATCTTCACATTTTCTGTTTTCCTTTAGTAATTCATGCTATAGCATTGAAAAATTAATCCTATTTAAAATTTCAATTTATTGATTAAGAATATACTCAATGTATCATTTGAAAATTTTTAGTGACTGCTGAATCGAAGGCTTTCATTTGCAATCATGCGTATTTACAATGTTGCTCCTAATGAGAGATCTACAAGGAGACCAACAGAACCCACTAAACTGTGCCCAAGGGACTTATGGAGATTGATGTACCAACCAAAAGGCCACCTAGGTCACCTATACATACTTAGCCAATGGGTAGCTTGTGCATCATGTGGATGCCCTATAAAGGGGGGAAGGGGCTGTATCTGACATGGACTATGTTGCCTACTTTTTGATCACTTACTCCTGGATGGGAGTCCTCACCAGGCCACAGGAGAAGAATATGTGCTAAGCACTGGTGTGTCTTGATGTATTTACTGGTGTGAGTCAGTGGGGAGGGGTTCCCCTTATCTGAGGAGTATGTGAGGAGGGATAGGGAGAAGTGGGAGGGCAGATGAAAACAGTAGAAGAGGAAAGAAGAGGGTTCAATGTTGATGTAAAATGAATAAATAAAATATTTAATTTAAAAATATATAAAAATCATTTCAAATTTTGATTTGTATAAATTGTGGAAGAAATGAAAAGGCTCAAGTGATTTTCACATTTTGCATGTAAATACCTTAAACATGTAAATTTGTTAATGTATTTTATGAAATTGGAAATTTGTGTTTATCTATAATGTCAAAGAAATCAATGTACATACAATCCATGTATATATTCTCTGTGTAAGGAAACCATATATGCCCATTATGTTCATGTTCCAAAGAATATTAACATTTTTATTCCTAATATCTTAAAAGTTCTCCTAAGGAAGGGAATCAACTTCAGTTATAGGTTGTAAGCCTAAACTGCTTGCTCAGCGCAGGAGACTTGATCCTCAGTGACTCATAAAACCAAATGTGATGCTGCAAGTCTGCATTCCTTGCACTTGGAGAAGTAGAAAAAAGATCAGAAATTCATTGTCACTCACAACTAGTAGCAACTTAGAGGTCCCTTATGATAAAGGAGATTGTGTCTCATATGTACTTAGGGATGGAGAGATGGCTCAGGGATCAGGAGCACTGGATGTTCTTCCTGAATACCTGGGAATCTATTCCTAACACACACATTACAGCTCACAGTAATCTGTAACTCAATTACCAGAAAATTTAATACAGCCTCCTTACTTCCAAAGGTATCAGACACACTCATGGTCCACAGGTATATATGCAGATAAAACAACATGTACATAAAATAATGATGATAGTAATAATTAATTAGTAAACAACTATTTTAGCATTATTATTTACACTTTCCTTTATCTCTGATTTGGTGTATTTGAAATTTTTAGAGCACACTCATAGACTCCCAGGAGCTTTCCCTGTCCCATAGATGCCACCCACACCAATTTCAGTTCTCTCTCTCTTGGGCCCAGCTTTCCTCAACACCCCTCTCCACTTCTTCTGCACCCAGATCCATCCTTCTACCTACTTTATTTTATTTCCAGTCTGTCTATGCAAGACTTCCTCCCTTGGTCTCACTTTGGTTTCTTTGGGTGTACGGATTGTAGCATTGCTATCCTATACTTTATGGCTAATATCCACTTATATGTGAGTATATATCATACATGCCTTTTTGTTTCTGGATTAACTCACTCAAGTTGATCTGTTTTAGTTTCATCCATTTGCCTGCAAATACAAGGATGTCTTTGTATTTGATAGATAAGTAATATCCCATTGTGTAAATGTACCACATTTTCTTTATTCATTCTTTGGTTGAGGAACATCTAGGTTGTTTCCAGTTTTCAGATATGACAAATAAAGATGCTATGATTATATTTGAGCAAATGCCTCTGTTGTATGGTGGGGCATGTTTTTGGTATATACTGAGGAATGGTATAGCTGGCTCTTGAGGAACATTTGTTGCCAATTTTCTGAGAAAACTCCAGACTGATTTCCAAACTATCTGTATATCTAGTCAATATTGTACTTGAAGCTCTAGTTAGAACAAAAAGACAATAAAGTAGATCAATAGGATAAAAATACGAAAGGAAGAATTCAAAGTATTGCTCCTTGGATATGATATGATTATATACATAAATGACTCCAAAATTCTACTACAGAACTTCTACAGTTGATAACCATCTTCACCCAAGTAGCTGGGTGCAAATTTAACTAAAAAAATCAGTATCCCTTTTTCATATAAGTGATAAATGGGCTGAAAAAGAAAGTATGGAAACAACACACTTCACAATAGTCACAAATAGTATAAAATATTTTGTGGTAACTCTAAACAAGAACATGAAAAACTTGTATGTAAGACATTCAAGTGTTTGAGGAAAGAAACTGAGGAAGATATTAGAAGACAGAAAGTTCATTGATGCTCATGAATTTATAGGATTAGCATAGTAAAAATGACCACCTTACTAAAAACAATCTACACAGTCAATGCAATTTCCATCAAAATTCCACCATAATTTTTACAGATGTTGAAAAAGCAATCCTCAACTTCATATAGAAAATTGAAAAAATCTTAATAGTTAAAACAATAAAAGAACATCTGGAGGAATGAAATAACCATCCCTGATTTCAAGCTGTAATACAGAGTAATAATAATATAATCCACATTGTTTTTGGTATTAAAAGAGACAAGTTGATCAATGCATTCAAATCAAAGACCCAGAAGTAAGCCCCACACACCTATTGACACTTGCTTTTTTACAAAGAAGCCAAATTGATACAATGAAAAAAAAGATAGCATGTTCAACAAATAGTGCTGGTCTAATTGGATGTCTACATGTAGAGAAATACAAATAGATCCATATTTATCACCCATCACATAACTAAAGTCCAAGTGGATTAAAACCAGACAAACTAAATTTGTTAGAAGAAAAAGTGAAAATGTGCCTTGAACTCAGTGGCACATGAGACAACTTCCAGAATGGAACTCATATAACTCAGGCTCTAAGATCAACAATTAATAAATTGGCCCTCACACACACACACACACACACACACACACACACACACACACACACACACACACACAAACAAAAACTAAAGAGCTTCTGCAAGGCAAAGGACACTATCAACAGAATAAATCAACAGAATACAGACTGGGAAAAGATCTTCCCCAACCCTACATCTGACAACAGGTTAATATCCAAAATATATAAATAACTCAAGAATTTAACCACCAAACGAAAAATCCCAATTGAAAAATATGGTACAGAGCTAAACAAAGAATTCTCAACAGAGGAATATCGAATGGCTGAGAAACACTTAAAAAATGTTCAACATCCTCACTCAGTCTTCAGGGAAAATGCAAATCAAAAGGACTCTGAGATTCCATCTTATACCTATCAGAATGGCTAAGATCAAAAACTCAAGTGACAGAAAATGCTGTCGAGGATGTGGAGAAAGGGGAACACTCCTCCATTGCTGGTGGGAGTGCAAAGTTGTACAAACCCTTTGGAAATCAATCTGGCACTTTCTCAGAAAATTGAGAAAAATGCTACCTCAAGACCCAGCTCTACCACATAGTGTTATTTTTATCACTTCAACGATAACCCCTCTTTCATGTCAACTAATCAGTCTCACTAGACATGCCAACTGTACTTATTTCTTTTCTAAATGTAAGACTCTGCTTAAGATACTACACATCAACTTTTGTTGTTGATAGTTACCACTATTTTTATTTTATAACAAAATAGATATTAAAGTACAAATTATATTATGAAGGCTGATTACATTTGCTCTTAACCATAACTTCAACAAGGAGAATTGAGAGGAATAAGTGGAGCCATTGTCTATTTAAATGGCTTCAGTGATACTGACTTACATAAATTTATTCCAAATGATTGCAAATCCACTGGGCTTCCTACATTATGACTATTGAAAGTGGCTGAAAATTTCCTTCATTGTTGTTGATTCCATTTTATTTTGAGTTATGGTTTGGCAGAAGTGAAATGCAATTGAAGGTGTTAAGGTCACTTTAATGACATAGTCAAAGAATGCTAATGACACTAGCAATATAAATTAAAATGTATTGTTTTTCATTTAACTTGTCTTACATATTATTATTAATTTAATATTACTTTATTATGGTAATACTTCTCAATTTTGATATTAAGTCCATAAAGTCTATTGTTGATCAAAATTTTTATATAGTAGGTAACAAATTTAATAGCTGTTTTATTTTTCTTTATTTTCTTTCATTATTTATTTATTTATTCACTCTAAATCTTGGTTACCTTCCCTCCTCTCATCCCAGTCCAAGCCTCCCTCCTTTCTTCTTCCTTCCTCCCCAATCCTCAGAAAATAGGTGCTCCCCTCTACCTACCCAGCCCAGATCATCAAGTTACATCAGGAATGAACAGGTCCTTTTCCCCTGTGTCCTGGCAGTGCAGTTCTGCCAGAAGGAAGTGATCAAAAAACAGGTCACAGAGTACATGTTAGGGACAGCCTCTGTTCCACATACTAGGTGACCCACATGAAGCCTGAGCTGCTCATAGTAGGTCCTAACTTTTGTCTCTAATTTGAAGTTTTTTCTGAATAAGGTATATATGGTTTTGAGCAAAATTATTGTGTTTTCTGTATTATCTCTGATTTTTACTAACTTTCTGCAATTTATAATTCGTCACCATTTTAAGCTCACACCTATAATGGTATGTTCTGGATTTTCTTCTTCAAAATTGCTATCTCACTTTAGTTCTGTGTGTAGATTTATATATTATTTAATGTTTATTATTAATCTTAATGTTGTTGACATCGGAGTTGTTTCTATAATATTAAGTATGGTCTATGTTCTGTACATTCCTTGAGAAGAATACTGTGTCATCATTTTATAAGGGCTTTATTATTTATATTGATCTGGAGGAAAATCTTTGCCTTTGAAGATTATTAAAATGGTTATAATATCTTTTCCTCTTATTGTTCTTTTCATATATTTTAAACAAATTACAGGTCTATTTGCTGGGATAAATCAGTAATGCCATTAATTCTGTTTTTTGAGTCTACATTTAATGAATTGTATCCCTTTGAAACCCAGAAATACTAAAAGTACTTTTTTTGGTAAACTCACCAATGTCAGTAATTCAATATTCATTTTCCATAATAGCTGAGGATGATGATCACAAAATCTCATAATACACAAGTGAAACTTATTCCAAACCAAATAAAAATATCAAGAAATGAAAGTTTTCAAATCTAAAATGGTGAATAAGTAACTGAAAAAGTGATTAAGAGAATTTTTATGATGTACAGAGTCTGTAAATGGTGAAATGATCACAATGGGACAGCATAAATATAAAACCAGAATCCAAAAGTGTATTCTGCCATTGAAATTTTTCAGTTATAAAGGGAACAACAAAGAGTCTAAAAGTAGATGTTTTTATAACCCTGAGAGATAAATCTACCACATTTTATTTAATTATCAAAGCAATAAACTCATAATTGATAACAAATGTTTAGGTCCCCTTTCATTTTTCCTGATTGTAATTTATGTTTCTCACAGTTTATTCATCTGAGTATTGATAGGTTTACAGGCTGGATTTTTTCTGGTAAGTATACAAGCTGTGTTAGAACAAGGGCAATGGTCTTTCTTCCACAAAGGAGAAGCACAACTATACAGACTGACATAATGTGAAGCTTGCATGCAGTTGCAATAGGAGACATAAATGTTTTAGATCACCCATGTCTGAGAATAACATCGTTTTTGCCTAAGATTTGTCCTCATTCCTCCACCTCTGTAATTATCCCTGTTGATTTTTTTCCCATTGCAATTTTTTTATTCAGGTTTTTTTGTTTAATTTTTTTTTTTTGTTAATTTTACATCCTGATTGTGGCCCCCTCATTCATTACTTCCAAATCCCACCCTCTCTCCCTGATACTGCCTCCCTACACAAGTACTCAGAAAAGGGAACCCTCCTTCCCTAACATCCAACCTCAGCCTACCAAGTCTCATTTGGACTGGCCATATCCTCTTCCTCTGGCCTGGCAAGCCCATCCCACCAGGCTGAAGTGATCAACATGTGGGGGCAAGAGTCCATATCAGAGCCCTATTCCTTACAATATGAGATGCACAAGGAGATTTCTCTGCCTATCTACATCTAAGCAGATGGTCTAGGTCCTCACTGTGCATGGAACTTGGTTGGTGCATCAGTTTCTATAGCACCCCTCCTCTGCCCACATTTGTTGGCTCCATTGGTTTCCTTGTGAAGCTCCTGGCCGTTCCAGGTTCTTCTATTTCCCAACTATTCCATAAGACACCCTGCACTCAACCCCTAATTTTGGCTGTGTGTCTCAGAATCGGCTTGGATCTCTTGTTGGGTAGAGTTTTTCAGGTGACTATTGTAGAGGTCTCCTTTCCTGTTCCTTCTCTTTCATAGTTTCTGGTGTCTATTCCATTCATCCTTCTGAATGAGAATTAAGCATTCTCCCTAGCGTCCTTCTTGTTGTTTGGTTTCTTTAGATCTGTGTATTGTAGCATGATTTTCCTGTATTATGTGGCTAATATCAGCTTATAAATTAGTATATTACCATGCAGGTTTTTCTAGGTTTGTGTTACTAACCCAGGATGATATTTGTAGTTTCTTCCATCTTCCTGGAAATTTCAAGATATCCTTGGTTGTAATAGCTGAGTAGATTCTCATTGTGTAAATGTACCACATTATCTCTGTCCATGCTTCACTTGAGGGACATCCAGGTCATTTCGAGATTCCGCATTTTATGATTAAAGCTGAGGTAAACATAGTTGAGCATATGTCCTTGTTGTATGGTGGAGGTATATGCCCATCAGTGGTATGGCTAGTTCTTGAGGTAGAACTATTTCCAGTTTTCTGAGAAAGCACCAGATTGATTTCCTAAGAGACTGTACATGTTTGCGCACCCACCAACAATGGAGGAGTGTTCCCTTTTTTGAACATCCTCAACAGCATGTGCTGTCATTTGAGTTTTTGATCTTAGCCATTCTGATAGGTATAAGATGGAATCTCAGAATTCTTTGAATTTGCATTTGCATTTTCCCTGAAGACTGAGGATGTTGAACATTTCCTTAAGTGTTTCTCAGCCATCCGATATTGCTCTGTTGAGAATTCTCTGTTCAGCTCTGTACCCTTTTTTTCTTTTTTTCTTTAATTAATTTATTCAGATTACATCTCCATTGTTATCCCCTCACTTGTATCCTCCCAATCCTGCTCCTCCCTCTTTCACCCTATCCCCCTCCCCTAGATCTGTGACAGAAGATGACCTCCTTCCCCACTATATGGTCACATCCTATCAAGTATCATCCTGATAGCCTGCTTATCTTTACTTTAAATGCCACCAGGCTTTCCTGCCAAGGGGAAGTAGTCAGATATGTGGTGCCAGAGATTATTTGGTTTCATGTTGTCTAATTTACTGAGTTATTTATATATTTTGGATATTAGCCCTTTGTTAGATGTAGGATTGGTGAAGATCTTTTCCCAGTCTGTAGGCTGTTGTTTTATTCTGTTGACAGTGTCCTTTGCCTTATAGAAATTTTTCAGTTTCAGGAGGCCCCACTTATTAATTGTTGGTCGTTCAAGTTGAGCTACTGATATTCTGTTCAGGAAATGGTCTCCTGTGCTAATGAGTTAAAAGCTCTTTCCCACTCTTTCTTCAATTAGATTTAATGTGTCTGGTTTTATTTTGATGTATTTAATTCATTTGGACTTCAGGATTTTTGCAGAGTGATAAATAAGGGTCTATTTGCATACTTATACAGGTAGACATCTAGTTAGAGTAGGACCATTGTTTAAAGATACTGTCTTTATTCCATTGTATGGATTTGGGTACTTTGTCAAAAATAAATTATACATAGGTGTGTGGATTTATTTCTGGGTCTTCTATTCTATTCTAGAAAAAGAAACCTGTCTGTTTCTATGCCAGTACCATGCTGTTTTTTTTTAACTAGTGTTACTATGTAGTATGGCTTGAGATCAGGGGTGGAGATACTTCCAGAATTTCTTTTTTTTTTTTAATTTTTTACTAATTTATTCTTGTTACATCTTAATGGTTATCCCATCCCTTGTATCCTCCCATTCTTCCCTCCCTCCTATTTTCTCCTTATTCCCCTCCCTTATGACTGTTCCTGAGGGGGATTACCTCCCCCTGTATATGCTCATAGGGTATCAAGTCTCTTCTTGGTAACCTGCTATCCTTCCTCTTAGTGCCACCAGGTCTCCCCTTCCAGGGGATGTGGTCAAATGTGAGGCACCAGAGTATGTGTGAAAGTCATACCCCACTCTCTACTCAACTGTGGAGAATGTTCTAACCATTGGCTAGATCTGGGTAGGGGTTTAAAGTTTACCACCTGTATTGTCCTTGGCTGGTGTCTTAGTTTGAGCGGGACCCCTGGACTCAAATCTGCCTATCATAATGTTCTACTTGTAGGTTTCTAGGACCCTCTGGATCCTTCTACTTTGCTATTCTCCCATGCTTCTCTCATCTAGAGTCCCAGTAGGATGTCCTCCCCTCTGTCCCAGTTTCCTGGTAAGTGAAGGCTTTATTTGCTCAACCATGTTCATAGCAGCCTTATTCATAATAGCCAGAACATGGAAACAGCCTAAGTGTCCCTCAGTAGAAGAATGGATAAAGAAACTGTGGTACATACACACTATGGAATACTACTCACCTATTAAAAACAAGGAATTCCCAAAATTTGTGGAAAAATGGATTGAGCTAGAAATGATCATAATAAATGACTCAAATGGTATATACTCACTTATATCTGCATACTAGTCCAAGGGGAATTTCTTTTATTTTTATAGGATTGTCTTAGCTATTTTTTCCCTAATGAAAATGAGAATTGTTCTTTCTAGTTCTGTAAAGATAGATATTGATTTACATTCAGAATTTTAGATGCACCAAGATAGGAAAGATGTTTTCTTCAAGGCTGTCATATACAAGTAGCTGAAATACTAAGAGTGTAATATTCATATAATTCCTGATTGTGTTATGGTTCTTCTTGCTATAGGTAATTTATTGTATATATGTGTAACAATATAAATATATATATATATGTAAAAATGTTTACTTAAAAAATAGAATTGTGTTGCCATCATATCGGAATTGCATTAAATCTGTAGATTGTTTTGGAAAGGTGGCCATTTTTACTATGTTAATCCACAGATCCATGAGCATGGGAGATCTTGCTATCTTCTGATATCTTCTTTAATTTCTTTATTCAGAAATTTGAAGTTTATTTTTCATATAAGCCTTTCACTTGCTTGGTTAGAGTTACATGAAAATACTTTATATTATTTGTTGCTGTTGATTATTAGTTGTTCTGCATAGTGTTATGTCAACTTAATACTCAAACGAGAGTTCTCTGAAATGCTGAGAAAATGCTTCCATAAGGTCCAGCTACAAAACATTTTCTTAATTAGTAATAGACATGGGCAGGGTCCAGCATACTTTTGGGTGGTTCTATCCCTGTGCTTGTACTACTGAATTCTATAAGAAACCAGGCTGAGAAACAAGCCAGTAAGCCCCACCCCTCCATGGCTTCTGCATAAGCTCCTGCCTCTAGGATGATTCCGTGTTTGAGTTCTTTCTTGACCTCCATTAATAATGGACAGTATGAGTGTATAAGTTAAATAAATCCTTTTTTCCCTAGCTTGCTTTTTTGTCATGGTGTTTTCGTCTCAGCCATAGATGCACTAAGACAATAGTAATATAGCTAAATTGTGACTTAGCTGCTTTTATACACTAATCAAAAATCTATTTTATTTTTTATAAACTCACTTACTGAAATAAATTGTTTCCCTCAAGAAGTTCACAGACCACATTCTGTTGTCATGAACATAAGCCTCCCACTACACCCACACACACACACACACATACATACAAACACACACACCACAAGTGTTATAAAAATTGCAGTAGAAATGCATGCCCCTATGATATAAGTTATTTAGCAAAAACAATGAAGTTATTAAGACACTCACTTTAACACAGCCATATTTTAAAAATAATCAGCTCACAGTGATTTATGTTAGTGACTTAAAGACCTTTCAAAGAAATGTAAATTAGATTGTCATTTAATCACATATTTTTATACATTAAAAAGAAACATGATGGACGCCTGGCAAAAATATACATTTTGTTAATTTCCACAGGTAATATTTATAGTATGATTTAGAGTTAAACCTAGCCTTGCTCCAACTAATTAATACCACTTCTTAAAAATATGCACATGTGGATGTGAGTGCACATGCATGTGTGTGTGTATGTGTGCCTTATGGTATACATGTATATGGGAGAATGTAGTTTATCAAAATCAAGGCTGACACTGGGTTTTTATATTGTTACCACGTTGTTTATTTATACAGTTTCTCACTGAAGCCAGTTGTCTACACTGGCTTGCTAGCTAGTTCCCACATCCACCTTCCTAACCACATCTGTCACAACAGTGTGTGCCACTCTTCTTGTCATAGGAGCTGGATTTCTTAATTGAGGTCCTTATCTTTACATAGCAACATTCCACCCTCTATGGCTTCTCCTCAGCCCTACTACTTAATTAGAACATAGTTATTATGTCCTTTTACATTTAAATATCAGTTGTTGCTCCCTATAAACTAAAACCTGAGCTTCCATATATCATTGTATTGTATTATAAACTTATAGTGTTCAAAATGGCTGACATATTTCAAAGATTCTTGTTAGTGGTAGTTTTTAAAATGTGTGGCACTTTTTTTTCCTCTTAAACCATCTAGCACCCAAATAATTGAGACTGGGCTGTTTTATGCTTCCTGGAACAAGAACTGAGCTGTATTAATCTATTTGAACCCTCTAAATTAATCTGGCTTCCACCCAGCATAAATCCCTGAGGTACTTGAGACACTTGCCCTCCTTTATGGCTTCCTTTGTTCCAGCTGCTCTCTCTATTGATGTATTCCTTACCTCCTCATGGCTGAATCCTCACTTCCTCTCTCTCTCCTCTCCTTGCCTGGCTGGCAGAAAGTTGAGACCTATTTTGTCCCCTGCTGTCAAGCTGTTTATTTGACATATAAGGAAACAATTACTGAGCAAAGTTTATATAGAAGACTCTCAGAGCACAAATTGCAACTAGATATGGGGGGGGCATCAAGGAAATCAACACTGGAATCTTTACTCTGTGCACAATAACATTATGCTTATGTATTTACTTATTTGTATATTTTTCTTTATTTTTAAACCCAAAAAATATTGTGGAAGATAAACTAGAAAGTAAAAGCCAGAGGGCATGGAGGGCACCAGGAGAACAAGGACTTCTAAATAAATTGAGCAAAATTCATATGAACATGCAGAGATTGAAGCAGCAAGTACATACCTGTAGATGTCTGCATGAGCTACTCTGTGTATATACTACAGCTTTCAGTTTAGTATTTTTATGAGTGTGTCAGTGTGTTGCTCTCCAATTCTTGTGTCTTCTATAGAGGTCTTTTCCTTCACCTGGATTACTTTATCCAACTTTGATTTGATGATCATTGCTTTATATTATTATATTTTATTTTGGTATGTTTTGGTGTTATATCTTAGAAGCCTGTTCTTTTGTAATGAGATGCAGAAGATAATCTCTCTGTCTCTCTGTCTCTGTCTCTCTCTGTCTCTCTCTGTCTCTCTGTCTCTCTCTCTCTCCTTCTCTCTGTCTCTCTCTGTCTCTGTCTCTGTCTCTGTCTCTCTGTCTCTGTCTCTGTCTCTGTCTCTCTCTCTCTCTCTCTCTCTCTCTCTCTCTCTTTCTCTCTCTCTCTCTCTCATGCACACACACAAACATATTCAAAACACATCTATAGTCAAATACATAATGTGTAAAACAACAAAAGTAACAAATACACTGTATGAAGTCAATGTTTTAAGCATTTGAGTGAAGCCATAAATAATTCTGGTAACTTGAAATTCTACAGTATTTCAGGAAAAGGATGGAGAGAAGTTTCACCTTTAGGCTGTAATTGAGAAATAGAAGTAAATAATGGCTCCAGGAATTGAACTTGGAGACTTTCAGATTACTAGACCTTTACTTTGGATAATGCAAATGACAGTCAGTACATACATTTTACATTTGACTTCTCTGATAAACTGTGTCAATCTGTAACTATATAAAATATAGTTTTTACTCCATGTACTTGGATAATTTGTGACAACAAGCACAATGACAATTCTGTAAGGTTTTTATTTCATCAGCCATATTTTAATTTTCTTGTCATCTTTCACAATGTGCATCATTCATGTATTTTGATGCCTTGAGAGTCTACATAAAAATGAAATGCCATGCTTTATATCATCCCTATTGAAAAGTCAGGATTATTTAAAATAGTACAGTGTCATTTAGTTTTTCTGGATTGTAAAAGGTGATTGTTACAATTTGACAGGCCAGATTTTGGGAATAGAAATTTGTCTGGATTTAAATAACTAATTAAATTGACATGTGCATCATGCAACATAAATTTTAAAAATATGTCCATCAGCAGGTCTATTTCCTCTGCACTTCTTCAAATTAGTGCAATGTAAATTATGGTCTTGGAATTGATTGATGACTGAATCCTATTTTAAAGGGTCTTGTGTCAGTGCTTTACTGTGAAGTTTTAGCAATCCATGTTTTTTGTCTATACATATAGAACCTTGTTATTGATTATTCAGATAACATTTTATATGGAAAAGGAAAAAAAATTAAATATATTGTATTAATTTATTCATATTACATCTCAATTGTTATCCCATTCCTTGTATCTTCCCATTCCTCCCTCCCTCCCATTTTCCCCTTACTACCCTCCCCTATAACCATGACTGAGGGGGACCTCCTTCCCCTTTATATGCTCATAGGGTATCAGGTCTCTTCTTGGTAGCCTGCTATCCTTCCTCTGAGTGCCATCAGGCCTCCCCATCCAGGAGACTTGGTCAAAGATGGGGAACCAGAGTTTGTGTCAAAGTCAGTCCCCACTCTCCACTCAATTGTAGAGAATGTCACGTCCATTGGCTAGATCTGTGTAGGGTTCGAATTTATTGCATGTATTATCCTTGGCTGATGCCATAATTTGAGCAGGCCCCTGGGCCCAGATCTACCATCATAATGTTCTTCTTGAACGTTTCTAGGATCCTCTGGATCCTTCCATCTCCATTCTCCTGTCCTTCTCTCAGCTAGAGTGCCAATAGGATGTCCTCCCCTCTGACCCACTTTCCTGGTAAGTGAAGATTTTCATGGGACATGCCCATTAGGCTAGTGTCCACATATAAGTGAGTATGTACCATTTGACTCTTTCTGCTTCTAGGTTAACTTACTCATTATGATCATTTCTAGTTTCATCCATTTGTCCACAAATTTCTGGAATTCCTTGTTTTAAATAGCTGAGTAGTATTCCATAGTGTAAATGTACCACAGTTTCTTTATCCATTCTTCTACTGAGGGACACTTAGGCTGTTTCCATGTTCTGGCTATTATGAATAAGGCTGCTATGAACATGGTTGAGCATATGTCCCTGTTGTGTGGTAGTGCATCTTCTGGGTATATTCCAAGGAGTGGAATAGCTGGGTCTTGAGGAAGCCCTAGTCCTAGTTTTCTGAGATAGTGCCAGATAGATTTTCAAAGTGTTCGTACTAGTTTGCATTCTCACCAGCAATGAAAGAGTGTTCCATTTTTTACTTCAGTATATCCTACTATTGGGCACATAAAGACATTTTTTCAACTAACTTCTCAAAAATGTTAGACTATATTTCAATCCATTATTAGTGAGAACTTACTGACATTAGTAACAAAGTCATTAAAGTATATTTTCATATGCTTTTCACCTATTACTGTCATCATTACACAGTCATATATACAGGTTATGCAGGAAAAGTGGATATCTGTTGTGATATCCTTATGTAATCCTCCCAGCAGAAAATATACTTTTATGTTATTTTATGAGCTGTTTGAGGGAAAGTATAGTTTTTATCCTCAATTTCTTTTGGTTATAATTTCCTGAAATTTCAATTGCCTAAAGTAATATTTTGTTATGTTATATCTGTAATAAATAATTAAGACACACAAGAAATTGAATTTTTATGGGAATTTGTGATCAGCTGTAGTAAGGCACTTTGTATTATAATAATAAGCTAGAAGTGTGCGTTGGAGAATTGAGTTACTAGGAGCCACACATGAGAAAACTGTTACTGGGGTGCTACTCTTTCTGATGTATATATTCATATCAAGGGTGCATTTTAATCAATTACAACTCTTCCCCTGGGAGGAAAACACTTTCTACAGAGATAAATTTTTCCTAAGTGAGACAAACTGAATGTTAACTGCTTCACCACAATAACATATAATAGTTGATACGTATAGTAATTTCTACCCATGTCATGTGCTTTTTTCTTCCTTGTAGGAAGAGAATAATTGAAATATATTCTATGAGAACTCTTTCATATTTTGTCCACAAAATTAACTAGATTTTTTTCTTTGGGTTTTTGAATTGTGTTTGACTCCTCATCATTTTTTGTGAAATTAGCAAGGTCGTCATTGTTGCTGTGTCCCAAATTCACAAGTGTAGCACAGAGAAATATTTTTGCAATGATTTAAGTAGCTATGTTACTCAGCCTAGTATACAAGTTATAGGAAATAACCCCTATATCAACATTATATTTAAAAGAATCTAGCAGGGCATTATTATTAAAACAGTTGATCTGTCATGGATCCTGGTAAATTCTTAATATTCAGGTTCAGATCAGAGGGCAGCTTCAGGAAAATTTTCTCCTTTTTCCCAGATGTTTCTCTGACAGCTTCTCAGGATTACTAGCACAATATACTAAGAGCCAACATTTAAATCAACGTTACATGCTTTCATAGTATTAGAAGCAAAGTAATATATAGAAATAAAGTTACACTGATGGGAACCCCCATAAAGAGACCTTCAAGTCTGGTTGATCTGAACCCAAGGTGCACTGCACAAGCTGATGCACCAACCAAGGACATTGCAAGGAGAAAACCTCAATCACTTTTCAGATGTAGCTGATAGCTCATTCTCCACATGGAGAAGGGGATGGGGGAGCAGGAGACTGCCTCTGACATGAACTTTGGTGACCCTGTAATTTGATTGCTGTCCCTTGGCAGAGAGGCCCTGTGGGAACACAGAGGAAGGGGATGCAGGTTATCCAGATGAGACCTGGTAGCTGAAATCAGACAGTGAGTGAGGAGGATGCCACAGGCCAGAGGTCTAGGGGAGAGGAATAGGGCAGAATAGGGGAAGAGGGTGGGAAGAAGAAGATAAGAGTGAGGGCATTACTTCATTTATAAAATTGACTTGTAACACAGAGACACAGATTTACATCATTATACAATTCCATGAAGTCTTACAGTGGTAACACAGACAATATTCAATTAAAAATGAAGATTAATTATTTTTAAACCAATATATGTCTGTTTGGCCTTTTGGAGCAATAGCTCTTGAAATATCCTTTATAGCTAGTATTGTAAATTATCTATTCTCATAAGTAGAGTCATGCAAAGCACATTGCTATGGAAAAGCATGCTCTTGATGAAACTGTGAGATTAATTTCTCCTGTTAGATATGTGTGGCTTTACTCATGTTAATGTGTAAGTGTACTATTATTTATGAATCAACTCTAATATACAGAAGTAGTTTTTTTCACTTGGGATGTGATTTATCAATATGTATTCTATAAATATACTTTTGTCTTTTGAAGATTGTATTTTACATTTGAGAATTATGAATCTATGACTAAAATCCATAGTTCTCTTAACAAGTCTCTGGTGTTTTACCTGCTCAAACTAAGCTGTTAATCACATTCAGAATACTTTCTTGTTAGTTATTACAATACTTGTATCTATTTCTTCTGTTTTTGATATGTGCTTTAACTAGTTTGGCATATAGCTGAGTTTTATCTCCTTATATTTGAAAAGGGAATTAATTCAACTATTGTAAAGTTTTTAATAAGCTCCTCTGAAATATCCAGGACTTATTTGAGTTCTGGTTTAGACTCAAAAGGTTGGTTTTGTTGTTGTTGTTGTTGTCGTCATTGTTGCTGTTGTTGTTGTCCTTCTTCTTCTTCTTCTTCTTCTTCTTCTTTTTCTTCTTCTTCTTCAATAAATATATGTATATTGATAATTCTAAAGTTTTAATTCAAAATACTTTTTCCTATAATATATTCTGATTATGGTTCCACTTCCCAAATCCAAAGAGTTTCTTCCCATCTCATCCCCCACCCATATCCACTCCCTTTCTGTCTCTTCTCAGAAAGCAAACATCTAAAGAATATTAGCAAAAATAGAGTAAATTAAATTAAATAAGCTAAAAAAAAGATGTGAATGGGACAAAACAAACAGAAGAAAGATAGCCAAATAAAAATAATAAGAAACGCAAATAGGTACAGAGATACATATATTCACAAACATAGAAATCACATAAATACAAAAACCTGAATCCATAATAAACATGCAAAGGATCTTTAAGAAATAAAAAATAACAAAATAAATAATAAATTTAAATTTTTTACTTAAAAATATGTAGAGAAATAAGTGCATGACTAGATATTATGAGATGAAGAACCTCCAAAGATGCCATTGAGTTTGTCTTGATTAACTATCTACCCCTGGCCTAAAGCCTGGTTTGTATACCTAGTAAGACTCCTAGTGAGCAGTTATCAACTGGAGATAGGTCCTGGGGAGGCTTGTGTCTACTTCTGACAAGGCTGGGGCCTCATCAGTCCTATATCAGTACAAGCCCTATGAAGGCTGCCACGTTCTCTTTGAGTTTATGTGTGCATTGGTCCCTTTGTGTTTAGAAGGCCTTGTTTCCTTTGGTGTCCTCAATCCTGATTCTCTTTCCACTTGATCTTCCACATTTGCTGAGTTGGGAGGAATTTGATGGAGACATCTCATTTAGGACTGAGTGTTGTAAGTTCTCTCATTCTCTGCAAACTATCTTGCTGTGGATCTATGTATTCATTCTTATATATATTGAGTTAGACAGCTTCACTGATCATGTCTGAGTAAAATATGGGTTTATTAGAATGACAGGGGGAGTCATTTTGTTATTAAGTACTGTTATCAGAATGGTATTATTTGGACTAAGTTTATCTATTCTCAGGTTCTGGAACAACCCAGCAGTGTCAGGCATAATTCCTTCTAGGAAACTGGCCATTAAATGTAATCAGGTGTTGGTTGGTTACCCCAACAAGTTTTGTTTCACTATTGCACTAGCTAACCTTACACACAGACCATTGTTGTAGACTGAAGAGTTTGTAACTGAGTTGGTGTTTATCTTTTTCTTTTGGTAGCATGTAAAGTACCTTCAAGTATCAAGAACACTAGTTCATAAGAGTGAAGGCTTTAGGTAGCATCCAACTTGATTTCTTTGTTTGATGGGTTATGTAGGTGTTGTCTTGAACAATAGGGCCTTAGTCTTAGTTCATGCATTCTAACCAATAGGTTTACCAATAGCCTGGGTTATTTGAGGTTTACTATGGGGCAGATTTGTCTAACAATTTTATTGTATGTAAACTATTCCCAATATAAGAAGCTACAGTTGTTGACATAAGATGTCCATTTGGATTACCTCTACCCTGTTATTTGTTGATATCTTTCATATCATTTTCATATATGTATATTTTAGAACGATTATACAGTATTAGATTTCCATATAGCCTCACAAATGGCCTTTTGTTTTTAGCTGTCCTATTCCATAGCCTTTGTCTTGCTTCCCTCTTCCCTCTTGCTCATTTGTTCCTCCAATTCCAGTCCCTATCCCCATTCTATCTATTACTATTTACTCTTTTTCCCCTTTGTAGAGAGATCTACTACCTCCCAAATAGCCTTATTCCATATCTAATCTCTGTGGGTGTATAGATTATAGCATGCTCATTCAGTACTTAACAGGTAACATCCACATTTAAGTAAATACAACAATATTTGTTTTTCTTGGTCTGGGTTTTCTAAGGTTTACTTATTCTAGCTTCTTCCATTTTCCTGTGAATTTCATGATTTTTTTAATGTCTGAACAATATTCTATTCTGTAAATGTACTCTAGTTTCTGCTTCAGTTCATCTGTTTACAGACATATAGTCTTTTCCCAGTTTCTAGGCATTGTGAATAGATCACACATGGTTGAGCAAATGTCTTTGTGATAGGATGAAGCATGTTTTGTGTATATGCTCAAAAGTTGCATAAATCTATACTGATGTAGATATATTCCTGAGGAACTGCCACACTAACAGTAGTTGTATAAGATTGCATTCCCACAAGAAACAGATGAGTGTTCCATTTACTATACATCCTCACCAGCTGTCATTCAATTTACTGATTTTGGCCATTATGACTATTGTAAGATGATACGTCAAAGTAGTTTTGATTTGCATTTCCCTCATGGGTAAGAATGCTTAGTATTTCTTCCTGTGCTTCTTAGTCATTTGGGTTTCATCTTTTGAAATACTTTGTTCAGATTTGTTCCATATTTTTAATAATTTATTCAGATTACATCTCAATTGTTATCCCATCGCCTGTATCATTCTGCTCCTCCCTCCCTCCCTCTTTCAATCTATTCCTCTCCCCTAGTTCTGTGACAGAAGAGTACCTCCTCCCCAACCATATGTTCACAGCCTATCAAGTATCATCTTGGTTGGTGCCTATTCTTTCTCTGAGTGCCACCAGGCCTCCACATCAAGAAGAATTGGTCAAATATTGGTCACCAGAGTTCATGTCAGAGTCAGCCCCCACTCTCCACACAACTGTCCACTGGCTAGAACTGAATAGTGGTTCAATGTTTACTGCATACATTGTCCTTGGTTGGTGCTATAATTTAAATAGGACCCCTGGTTCCAGAACTGCCCATCATGATGTTCTTCTTGCATGATTCTAGGACCCTATGGGTCCTTCTATTTCACCATTCTCCCATACTTCTCTCATATAGAGTCCCAATAGGAAGTCCTTACATATATCCTAATCTCCTGGTAAGTGGAGACTCTTATGGGATATCCCGTTTGTATTGGGTACAATTTTAAGTGAATATATACCATGTGAGTCTTTCTGCTTCTGGGTTAACTCACTGAGGATGATCATTTCCAGTTGCATCCATTTGTCCACAAATTTCTGTATTTCCTTGTTTTTAATAAATGAGTAGTATTCCATACTGTAAATGTACCACAGTTTCTTTAACCGTTTTTCAACTGAGGGACACTTACGCAGTTTCCAGGTTCTGGCTATTATGAGTAAGGGTACTATGAGCATGGTTGAGTATATGTGTTTGTTGTGTAGTGGAGCATCTTCTGGGTATATTCTAAGGAGTTTAATAGCTGGGTATTGAGGGGCCCTATTCCCAGTTCTCTGAGAAAGTGCCAGATTGATTTCCAAAGTGGTTGTACAAGGTTGCACTCCCACCAGCAATGAAGGACTGTTCTCCTTTCCCCACGTCCTTGCCAGCATGTGCAGTCACTTGAGTTTTTTATCTTGACCACTCAGATGGGTGCAAGATGGAATCTTAGGGTTGTTTCAATTTGCATTTTTCTGATGGCTAATGATGTTGAGCATTTCCTTAAGTGTTTCTCAGCTGTTCAATATTCCTCTGTTGAGAATTCTCTGTTTAATTGTGAGCCCCATTTCTTGATTGGGTTATTTGCTTTGGTGGTGTTTAATTTCTTGAGCTCTTTATATATTTTGGATATTAGACCTTTGTCAGATGTAGGGTTGGTGAAGATCTTTTCCCAGTCTGTAGGCTGTCACTTTGTTCAGCTGACAGTGTCTTCTGCCTTACAGGAGCTTCTTAGCCATATGGTGTCCCATTTATTAACTGTTGACCTTAACGCCTGGGCTGCTGGAGTTCTGTGCAGGAAGTTGTCTCCTCTGACAATGAGTTACAGGTTCCTCCCCAATTTTTCTTCTAACAGACTTAGTGTCTCCGGTTTTATGTTGAGGTCTTTAATCCACTTGGACTTGAGTTTTATGCATAGTGACAAATATGGGTCTACTTGCATTTTTCTACATGTAAACATCCAGTTAAACCAGCACTATTTGTTGTAAATGCTATGCTGCTTCCATTGAATATATTTGACTTCTTGGTCAAAAATCAAGTGTCCATATGTGTGTGGATTTATTTCTTGGTCTTCAATTCAATTACATTGATCAACCATACTATTGCTATGCCAGTACCATGCTGTTTTAATTACTGTTTTTCCATAGTACAGCCTGAGATCTAGTATGGAGTTTCCTCTGGAGGATCTTTTGTTGTATAGTATTGTTTTACCTATTCTGGGATTTTTGCTTTTCCATGTGAAACTGAGAATTGGCTTTTCAATGTTTTTAAATAGTTGTGTACGCATTTTTATAGGGATTGCATTAAATCTGTAAATTGCTTTTGAGAAAATGGCCATTTTTACTATGTTAATTCTGATCCATGAACAAGGAAGGTCTTTCCATCTTCTGATGTCATCTTCAGTCTACTCCTTAGTAGATATGAAGTTTTTTCAAACAAGTCTTTCACTTGTTTGGTTAGAGTTACTCCTATATATTGTATATTGCTTATGGGTATTATGAAGGGGAAGTTCCCCTAATTTCTTCCTCTGCATGATTTTCATTTGTATATAGGAAGGCTACTGACTTTTTTTGAGGCAATTTGGTATCCAGCCACTTTGTTGAATGTGTTTATCAGCTGTAGTAGTTCTATGAAGGATTTTTGGGGGTCACTTATGTATACTATCATATCATCTGCAAATAGGGATAATTTGATTTCCTCCTTTCCCATTTGGATCTTCTTGATATCCTTTTGTTGTCTTATTGCTCTGGCTAGATCTTCAAGAACTATATTGAAGAGATATGGAGAAAGTGGGCAGCCTTTTTCTAGTCTCTGATTTTAGAGGATTTTCCTTGAGTATGTTTCATTTAATTTGATTTTGGCTATTGGAGTGCTGTATATAGCCTTTATTATGTTTACTCTATGTGCCTTGTATCCCTGATCTCTCCAAAACTTTAAGCATGAATGGGCATTGGATTTTATCAAATGCTTTTTCTGTATCTAAGGAGATGATCCTGTGGATTTTTTTTCCAGTTGGTTTATGTGGTGGATTTTATTGATTGATTTCATATATTAAAACCTACCTGCAAGCCTGGAATGAAGCCTACCTGGTCATGGTAAATGATATTTTTGATGTGCTCTTGTATTCATTTTATGAGTATTTTACTGAGTATTTTTGCATCAATGTTAATGAGAGAAATTGGTCTAAAATTATCTTTGTTGTGTCTTTGTGAGGTTTAGGTATGAAAGTGAGTGTGCCCTCATAAAACAAATTTGGTAATGTTCCATCCATTTCTATATTTTGGAGCAGCTTGAAGAGTATCAGTATTAGCTATTTGAAGGTCTCGTAGAATTCAGTGCTGAAACCATCTTGCCCTGTGATTTTTTTTTTTTTTTTGGCTTGGGAAACTATTAATGATAGCTGCTATTTCTGTAGGAGAAATAGCACTATTTAATTTGTTTGTCTGATCTTGATTCAATTTTGGCAGGTGGAATAGATAAATATAATTGTCAATTTCACTTAGAATTTCTAATTTTGTGGCATATATGTTTTTGAAGTAGGATCTTATGATTCTTTGTATTTCCTCAGTATCTGTTATTATGTCTCCCTTTTCATTTCTGATTTTCTTAATTTGCATAGTGTCTCAATGCCTTTTACTTATTTTGGCTAATGGTTTGTCTGTCTTGGTGATTTTCTCAAAGAACCAGCTCCTGATTTGTAGATTCTTTGAATTGTTCTCTATGTTTCTAATTTATTGATTTCAACCCTGAGTTTGGTTATTTGTAGACATCTACTCCTCTTGGGTGTTTCTGCTTCTTTTTATTCTAGGCCTTCCAGATGTGTGGTTAAGTTGCTTATATAAGATGATTGTAATCTCTTTATAAAGACACTTAGTGCTATGAATTTTACTCTTAGTATTGCTTTAAATGTTTCCCACTAATTTGCATATGTTGTTCCATCATTTTCATTGCATTTCAGAAAGTCCTTAATTTTTTTATTTCTTTCCTGACCCAGGTGTCATTAAGTAGAGAGCTATTTAATTTCCGTGTGTGTAGGCTTTTTGTTATATTTGTTGTTGTTAAAGTTCAGCTTTAAACCATGTTGATCTGATAGGACACAAGGTATTATTTCAATCTTCTTGTATCTGCTGAGGTTTGCTTTGTGACCTACTACATGATCTGATCAATTTGTAGAAAGTTCCATGCGGTGTTGAGAAGAGGGTATAATCCTTTGTGTTTGGCTGAAAAGTTCTGTCGATATTTGTTAGATCCATTTGATACATGATGTTTGCTAATGTCATTCTGTTTTGTTTCTGTTTCAATGACCTATCGTTTGGTTATGGTGGGGTGTTGAAGTCTTCCACTATTAGTGTGTGGTGTGTGGTTTAAGCTTTGTTAATAGTTGTTTTACAAACGTGGTGCCCTTGTATTAGGAGCATAGATGTGTAGGACTTTGATGTCACCTTGGCTGACTTTATCTTTGGTGAGTATGATGTGTCCTTTCTAATCTCTTTTGATTAATTTTGAATAAAATTCTATATTTTTAGATATTAAAATGGCTACACCAGCTTGCTTCTTGTGTCTGTTTGCTTGGAATACCCTTTTACAGCCTTATACCCTGAGGTAATGTCTACCCTTGCAGCTTAGATGTATTCCTTGAACTCAGAAGTATGTTGGGTCTTTTTATGGAACCATTCACTTAGTCTGTGTCTTTTTATTAGGGAATTAAGACATTGAGGTTAAGGGATATTAATGACCAGTGACTGTTAAGTCTCTGGATTATGATGCTGGTTGCAGGAGAGTGTTTATGTGATTATGTTTTTGTGACAATGTTGTTATCTGTTTCCCATGTAATTTTGGTTGTAGTATATTTCTTTGGGTTGGAATTTTCTTTTTAGTAACTTGTATAAGGCCAGATTTGTGGATAGGAACTGTTTGAATTTGTTTTTGTCATGGAATATCTTGTTTTCTCAATCATTGGTTATTGATAGTTTCACTGGGTATAGTAGTCTGGCCTGCCATCTGTGGTCTTTAGGTTTTTCAGGACCTCTGAGCAGGCCCTCCTAGCTTTTATGGTCTCAGCTGAGAAGTCCAGTGTAATTCTGATAGGTTTGCCATATGTGTTACTTGCCATATGTTTCCCTTGCCACTTTTAATATTTTTCTTTGTTCTATATATTTTGTGTTTTGTTTACTATATGGCAGAATGATTTTCTTTTCTGGTCTATTCTATTTGTTGTTCTGTAGGCCCCTTGTATATTTATATGCATCTCATTCTTTAAATTGGTGAAATTTTCTTCCATGATTTTGTTGAAAATATTTTCTAGGCCTTGGAGTTGGATGTCTTCTCTTACTTCAATGTCTATTATCAGGTTTCATTTTTTCATGGTGTCCTTGATTTCTTGGATATTTAGTGTCAAGAATTTTTCAGGTTTAGCATTTACTTTGATGGTTGCTTCAAGTTCTAAGATAATGTCTTCTAGTCCTGGGATTCAATCCTCAATCTCTTGGGTTCTGTTAAAGAAGCTCACCTCTGTGTTGGTTGCTTTCTTCTCTAAGGTCTCTCCTTCCCATTTTTTTCCTCTCTCTGACTTTATCATTGTTTTCATTTTCTTCTTCAGATCTTGAGCTGTTTTATTGATTTCCTTCGTCTGATTGTATTTTCCTGAATTTCTTCCAGTGACTCTCTATATGCCTCTATTCTGTCTTCAACTAGCTTGGCTGCATCTTCCTACATTTGTTAACATATTTTATTCATTTCCTCCATTGTCATATTCAATACTAAGGATTTTACATCATTTTTTTTGTATTTTAATTGTGCTTGAGTTCTCCAGGTTGCTTTGTTTGAGATAGCTGGGATCTGGAGATGCCATATTGTTTTTGTTTTGTTGTTTATGTTTTTTACACTAGCCTTTAGTCATCTTGCTGTCTCTTATGTTTGGAGGTAGTTTCTAGAGTCCTTCACTGGTCGTTGAGAGTGGATTGTTGGTGATTATAGACCAAGCGCCCTTGTCTGTGGATATCAGGGAATTCTTCCATGACACAGGTCAGGTGACCTGGTTTCAGTTACAAGAGACATTCTTGAACACTCTGGGCTGTCCCTGGGTCAGCCTAGGTAGATGCTGCTATTCTGCAGTCCCAGGAAGATTTTGAGGTAGTATATGTAAGGTTTGGGCTTTGCATACTAGGCTCAGGTCACCCTATAGTGCCTGTACCCCTGCTTGCTCTCCGTAGTTCTTTAGGTTTCTTCCTGATCCATCCAGGCAGTGGGACCAGGTTCTGCCCACCAAGGTGAGAGCAGCTACTTGTGTCTGATTGTTATTGGAGGGATGTATTTCTGTCCTATTCCCTCAGGCCTTTCCAGCCTTTCTGGAGAGTGTGGGAAGTTCTGCTAGGCTGTGGAGCCTGGCCAAGCCAGGTCAGTTTTGCCCAGTTGTGCAGGGACAGTCCACTGGGGTGGGTTGCTAGGTTCCTGCCCCATTCTATTCAAAGCACACAACTGTGGATAGATAAAGTGTCCACAGCTTCCTCAGGCCCCATGTGGCACCTGGGGCATTCTGTGGACTGGAGCAGGGTGGGTGTGAGGAGTCTGAGGACAGAACCACCTGTTTCCTTAAGATTTCCACAAGCCAGAAGCTCAGGTTCTTCACAGTCTGGAGTATAGCCCCATATACCAAGTTCTTGCTATTTCACACGCAGGTCTGATCCAGACTCTGGGGACTAGGCTCCTGATCTCTGTGGGCATTTGTATGACAGGGGCCGATCCACCTGTGGTCTGCACTGTGTGGACAGACCCCTCTCATCTAGTGTTCCCCAGATCTTGCAGTCTGTGACTCCCATTAGGGTCCTTAGTCTCCTTCCTGTAGATCAGATGCAGTGGTTGCTCAGTGCCGCCATCTTGAATTCCTTGTACCACATTTTAATTGTGTTATTTCTTCATGTTTAGTTTTAAGTTCTTTATATAGTTTAAGTACTATCCATCTATCTGATGTGTAGTTTGTAAAAATATTTTTCAAGTTTGTAGCCTGATGTTTTTTCAGAGTGATGGTGTCTTTTGCTATGCATATTTTCAGTTTTATGAGATCTTCTTTATCAATTGCTATTCTTAGAGTCTGTGATATTCTTGTTCTCTTCACAAAGTCTTTTCTTGTGCTAGAGAGTTCCAGGCTTTTCCTCACTTTCTCTTTTATCATTTTCAGCATATTTTGCCTTAAGTTAAGGTCTTTGATCCATTTAGCGTTGAGTTTTGCATAAGATGAAAAGTATGGTTTATTTATGCTCATTTACATGTAGGAATTCATTTTGGTGAGCACCATTTTTAAGATACTGTCTTTTTTCAGTGTGAAATTCTGGCTTCTTTATCAAGTGTCCATAAATGTATGATTATGTCTGGGTTTTCAATGTTATCCCATTGATCAACTTTTCTCTTTTTGTGTCAACACTATGTACCACTTGAGATAAGGGGTAGCAATACTCCCAGTACTTCTTTTAATATTCAGAATTATTTTAGCTAGCCAGGTGTGTGTGTGTGCGTGTGTGTGCGTGTGTTTCCATGTGGAGCTGTAAATTATCATTTCACACTGTGAAGTGTTTTGCTGTACCTTGCATTGAACCTGTGGATTACTTTTAGTTAGGGCGGCCATGTTAATCCTAATTATTCATGAGCATGGGAGATTTTTTTATTTTCTGCTATCTTCTTCAATTCTTTTCAGTGTCTTAGAATTTTAATCTTATAATTATTCCCTTACTTGTTTAGAGTTATCCCAAGCTATTTTATATTTATATTTTATATTTTCAGAGGTGAATGAAGTTTTACCAATTTCTTTTTTTTTCTTTTTTTTTCTTTCTTTCTTTCTTTTTTTTTTTTTTTTTTTTTTTTTTTTGTCCATTTGTCATTAGTATATAGGAATGCTACAGATTTTTTGTGTGCTAATTTTCTGTCCTGCTATTTTTTCTGAAATTTTATCACTAGAATTCTTAGGATCAATTGTATATACAATCATGTCATCTAAAATTAGAGACATTTAGACTGCCAACCTTCCTGTTTGTTTCCGCTTAATCTCCTTCAGTTGTCTTACTGATCTAGCCAAGGCTTCAATTACTATATTGAATAGAAAGTACTGAACAGCATGATTTTTCAATATATTATCCTTAAGGTAATTTTTATGTCTCTTGCTTGGGATTCTTTTATCAGATGCCAACTAAAGAAAAATTAGTGTAAATTAGTTACTTCTATAGTGTAGACATTATGGTACTTAAAAAAATCAGGTTTTTTTCATCTTGTTGATTTTCTCAAAGAAATAGCTCTCAATTTAATTGATTCCTTGAATTTTTTTTTTGCCTCTAATTTCACTCCTTAATTGCTAGTGTGAGTGCTAACTTATACAATCAGTTTGGAAATCAACATGGTGCTTTTTTAGAAAATTGGAAAGAGCCTTACCTCATGACCCAGTTATACCACTCTTGGCTATATACCCAAAAAGACACTCCACCATACAACAAGAACATTTGTTCAACTATGTTCATAGTGACATTACTCATAATAGTCAGAATCTGGAGACATCATAGATGTCCCTCAACTGAAGAATAGATAAAAATAATGTGGTACATCTACACAATGGAATACTATTCAGCTTTTAAAAACAAGGGCAGCCTGAAATGAAGAAAATCAGACCTAAAAGGACAAACATGGTATATACTTACTGTTCAGTTGGCATCTCTGGTTACTCTCCCCCTCCCCCACATAGTCTGTTAAATGCCTCAGCTTTCTTCAATCCTGACCCCTAGAAGGAAAACCTCTGCACATTCTCAGCATTCCTGTGAATGCCCTAACACCCTCTCCTGGAGCCACTCAGCACGTGACATACACATCATCTTTCTTCACTTGCAATGCTTAACCCCCCTGTCCTTCCCCCAACATCCCAGCCCCTACCACCCTACCATCCCACCCCTGCCTTCCATAACCCTGTGTGACTTATTCTGGCCTCTTCCCTGTAGGATGCTGAACTCACCCAGGAGCTTAAGTTCCCAAGTAAACTGGCCTCATTATACTTTTAATCTGGCTTTGATTGTCTTATTTTCTCAGCAGAGATAACCCATCACTTACTTATAAGCAGATATTAATCTTAGAATGTAAACTAACCATATTACAATCCACAGATCTAAAGAAGCTATGTAACAAGGAGGATCCTAGAGAGAATGGTTAATTGTCATTCATTAAGGCAAATAGAATAGACATTGGAAGCTGCAGAAAGGAGGGAACACAAGAGGCCCCTATTGTAGAGGTACAAAAAAACACTCCACCCAGCAATGGATCAAAGTAGAAGACAGGAGGGTGGGACAGGGAGGAAAGGAGGGAGGGAGCTAGCATTGGGATGTAAAGTAAATAAAGTTTTAAAATTAAATTTAAATTAAAAAAGATTTTTAGTCTATTTTCCCCAGTTTAAGCCATGCAATATCTTAGTATGTAACCAATTTATTATCATATTTTAAACTAAGCAAACAATAAAAATATCTGAGTCTCTGATTATATTTGAATGTCTATAATTTTGCATAAACAATTGTTTATACTGTGAAAAGTTCAAACATAAGTTTTAAGGCTATAAGATTTCTTATTACCTAAAAATAAATTTAGAAATTAAAAATAAGATTTATCAAGGACAGAAAAAAATCTAAAATTAAATAGTGTAAATTACTTCTGCAATGCTAATTGTATGATTATTTAATGATGTGGATATGAAATCTGCAAAAGCTCATGTATTGAAAGTTTAGTTCTCAATGCTCAGAGGTGTGATGTTGAGAATATATTTGATCACAATCCTGATAATTTAATCAATTAATAAACCCATTGGTAGTTTCATAACGCTGTGGATTTGTATTATGGCAGAACAAATAATACAGTTCAGCTAAAATGTAGTTAAATGCTCACTGAGAGTTAGGGAACAGAAAGATACATAGTCTTCTGAATTCTGTCTCTGTCTCTGTCTCTGTCTCTGTCTCTGTCTCTGTCTCTCTCTCTCTCTCATCAAGGTTTTGCACAACTAACAAAACTTACTAACACTAACAAAAATTACTTATTAAAATATAAATCTTTATATTGAAACTTTTGCTGTAGTAATGAATCAATATCATGTATACCTGATTACATGTTTGTATAGTTTTACATGGTTATCAAAAGAAAAAAAGAGTCATAACAAGATGCTTTCATTTGTAATGGGGAATATACACGTATGAAAGCCCTTTATAGCCAACATTTGGAGACTATTGAAACTTATCATTAAATATGCTATCATTAATAGTAAAAGAGACAACCATTAAAGATAGTGCTGCTTATATAAATTAACAACAATGTTATTTCCATATTACATTTATAGAAAATTAAAATAATAAATCAAATGTTCATTCTAATGGCTAATTTTAAACAAAAGCCCTGGAGATTTAATCATATATTGTATAATATTTTACAAATAAGCATAAGAAGGAAATTTATTACTGAATAATTGGTAGAATTGAAATTTTAAAATCATATTTATTAATAGTATTCATATATTTTGGATACTGAAACATGAATGATATAAATCTCTTTTACAACCAGATGAAAAAAATCAAAGTAGTTCAATTAAATAATTTCCAAAACTCATTTTCAGTGGATGCAAACTCATTAAATAAGTATTATATAACATTAGTACATTTACACACTTCAAAATGTTCTGGGATTGAATGTAGCTCAATGTTGATTTAGCTGCCCATGTCCCTGAGTTGGATCTCCACAAATACAAAGACATGCTTGGGTATTATGTCAGACCATACACAAGTTGCACTACAATTGGGCCTTAGCTACATGGAGCATAAAATACAAAATTGCCTTACCTATTTGTTAACATATAAAATATGTGCTACAGAAAAAATATACATTTTTTCTAATTGTTTTTCAAACAAAATATTGCTTACACTTACAGATTTGCAAGTCATAGGACATAGAATTTTTATGCAAATATGGATTTTCAAATAGCCATATACATTTTATACATATATAAACTAACCTAGTTTAAGACTAGTCATTTAAATTTTTTATTTATTTTAATTTCATCAAATTACAACCAGATTGTTATCCTCTTGCTTGTATCTTCCTGTTCCTACCTTCCTTACCTCTCCTGCACTATTCCCCTCCCCTATACCTCTGACAGAAGGGGACATCCTCCACAACCATGTCCACAGCCTATCAGGTCTCATCTGGATAGCCTGATTCCCCTTCCTCTGTGTGCCCATCAGGCCTCACCACTATAGGGAAGTGATCAAATGGGGGTCGCCAGAGTTCATGTCAGGCAGACCCTGCTTCACCTTGAACCATGAAGAATGAACTGTACATTGGCTATATATGAACAGGGTATCTAGGTTTACTGCAATTGTTTGTTGAGCAAGGGAATTGCTCAACTATGCTCATAACAGCTTTACTACTAATAGCCAGAATCTGTGAAACAATCTAGATGTCACTCAAATGAAAACTAGATAAAGAAACTGTGCTAAATTTACAGCTATTAAAAACAAGGAAATCTTGAAATATTCTCTCAAAGTGATAGAACTAGGAATAACTCTGAGTTAATTAGCCCAGACCCAGAAAGATATACATGCTATATACTCATGTATAAGTGGATATTAGCCCAACATTGATGTCCTCTGAGAGAGTCCACCCAGAGGGGATCTGGACAGATGCTGCGTCTCGCTGCTGGATTATGTGTTGAACAGCGACTGAAATGGACAAATGGGAAGATTGGAAGGACACATAGGGTTCAGGAGCCCTATGAGGAGAACATCAATTTTGGCAGATCTGGACCCAAGGGAGACCTACACAAGACTAGTCATTTTTTATTTCACAAATGTCTATAAGACTTTGAAATTTCCCTCCAATATCTGGTCCTTAGACAGGAAGCAATTATCTTCCTTGGAGCCACTCATGACAGGACAAGCCACACAGGTAACAGTAAATATTTTTCATTTTTCCATTTACTTATTTGTAATTCCTTTTCAGCCTGATTGCTGCCCTCCCCCTCCACTCCTCTGTGTCCTGTTTTTATGAGTCTCTCCTCTTCCTGCCTTTTCCCTTCATCTCAGGAAAGAGGAGTCCACCCAGAAGTACCATCCTACTCTGTTACATCAAGTTGCAGCAGTGGTAAGCACATCCTCCACTACTGAGATCAGGCAAATCAGTTAGAAGAAATGGATCCAAAAGCAGCCAACAGAGTCAGAGATAGTCTCCATTCCAACTATTAGGGTATGCTCATGAAGAAGAAGATGCATACCTGCTACATGTGTGCAAGGAGCCTAGGACCAGCTCAGGCATGTCCTTGGTTGGTGGTTCCGTCTCCATGAGCCCCCTTGGGCCTAGGTTAGTTTACCTAGTTGTAAGTCTTTTAGTGTTGACCTTGACACCCCCCCCTTCTACTCCCTCAATCCTTGGTCCCATTCTTCCACAAAACCCCAAACTCAATCTATCGTTTGGCTGCAATATTCTGCATTTATTTCCATCAGCAGACGGAAGAAGTCTCTCAGAAGACCATTATGCTAGGCTACTGTCTGCATGCAAAACAGAGTATCATTGATAATGCCAAGGGTTGTGTCTCTCCCATGCAGTGGGTATCAATTTGGGACAGTCGTTGGTTTGCATTCCAGAAATCTCTGCTCCCACTTTACCCTTGCACCTCCTCTAGGCAAGACATATTTTGGGTCATATGATTTATACATAGATTGGTGCTCCCTCACTACCAGAGGTGTCAGCTACAGGCTCCATATACTGTAATGTTAAGAGTGTCAGCTAGGATCATCTCTATAGGCTATAGGCAACCTGCCCTGTCCCAGTGATGTCCCCTTCTGATTTTCAATCCTTCTCCCTGTCCTCCCACCCATCTGGATTCCCCCTTAACAGAGGAATCTCTAATGGTAGTAAAACACTGAAATAAATTTCAATGTCTTTAGCCATCAGGAAAATGCAAATGAAATGACACTGAGATTCCATCTTACACATGTCAGAATGCCTAAGGAAAAAAAATACATGCAATAGCTCATGGTCACAAGGATGTAGAGAAAGGTGAACACCCCTTACTCCATTGATGGTGGAAAGGCAAAATTGTACAACCACATTGGAAACCAATCTGAGAATATCTCTGGAAAAAAAAAAACAGGAATAGTTCTATCTCATGGCCCCACTATACCATTCCTAGGCATAAACCCAAAAGATGCTTCACCATACCTCAAGGACATTTATTCAACTATATTCATAGCAGCTTTATTAGTAATAGCCGGACACTGGAAACAATCTAGATGTTCCCTCAACCTGAAGGAAGGATAAAGAAAATGTGGTACATTTGCAAAATGGAATATTACTCAGATATTAAAAACAAATACATCATACAATTTGTAAGAAAATGGATGAAAGTAGAAATGAATATCTGGAGTAAGGTATCCCAGGCCCAGAAAAACATGAATGGTATGTATTTACTCATAAGTTGATGTTAGCCATAAAGTATTTGATAACCATGCTATGATCCACAGATGTGAGGAAGCTGAGGGACCAAGGTAGGATTCTTGGTTCTCACTAAGAAGGGAAAATAAAATAAACATCTAAAGTAGATGTAAGGAGGATACTGGGCAAGAAAGGGGATAGAAAGGGAAATGGGAGAGGAGACGAATGTTTTTAAATTTAAAAGGTGCATCTTGTCTTACTGTATTTCATAGTCATTATATAATTTAAAGGGTCTAATTTTTTATATAAATAACCTCAAAATTATTGTTCTCTTCAGGGTAGCTCATTATAAAGTGCACATTGTTTACATATTAAGATGAACATTTTAGTGAATGATTACATTGTTTCTGCTTATTTTTTCATGAATAAGAATGTTTTAATAGTGCTAGTAAAGCTTCAATATCAACCAGATCTGAAAATTTTGCTTGATAGGCCACCTGCTGGTACAACTAAATCTTGAAGGTCCAGATTTTTCTTGTTTTGATAGTTACCATGACATATATGTTCTTTTTTTAAAAAACATTTTTTATTTTTACATATATATATATTTATATTATTACATAAATACAATAAACACCTATAGCAAGAAGAACCATGACACAATCAGGAAATATGTATGTGTGTGTGTGTGTGTGTGTGTGTGTGTGTGTGTGTGTGTTACATTCTTTGTGTTTTGGACATTTGTATTTGACAGTCTTGAATAAAATATCTTTCCTCTCTTATTGCATCTAAAATTCTGAATGTAAATCAATGAGAAGAAATAAAATTGATTACCTGAGTATACCAGGAGTTCAGGTTAGTATCTTTCCAAAAGAGAAGATGACAGAGACAGTTTGTTACCTAAATAGTCACCCAAAACTCTCTATAATGTTGGAGCATCATCCATTGTCAGTGAATCTTTAAAATAAAAACATCTTAAATACCATAATCTGTATGTCTCTGAAGTTTTTGAAGACCTTGTCTAACTAGTTACACCTAAGATGTATATTCTTATGTTAAAAATAGACTAGTAATTGATATGACCATGATTTGACCAACTAATAATTAACTTGAATAACTTATGTATCCTAAACAGCCTGCAATCGCACTTTCAAAGTATTGGAATTAAACCTCTTATTATAATTGAGTTATTTGGGTACAATACTTCATATTAGAGTAGAAATATATCTAGTGTGTGAAGAATGATCTTACATTTGGATTCTTTACAACTGTATCTAAAATTAAATTTATTTTGCATCTACATACAAAATTCTATACCAGTGAATTAAAAATAACCTTGTAAGTGATGATTGATGAATTAAGTTGAGGAGTAGATTCACTAATCTCCTTTTTTTGTCATAAGCAATATATGTTGAGTAATGTGTTCACATATCCAAATCACAGTTATATTTTATTTAAAAATAAAAGTTAAGGTTACATATTTGGCATGAATTTTTTACCTAATATTTAAGGAAATGTGATAGAAAGATGTTCATAATACTAATAATTTCTCAGCATCTGGGTGAAAACTATGACATCTCTGTGAATTGAAAACCATGAAACACTAGTTGAAAATTTTAAAAGACTCATATAAATAGAAGTACATATTTTTCTCATGGACTGGAAAAATTAGTCCTTAAAATATCTGTACAACACAAAGGTACAATGGAGTGCCTATGAAAATCTCTTTGTAATTTTTATAGAAATAGAATAAGTGATTCGATTTCTATCAGAGCTCAAAATAACTGAATTCATAATTATTCAAAATAGCTAAGACAATGTAAAAGGGACACTATAAAACTCAATGGAGCATCTCAAGCCACATGTAGACTAAGAGGATGCAGGAATCCCTGATGAGATTTGACAGGCTGGTTGTCATAAGGTAGTGGAGAAGGGCTCCCTCTTTTTGAGTACTAGAGGAGGTGGGAGGGGGAAGAAGAGGAAAGGTACGACTGGGAGAAGACAAGGGAGGGGACTACAATTGAGAAAAATGAATAAATTTAAATAACAAATTAATTGGGAAAAAGAACTGTATTGTAAGTCTTCAAAACAACAAAACACTTAGATAAAACAGACACACAGACCAATAGAATACAGACAGTCAGAAATTAAATATAAAAATGTATAGAATATTTTTGGTAATAACGTCAATACACACAGTGTGTGAAGGACAGTTTTGTTAATAAAAGTTATTCAGCAAAAGTTATAAAAGTCACACACTGTATATCAGGTATCTTGAGGCCTGTCTTTGTGTGTGTGTGTGTGTGTGTGTGTGTGAGAGAGAGAGAGAGAGAGAGAGAGAGAGAGAGAGAGAGAGAGAGAGAGAGAGAGAGAGAGAGAGATGTGGAATGAAAGATACCAAAGACACACTCATGCTGAGAAAATACTGAGCTTTATTCAAAGATAGTGTCCTGTGCTTATTCAAAACTTAACACCTACGACATTTTTTCAACTCCAGATTTGTGCACACTTATCTTTTACAGTGAAATATTCTGAATATTCTTAGCCTGGATACTTAACAGAAGCATTAGTCAGTAAAATATTTGTTTTCCAAAATATACTATTTGGATTGATGACTATAAATAAGAATCTTCTGATATTTGACCTCTTACTTGGGAACCTGTAGTTGCAGAAATGCATAATGCCCAAACAACACTGACATTCCATCTTACATAAATCAGAATGACTAAGATTAAAAAAAAATCCAAGTTACAGCACATCTAGAAGTTTCTCAGAAAATTGGGAATTCTTCTAACTCAAGACCCAGCTATACCACTCCTTGGCACACAACTAAAAGATGTTCCTCCATTCCACAAGGACACTTGCTCAACTGTGTTCATAGCAGCTTTATTCATAACAACCTGAAACTGGAAACAGCAAGATGTCCCTCAACAAAATAAGAGATAAAGAAAATGTGGTATATTTACCTAATGGAATACTACTTAGCTATTAAAAACAAAGACAACATGTAATTTTCAGGAAAAGGGATAGAATTATATCCCCAAGATGATCTTGAGTGTGGGAACCAAGATCCAGAAAGACATGCATGATATGGACTCACTTATAAATGAATATTAGCCACAAAATACACGATAGCCATCCTACAATCCACAGAACCAAAGAAGCTAAGTAACAAGAAAGGCCTAAGAGAGAATGCTTGAGTCTCACATAGAAGAGAAAATAAAATACACGTGTGAAGTAGATGGAGAGACAGAACTGGTTAAGAGAAGAAGTGGAGATGTGGGAAGGGAAAAAGGTAGTGGGGGTTGGAAATGGAAATTGAAATCAGAATGGACCATCTCTGGGATGGGGGAGTCTCCTGGAAATCTACGGCAGTGACTCTAGCTCACACCCCTATCAGCGGGGATAGGGAGCCTGAGTTGTCTGCCTCCAGCAGCCATTGGGGATTCCAGTGGAGGGAAGAGGACACAATCTACCCACCAAAACTTTGACCCTGACAACCAATGAGTAGGCCAATGTCAGTTATAAGCCATGAGAGAAAGCCCATTTCTTATACTATTAACAATAGTCTACTATACTTGGAGACAGGACACTAGCATAACAGTCACCTGAGTAGCTTTACCCAGCATCTGAGGAAAACAGAAGCAGAAACCCCCCAAGCCAAACATTAGATGGAACTGCAGGAATCATGGAAGAATAGATTGAAAGAGCCAGAGAGGTCAAGGACACCACAATAAAACTTACAAACTCAATGAAATTGGGCCCATAGAGGCTCACAAAGACTGAACCACAAAGCAAAGACCAGCTGCGGGATGCATTTAGGCCCCCAACATGTGTGTAACCGATGTACAGCTTCTTTATCATGTGAGACCTCTAACAGCAGGAACAGGGGCTGTGTCTGAACTGTTGCCTGCCTTTGGATCTCTTTCCCCTAGCTGGACCACTTTGTCTAATGTCAATTGTAGAATACAAAGATATTTTTTTAAGTATGATTACAGGTACATACATAAAATAGAATATTGCTAATACTAAGGCAAGGAAATTATATCATATAGACATCTCTTAGCTGCAAAAGTGTTAAGTGAAATAAGCCAGTAACAAAATGGTAAAGACCATATGACTACACATTCATAACATACTCATAATAATCAGATTTTGGGGTAGAAACAGAGTTTGAAGAGAGAAGAAAGCAGAATTATTGCTTAAACAAAACAGACTTTAGTTTTGAAAGAATGGAAATGATATAGAGATAATATTTGTCATGGTTCCACAGGTATTGTGAAATATACATATATATATATATAATTTTACATGTCATATTATACAATACATATTATACAACACATTATACAACAATAAATAGTAATGTAACATTTAACAATAAATTTTGTCAAGTATTTATATGTTGCTATTTTTTTATAATTTTTAAAATTAATTTATTCTTGTTACATCTCAATGGTTATCCCATCCCTTCATCCTCCCATTCTTCCCTCCCTTCCATTTTTCCCTTATTCCCCTCCCCTATGACTGTTCCAGAGGGGGACTTCCTCACCCTTTAAATGCTCATAGGGTATCAAGTCTCTTCTTGGTAACCTACTATCCTTCCTCTGAGTGCCACCATGTCTCCCCCTCCAGGGGACATGGTCAAATATGTGGCACCAGAATATGAGAGAAAGTCATATCCCACTCTCCACACAACTGTGGAGAATGTTCTGCCCATTGTCTAGATCTGGGTAGGGGTTTAAAGTTTACTGCCTGTATTGGCTGGAGAGATGGCTCAGCCGTTAAAGGCTAGGCTCACAACCATAAATATGTTGCTATTTTTAATGAGTGACTTAACCCAGAAGCAGAAAGACTCAAATGGTATGTACTCACTTATATCTGCCTACTAGCCCAAGTGGCATGTCCCATGAAAGCCTTCACTTACCAGGAAACTGGGACAGAGGGGAGTACATCCTATTGGGACTCTAGATGAGAGAAGCACGGGAGAATAGCAAAGTAGAAGGATCCAGAGGATCCTAGAAACCTACAAGTAGAACATTATGATAGGCAGATTTGGGCCCAGGGGTCCCGCTCAAACTAAGGCACCAGCCAACACAATACAGGCAGTAAACTTTAAACCCCTACCCAGATCTAGCCAATGGTCAGAACATTCTCTACAGTTGAGTAGAGAGTGGGGTATGACTTTCACAAGAACTCTGGTGCCTCATATTTGACCATGTCTCCTGGAGTGGGAGACCTGGT
Source organism: Acomys minous (assembly GCF_964271855.1). NCBI lineage: Eukaryota > Metazoa > Chordata > Mammalia > Rodentia > Muridae > Acomys > Acomys minous. Next base: position 78,270,585 of record NC_140486.1, on the reverse strand, counting down.
GGCACTCAGAGGAAGGATAGTAGGTTACCAAGAAGAGACTTGATACCCTATGAGCATATACAGGGCGAGGAAATTCCCCTCAGGAACAGTTATAGGGGAGGGGAATAAGGAGAAAATGGGAGGGAGGGAAGAATGGGAGGATACAAGGGATGGGATAACCATTGAGATGTAACAAGAATAAATTAAAAAAATTTTAAAGATGTATTTTTGGTATAAGTAAAATATTGTTCTATATTGATATATTGATACTAAATAGTGCATGCATAGTTGAAATTTTAAACATTTAACACAAAATTGTACCAAATTTCCCAAAATAATTTTTAAAAACTATCAAAAGTAAAACATCATTTTGTGTGTGTGTGTGTGTGTGTGTGTGTGTGTGTGTGTGTGTGTGTGTGTCTTTGATTCAATTCCATTGGTCAAGCATCTTGTTGCCAGTACCATGCTGTTTTATTTACTGTTGATCTATAGTACAGCTTGAGATCAGGTAACAGATTCCTCCAGAGAATATTTTATTGAACAGAATTGTTTTAGCTATTCTGGGTTTTTCCATATGAAATGAGAATTTATCTTTCAGTGTCTTTAAAAATCATGAATGTGTTTTGATAGGGATTACATTGAATCTGTAAATTGCTCTTGGTAAGATGGCCATTTTTACTATGTTAATTCTCCTGATCCATGAGGAAGGGAGATCTTTCCATCTTGTGATGTCATCTTCTATCTCCTTCTTCAGAGATTGGAAGTTTTTTCAAACGGGTCTTTGACCTGCTTGCTTAGAGTTATTACTAGAGACTTTATATTGCTTGTGTCTATAAAGGGTGTAGTTTCCCTAGTTTCTTTCCCAGCACATTTGTCATTTATATAGAAGTAGGCTACAGACTTTTTTGAGGTAATTTTATATGCAGCGATCTTGCTGAAGGTGTTTATCAGCTGTAGGAGTTCTCTGTTGGAATTTTGGGGGTTACTTATGTAAACTATCATATCACCTGAAAATAGGGATAATTCGACTTCCTCCATTCCCATATAGATCCCCTTGATAGCCATCTGTTGTCTTATTGCTCTGGCTAGAAAATGTAGAACTATATTAAAGAGATAATGGAGAAAGTGGACAGCTTTGTCTGGTCCCTGATTTCAGAGGAATTTCCTTGAGTTTCTCTCAATTTAGTTTGATGTTGGCTATTGGCTTTTTGTTTATAGCCTTTATTATGTTTAGGTATGTGCCTTGTATCCCTGCTCTCTCCAAAACTTTAAACATGAATGCATGTTGGATTTTGTCAAATGTTTTTTCTGTATCTAAGGAGATGATCATTCAGTTTTTTCTTTCAGTTTGTTTATATGGTGGATTACATTGATGGATTTCCGTATATTGAACTTTCCCTGCATGTCTGGAATAAAACCTACTTAGTCATGATGAATGATACCTTTGATGTGTTCTTGGATTCAGCTTGTGAAAGTTTTATTGATAATTTTTGCATCAATGTTCATAAGAGAATTGGTCTAAAATTCTTTTTCTTTCTTGGATCATTGTGAGTTTTAGGTATCAAGGTGACTGTGGGGTAATCTTCCATCCATTTCTATTTTGTAGAGTAGCTTGAAGAGTGTATGCATTAGCTCTTCTTCTATATTCTGATAAAATTTGGCCCTGAAACAATCTTGCCCGGGGCCTTTTTTTTTAATTGGTAGAGTATTAATGACAGCTTCTCCTTTTGTAGGAGAAATAGGACTATCTAATGTTTACCCGATCTTGATTCAATTTTGGCATGTGGAAACGATCAAGAAAATTATCCATTTCATGTAGATTTTCAATTTTTGTGGCACATATGCCTTTAAGGTAGGACCTTATGATTCTTTGTATTTCCTCCATTTCTGTTGTTATGTGTCCCTTTTCATTTCTGATTTTTTTATTTATATAGTTTCTCTATTCCTTTTGTTAGTTTGGCTAAAGGTTTGTCTATCTTGCTGATTTTCTAAAAGAACCAACTCCTGGTTTCGTTGATTCTTTGAATTGTGCTATTTGTTTCTAACTTATGGGTTTCAGCCCTGAGTGTGATTATTTTTAACTGTCTACTTCTCTTGGGTGTTTCTGTTTTTCACCCCTAAGATTCCAGATGTGTCATTAAGTTGCTTATATGAGATGTTTCCAAATTATTTCTTTATAAAGGCACTTAGTGCTATGAATTTTTCTCTTTAGCACTGCTCTCAATGTGTCCCATAAATTTTGGTATGTTGTTCCATCATTTTCATTGAGTTTTAGGAAGTCCTTAATTTATTTCTTTATTTCTTCACTGACCCAGTTGTAATTAAGTATAGAGTTGTTAAGTTTCTGTGTGTGTAGGCTTATTGTTATTTCTGTTGTTGAAGTCCAGCTTTACTCTGTGTTGATATGATAAGATACACGGTATTATTCCAATCTTATTATATCTGTTGAAGTTTGGTTTGTGACCTGCCATTTTGTTCAGTTTTGGAGAATGTTCCATGAGGTGCTGAGAAGAAGGTAAAGTCTTTCGTATTTGGATATCTGTAGATATCTCTTAGACCCATTTGATTCATGACACTGGTTAATGTCATTGTTTCTCAATTTAGTTTCTGTTTTGTTGACCTATCCTTTGGTGAAAGTGAAGTGTTAAGTCTCCCACTATCACTGTGGTGGTCAATGTGTGGAGTCACCTTTGCTAATATTTCTTTTACAAATGTGGATGCCCTTGTATTGGGAGCGTAGATGTGTAGGATTTGGGTGCCATCTTGCTTGACTTTACCTTTGATGAGTATGAAGTCTCTTTTGATTAATTTTGTTTGAAAGCCTATTTTATTAGATATTAAAATGGATACACCAGCTTGCTTCTTGTGTCTGCTTGCTTGGGATACTTTTTTCAGGCCTTTTATCCTAAGGTAATGCCTATCCTTGTGGCTGAGATGTGTTTCTTGAGTGCAAAAGAATGTTGGGTCTTGTTTATGCATCCATTCAGTTAGTCTGTGTCTTTTTATTGGACAATTGAAACCATTGAAGTAGAGAGATATTAATAACCAGTGACTTTTAAGTCCCTTGATTTTGATGTTGGTTGCAGTAGACTGGTTGTGTGGTTATGTTTCTGCAACAGAGTAGTTATCTATTTCCTGTATAATTTTGGGTGACGTTTGGCACTCAGTTGGAGTTTTCCTTCTAGTAACTTCAGTAAGGATGGATCTGTGGATAGGTACACATTAAATTTGCTTTTGTCATGGAATATCTTGTTTTCTCCATCAATGGTTATTGAAAGTTTCACTTTGTATAGTACTTTGGCCTGGCATCTGTGGTCACTTAGGGTTTGCATGACTTCTGTCCAGGCTATTCTGTCTTTTATGGTCTCTGCTGAGAAGTCAGGCATAATTTTGATAGTTTTCCCATTATATGTTACTTGGCCCTTTTTCCTTGTCACTTTTAGTATTTTTTCTTTTTTCTATACATTTTGTGTTTTGATTATTATGTGGCGGTAGGATTTTCTTTCCTGATCTATTCTATTTGGTGTTCTGTAGACCTCTTGTATGTTTATATGATCTCCCTCCTTAAATTGGAGAAAATTTCTTCCATGAATTTGTTGAAAATATTTTCTGGACCTTGAAGCCAGGCTTCTTCTCTTTTCTCAATGCCTACTCTCCTCAGGTTTTGTTTTGTTTTTTGTTTTTTTGGTTTTTTGTTTGTTTGTTTGTTTTGTGTGGTGTACTTGGTATCTTTAATGTTTTGTGTCAGGAATTTTTAAGATTTAGCATTTTCTTTGATGATTGTTTAAGTTCTACCATAGTATCTTCTACTCCTGAGATTCTTTCTTCCATCTCCTCCAATTCTGTTAGGGAAGTTTACCTCTACATTACTTGCTTTCTTTTCTAAATTTTCTTGTTTCTGGCTTTCTTCTGTATTTGCTTTTATCATTGTTTCCAATTTTATCATCAAATCTTGAACTGTTTTTGGATTTCCTTCATCTGATTGTTTAGATTCCCCTGAATTTCTTCTAGTGCCTCTCTGTAATGTTTTCAATTCTCTTTGGCTACATCTTCCTGCGTTTGTTTACAGATTTTATTCATTTTCTCCAATATCATCTTCGTTGCTATGTACTTCTTGGTTTTCGGTTGTGCTTGAGTTCTCAGGGTTGATCTCTTTGGGATAATTAGGATCTAGAGATGCCATGTTGTATTTGTTTTTGTTGTTTGTGTTTTTACACTGGTGTCTAGTCATCTTACTGTCTCTGATGTTGCAAAGTAGTTTCTGGTGTCATTCCCTGTATCAGGCAGGTGACCTGGTTTCTACTCCAGGGGATTTTAGTCCACACCCTGGCCTCCCCACTGGGTCAGCAGAGGCTGATCCTGGTGCTGTGTAGTCCAAGAATTAGTTTGATGTACTGTAGATAAAACCAGTTATCCTGCCTTTGGCTTTTTTTTAAAACCTTGCTCTAGGTCAATGGGGCTATGGGGGCCTAGGCTTAGTCTGTCCTGGAGTCCTGGATCCCCTTCTGGCTTCTGGGCATTGCGTAGGATTCTGCCTGATCCATCCAGGCTATGAGGTCTAAGTTCAATCCCACTTTAGAGAGCAGATACTACTCTCTGGCTTCTGGAAGTTGGCTGAGTTTCCTCTCTGATCCCTTCAAGCAAGCTCAGTCCTGTCTAAGTATGCTCAAGCACTCCTGATGGGTTGTGGCAGCAGGTCAGGTTCCATCAGACATTGTGGGAATGGCTCCCTGGGTGGCTAGTTTTCTGCAAGATAACTTCAGGCCAGTTCAGACCCTCCCAAGAGTATGGGAGCCCCTGCTGAGTTGTGGTGGCTAGTTAGGCATTTCCCTGTCCATTTAGAGCAGATAATTTCTGTCCAAGTGTGCAGGAACAGTCCGCTGGGACAGAGGTTTCTCCCCAATCCACTCAAGCCTTGCAGCCTTAGATCAGTCAACCAGAGTGTGCAGCTTTGTAAGATGTGGCTAGAGGGCATGTCCACAGCTTCCTGGGCCCCAGTGTGGGCCCTGGGTCCCTCCATGAATTGTGGGTCCAGATCCACATTCTCTGGTCCATCTGGGCCAGCCAGCCCACAGATCAGTCAGAGAGGGAGGCAGAGAACACAGTGCTGAACGGGACTGGACTTTGGATATTGTGTCCTTGTGGTCAGCAGCCTCTGGGACTTTCTCAGGACTCACAGGCTAGTCTGAGGTCAGAACCATTCGTTTTACTGATTTTTCCCAGGATAGCCACTCCAGGCTGGAGTTATACCACCCACAGTTCAGTCTCAGATACCAAGTCCCTAATATAGCTTATTTCAGCAGCTCACAGTGAGTACAGGTCCAGATTCTAGGGACTGGGCACCTATCCTCTGTGGGCCAGTTGGATGGCCCAAGGCTGGACCCACCTGTGCTTTGCACTTTGCCGAACCCTCTTACCTAGGGCTTTTTAGGACTTGTGTAGCTCCCTGATGGGTCCTGAGTCTCTGCCCTACAGATCAGATATCCTGTTGGTTCAGTGCCATCTTGGATCAGGTGCCTTAGTGCTTCAAGTGACACCACATGCTGGCGAGGATGTGGAGAAAGAGGAACACTCCTTCATTGCTGATGGGAATGCAAATGTGTACAACCACTTTGAAAATCTATCTGTTGCTTTCTCAGAAAAATGGGAATATGTCTTCCTCAAGACCCAGCTATTACATTCCTTGGAATATACCCAGAAGATGCTCCACTACAGAACAAGGACATATGCTCAACCATGTTCATAGTGGCATTATTCATAATAGCCAGAACCTGGAAACTGTAAGTGTCCCTCAGTCGTAAGAATAGTTAAAGAAACATTGGCACATTTACTGTATGGAATACTACTCAGCTGTTAAAAACAAGGAATTCCTGAAATTTGTGGACAAATTGATGGAACCAAAAATGATCATAAGGAGTGAGTTCACCCAGAAGCAGAAAGAGTCAAATGGTATATACTCACTTATATCTAGATACTAGCCCAAGGGGCATGCCCCATGAAAGTCTTCACTTACCAGGAAAGTGGGTCAAAAGGGAGGACATCCTACTGGGACTGTAGGTGAGAGAAGGATGGGAGAATGGGGAAATAAAAGGATCCAGAAAGTCCTAGAAACCTACAAGAAGAACATTATGACAGGTGGATCTGGGCCCAGGGGTCCTGCTCAAACTATGACACCAGCCAAAGGACAATACAGACAATAAACTTCGAACCTCTACCCAGATCTGGCCAATGGACAGGACATTCACCACAGGTGAGTGGAGAATGGGGACTGACTTTCACATGAACTCTTGTGCCCCATCATTGACCACGTTCCTTGGATGCAGAGGCCTGGTGGCACTCAAAGGTAGGATAGCAGCCTACCAAGAGGGGACTTGATACTCTATGAGCATCTACAAGGGAAGGAGGTCCCCTTCAGTCACAGACATAGGGGAGGGGAGTAGAGGGAAAGCGGGAGGGAGGGGGGAATGGGAGGATACAAGGGATGGGCTTACAATTGAGATGTAATATGAATAAATTAATAAAATATTTTAAAACACTTCAATTCTCAGCTGTGGGCTATTACTGTCTCATTTAAGAAGATTTTCAAGAGTATGGGCAATACCTGCTGTTTTGAAGGATCTAAGAGAAACACTATCATTATTTTCAAGTATATAATACAGCATATTACTATATTCATCACGGTGTCAAATTTTTGTAGAACAGAAATGTGAACACTGATCAATAGCTTAATGAATTCATCACCCTGGGTATTCAAGTTGCAAAGATCAAATAATGACAGTTTCCCCTATGGAAGTCCCATTGACAAGTACTTCCAAGAAAAACTGTCAGCACTTTGGAAAGAATGCAGAATGTAGATTCTGCTTAACAATAGAATTGGAAAGATAGCATGGGTAGTAAACCAAATAATTTCACTATTTTTCCACCAAAGCATCTACAAAATTCTGTTTTAAAAGTCAAATTTATACACAAAGTAGCCTGAAGTTATCATAAAACAATGCTAAAATTAGAAATTAAATTAAAAGTGATTAATATCAAGAAATGTGCATTTTAATTAGGTTATTATCTTCAAAGACTGTTCCATTAATTTAATTTGCTTATAATAAGAAAGAGAGACAATTTAGAATAACAAAATGAAGTATTAAGAACTGATAAAAACCTTGGAATAAAATATAGTTTGGCTCTTTTAAAAAATCTTGAAATGCCTTCAAAGCTATTAAAAATCTGGTTTTTCTATTAATATTTAAAACAGAGTATTTTTATACAATATAACATACTTAAACTTGTTAATAATGAATCATATTTATCAATATTTGAAACTTAAATGTTTTCAATCAATAGTACAGTTGTTTTTATTGATCCACATATCAATGAACATCCATTACATTTGTTCAATGATTTAAAATTTCTTTGTAAAATATGTGTCATCATATTGATTTTCCTGCACATATTGAAAAATAGTCCAGACGAAATTATCAGAAAAAGTGCATTTGTTACATCTATTATTAAGGAATCTTACCAGAGGGTCCACAAGATGCAAACTGTTCTTCTCTGCAAAGCCGTTAGGAGTTACAGGAACACTTCTTTGATCTATAAGTGTTTAGCATTTTCCAGTACAATGTTTATAAGACATTTACATCTTACTTTTGTATAATAGCTAAGAATCTGACTATTATGGTCAGAGTTGAAAACGAGATTTGAATTTTCCATTTGTCACAGAAAGGGAAATGTGTCTTGAGTATTCTACGTGAGAAAATGAGAAAATTCTATAAACCTGTAGTTCACTGCAGTTGCAAGGATCTCCACCTGTCTTCTGGGTGTGATTAAGGTCTGTGTGGAGATCGCGGGTGCGCATTTCACACCAGGAAAAGGACAATCCTGATGATGTGTGCAGTCTGGGCTGGCTATGTTTGCTTAACCTAAGGAGAGTACTTTCCAGTTATTCAGTCTCTGCCAAACAATTATGAGACTTATGAATTAGCATCATAAAAGTGAGGTCAGTCTTGATTGATCAGAGTTCATTGTTTGGCAAGTAGTCACACTGTGTGGGTGGCAGCTCTGTGGAGTGAGGTGAGTGCATTTCAGTACCTGGTGGTTGGCATTCAAGTCGGTAAAAATACCCTAATCTCATGGCAAGATACAAATCCCAAAACGTGTATGTGTGCATAATCACCAAATAACAAATAAAATATGTATATGATATTACTTTAAAAACCTAAAGTATCATGTTGCCCTATACTATCCAGATGAACACACCTACTGAGCATTTCTTTCTTTTTAAAAATTTGTTATTTATTGTAATTATTTCTCATCACATCCTGATTGTTTTTTTTTTACTTTATTAATTTATTCTTGTTACATCTCAATGATTATCCCATCCCTTGTATCCTCCCATTCTTCCCTCCCTCCCATTTTCCCCTTATACCCCTCCCCTATGACTGTTCCTGAGGGGGATTACCTCCCCCTGTATATGTTCATAGGGTATCAAGTCTCTTCTTGATTACCTGCTGCCCTTCCTCTGAGTGCCACCAGGTCTCCCCCTCCAGGGGACATGGTCAAAGATGAGGCACCAGAGTATGTGAGAAAGTAATATCCCACTCTCCACTCTACTGTGGAGAGTGTTCTGTCCATTGTCTAGATCTGGGTAGGGGTTTAAGGTTTACCGCCTGTATTGTCCTTGGCTGGTGCCTTAGTTTGAGCGGGACCAAAATATATAAAGAGCTCAAGAAATTAAACACCACCAAACCAAATAACCCAATTGAGAAATGGGGCTTGGAACTAAACAGAGAATTCTCAACAGAAGAATATCAAATGGCTGAGAAACACTTAAAGGAATGCTCAAATTCCTTAATCATCAGGGAAATGCAAATCAAAACAACGCTGAGATTCCATCTAACACCCATCAGAATGGCTAAGATCAAAAATTCAAGCGACACCACATGCTGGCGAGGATGTGGGGAGAGAGGAGCGCTCCTTCATTGCTGGTGGGAATGTAAACTAGTACAACCACTTTGGAAATCTATCTGGTGCTATCTCAGAAAAATGGGAATAGGGCTTCCTCAAGACCCAGCTATTCCACTCCTTGGAATATACCCAGAAGATGCTCCAGCACACAACAAGAAAATTTGCTCAACCATGTTCATAGCAGCCTTATTCATAATAGCCAGAACATGGAAACAGCCTAAGTGTCCATCAGTAGAAGAATGGATAAAGAAACTGTGGTACATATACACTATGGAATACTATTCAGCTATTAAAAACAAGGAATTCCCGGAATTTGTGAATAAATGGATTGAGCTAGAAATGATCATAATGAGTGAGTTAACCCAGAAGCAGAAAGACTCAAATGGTATATACTCACTTATATCTGCATATTAGCCCAAGGGGCATGTCCCACAAAAGCCTTCACATCCTGATTGTTATCCCCTAATTTATCTCCTTTTCCTACCCTCCCTACCCCTTCTGACCTGTTCCCCTCCCATAAACCTCTGACAGCGATGGGAACCCTTCTCTCCCACTGTCTTGCCTCAGCCTTTCAGGTATCATCAGGATAGCCTTCATCCACTTCCTATATGCAACTTCAATGTCATCCTACCAAGGAAGAGTGATCAAATCATGGGAACCTGTGTGCATGTAAGAGGTTCAGTCACAGTACCCCTACCTCTACCCCATGTGGAGATTATCTTTCCATTGGCTACATCTGAATGTGAGGTATCGGTTCTCTGTATGTATTGTCCTTGGTTGGTGCATCAGTTTGTGTAGGACCCCTGTGTCCAGATCCTCCAGCCTTGGTGTTCTCCCTGTGGTGCTCCTGACCTTAGTACTAGGAAATTGATTTACCCATTGGTCATTAGACTGCACTCCTCTTGCTCAAACTTGTCACATTTGGGAATTCAGGAATAGAGTATAAAGAATATTCCTCTTGATAAAAAGAGCTTCAGCGAGTTTAACTTTGTTATTAATATGTCTAATTTATTTACTATATCACACAACAACACACATTCAACTCAACTATGAAATTTGGAAGCAGTAATTGTGCTTCCCCATAGTCAATTTCCCTTTTTGTTATGTATTTTCATTTACTATTAAATGTTTCATGAGTCAATTAAGTATCAATAGAAGATCTAATAAAGCCAAGTCCTTCTTCTTGGCTTTGGTTGTATATCTGGAAGCTTTTTATATCCTCCTGTCTTCCTCCAAACTTACAGCTCATGATCAGACCTTGACATTTTCCTTGGATTTTTTACAATCTCTCTGTCTCTGTCTCTGTCTCTGTCTCTGTCTCTGTCTCTGTCTCTGTCTCTGTCTCTCTCTCTCTCTCTCTCCTCCTCCTCCTCCTCCTCCTCCTCCTCCTCCTCCTCTTCTTTCCCTCCCTTGCTCCCTTATTTATCTCAATTATTTTATATACCTCAAAATGTTTAACAAATGCTCTAATTTTAAAAGAAAACATCATTGAATTTGGGTAAATTAAATGACTCAGAGTTAATTTCCTTTTGATGGTCAGTTCTTAACCACAGCATATAATACCTAAATTAGCAAAGGGTAAATTCTCCTTCAGACGTTGAGGGTCAAATTGAAGCAAGGTACTCCATCTTTTATATTTTTTCCATCCACAGTAGACTCAAGAAATGGTTATGAAAATATCACCTATGGTATTCTATAACATATAATTTAAAAATAATTACATCTATCCATAATATTTTATAGCTAGCAAATTTGTACTTAAATGTCACTTTTCAATGACTGAAGTAGACATGCTTTTATTTCAAAGTCACAGTTAATAAAGATTTAACCAAATTAATAATTGTGCTATAGAATTATACAATATAAATGCCCTATATATCATTTTCATTGTAAAACTAAACATATGTGCTTAGTCTTTACATTATTCTCAGACTACAGAAGGTCAATTTGTAATATTAATAGGAATATCTCATCTAGTATTCAAATTGTACCTGCCAATGACTCTGGTTTCATGGAGAATAAAGTAGATTTAGATATGTAAATTTAATTGTTAGTACTAAATATTTCTATTTAAATATGTCCAAAGATATAAAAATTTTTCATATGAGATATTTTAAAAAGTTAAAGCCACATTTTCTACCTCACCACTCATATATATTAATAAATTATATAAGTATCTCATGAAAGAATTTCAGGCTGGATACAAATCCAAACTATATTTTATTCTTCAAAACATAATGTTTGTTAAACATATAACCTTTGTTAAATATAAACACAGAAACATGGCACATACAAACACACACTTACACAGTCACACAAACAAATGTTGTATACAGATATACAAAGAAATACACACAAATATACAAACTTATACATCCATGGAACAGATACACACACCAACACAGACACATATTACAAAAAATATTAAATTTATTTCTAGAATTTTGGTACACTCATTATGGTAATTATTGTTTAATAAATCATATGTCTCTATATTACATAATATAATATATATTAAAGTTCTATGGTTTGGGGACATATTTGACTGTATATTAGTACAAAGTTATAATTATATTCATCTTATTTTCTCATGCTATATCTGAGACCTGTGTGTATATGTATCTTTGTGTCCTTTTGTAGTTCTGGAAATTAAACCAATGCTTCTGAACATAGGAAACTGAATCACAACTGAGTTTTCCAGTATATAAGGTATTTCAGAAACATGTAGCTTAAACCCATTATCAGTTTTTTATTAAGTGAGCATAAAGAACTAATCTCTCCAAGTAAAACCCAGGTGTTGCTGCTGATATTGGTTGTAGAACAAACAGTGCCAATGGTTATATAATGGCTTCATTTTTATTATTTCCTTAATGTTCTTTGAAGTAATATTGTGAAACAGTTTTAATCAATTATTTGCAATTATCTTGTATAATATTTTTCTACACTTTTCATTACTCCTCTAGACTCCTCTTATAGGTGCAGTGAAATTTTCATTCTCTCTCTCTCTTTCTCTCTCTCTCTCTCTCTCTCTCTCTCTCTCTCTCTCTATTTCTTTCCTACCCTCTCACCCTCTCCATATTACAATGATTCCCTTTTTTCTTTCCACTTCAGTTTCTATGTTTTATATTTATTCTTCTCGTACAGTTACATAGCATTTTAAACTGTCTGTGTACATGCTTGTTAATGAAGACTTTGCAAATAAAATTTTAGCATATCTTATACTAAACTCAATAGACTAATAATACAAAGACATAAATTGTAATTATATTCTCTATTAAGAAAATGTCATTTTATAGTTACAAAATTTATACATGCTTTTGGAAAAAAGAAAAGTAAGTAGATTTAACGTAAATCCATCAATGACTGGTTATTCATGTGTATTTGGCTCTTTATGAGGAATACTAAGTATGGAAACAATGATAAAACTTATCAATTTTTGAGTTCCCAGATGTATTCCCTGGCTTCTCTTATCTCATTGCTTTTTTAAATAATAGTTTTAACAGACTAAAGTTGCTTAAAGTATTCCTTATATCTAAAATTATATCTTTATTATAAATACTTTTCTAGAATGTGAATAATTACAAGATATAATATTATATTTTCTCTGAGTAATTATTCACTTGTTTTCTTTATCTTATTATTTCAGTTGAAATTCACAATGCTGTTGATTTAAATAAATAACTAAAGTTTTTTAAAAACAATAAGTATTTTTCCTGTATCCACATATGCTAACTGGTTTTTAGAGATGTAATTTATCTCTCAAGTCACTAACAGTTGTTTTCTGTTATGTCTTATGCATTTTACATGGAAAATTCTTTACCTAATAACCAAAGTTACTAATATTCTAATATCCAAAACAGTTTGAGTTTGTCTACATAATACCACTAGAGGAAATATATACCTAAATTTATGTCATGTTGCAACTATGATATAGGTGCTGTATAAATGTTACATAAATTCTCATCATTATTTGTGCTGTAGATGCATAAGATAACATAATTCTCATAAATAAATTCAGTGATTTGAGTTGAATCCAATTCTCAAGATTAAAACTGCACACAGTGTTTTTGGTTTACAATATTTTGAGCAAGGGGTACTCAACTTGAGTTTACTTATTGATAATATAAAAAGGAAGAATGAGAATATTTTTATGGATACAACAGAGTTAGAGTTAAGGACATGAATTCAACAACACATTGAAAGCATGATATAGCATAATTAACTAAGTTTTATTCCAGGAATACAAAGATGGTTCAATATCTGCAGGTCAATAAATGTAATTTGGTATATAAATAGGCATCATGTACCCATCTCAATAAGTGCATAAAATCCTTTTGCAAAATTCAACATTTTCATAACTGAACATAATAAAAGCAATGTTAAATATAGCCAACTTTATTCTCATAAAATCTGAAAATATTTCACTTAAATCAAATATAAGCCTCATTTTTGTCAATATAGTGCTTTTATATATTCTTTAGATAAAAAGCAAGAGGTAGAAATGAAAGTCATTAAAATAAGAGATATTTGCTTAAATTATGATCTTGGGCTTAAAATCCCAAAACCCCATTAGACATAGAAAACACTTTTAGAAAAATGGCAGATTTTTTAAAAATACAGAAATTATTAACTTGTCTCTGCACATGATAAATTCATTGAGAAATGAAGAAATGACACAACTTTTAAGCCACCCACAAATTTCTAAGAATAACCCTAAAAGATATGAAAGATCAGTGCTATGGAAGTGATAAAATGCTGAATAAAATGAAGAATGCAGAGGTGTAAAGGTATACTAGTTCCATAAATCAGGGTATTAACAAGGTGATACTATTAAAAGCCATCTACAGAATTCAATGCAGCATCCATATAAATTATTTGACATTTCTGTCAGAAATAGAAAAAGAATCCTAAATTGTTGGCTCTCTTTTTTCAACAATTAAACTTTATTATACAACCCAACTATCTTACATAAGAGGGAAAAATGGTTAAAGGAAAAAAAGAGTGAACCTTCTGGTATCCGGTCCACAGGATGGGTCTCTAGGTGTCTCTGACCTGCGCACTGGTCCGGCCTGTTTGCTGATCCTTTTCCCGATTCACATGAGCTCCAGCCCGGTCTGAACCTGCTGCCCTTCTCATCCTCTCCACCTGCCTGTCTCTCACATGCAAGGGCCGGTCTCTTCCTCCCATTGAGGGCAGATTAGAAACCAATAGTCCAGGTGGAGTCCCTGGTCTGCTTCCTGAATTCCAGGCCCAGGATGGCTCCACCCAGTCTATCTCAAGGTTAATCTCAGGGAGTATCTGTGGTGTCTCCAAGAGCAAAGCCTGCCAAGAGCAAAGTCCGCCAAGACTGCTTTCACCTGTGACAAGTTTACAATCCTTCCCACACTAAATTTCATTTGAAAACATCAGTTTCTCAATAGCTAAAACAACCTTGAGCACAAAGAGCAATGATGGGGAAACCAAAATACACAACTACAATTTATACTGCAGGCCTATCTTAATAAAAATAACATGAAATTGACACAAAATAAGACCTGTAGGCCAGCACAACAGAATAGAGAATCCAAAATAGCCACCGCATCAGCCATCTGGTTCTTGACCAAGTTTCCCAAAATATACATTGGAGAAAAGACATTCTGCTTAACTTATGAGGCTAGAAAACTGGGTACCAATAACCACAAGACTAAATTAGACACATGGTTCTACCTTGTGTGAAAATTAACTCAAAATGAATCAAAGTGAGATCTGAGACTGAGCACCTTACAGAAACAATGCAGGAAAATAACCTAGCAATTTAGGTTAAGGTAATGGCTTTTGAGCAAAAACCTTATAAAGAAGGGAATAATAACAATAGTTGGTAAAAAGAAATTCTAGCAAATTAAGAATCTTTGAGGCTGAAAATAAATTGGTTACCAGATTTAGAAAAAAAAAAACTTGTCAGATATCCATATGATTGGTGATTATGAACAGAAAATATAAAAGTAGAAAAATGAACACTAAGAGAGAAGTATTTCACACAATATATAAGTGCATGAATTGAGTAGTCAATTTTCAAAACAAACATAAAAACATAAATATTTGAAAAAAATCTCTGTATCAAAACTACAATGGGATCCTGCCTCACAGCAGTCAAAATGATTTATCAGCTTTAGCACAAGTGAGTAAAGTCACAAAAAAAGGATTGTAGGTCAAAACATATTAAAGAACGCATCCAGTTTAGGAGTTAGTCCAGAGTATACTGAAAATCTAAAATTAGAGCTACCATATGCTTCCGATTTCTTCCTATACACTAAAGGAATCAAATACAGATGCTCACACACTCATGTTTAATGTACCTCCACTGATGATAGGTAAGCCACAGAGCCACCTATGAACCCATAAGCAAATGAATGAAAAACGCATCATGGTATCTTGAACACAGTGTTTCTGCACTCAGCAATAAAGAATGAATTCATAGCATTTCAGGAAA
The DNA here is from genome assembly GCF_964271855.1 of Acomys minous. NCBI lineage: Eukaryota > Metazoa > Chordata > Mammalia > Rodentia > Muridae > Acomys > Acomys minous. The sequence goes on along the minus strand of NC_140486.1, from coordinate 78,255,176 downwards.
TGGCCAAAAATAAATCCTCCTCTAAAACAAAATTATCACACACTTTCTAACGGTGCAGACAACTACAAAATATTTTTTGAAAAAGAATAAGTTAGAAAGTACAAAATGTGGGGATTTTTTTCATACAATGTGGTTTGATCACCATTTCTGTTTATTCATATTCCCTCAATCCTCCCTGGGTCCATACCCACAAGACTACATACTCATTTAAATGAATCAATATAAAAAAACTGATTTATTGAAAAAACATTAACAAAATTCTCACGGGATGGAAAAAGGTGTTTCTACCATACAAAGGTAAAAGTGTTAAAAGGCCAGAATATAAGTACTATAGAAAGAGATAAAAATGATAAAGACCTTTTCAATCATGGAACTGGCACAACAGAACACCATGCATGTACTCCAAGTACAATGACAATATGAAGAAGTAGGCTGGAGGAGAGGAGTTCAAGAAAAGCCACCATGGGAGCTCACTAGTGTTTTCAGCTCACAGACAGTTGTGTACTCCTTATGAGGGATATAAAATACAGTCGATAATGTTCTTATTTAAAGAATCACCCAAAAAAGTGATTTGCAGAGAAGAGGCAGAGGTAAGAGAAACAAATTTTAGTAATGAAAATTAATTTAAAAAGCACTCAACCAATCCTCTATATCTGTGCACAGCTTGTGAAACAGAAGTATGGCTTCCAATTTCTCCACCTGTCAAGAAAAATACCATGGTAGTCCAAGAATGACAAAAAGAGGTAAATTATTATAAGAAAAATAAAATTGGGTGAATTGTATTAGGCATGTCACAAATCATAAAAACAAAATTTGACACACATATATATGAAAAGATATTTAACCTCTGATGTACTCAGTAAGTTGTAAATTAAAACAAAATATAGTGCATAATTTTACACTTTTATCTTGGGAAAAACTTGACAGCAGACTGTATTATTGTAGATGCACAGAAACAACAGGTCTTACCAGTTATTTTAGTTTTATGCTTCTGCTTTTGCTTATTTTGCAGCCCAGACAGGTTTACCCTCCTACATAAGCTTCCAAAATTCTCAACATGCAGACATGTACCACCACATCAAAATTTACTACCTCCAAAAAGAAACCAAGCTAGTAATACAAGGAAAGTTCAACTTCTAGCAATTACATGAAAATTCTTCTAGATCTGCCTTTAGAGATAAAAATGTATGCAAATATTCACATAAGACTTTGTTGGCTAACTATGAAAACAACTTTAATAAATCACAAGGAAAGATAGTCTAAGAATGGTGAATATTATCAAACTGAATGTAATAAAAAGCTGAAATGAAGAGCTTGAAAAATAACCATGCAACTATGAAGAGTATTTGGTTGTAAGCATAAGGACCTAAGCTCAAATACTTAGAACACTCATAAAGTGTTGACCTTATATGCATATTATGCATGTACAGGGGGATACAGAGTAGAGAAAAAGACTATCTCAAGGGGAAATACAGAGAGTCCAGGACATTAAAAAAAACCTTAATAAATGTTGTATTCATATATAAAATATTTTAATTTAAGAAATTATTTTATCTTCATATTAATTTAAGTAGTTTTGAAATATTTGTTTTTAAAATTTAGATATTACACTTCATTTAGTAATGAAAAATTCTAAATAAATAATACAGAATAGAAACTAAAAATTACTGTTCTATTTTCTTCAGTAATATGTATAAAAGTTAATATGAATTACATATTTTAATATCACATTTATATTTTATTTTAATATATTATTAATATTTTGTGTATGCATATGTTGATTTCAATGATGTCCCTTAAGACAATATATCAAAATTCAAAGTCTACGTATATTCTTTAAAATTATTCTAATCACAAATTTAATCTTAACCATTTTGATTTAAAAATAATTATTTCCATGTTTTTTTTGTTTTTTAAATTTTATTTATATTTTAATTTATGAGTATTTTGCATACATGTATAGATGTGCACCGGGTGCTCATTGCACACCTAAAAAGGCCAGATGATGGTGTAGGGTCCTCTGGAGCTGGAGTTAAGACAATTATAAGTCTACAACTGGGTTCTGTGAACTGAACCCAGATCCTCTTCAAGAACAACAATTGCTTTTAACTGCTGAGTTTTCTCTCCAACCCTAGAACTTAACATTTTGGCATGAAAATTAAATCATCCCATCCTTAATCTTTCAAACCCCGTCTCTCTATTACACTTTCTATGATATATCTAGTACTTAAACAGACATATAATAAGATGTGTGATTCATATTTAATTAAGCAAACTATTAGCATATCTTTTTATAAAACAAACATTGCCTGTGTCTTAGTTATTTTAATGAAGATAAAAATACACATGGCAGGTGTAACAGATAGTATTGATTCTACAGAATAAAAAAGTAAAATAGTGGCCCTAGGACCACTGCATGCCTGCTCTTTGGTTAGTGGTTTAGTCTCTGTGAACTCCTATGGGCCCAGGCTAGTTGATTCTGTAGGTCTTCTTGTGGAGTCCTTGGCCCTTCTGACTCTCTCATTTGTTCCCCCAACTCTTCTACAAGATTCCCTGTGTGCCCCCTAATTTTTTGGGAATGGACGTCAACACCTGTTTCAATCTGCTGCTGGGTGGAACCTGTCAGAGGAGAGTTATGGCTAGGCTTCTATCTGCAAGCACAGCCAAAAGCCACTAATAATCTCAGAGGTTGTCTCTCACCCATGGGGGTGGGTCTCACTTGGGACCCACCATTGGTTAGCCAGTCCCTGAATCTGCTTCATCTTTATTCCTGCACATTTTGAAGACAGGGTAAATTTAGGGTCCAAGTTTTTGTGGGTGGGTTAGTATCCCCTCCCTCTGCTGAAAGTTCCACCTGGCTATAGGAGGTGGCCAGTTCAGTCTCCATAATCCCACTGCTAGGAGTCTCAGCCTGGGTGACCCTCACATCCTGCCAGGAGCTACCTGTGGCAGGTCTCCAGCTATTAACAAGTACCTTTTTAACACTTTTGACTTACACTCATAAAAAAAGTGAGAGTGGTCACAGTGCATTCCAAACCATTCTAATTTTTAGTACAAACATAAATTTGAAAAGACTACAGTAACTTAATTGTGAATATGAGTAATGTTCAATGTTATTCAGAAAAATTATTGTCCTTTTATTTTTTATCTGCTCATTTCTAATCTAATTACTTTAAAAGCTAATTGCTAAAAGAAGTGTTTTATTTGATTAAATCAATCAATCAATCAATATTTGTTAAATTGTAGGAAATTTAGATTTTTAGCTCATCTGTTAAAGGATTATGAATACTATATCTATAGCTCATGTAATAATTTACTAAATGTTTATAGTCAGCAAGCAATATGTTCTTAGTTATTATATTATGTAGTATTTTAATGAGAGTACATAGGCTTTCTTTTATAATAGAACATTTAGGCAGTAGATGTATATTGACTATTTTCTTAATTCTTAGTCACCTTTAACCTACATCTTTGTATGCTTTGGGATTTGTAATTTTATATACTTTAAACATAGTAAATGTTATGATTCTATTTTATTTTAGCTTTTGGCTGAGAATCTTAAGTATTATCATTATGGCAAGGAGGACAGGAATTGGTTGTTGATTTACCTACTTCAATTTTTGTGTTAATGGTAGGACATGCAATGTGTGGGAAGTCATTGAAGCGTGCATTACTGGAAGACTTTCATGTTGTTCTCATTGGGTATTTTCCCTTCTGGTTAATTATTTCTAGCTGCTTATGTGTCCTTGAACTTAGGTTTTATTTTTCCCTGTCTAGAAAAAAATAAAACCAATAGGTAAAAATATCTATTATGTCCTCTAAAAATTTTCATTGCTTGACATTCAGCTCTGTATTTCAGCTCTGTATTTCCTCGTGTGTGTGTGTGTGTGTGTGTGTGTGTGTGTGTGTGTGTGTGTGTATTTCAGTAGTAAGCTTCTTATACTTGGCTATTCTCAATTACATACACACATACACACACACATACACACACATTTACATTTAGACTTATACTTTGTCTCGATTCTCATGAGTTTTATATGTAGAATTGTATAAATCCATAATACTCACCTACCCCCAAAAAGTTGTATTCTAATATAAAGTTTCTTTTCAAAAGCAATTTTTACATCTACAGAAAGGGTCATTTTAGCTTACTCTGTAGCTCTATTGAATGATGAGTTGTTTTTCTTGTTATTTTGATAACAAGCCAAGCCCACATTTCTAAAATGTGTTCAAGTAAATGGAAATGTATTATGCTTTCTTTGTACAATCAATTAGCTCTAAGCTTTCTACATCTTTTTGGTAGGTGTTGGACTAGTAAAATTCCCTCTCAATTCCTTTTATTAAAATCACCCTCTTATAAAACAATTGAAGCAGTTTCTCTTTTATTTCAACCCCTGAAGGAGTTTTTTAAAAATAAGTATTTTTCGTATATTCATGGTTTTGTACAGAAGAGGCATCTGTGCTTGGAGATTTTGAAGAAAAAGACCTTTAACACTAGCTTAATACCTGCAAATCATGCAAGTTTCATATTCCCCTCCTCCTTGTGCATATTTAAATTTGCTTCCTGTGCACATTCTGTTCATATGAAATTTCAGTTGTTTACAGGATTTTTTTTTCATGATTTTTCTGGTGTCCAAATATCTTAAGCTGATGTACTTCTGTGGCTGTGAAATCTATAGCTGCTCTAGTATGTCTATACTAACTCAACTCCTGCTGATGTCGCCTGCGATCTTTTCATAGTCCTGCCATGGTACCTCTACAATGTTGGCAGTCACCTGTGCAACTGACCAGTGACCTCTTTGACCTCTTCAGGGGCGATAACACTGCCACATGTTGCCATTCCTCAGTTTCTCTTCATGATGCCTACAGTCCTAGAGTCTCTGCTGAAGATGAGGACTTCCCTTTAATAATGGATTCTCCTGATCTCTATTTAAGGAAATTACAACCCTGCCATAATATGCCAAGTCAGAGTTCTTCTCCGTTCCATCAAAACCAATGCCATGTGGGAGACTTGTGGCTCAGTCATTGCCACTATCATGAAGTGAATCCTTGTTCTCACACCTTCCAATCACACACACTTGACCACAGCTTCTGTGCACTGACAGAAATAAGAGTTCCAGTTTGGTATTGATGGTCTCTTATTAGCTGATTCTTAATCTCCAGCTGGCCAGAAATCATGGATTCTTAACTTAAATTAGTATGCAATCATCTTGATAAAGTCTCTGAGGAACTTTAAAACATCCTTTTGATACTTCACAAGTCGCTTTCATCCTTTGCGCTTCTGTCCGAATTACCTTCAAAATTCCCACAGCTCTTTAGGCTTTAAATACTCAATAGATTTCTGGCCCAGTGCTCCAAAATTCCCAACCTCACTCTCATCAGTCCAAGGCAAAAAAACATACAGTCAGATCAATCCCATCAACACTCCACTTTCATGATATCAGTTGGCTCTAGTCTGTAACTCTGTTGCTGTGCTGAACATCAGAATAGAAAAAAAATGAGGCAAGGCTTTATTTGACAAAGGGTTACACTCTGCCATCAAGGGAAGCCACATCAGGAGCTGTAAGAAATAACCTAACCTAGAGGCAGAACTATACAAGAAACATGAGGTACTACTTCTGCTTACTGCTTTGTTTTTGTGAATTGCTAATGTTGCTTTCCTATATAACTCCATGCCACTTGATCAGAGGTGACATTTTCCACAATAATATGGAATCTCCCACATCAATCATTAATCTAGAAAATGTCCCAGACACATGCTCACAGGTTTATCTGATGTAGACAGTCCCTTGCCATTTCTCAGTTGACTTTAGTTTATATAAAACTTACAAAACTAAACACCACATATGATAACTCTTACTATTTGAAGCTGTTTAGAAAATATTACAATAATACACAGAATATTCCTATCTACATCATAAGCTTTCTTTGTTTCTTTGGGTTTTTTTTCTGACTTTCTTTTCATTCTTTCTTTTTTTGTTTTCTTTTTCAAAACAGTGTTTTTCTGTGTAGAACTGGCTGTCCTGGAACCTACTTTGTAGACCAGTAATCCACAAGCATCCGCCTCTTGAGTGCTGGGATTAGAAATATGTGCCTTAGTAAACACTTCTCTGAGGCTTTTTGAAACCAAAGATTATTGTGTTGCTAAAGTCATTAAATCAACTTTTCTCTACCTAAATATTGCTATTATTTATATATATTACTAGTAAATATTACTAGTAAAATTACTAATTTGCAAATTAAATAAACTATCCAAGTATAATCCATCTTTCTATCTACCATGACAAGTTTTATATTCTATTTACTTATAATAGTTTTGTGTAATTATAACACTAATACTAACAGCCAAATTATTATCTTATTTTATTTTTATGTATATGGATGTTGTACCTGCATTTATTTTATTTGTATTCCTCATGCCAAGGAAGGCTAGAGGATGTTGTCAGATACCCCGGAACTAGAAGTTAAAGATAATTGTGAACCTCTATGTAAGTGATGAAAATAGAAGGGTACCAGGGTACTCTGAAAGGACAACCAAGGCTTCTATCTACTGAGCTACTCTCCAGCACCATCAAATGAGGTGTGTGTGTGTGTGTGTGTGTGTGTGTGTGTGTGTGTGTGTGTGTGTGTGATATCTTTAGTTCCTAGAGTGCTCATATATTCTTTGATAGATTGCACTTGAGTGAGAAATACATATTAGAAAATTATAAAGATAATCATCAGGTTTTGTTTATTTGCTTCTGCCTCTGAGGTTCAGATAGGCCAGGACACTGCATATAACACAGACCATATTTGCAAAGTGAATCTGTCCCAAGCTTTAGTGAACTTTGTCTTCTAATTTATAATCACTTATAGTAATTTGAAGTGTCAATGAAATAAATGGGGATGTTTGACAGCACTTCTTTGAAGTCCTTTGTGATCATTATTTTCTCATTTGTTCCTCCTGGAATCCTATGAATTTTGTAAACCTACCACATCCTTTTAGAAGTTCAACATTTTTTCATGCTTTTTTATTGAATATTTTTTTTATTTTTTACATATACATTTATGCTATTACACACACACACACACATACACACACACACACACACACACACACACACATAGTGTGTTTTCCAACTGAGAAGATGACAGAGACAGTTTTCTTCCTGAATAGTCTCACAAAATTCTCTATCACATTGGAGCATCATTTTTAGCCTTCTGGCCCAGTATATCTGACAGACATGTTTGTGAGGGAGGAACTATGGAGCACTTGCTTACCCTGTCTTGGCAGAGTTCAGCCATTAACTCTACCTGCTTCCTTCTTTTTCATTCAGAAAAGTTCATGAATAGAAAATCACTCCCTCTTCTGATTCTCATTTCTTTGCTATTTTCTACAAATGTGGCTTGATTGGAGAGTAGATGCTTTCAAACAGGTATTCTTTTTGACCATCTTTTCTAGTTATCATCATAAGAATTAAAATTGGTCAATTCTGCCACTGTGCAAAGAAGAAAAATTGATTTGTATGTTTTAATACATTAGAGAAGAGAATCCAGTACAAACTTATAAAGACTCTGAAGTGAGAACTGTCTACAATGAGTCACAGAAGAAACTATCCTTATATTATTAGCAAGGCTTCAGCATAGGAAGAAAGTTTTTAAAGAGATCCCAGCACTTGGGAGGCAGAGGCAGTTGGATCGCTTGTGACTTGACACTATCATGGTCTACAAAGCAAGTCAAGGACAGCCAGGGCTACACAGAGAAGCCTTGCCTCAAAACAAAACCAAACACAAACAAACAAGAAACTATTACTCATTCTGGAGCTAGAATACTTGTCTAAAATGTTTGAACAGCTATTTAAGTATAGGATTTAAGGAGGAGAACAACCAATGCTCTGTTCTCAAAGAATTGTACATCTGTCCTAAGCCCTGGTACTAAGGAATGTGACTATACTCAGAACTAAGTCCTGAAAATGTAGCTAAGTCTACTAAATTTAATCTTGTAACTACCATCCTTAAACATAAATAGAAGCCTAGAGTTCAGTTGGCAACCATGTATTGCTGTGCTGATTTGGCTAGGGAATTAGATGGCGGTCCAGGGTAAATCTGGTGGGGTTTAAGGGGTGCCTGGGAGATTATGTATATATTCCTCAGGCTAGATCCTGAAAAAGGATGTATAGAGTCCATCTGGGTGGAGAGGATAGGTGTGACATGAGAGGCAGAACTATGCCTGGCACCAATCCATCTATCCAGGGCTAGTGAAGTTACGGATCGTAGAGATCCGTACCGATCACCACCAGTTTAGAACCTTAATCCCTACCTACAGTGTGATTAGTTGCCCTTGTACTCACAGATAAGTGTAGCCCTCACATTTCATCAAGGAAACTACTCTTTACAAAAGATGGAGACCACAAACAATCAAAATAAAGAGTTGAGGAGCCCAGTTCCACCTGATACAAGTTTATAACATACTTCTTCACCCTTGACTAAGAAAAAAAAGATGGCAGAAGAATTGATGAAAAGATGGCAAGAGACAGATAGTATCAGGAAGTTTGCTTTGAAAGAGTGTCTCCTTTGACTGTCACAAGCTAAACCCATAAAATTGTGGCAGGAGTAATGTATAAGCATGAGCTGCACTCATTTGGCCTGGTACCACACAGCAAAGAAGACCAATGGTAGTGCCTTCCGGGTCATAAGATTCTACAAAACACAAAGAAATTTTTGACAGAAAATTCCCACCAAATAACTCCAAAACACCCTAACATGGATTCCTGAGCAGTTCTGTGAACCAAGATAGCAGACTTTCAGTGAAATAATGTCTTTTTATTTTCTTTGGAAGGGTGACCTGTTGGTATGTATGTAAGGAATTGTCTTAATTAAGATTTTGATGTAGGAAGACGTAGCCAATTTTGTGCAGCACTGTTCCCTAGAGAGGAAGTACTATTGTAGAAATGTAATAATGGAGATATTGACCAAACATATAAAAGAAAGCAGGCAAGAACAGTGAATTAATTCTCTGTGTTCCTGACTGTAGATGTGAGCAATGCCTTCAAGTTCCTACTACCTTTATTTCTCTACATATTGGACTTTAATATTGAGATTGTGTGATGAAATAAATCCTTCCTCCTCTAAGTTCCTGTTTGTCAGGATATTTCTCACAACATCATAAATGAAACTATAACAAACAGATCAAAATACTTGGTTTCAAATAGCAGAGAAAATGAGACAGTCACAAAAGTAACATGGTACTTGCATAAAAGCTAACATATAGAATAATGGGATAGAATAACGGACTGAATGATAGACACATCCATCTCCAAGTAAATGATAATCTTAAGAAAGGTACCATTATTGTAGGGGAGAAAAGACAGGCTCTGCCACAAATGATTGGCATAAAACAAGACAATTCATATGGAGAAGATTAAATCTAGGATTTGCACCTGTTACAATGTATAAAATTAATGCAAAATAGTTGAAAATTTACACTGTAACAGCAACTACAAAACTGCTAATGGAATAGTCAGAATTTCTAACATTGTTGTGGGCAACTACTAGGAATCCAGAGCCCATGAAGTCAAACCAGAGATTGACAAAACTAAACCTTGTGGAAAATGAGGGAAAAAACAAAAGAAACAAGGAGATATCCAATACAGAGGGACAGAACAACATACTATTCTTCTGACAAAGAAATGTTATTCAGAATGTAAGAGGGTTTTTAAGACAGCATAAAAGGACAATTAATCACTGTAAAAATGACCAAATAGCTTAAGAAGACAAAGAATTGCAACTAATCTATAAAAATATATGGCATAATGCCCTAACTTTATAAGCACCAGGTAAATGCAAATTGGAAAAATATTGATAATCCATCTTATCTCAGTAGGACTAATATACAGATAAATGGTAAAAAAAATTATTGGTGAAGAGGTGAAGTAACAGTAACCTTTATACACTGTAGGCAGTAGGTGTGGTTTTGCATAAGTCCTGGAAATATGGATACCATTCTTGATTTAATAAAAACTGAAAATACAGGTATTATATAATATCACTAAGAAGCTTCCAAGCATCTAAACGAAAGGAATTCAGCACACACATACACAAATATGTTTCTGTGTGGCTGCATTCAGTGTAGCACAGATCCCGATAGTGAAGATAAGAAAGCTGTTTAAAGGACCATCAATAAATCAATGAAGGAAGTTCATTTATAAAAACTGGAATGTTGCTGGGGTATAAAGAATTTATATCATTTCTCAAAAAAGGCATAGTCTTGGAGAGTGTGTATAGGGAAATAAATCAAATATAGAAAGATGTTTGCCATATGATTTCTTTAAAAATATGAACAAAATGACCTGATGTTTTAAGGACTATTAGGAAGGGAGAATGGACTATAGGAAAGAAGGAGGCAAAGCAGTTATTGTTAATTTTAAGTAAATGTTCCAGGAAAAACATATTATAAACCAAAGTAGACACCATGAATCCTTATTCCTGCTTTTCAACTCCAGCCATCCAATTTACACATTGTATTGTCTTTTATAAGCTCAGCAATGTGGCTGCTGCCTTGCTGTCCTCAGTAAAGAAGGACAGACTTAATACATGTTTCTGCTAAAGGGCTGTAATTCATCCTGGTAATAATGTGGTTAAAATATATTGAACACCTATAGATTGCTTTTCTGAATTTGATATTTTTTACCAGGTTGTTTTCTTGTTTCTGTCCCAGCTGTATAAAACTGTAATGTATAACAGAATAACACATAATTAGGAAACCAGTAAGAGCAACATATACCAAAGGTAGAAAAGAGACTGGATATAAACAAACAGCAACACAATGAAAAGGCTGTTTTGATAACTGTATTAAAATACTGAAGGAGAAGTGCAATTTTTTGTTCTATTTGTATCAGTAAGAAATCTTTAATCCCTGACTGCTTTTGTAATTTATTATCTAATTAAAAAGCTGATACTTGGAAAACACTACAATGCAATATGACAATAATAGCGTGTTTCTTATTCATTTAGTTTTTTCTTCTATAATCTAATTAAGTAAAGCATATTATATATGATTACATGATTCCATCATCTCACCATATTTCAAGATCCGTTTATCATTGTAAATCAAGTTACTGAATATATGGTTATAATATGGAAATACAAATAGAAAGTTATTGTGAAATCAATTATAAATATCTACATCATAATTAAGAACACTGAACATTTTAATATTATGTTCCCTCACAGCATTTCTAAGATCTCAAATTGAAAACTTAAAATATAGGATGTGCTCAACATTTTAAGAACTTGTTTCTGTACAATATGCTCTAATTTTCTGATTTTTTGATACTATTTATAGTTACCTATCATGTCTGTATAATAAGCTTACTCTAATTTAAAAAATATGATCCAGTGTTACATGGCCACTACAATCATGCATACATACATACAATACAATAGCTACCTTATACAATACATACAATAGAATAATAATCTTTAAAAAGATAAGAGAATCATAAAGGCTGGAGGGCCTGGACCCAGGGGTTCCTGCACAAACTACTGTACCAACTAAGGACAATGCATGCAGTAAACCTGGTACCCCTATTTAGATCTAGCCAATGGACAGTGAATTCTTCTCAGTTGTGCAGAGAGCCAGGATTAACTGTGACATGAACTTTGGCGCCCCCTACTTGACCACTTCCCCTTGGTGGGAAGGCCTGGTGGCACTCAGAGGAAGGGGAAACAGGTTAAACAGATGAGACCTGATAGGCTGTGATCATGTGGAGGAGGAGCAGGTCCCCTTCTGTCACAGACATAGGGGAGGGGAGTAGGGTGAAAGAGGGAAGGAAGGGGAAATCAGACGATACAAGTGAGAGGGTAATAATCAGGATGTAATTGGGATAAATTATTTAAATTTTAAAAAGAGATAATATAATATATAAATTGAATGGCTGGTTCTGGAGAGCAGTCATGAGGAATTATGGTGTACAGTTTGGTTTATAATTTTTACTTTTCTTAGCACCTTCACTTAAAATCAATAAAAATTGAATTGTATTGTATAACACCACAGTATTATATAGACCCTGCAACATATTTTATGTAATAATTAAGAGAAATATGTTTGTGAATAGCAGATTACGACAAACATAATTAACTATAATGTTAACATAAACAAATTTATACTCTTTACAAATCCAATGGACATGTATATTTTATACATTTTTGTGCATGATATTGGTATATTTGTATTTGACTGGGTTGTTAGTGTACATGAGTATAGATTCATACATACCATAACATGGAGGGAAGTCAGGCAACAACCTCCAGTGTTTTCCCTTCTTCCACTTAATTTGAGACAGAAATTCTCTTTTATGGAGCAGGCTAGCTAGCTCAAGAGACTCTCAAAAATGTTCTCCCATGATATGTATCTCACAAGACAAATGTGAATCGTGTGGAAAAGCAAATAAATCTCAATTTCTGCATGTGATAAACAGCTGGTTCAAAACCTATAGAAGAATTTCATGGAATTATAATCTTTATATTTGTATTGGTACTGTGTGTGAGGGCATGATGTGTGTTGTAATGTGTGCATACCTATGCACAGGTATGGATGTCATAAAACAACTTTCTGTTTAACTACTCTCCTTCCATCTTTACATTTAGGGATTTGAACTCATATCACCAGGCTTGCTAGGCAATGGTTTCTATACATGAGCCATATCAGTGGCCCTAAGATTTTAAACTTCTAAATTCAGAATTCTTTATCTTAAGAGCCAGAGATCCTCAATCTTGAAGCATGATTATTAGTCACACATTCTCACAAATTACTCTTACTTAATATAAACATAATACTTCATAAACTTATCTATACTTCATTTATCAGATCATCTTTGAATTCTGATTACTTATACAGCGCATCTTAACATGCCTTTCAACTTACAGTTTTAAATAATTAAGCTATTTTTAAATTGCTTTAATATAAACAGCATGCCATTTAATAATCTTATAGGGTTTTTCAAAATTAGTTCAATAAGCTAATAGCATGAACACTATTATTAAGTAATATATAAACATGAAATTATTTCTAATATCTAAGAGCATAAGGACAACAAAAATTGAAAATCAATACTAAGCCATGTAGTCCTTATAGGCAAATGTTCTCTGATCTGTTTAACCTAACCTTAAAACTATTAACCATTATATGAAATTTTAGAAAGTACCACCAAGAACTCCTTAATTTCTCTAAAGCTTTATATTACATTCTTCAATTAAGATAATATATCACACAATATTTTAAGATCTTTAAATAAAATGAATGATAATACACACTATTTTTTAGCAAGTCTCTCTCACAGGAAAAAAACATCTTAGATGTATGTACCTTTACATTCATTAGCTCAAAGATTCACACAAAATATATTATGAAATATATATTGCAATATTTTATGGTGGATAGATTCTGAATGAAAAGACTTTGTAGAATCAGTGTTGCAAAGCAGCAAGATTATGACTCTAGCCGGACAGAGAGTCTGACTCTCATTACTTCTGACCCTAATTCTTTTTCCTGTTTCAGCAGCAGCATCAGTCAGCACACAGAGTGCTGTAGCTGTAATAGACGTGAAGGTCATGAATTGAATAATTCAAAAACAATATATTCTATGATAAATTTAATCATATGTGTTAGTTTTCTAGTAATTCTTGAGATGATATTTCTGTAACCTTAATATGTAATTTAAGCTGATTTAATTTTCCCTCTGACAAGTCTTGTAGCAAAATATTGTTAGGTGTTGGAGGGAAATGTCTCCTGGTTTTCACAAAGTAAAGCATCAATCCCAATTCTCTAGTTGTAATGTAAAAAATAAGCAGGTTATCTGGGTCTTCCTTTAAGTTGATGTCTGAGTTCATGGATCTTGTACATGATGTCAAAGGTCTAAGCTGTAATGATATTAGAATTTTAATCTATCACTAAACACCTGCATTAAATCCACATAACTCTACTCTGAGCACTCACTTAAGCGTAAAGAGTAGATAATGTTGTTCTGGAATTAGAAAACTAGAATTTGTTTGAGCACATTTTTCTCTGAGTTTAAGGCAAGTAAAAATGTGCAAACATCACTCCCACCATCATTTGTAAAATGCATCCACTTATGAACTGTTGTGAAGATCAGATGAAATAATATGTGTAAAACACTAGGTCCAATACATGATATAAAATGTTAAATGAAATCTCTTTTTAAAATTTTATTAATTTATTCAGATTACAACTAAATTGTTATTCCATCACTTGTATCCTACCATTCCTTCCTCCCTCCCACTTTCACCCTATTCCCCTCCTCTAGGTCTATGACTGAGGGGGACCCCCATCCCTACTATATGTTCATAGGCTACCAAGTCTCACCTTGGTAGCATGCTATTCTTTATTTGAGTGCCACCAGGCCTCCCCACAAAGGGAAGGTGGTCAAATACAGAGCACCAGAGTTGATGTCAAAGTCAGTCCCTGCTATCCACATAACTGTGGAGAATGCTCTGTCCATTGGGTAGATCATAATAGGGGTTTGATGTTTACTATTGTATTGTCCTTGGTTAGTGCAATAGTTTGAGCAGAACCCCTGGGCCCTGATCCACCCATCATGATGTTCTTCTTGTAGGTTTCTAGGACCCTCTGGGTCCTTCTGTTTCCCCATCTCCTATATTTCTCTTACCTAGAGTTTCAGTAGGATGTCCTCATATCTATCCCAAACTCTTGGTAAGTGAAGACTTTTATGGGATGTGCCTTTAGGAATAGTGCCCAATTATAAGTGAGTATATACCATGTGATTCTTTCTGTTTCTGGGTTAACTCACTCATTATGATCATCTCTAGTCTCATCCATTTGTCCACAAATTTCAGGATTTCCTTGTTTTTGACTGAGTAGTATTTCATAGTGTAAATGTTCCAGTTTCTTTATCCATTCTTCAACTGAGGGGCATTTATGCTGTTTCCATGTTCTGGATATTCTGAATAAGGCTGCTATGAACATGATTGAGCATATATCCTTGTTGTGTGGTTAGGCACCTTCTTGGTTATTCCAAAGAGTAGAATAGCTGGATCTTGAGGTAGCCCTATTCCCAGTTTTCTGAGAAAGCACCAGATAGATTTCCAAAGTGGTTATACTAGTTTGCACTCCAACAAGCAAAGAAGGAGTGTCCCCCTTCTCTACATCCTTGCCAGCATGTACTGTCACTTGAGATTTTGATCTTGGCCATTCTGATTGATGTAAGATGGAATATCAGGGTCATTTTGATTTGCATTTCTTTGATGAGTAAGGATGTTGAGCATTTCTTTAAAAATTTATCAGCCATTCAATATTCCTCTGTTGAAAATTCCCAGTTTAATTCTGAACTCCATTTCTTGATTAGGTTATTTGGTTTGGTGGTATTTGATTTCTTGAGTTCTTTATATATTCTGGATATTAGACCCTTGTCAGGTATAGGGTTGGTGAAGATCTTTTCCTAGTTTGTAGGCTGTTGCTTTGTTCTCTTGACAGTGTCTCTTGCCTTTCAGAAGCTTCTCAGCCTCATGAGGTCACATTTACTAATTGTTGACCTTAAGGCCTAAGCCCTTGGTGTTCTGTTAAGGAAGTTATCTCCTGTGCCAATGTGTTCCAGGTTCTTCCCCACTTTTTCTTCTAACCAATTTAGTGTTTCTTGTTTTATGTTAAGGTCTTTAATCAAATTGGACTTGAGTTTTGTGCATGGTGACAAATACAGTCCAATTGCATTTTTCTATCTGTAGACATCCAGTTAGACAGCACCATTTGTGTGTAGGATTTTTGTTATTTCTGTTTTTGTAGAAGTTCAGCCTTAGACCATGGTGATCTGATAAGATACAAAGTATTATCTCAATCTTCTTGTATTTGTTGAGGATTGCTTTGTGACCTACTATGTGATGAATTTTGGAGAAGGTTCCATGGGGTGCTGAGAAGAAGGTATACTCTTTTGTGTTTGGGTGAAAAGTTCTATAAATATCTCTTAGATCCATTTGATTTATGGTGTTGGTTAATGATGTTATTTCTTGGCCTAGGTTCTGTTTCAATGCCCTGTCCTTCAATGAAAGGGGGGTGTTGAAGTCTCCCACTCTTAATGTGTGTGGATCAATACGTGGTTTAAGATTTTTTAATAGTTCTTTTCCAAATGTGGGTGCCCTTGTTTTTGGAGCATAGATGTTCAAAATTGTTATGTCCTCTTTGTTGATTTTATCTTTGATGAGTATGAAGTGTCCTTCCTTCCCTTTTGATTAATTTTGGGTTGGAAGTCTAATTTATTAGATACTAAAATGGGGACACCAGCTTGCTTCTTGTGACCATTTGCTTTGGATATTTTTCCAGCCTTTTACTTTGAGATAATGTCTGTCCTTGTGAATGAGATGTGTTTCTTGAATGAAAAAAAAATGATGATTCTTTTTTATGTATCCATTCAGTTAGACTGTGTCTTTTCATTAGAGTTGAGACCATTTATGTTGAGAGATACTAATGACAAGTGACTGTTAAGTCTCTTAATTTTTGTTTTTGGTTACATAAGAGAGTTTGTGTGGTTGTGTTTTTGTAAATGTGTAGTTTTCTATTTCTTGTGTAGTTTCGGTTGTGACTTGTCCCTTTGTGTTAGAATTTTCCATCTAGTAACTTCTATAAAGCAGTATTTGTGGATAGGTACTGTTTGCATTTATTTTTGTCATGGAATATTGTTTTTTCTCCATCAATGATTATTTATAGTTTCATTGGGTAAAGTAGTCTGGCCTGGCATCTGTGGTCTCTTAGGGTTTGCAGGACTTCTGTCCAGGCCCTTCTGGCTTTTATGGTCTTAGCTGAGAAGTTGGGTGTAATTCTGATAGGTTTGTCATTGTATGTTACTTTGCCTTTTTCTCTTGCTGCTTTTAATATTCTTTCTTTGCTCTGTATATTTTGTTTTTTTATTATTATGTGTCAGGAAAATTTTCTTTTCTGGTCTATTCTATTTGATGTTCTGTAGGCTTCTTGCATGTTTATATGCATCTCATTTAAATTGGGGAAATTTTCTTCTACGACTTTGTTGAAGATATTTTTGGGCCATGGATCCAGTCTCTTCTCTTTCCTCAATGCCTATTATTCTCAGGTTTCATCTTTTCATGGTATCCTTGATTTCTTGGATATTTTGTGTCAGGATTTTTCAGATGTAGCATTGTCTTTGATGGTTGCTTTGAGTTCTACAATTGTATCTTCTAGTCCTGAGATTCGATCCTCCATTTCTTGAATTCTATTAGAGAAACTCATTTCTGTATTGCTTATTTTCTTATCTAAGGTCTCTCGTTCCCGTTTTCTTCTGTCTGTGCGTTTTTCATTGTTTCTATTTTCATCTTCCAATCTTGAACTGTTTTATTTATTTCCTTCATGTGGTTCTTGATATTTTCCTGGATTTTTTCCAGTGCCTCTCTATAGGCCTCTTTTATGACCTCTACATGTTTGGCTGCATCTTCCTGCATTTGATCATGAATTTTATTCATTTCCTCCATTATCATCTTCATTACTAAGGATTTGAGGGCATTTTCTTATATTTTGATTGCATTTGAGTTCTCAGTGTTACTTTCTTTGGGATAGCTGGGATCTGGGGATGATGAGTTGTTTTGTTTTTGTGTTGTTATTGTTTGCATTCTTATGCATTCCTTTAGTCATCTTGATACATCTGGTTTGGGTGGTAGTTTCTGGCATTAATCAGCCTAGATTGCCCACCTTTGGTGGCTCAGTCCCATTGAGCAGTGGCCACAATTCAGAGCCTCTTCCAGACCATCAGGGCATTCCAGCTTCTCCCACAAATGTGGGAGTCCTTACCGAGCCATGGGGACTATACTGGCCAGGTTCTATCACCCCAATTTTGCAGGTTTTGTCCACTGAGGCAGGTTGCCTGGCTCTGTTCGGACCAGCCCAGACTGTGCACACTGCTTCTGGGTACTGTGGGCTTCATTGTGGCCTCTGGAGCTCCCCATGGACTAGGGTAGGGAAGGTGAGGATGTCCAAGGACAAATTCACTTGTTTGTCTGATTCTTTCCCAGGCCAGGGGCTCTAGTGTTCCCTCCTTGCACACAATGCACCTGGGCTATAGAGGCCAGCTGCAGTACACAGGTGGGTTCTGTTCCAAAACCTAGAGGGTGCATTTAGGTCCTCTGTGTGCTGTTGTTTGGCCCAGGCCCAAGCCTGCCAATGGTCTGCACTGTGCTGGACTCCACTCACCTAGTGTTCTCCGGTTCCTGCAGTCTGTGGTTCCCAATCCTGTCCATGGTCTCCATGCATTAGATAGGATACAGTGCGTGATATGCACTGCCATCTTGGAACTCTGAAATATCTTTGTAATTATTATTATTTTATGATAAAACATGGTTTAATATTGCTAACTAAAATTGTTTCCTTTTTATTCTTCTACTAGTATAGATTTTATATTCTATATTTTTATTTTATTGAAAATAGATTTTCATACAATATATTCTGATCATGTTCTCCCTCCTCTAACTTCTTCCAATTCCTCAATTCTTGTCCCATATGGATCCACACCCTTTCTGACTCTTTAGTAAACAAACATGTATCTAAGGAATATTATTAAAGTAAGATTAAACAGCATGATAAGAGACAAAAGAAAAGGCATGAGAAGCACATATAGATGCAGAGACACACATTTTACCCACACAGAAAACCCATACAATCAAAACTGAAAGCCGTAATATATTTTCAAAGGACATATAACTTTAAAAAAAATAAAAATATCCAATAACATGAAACATTATAAAGAAAAGTACTTTGAGTGATGCCATTATATTTGTTTTGTGCTGTATGGCTGGTCCAGAACCTGAGAATAAATAGATTAGGGGTGAAAAAAACAAATGACACTGCTCCTCTAAAAGAATGTAGCAATAAAAGGACTATTAAACACATTTTGCTTTCTCATAGATCCGTGTGTCACTCAACCTACCTCAAAGAAGATTCTTCTACAGCAGATAGGAACACAACAACCAAACTATATGCAACAAGTGAGAGCCCTGGACCACTTATCCCTATATGGGGTGTTTCTATAATGTTTCTATAATATATCTTTTCTTGAGGTTCAGAGAACTGTGGCAGAATGTGACAGCCACAGAGAGGGAGGGACTTCAAGGAAATATAACCTTCTAAGTACAGACTTTTTGTTTTTAATATAACATTGGCTATAACTGTAAAATAATTAACACTTTACAGTTCTATTTATTCTTCAGAATTATTCTCTTTCTACTAAGAATTCATTAAATGCCCATTCATACACACACTAATGCCTACCTTACTTTCTTATATTAGTCTTATTGTACTTTATAATATTTACTCTTATTATTCTTAAGTGTGTGTGTGTGTGCGTGTGTGTGTCTATGGAGGCCAGAGGCAATGGTTCCTTTGAAGCTGGAGTTACAGACAGTAGAGAGTTGACTCTTTTGATACTAGGAAATAGAGTCAATATTCCTGCCATAGTAGATCATACTATAGTCTGCTGAGCTAACTTTTCAGTATTTGATCACTATTTTTAAGATGGTATGTTTGATGTATTAGGAGGGGATTAATTTCTATGTATTTCTTTTAAATTTCCAAAATGTTTTATTCAGTTCTTTTGACATTACCTACTCCCCTTTTCTGCTGGGGAGAGGGACTCTTATATGTACTACTATGGTGTCTGAATTACATTCAACAACTTACTAATAGATGCCAATTTTTTTTCTTAGTCAAGAGAAGCATGATGATGGAATCTCAGACTTGTTTTGGTTTGCCTTTCCTACATGACTAAGGACACTGAGCATTTCTTTAAGTGCTTCTCATCCATTTGAGATTTCTCTGTTGAGAATTCTCTGTTTAGCTCTCTGCCCCATTTTTTATTTGGATTATTTGGTTTATTGGGTGTTTAATTTTATGAGTTCTTATATATTTCGGATATCAGCCCTTTGTCAGATGTAGGATTGGTAATGATCTTTTCCCAATCAGTAGACTGCCATACAGGATAAACGTGGGACAGTGCACAGATCCAAAAAAGGTAAGTAACATGGACGTCCCAGGAAAGGATTCTTAAATCTCACCTAGAAATGGAAATAGAAAAGACAGACATAGTGCTTCAAAATCTAGAACAAGGTAAGAGAGAAAGCTCTGAAAGAAATGAGGGTGGATATCAGATGTGGAAAGAACAGTGGTCAAGGACAGAAGACCTGCAGAGAACAGAGAAATTGTTGCTGGGGACATCTCTGTGACAAGCTGGAGACCTGAGTCAGAATAGGCCTTGGGAAGATATGAAGAAGACTCTATCTGACATTCCTAATAACAGGGGCCATGGAGACTGAAGAAGAGCCCCTCTAACTAGACAAGACTTCTAATGGAGGGAGGAGAATACCAAACTTCTCACAAAAACTTCAATTCAAAACTTGCCCTGTCTACAAGCCATGCAAGGATAAAAATATAACAGATAGAGCAGAGATAGAGGGAATGTCCAACCAATGCCTGACCCAACCCAAAACCCACCCCATGGAAGAGATCCAATTCTTGAAACTACTAATAATACTCTTCTATACTTCCAGACAGCAGCCTAGTAGAGTTGTCCTCTAAGAGGCTCTAGCCAGAAGCAGTTGGAAACAGATGCTGAGACTTACAGCCAGATGTTGGGGAAAGCACAGGGAGTCTAGTGGAGAGCTAGGGAAGAATAAAAGGAGCTAGAGGTGACTAGAGATCCATACGACCTACATAGCCAACTAACCAGAGCCCAGAGTGGCCTGTGGAGTCTGAAGCACCAACCACGGACCGTGCATGGACTGGACCTAGGTTTTCTACATAGATGTAGCTGATGGACAGCTCAGGCTTCATGTGGGTCCACTATTAAGGGGAGAATGTGTAGCCTCTGAAGGACTCAGTCATGATGTGACTTGATGAGTTGGAGTTATGGGTAGGAGGCTCTCCTTTCCTGAGGAGTAAGGGGGGAAAAGGCTACAACTGTGATGTGAAGTAAATAAATAAATTACTTAATTAAAAACAATGAAACCATGGAATCACTAAAAAAAAATAGGGACCTGTAGAAAGAAAAGAATATGTAGGTGGAGGCATCTCTGTAACAACCCGGAGACCTAGGCCAGGGTAAGAACCTGGTAATTTGTGGGGTGACTCTAGATGAGACTCCTATTAGCCGAGGTCATGGTGACTGAAGAGGACACCCTCTAACTACATACTACTTCTAGTAGAAGGAGGGGAACACCAGACATGCATAAAAACTGTGAAAAATACACTTTACCTATAAGATGTGCAGAGATAAAGATAGAGCAGAGATGTGGACATCTATTGACTGTTGTCTGTTTAATCTACAACCAAATCTGATAGCATGAAAACACTTGAAAAAAAGATGACTTGCAGAAACACAAGTGAATCCCATTTGTTTAATTATAAACATTCTAAAGCTAATACACTTCAGGATATTCAGCACAAGCTAGTCCATGGTAAAAAAAATTTCAGGAAAGCCTGAGACATTAACACTCTAAACTATAAACACTGTGGAAAACTTCCCAAGTGTCCTGAGACTTGACCCTGTTTTTTAACTGGCAAAAGGGCTGGTCTATGAGCATGCCATGGGTTACCAGAGAGTTTTGGGATAAAGAGGGTGTATTCATGCTCACAGCAGCTCAGACATCTTGAGAACACCCTGACATTGGTACTGCTTTCTGCAACAGTCCCACAGGCAACATTTAGCAGCCTAGGTGGATACTGTGCACACAGTATGAGAAACACAAATTCAGGAAAACCTCATCTTTTTAAAGAGGACACTAACCTAAGCCAAGATTGCCTCAGAGGGAGAAATTATCCAAGGGAGGCATTATCTTTATTGTACTCATCATGAAAAATGTCTACCTTACTCTCCAAGGAAAAGATTTATTTCCCAGACTGTTGGTTATGCGAGTATCCTTGAAAAGATAGATGGCTGCATAAACTTTCAGATGAGAAATCCAGAGAACTGTCCCTCAATCAATTCATCTTGCCTCTCACAAAGCCCACTGCACACTGTCTCCTTCAACCATCTCACTCTTGGGTGGTGAGAAAGAGATTCAAGGCCCTTTCTTATTGTGGCAGTGGATCTACTTAAGAAACAGTGCTAAAAAACAGTGCTCAAATATCAAACTTAATAATATTTAAAATATGCACTGGAATGTGTGCGTGACTTTTTCTTTGCTAATTAATGATGGAAAGCTTTAAGTAATAGGAGAAACACAGTTTGCAGATCATATATTAAATCTGAACTTTTATAAGATGATAAGTTTTTTTTTTCAATTGTGGCAGCAGTGAGTATGCATAAACCCCTGAATGAGAAGTGTCTCTTACACTCAGGCAATGCCAATGATATCTGGAGAGTATCCTCAAATGGAAATAAATGTATCCTAAGGGAGACAATTGTGTTCCCTGTAGATGTGACTTTGCACACAAAGTGAGAAAGTAATAGTGTAACAAAGTGCAGTGGCTGTAGCCGCTTCAGATCTTCCCCATAGCAACTGAATAAAGGAGACTTTTCTTGCCTTCTTTAGTAGTACAAACGTCCCAGTCAAGTCTCTGGCTTCTAGGATCAATGGGATGAACAGCTGCCATTAACAACACCATTAATGTAGTGGGATGAATGGGAGCTTCAGGCACAAAATATTCTGCAGCGAACTCTCAGTACTTCTACAAAGTTACTACATATATCTGTGTGTGCATATAGTTAAGACTGCACAGGGTAATCTAAATGTACACTTAGTTACATTTGAGTTAATGTGAGTAATGTAAGCCAGTTTTTTCATGTCTCCCTGCCATCTACCATTTCAGATGACACTCAAGATATTATTTCATGTTTACATGTATTGTAGCTACCCCCTACATGTAGATATTACTATTTCAAACAGAAATTGTTCCTAAACCATTAATAATAAAAGGGAATTATTTTACTTAACTAATGTCGATCTAACCCTTGACACAAGTGCTTTCCTTCTTTCTATAGGTCCTTATTTCCTCCTTTGAAAATATATTTTAGGACTTCCTAAGTTATAAGTCTACTATCAAATAATTCTTTTAAACTCTTGATAAGGAACAGTCCTTATTCTTTTTTCTCTTCAAGTGTATTTTCCAAAAACCCACTGAGTGATTCTGTATCCTTATGTGTTTTGTACAGTAATTGACTATTTGTTAAGACAGAACAAAAAATAATTAGAAAGAGCAAACAGTACCAAAGGACCATTGCATAAATACAACAAATTTAATATTTTCATATATTTTATACATATTTATGTTTTTATTCTGCCTTGCATATAATTTATTTAGCAATTTTGATACTGAAATTTGTGTTAATTACAGTATTTCAAACTTTTATTAATACCTTTCCCTGATGTAAAATTATAGGACAGAACCACTTTTAAGCCATATTTTTACTATGCTCACTTCATCTTCAATATCTTTTATGTCTTTTTAAGTATCAACATTATTATTTCCTATGCCATAATATATAACATTTGTTAATTTGCAGTTGCATGACAAGTACATTAGATAGTCTAATATCAAAATTTTAAAAGCTCCCTTGCTGGTTTCTCTTTGAGCATACATATAGTCATCACAAATACAAGTCTTAGGTTGAGCATCACTCCCTCACATTGTGACAGCAATGATTAATTATATATATTTACAAAGCACTACTACTTCATACTTCCACAAATACCATTCAGATTTTTTTCTCCTGTTTTTCTTACTCTTATCTTAAATTTAATTTTTATGTTTTTATATTCCAGTGTGCCATATTAGACTCCAACTATCTTATGTGAAACAATCACAGAGCACAGCATGCATCTTCTTTATCATGAGGTTTACTTCATATACCTGACAGCAGCAACTCCACCTTAAATTAATCTTTGCCTAACCAACATCTATTTCTTAAAACACCGTACTTAAATCATGTGCACTGCTTCTATATTTCTGAAAATGAAACTCATTTTCTTTGTCCAGTGAACCAACTCTCATAAAGTGGTTTTCATATTATAGAATTGTAGTTCAGGACAAAAAAAATTTTTTTCTTGGGAGACAGGGGTATAATGGTAAGTAGAGAAAATACCATATATTATCTTTCTACACTGCTTTCTTTTGATCTAACTCCAGTCAGTGATAAAATTGGGTGGCAAAGAAAACATATGCTTAACATGAACGTTGCATAATCTTCCTCAAAGTGTTAAGCCAAAAGAGAACTTTACATGGGCCCCACTGTTTTTTAACTGAAGTTCAAGAGAAATATTTGCAATGGAAACTCTACACCATATTCCTCTGTATCCCTCAGCCCTGATCATGCCGATGCTGTGTTGTTGGAAGCTTTATAAGTTATGCTTTGCTAAGATGTGTTTACTCTGTGTCTATTTTAATGTAGCCAAGATGCTAAGGAGTCAGTTTTTTCAATTTGCACATCTTTCTAGGTGCCACAGAGATTTATTTAATTTGTTTTTTCTAAAGTACTTTGATACAAGATTTAAAAGCAGGCTTTTCTATCATTCCTTCCCTTCCCACAATCAGTTGCCTTACAATTTTATGAAATGTATGATTAAAATGAACATATTATGAGCAAATGCTATAAAAAGCAAACAAAGACAGTCAACATATGGAAAATAATTGCTTTAATAATTTTATACAGCAGCATGGCATTCCTATGGGCTATTTTATACATAAGAGAGAAAAGAAACTGGTTCTGAAAATCAAACTTATTTTTATAATAATCCTGAGGATATTTTTTTTCCTGCTAGAACATTTATATTACTGCTCTTGCCTTTGGCACATATGGTAGGAATGCAAACATGATTCACGGCAAAAAGTCATTAGTTCCTTCAAAATGGACTATAACCTTCTGGAATCTTACAGGTTTATCTCTAAAAAAATTTTATTAAATTAACTGCATTGATCCTATTAACATTATCAATCCTTAGACTGATTTCATAACGTGCTTTAAAAGCTCAGTGGTTTTATATAAAATCTGAACTTGAAGAAAAAAATACAAGCAAGAGACTGTAATGAGACAGACCTGTGAAGGAGAACAGCAGCTTAAGAGGGGTGAAGCTTGGGCTGCCATTGACAACAAGGATTAAAAGCACATGTGTGGGGCAAAAAATAAGTATTCTCCCCAGTGTGAACTTTTAAGGGACTTTAATTATCTCCATCTGTATCAAAGATGGATCATCGTATCAGATCATCAGCAATAATAAAGGTCCTGTAATCCACTCCTGGAAGATTTATGAGCATGCACATATATGCACACACAAGGAAAAACACATGGATGTGATCATTCAGAAATTATGTTCACTTAAGAGTATAATGAGTAAAATAAAAAGTATGTTATCTATATAAACTATCCTTAATTCTTAGTTAGTTTAGGAAAGTGTTCAAAAATGCATGAAAAAAATAAGCAAAAATGTGTTTGACCAAATTTATATTCAGTACAAAACAGATGTTTCTGTTGAATATTTTCTGCTTTTTCTGACTGTGTGACAAATTAGTGAGAATAGCTCTTGAGGGAAGTCCTTTTCTAAGATGCATTCATCAAGGCTTTATACAAGAGGAAGGGAAGATGATGGAGCGGTAGGTCAATGTGATCGTAATCAGAGTTTTAACGATTCCCTCACCTGGAGTGATCCTAAGGCTAATTTACCAATGCTCAACTTATTGATATGCTTAGAAAACTCAGATTCTGCGTGAAAAGAAAAACATTTAAAAGCCAGACATTGTGGCTCATGCCTTTAATCTCAGTACTTGGGAGGCAGAGGCAGGTGGATTGCAGTGAATTTGAGGCCACCCTGGTCTGAAAAGCGAGGCCAGGACAGCCAAGGCTGACACAGAGAGATCCTGTCTTAAAAAACCAAAAAGAATAATTAAATAAATAAATAAATAAAAAGAAAAAGAAGAAAGATAGATAGATAGATAGATAGATAGATAGATAGATAGATAGATAGCCGTATTTGCTTATTACTGTTCTTAGGCAACAATAATAATGCTTTGTTTCAAATTCTGTCTTCATCCAACCCTAGCTGAGTTGAATTTTTTAAAATGTGCTTAACCCATTCATCCTTTCCTCCAAATGTAAAAAAATGGACTTATCAATGCTTAGTTTGTCCAGAAGACAGGATGAATAAATGAAATATAGATGATGGAATCAGATAAAATAGATTCTTGTTAAAAAAAATAATCAACAGCATTACTCTTTAAAAAATTAGAAAAACAATAGTCAGATATGTTTTGCATAAACCTCTTGGTAATATGGTTGCTGCTTATCATAAAACAAAATATCTCTACCTATGTGAGGGTTAAAGTCTGTGAATACATTCTGCTCATGAGAGATCAATCCAGTTTTCCCTATCTTTGTCATTAAGATTCTCCCTTTTTAAATGACATTTTGTAAAAATTATGTGGTTCAAATGAAGAGTAGGGAACATGTATTTCATAGTAGAGAGAAAGAGATAGATACAGAGACAGAAAGACATACAAAGAGGACATAACTGTAAAGAAGATCACTCAGTATCTTATGTAGATGAAATGACAGTTCATTAAGAACAAACAACTGAAAGAGACATAACATTAAGTTATGAGACTCTGGATGAGAGAAGCATGGGAGAATAGCAAAGTAGAAGGATCCAGAGGATCCTAGAAACCTACAAGTAGAACATTATGATAGGCAGATTTGGGCCCAGGGGTCCTGCTCAAACTAGGGCACCAGCCAAGGACAATACAGGCAGTAAACTTTAAACCCCTACCCACATCTAGACAATGGACAGGACATTCTCTACAATTGAGTGGAGAGTGGGATATGACTTTCTCATGTACTCTGGTGCCTCACATTTCACCATGTCCCCTGGAGGGGGAGACCTGGTGGCACTCAGAGGAAGGACAGCAGGTTACTGAGCATATACAGGGGGAGGAAATCCCCCTCATGAACAGTCAGTCATAGGGGAGGGGAATAAGGGGGAAAATGGGAGGGAGGGAAGAATGGGAGGATACAAGGGATGGGATAACCATTGAGATGAAATAAGAATAAATTAATTAAAAAAAGTTTTCAAAAAGAAAAAAAAAGTAAAATTATAACAGTATATTACAAATTTATACCTAGTAATATACTTAGTAATGTACAAACAATACCATTCATCAATGTCCTAGCACATTGGCTTTTTGTACACTCATTTTTCAGTCTCACTAAAACACTTAGTTTTCTGGTCATCATTCATTTTTCTATGTACTTAATCCCAAATTATTATATTCATTACAGCCTTCCATTTTGTTAAGAATTTGGATCGAGATTTTTCTCTTCCTCCTCATGAAAGAACCTTTTACTTCGAGATGAAAATATCATATTTTCCAATTTAAGATGATTGGGGATATGAGATGATGCCCAATATTTCCAGCTAAAATACAGAATTTAGAATATACTTGCCTGATAAGACTACCCTTCTTCCAACACACCCCCTGTGCAACAGACTTGGGCAAGTGTCTATTTACAAGCAGGGCACAGACAGACAGATGCTTTATTAAATGCCTGCGGACAGCCAGTGTCAGCCTACACTACCGCTGTAAGGCATGCTCCACACTCAACGCAAAGACACTCAGCCCTCTGAGTCAAATGGGTGGGTTCTTTTGGAGAGCCAATCCACATTCACGTTAAATTCCTGAAGGTACAGGAAGATGTGTGCAGCTTGCTTCTCCCTGCTTTATACTCCCCACACAGAGCAGGGAATCAGCCTTGTGTCCCCCTGACATATATATATATATATAAAGCAAGGGAAGCACATAAGTATTAAGCACATAAGAAGAGCCCTGACTTTGGCATAAATTTTTGGCCATTCAGAAGTTATCTTATATGCCATAAAATATGGCATATGTTTCATATTTCTTTCTTTCTTTATTTTTATTAATTTATTCTTGTTACACCTCAATGGTTATCCCATCCCTTGAATCCTCCCATTCTTCCCTCCCTCCCATTTTCCCCTTATTCCCCTCCACTATGACTGTTCCTGAGGGGGACCTCCTCCCCCTGTATATGCTCATAGGGTATCAAGTCTCTTCTTGGTAACCTGCTGTCCTTCCTCTGAGTGCCACCAGGTTTCCCCCTTCAGGGGACATAGTCAAATATGAGGCACCAGAGTACGTGAGAAAGTTATATCCCACACTCCACTCAACTGTGGAGAATGTTCTGACCATTGGCTAGATGTGGGTAGGGGTTTAAAATTTACCGCCTATATTGTCCTTGGCTGGTGCCTTAGTTTGAGTGGGATCCATCTCTTCAGATGCAGAGAAAGCATTTGATAAAATCCAACACACATTCATGTTTAAAGTTTTAGAGAGATTGGGGATACAAGGCACTTTCCTCAACATAATAAGGGCTACATACATCAAGCCAACAGCCAAAATCAAAGTAAATTGTGAGATACTCAAGGAAATTCCTCTAAAATCGGGAACAAGGCAAGGCTGCCCACTCTCTCCATATCTCTTAAATACAGTACTCGAAATTCTAGCCAGAGCAATAAGACAACAAAAGGAGATCAAGGGTATCCAAATGGGAAAGGAGGAAGTCAAATTATCCCTATTTGCAGATGATGTTCATATTTCATCTCACTTAATTTATCCAAGAGACATAATATAGCCATTTGAAAAGTAATTGCTTGACATTCATAATATCGGCTGCTCC
The DNA here is from genome assembly GCF_964271855.1 of Acomys minous. Taxonomy (NCBI): domain Eukaryota; kingdom Metazoa; phylum Chordata; class Mammalia; order Rodentia; family Muridae; genus Acomys; species Acomys minous. The sequence continues at coordinate 78,226,491 of NC_140486.1, read as the reverse complement.
ACAAATTCAGAAGGACATGCAAACAATGAGAATATCTAACTCATAAGCATAAGCTGGGTATTAACCTATTTTACTTTCTGAAATTTAAAAACAAACAAAAACCAACCAAACAAACAAAAACAGAGATAAGATTTTCATTTCTTGGTTTCCTTAAAGATTCAAAAAATAACATCGTAATGTATGAGGTCATGAATCACTTGGTGTAATTCTATATTCTGCTGTGAAGCCTAGTTTTATGTCAACTTGACACAAAGAAGAGTCATAAGAGGAAGGAATCCCAATTCAGAAAATGCTTCCATGAAGTCTGTCTCTAAGCAAGCCTATTAAGGATTTCCTTGATTAATGATTAATGGGAGAGGCTCCAGCCTGTTGGTGGTGCTGCCTTCCCTCGG